>NC_090938.1:607508796-608124867 GCF_040938575.1 Ambystoma mexicanum | reverse complement strand
GGGGGCCTGAAAAGCATTTCAAGCCCCCATTCACGCAGGAAGAAACCAGATTTAGAAAATTGGGTCCTGGCAAAAACCGGGACCATAGCCACTCACCCTTGCAAACCGGGGACAGGGTTTATAAAATGAAAAAACTTCCGGGAGGCTGGGACGCCGGGACGCAGGGCGATTTCCCCGGACTGTCCCGGGAAAACCAGTACGTTTTGTCACCCTACCCTCAATCAATAGGTATGTTGGCCCTGGTGGTTACCTTTTCCTGCTGGTCCATTTAGCAATTGCAACTGGAGTGGTTTTCTATGAGGTTTGGTCCGCAATACCTAACTCTGTGCAACTTACTTTGAGCAGACAGGCACCATTTCAACCCAGATTCAGCAGGCAACAGTAGTTTTTTTCGTCCTGCTACAGTGAAGAGCCACGGTTCTCCCACAGGCGCACAATACGCCCCTTTCGGAGTCCCGGCCAATCCACAACTGAGACGTGTGGTTGCACAGAGGAATCAAAGCTGCGTCGTTAAATTCCTGTCAATATCCTTCATGGAATACTCCCGCCAATGTACTCCCGTGCAAGATTGGTCATCACGGCAGCCAATCAGGATGCACATTCAACCAAAGTATATTGGTAACAGCAGGCACGCTTACACCAAAGCCAACCAATGGCAAGGCCTCACTGCTGAAATGACTAATAAAACAGCGATAAACGGCAGGTTTTCGATCTACATTTTGCGCGGGCGATAAAGCCTTAAATGCTCGTTTCAAATGATTACCACTCTGTGACATGGCTTGCAGCCGAGCATCCACAGCAGCCATTTACCTCTCTGAAAAACTTCAGTGAACCCTAACCTGAACTAAAGCGATTCACGTCATCTATTTTTCCCAGCTCAATTTTCCGCCACAGTCACGCCAGACGGTAATGCCTGCCAGGGAAGCGCTGGAAATGGACTTCTTTTCACAATGACTGCGCGTGCCGCTATGCGGCGATGCCCGCGTCTTTGTGCGCCTGTCAGCGGGCTATTGAGACGTCAAAGCGCCGAAGAGTGATCCCTGAGAGGCCTGAAGCACAAAGCTTTTGGGCCCCGCCTACCCTGCTGTATCCATGGATACCGAACCGGGAGGTTAGAAGGGGAGGGAAAATGCACTGTGAATAATAAACAGTGACTTTACAGTCATAACTGGTCAAAATCATACAAGCCGGAGAAAATCATGTCAGACCCCGCCGACCTAAGTACTAGTGCAAAATGCTGAATGCGCTTTTTCTTGCTCTCTCCATCCACTGCCCTGAGACTGGATTCATGTCTGATTTATGTGCTTACATGTATCCACCATCGGCTCCTTACGCTGAATTGAAGGAGCTGTAACTAGCAGAAAACGAGAGAGGCGCTATTTATGTACACAACACTGGTGAGGCTAATTTGGGGAATTGTGTCATAACCTGAAGGTTTAATCTGGAATTCCCCATCTGGTTCTGGAGGCTACGGCTGGAGTATTGGGTCTGTCCTGAAGGCTGTATCTCGACTGTCCTGCCGGGTTCTGGAGTATTGTGTCCAGCTCTGGAAGGAACATCGGAAGCATTGGGTCTGTTCTGAAGGCTTTATCTGGACTGTCCTGCCGGGTTCTGGAGTATTGTGTCCAGCTCTGGAAGGAACATCGGAAGCATTGGCTCTGTTCTGAAGGCTTTATCTGGACTGTCCTGCCGGGTTCTGGAGTATTGTGTCCAGCTCAGAAAGGAACATCAGAAGCATTGAGTCTGTTCTGAAGGCTTCGTCTGGATTGTCCTGCTGGGTTCTGGAGTATTGTGGTCAGCTCTGGAAGGAACATCTGAAGCATTGGGTCCATTCTGAAGATCTCATCTACATTGTTCTGCCGGGTTCTGGAGTATTGTATCCAGCTCTACAAGGAACATCTGGAGCATTGTCTAGATTTGGAGGCCACATGTGGAGTATTGTTTCTTGTTCTGGAAGCCACATCTGAAGTATTGAAATATGGAGTCCTAACCATGTGTTAAATTCTCCACGTCACATCTGGAGTATTGTGTCCAGTTCCGAGGCTACATCTGTAGTATAGTGCTTTGTTCCGGATGCTTCATCTTTAATATGCTATCTCATTCTGGAATAGTGTGTCCAGTTCTAGAAGAGGCACCTGGAGCCTGTTGTCACGTTTTGGAGGTCTAAGGGTGGTTTGTGTCTAGTTCTGGAAACCATATCTGAATCCTTGATTCCGGTTGTAGAGTCAATGTGTTGCATTCTCAAGGTCACATCTGGAGCACTGAGCTCAGTCCTGGAGATTACATCTGGGGTATTGATTAGCTAAACTATCCTTTGGTTTACAGATCTCAGCAACATCTGAATTAGGAGCCCTATCCCCTAGGTCACACCACCCTGAGCTGGATCTTAAGAGAGCAGTCCCTCAGATTACAAAGTCCCCAGTTAAGGCTTGGCGGAATAGCAACCCCTTATGATATGATATGATAGTTTATTTATATAGCGCCTATACACAATGTGTTTCAAAGCGCTTCAAGGCAAGGGAAGGAACAAGGGAAAGTACAATGACATTCTTACAGGCCATGAACAATAAGGATGTGAAATTAACTATCCTACTCGGCCTGACGACATTTCAGCTAGTGCAAGAGATAAGATATAAATAAGGAAGGGAGGGGGAAGAGTGGGAAGGAAATGGAAACAGACAGGTGACTACCGTACTAGGCCTGATGACATTTCCGGTAGAGCCGGAGAAAATAAAAGGTGAGTGAGAGGGGTGGAGAAAGGGAGGGGAGGCACAAAACAAGTGACTATCTTACTAGGCCGGACAACATTTCAGATAGTGCTGAAGGGGTTGGGGGGGGGGCACAACAAAGGGGGGGGGAGACAGACGATGTTGCTATCACACTAGGTCCGGGGACAATTTTGATAGAGTCAGTGCATAGAGGAAAGTAAGGGGAGGAGGGGAGGAGATAGGAAAAGGCAGAGGGTGCGCCACTCTCAATAACCTTTTAAAGAGCAGAGGTATTCCTCATGTTGCACACTTCTCAAGGCCTGATACGTCAGAGTGATCTCTTACTTTATAAAGTTCTCAATGACCGCCCAGCGAGCAGAGTCTACACACAGGTTATTGATCTGATGTCACCTACAGCCCCTCCAGTCTAAATCTTTTCATTTGAAACACAAACTCAGATCTAATCGGATTTGTCAATGCTTCTTTTCAATAAGGACTTGAGTTTAGAAAAATGTATTTCTCACAGTGGGAAGATCAAGGAGACAAACGGATGTGGAGACCAACCCGGGACTGTATTTTGTGGCCAATCAAAGACTCTGACACAATCCTAAAACAGAGAGGTTGTGTAGAAGAAAGTGGTGGCGGGGGCTCTGTACATTTTAAGGGTATGGCTATGGTGTTTGTAAGATTGGGTGTTCTTTGGGTTTGGGGTCATGTTTAAAATGAATGCCCTTATTCCACATGTTTGGGAAGATACCACAAACTCAGTCTGCAGTTTAAAAACGAAATGGGCAATTCTATTTATGGGTCTTTTTCTATCAGAAAGGAAGTGTAGGTAAAATGCTGGAGTCAAGATAAACATTCTTTTTGACGTTTGAAAAACACATGGTGGTGTGTACATCCAGGCCACCGTACGCTCCCATTGCAAACCAACTTGCACAGAGGAGCTCACGCTTGCCCATTTTAGTGCAAAACCACGGGTAGAACAACAAACATCATATAGGATCAATGGGAGTGTGGGGTTTCTTCACAACTTCTCTTAAGAAAATGAGCAAAAACTCCCTAGCTTTGGAAATGGATTACTATATCTAATTTAGATTATGGCGATTGAAAAATAGAAGGGGGCCCGGTAGAGCACTTATTTTAATGGGGAAGAAAGAGGAATCCAGGGAGGGGTGTAGCAGGCCCTTCAATAAATGCGAGGGGAAGGGAGACACAAGAAAACAAGTACAGAATCAAAAATGTGAAAAGTAGTTGAAAACCAGGTTTCATATAGCAAAGATCAGATCAATAACCTGTACTAGTAGATACATACCGTTATCTCCTCTCAGCCAATCAGAATGTTTAGAGTGCAGTCAATAACTACTGGTACTGACTGCATTTTGAACATTGAGTCTTCAAAAGCAGACAAGTAAATAAACAACAATGCACATTTCTGGCAAGATTCATTTCAACCAGACACTTCCTCTCTGAAAGGACCTTTTCTTTTCGCTGCAACATGCTGTTTAACACATGGAAGAGAAATCTAAAGCCTTGGAAATGGCATTAGCCTTCTGATAAAGAAACTGTTTACTTTTACATGACATCTAATGCATGGTCATGTTAAAACTGTTTCAGTCAACAAACATTGCAATTAAAAGGCTTCCCGTATGAAGACAACCATGTTATTTAAACACTAAAAAATACAAGCCACATTTAACTTACTCGGTTTGGCTGTTTATTTTACTCACTCATAAAGTCATTTGTTTTACTTCACCCCCAAAACTCCCAAATGTGTATTGCTACTACCAGCATGTGCTATTAGCCTGATATACCTTGGAAGGGGCCAGTATCGCTTAGGATAATGACCCTTCCCCAACTTATGGCCGCAGGTCTTTTCCCCACGAAAAGGATACCCCTATCAGTCTATAAGGCTGTATTGAGACATCTCCCGGATTAGCTGCTCTTCAAAAGAGAAAACTATACTAAAAAATCGAGAGAAAGTTATATTCTGCCTGTTGCTCTGATGCATTCTGGGGAAAATGAATTATGGAAATAGAAAGTGGCCTTTGTGACAGTGAAATCAATTACCTAAGATAGATATTCTTTGGAGAGGGGAGAGTGCACATCTGATCCACGCTATCTCTTAAAAATAATGGCGAAAATCTCTGAGGAAGGCAGACTGAACAGGCCCATGCAGCACCGGGTAGCACAGTGGCGTATTGCAAAATGAAGATACCCCTTGCACAATGTGCCTTGGGCCCCGTTATATTGCATACACAGATTTGCACAAATCTGGATTTCCCTCATTACCGGGGCCCAGGGGGAAAGCAGGTGTGTCGGTTAGGCCCCTGGGGTCACCAGCAGTACAGTCCATGTTCTTTTATGTGACATTTGTAAAGTGCCCGACTGCCATTGTTAATGCCTCTATGCACTCTGGGTTGTCTTGGAATTCGTTTGTCCGTCGTCTGAAACTTACCTGATGAATGGTACATATCAGGAAAATAACTGTGCATTTGGTACTGAATATTAGGACTGTAACATCTTAAGCAGTTGTCATGTGTTGGAAGAGGGTTACTGCGTCTTCGTGTATGTCAGTGATTTAGTTATTGTGCCTCCGCCTCCCCAAAGTTCAGCTCTCTTTTACTCCCCTTCACTTCCCTGTTCCTCTCCCGCTCTTTGTCCATCTCCTTCTCCTCAGTCAGCATTCATATTTGTTGGCAAAACTTAGAAACTTTTTTGGCATTTCATCAACAAAACAGTAGCCCTTCTGTCACCAAAGCCATGCGCCAGAGAAACTGGCAAACATTATTCTTGGCACATCCCTCCGCAAAATGGGGATTCAGCAGGAGGGTGCGAGAGGGGGGGGGCACCTAGCACAGGAAGAGAAATCGTCTGCATGGACAAGAATGGAATTAAGGAAAGAAAAAACGTGTCAATCACCAGAGCAAAGACTGTGCGGTGTAGCATGCGGGGCCCTCACCGTGACACACCTGTACACCCCATATGTTCCATTTGGGATACGTTAGTTAAGTCCTGTTTTTTGTTTGGATTTTCATGGTTTGCATTTTTATACTGAGGTTGTACTTTTTAGATCTAGCCTGTCCACATGGAAGCTGACATGGCAGTGGGTACTGTGAGCCAGGCATGGTGTCAAGAGATAAAATACCGGTGCCGCCTTGGCGGAAAGGGGACTTGCCGCCCCATTCCAAGGTTGGCGGGGCGGTAATTCCCCCTTCCACCATTGCCCCTCCCCATTCCCATTTTTGCCCCATAGGGCTCAATGGGAATGGGGAAGGCGCTAATTACGGTACCGCAAATTGCGGTACCGTAATTAGCTCCCTGGGTCCCTTTGCGGGTTGGTTTTTAACGCCTGCAAAAACCAGGCGTTAAATCCCCCAACCCGCAAAGGGACCTCGTGAGGTGGTAAGGATTTACCGGTACCGGTATTTTACCGGTACCAGTAAATCCTTACCGCCATCCGTGTAATGAGGCCCACAGACTCAAAAGTAATTATTCTAGAACTTTGCGGGGTTGGCATAATACCTAACTGGCCCTGACTCTAGTGGGGTTGTTCCCTCAACTGATGCTTCTAAGGGCCGTCAAATATACGTAAATCCAAAACCAAAGTCTGTCTGTGTTAAAATCACTGCTTGCCCCCACACTTAAAACACGTGTTGTTGGCTCCTCTTAAAGAAAAAATGGTGGTTCAAAAGGAAATGCAAATCAAGGCTGGTTTCAGGTAGCCTTACCGTCAGGTTTAGTTCCGCCAGTTTTAAGAATAGTTCAACACAAAAGAGGTACCTTCGGAATCTTACAGGTGGGGCTCTGGCAGCAATTCAATATAGTTCACTGTGTCTCTGGGTCTCTTGGGGTTCCCTTCCCCAATCTCTGACCCCTCTGGTTCCAAAAGAAAAGACACAGTTCATTTTAGGCCTCTCAGGGTTCCCTTCTCCAATTCTAGGCCTTTCTTGTTTCAAATGGAGATTGACAGTTCCTTTCACCGTTTCCTTTAGGCCTCTCAAGGTTTCCTTCCCCAAGCATTGCCCCTTCTCCTTATAACTATGTCTTTCACCATTTCTGGGGACCTCTCAGGGTTCCCTTCCCCAAGCCTAGGCCTCTCTTGTCTTAAACAAAGGTTCACACAAAAGTTCACCTTGTCAGGATGTACCTCTCACAGAACAGTTCTTTCACAGAGCGCAGGAATTTTGCTCCTCCCACGAGTGACCACTCTAAATTCTGGCCCCTCTCGTTGCACTCTGTACTTTTCTTCTGGCACCTTCTCCTTCCTGTGCCTCTTTCACTCGGTCCTTGTTTTTCTTTCCCTTTCCGTCTGCCCATGCTTCTTGCACATTTTCCACTTAGTCATACCGCTTGAACACTTCTATTACTTTGCTGTGTGCACTTGCACACTTCTTCTACTTTACTGTGCCTCTTGCACGCTTCTTTTCCTTTGCTGTGCACACTTGCACACTTCTTCTCTGTGTGCTTCGTGCTGCCTGCACCTTTCTCACTTTTCCTTTTCTATGTGGGTCGCTCGCACCCTTGCTTTTCTTTCCGTTCCACAATTCACTGTTTCTGGTTTATCTGCTTTCGTGCTGCTAGCGCACTTTCTTTCTCTTACTTTCTCTCGCTTTTCAATTATCATGCCGCTTGCACTTTCACCTGCTACTGCTACCTCTCCAGCTGCCTGCACGCTACTGAGTTTCTCTCCCTCTCATGAAACTCCCCGAGTAGCGCGGCACTTGCTGGCAGCGTCTCACCAGCCCCTCGGACACCTCTGGGTTCTGCACATTTCCCAGGGGAAGGAGCACTGGCCTGGACACGGCCAGCAGGCTGCAATTCTCCCCAATCCGGTACTTGGGACATGGCTCCCTCGCCACGCTGAAGCCCCTTCTACACCCCGGGTCAGCGTTCTAGCATTCTGTTCTCCTCCAGACCCTTCTGGCTCCTACAGCTGCAGCTTCCTGGCTTCCACGGTCCATCCAGCAACCCAAGCTCGCTCTGTTTGTCTGGCAGAGCCATACCTTTTATACCCTAATGGGAGTCAAGTGGAGTCAGGTGTGTATGGTTAATGTCAGTTGCCTGACCTTGCCTGACTCTTTTAATGTAATGGAACAGCCTAGTGATTGAGTGTAGTAGGCCTATCCCTGCATCTTCCTCTTCACTGTGTTGTTCCTAAGGGTAATCCTTATAACTCTCGGTCACCACTTCCTCGTCCTAGTCCATTTTCGAAATGGCGAGGGGGAGATGGGATGAGACTGAAAATACCCCTTAAAGGTTGAGGGCGAGTGTGCTGATGTACAATTGGGAAAGTGGACTACCATGTCTCGCCTTTAGGCATCCTCCTCCCAATCCCAGGCGACCATCAATTCAAGTGATCCTCCCCCGCTTGTCCACACCCCAGGGCCGGGATCCAAAAGCGATGGCCCTTCCCTGGCCATTTGAATAGAAGATCCTGGGGGAGTAGGTAGGAGAATACCTTCAGGTTTCGCACAGTATTTTTGGAGAATGTGTTATCAGGATGCTTATGCATCACTACCACTCAGCCTCCCAGTTCAACAAACAGAACATAGAAACAAGTCTTTAAAAGTAGGTTCACCCTTCCTGCAACCCTACATACATGAAAGAGCTCACATTTTCACTTTGCCGTCAGTAACTCCATAAGCTAAAAAGAAATCTTTGGAATTAACTAAAGTACGCTTCTCTTTTTTTGCAGAGCCCACAGCTGCAATCAGTTGCTCTGAGATAAATACATGTGATATGAACTGGCCACGCATGCATCATTCTTTGGCCACCCATTAATCATTCTTACACACCACATCACTCGGTTGATAGACAGGATGATGGTCATATAACACCGGCAAGCCACATAACCGGAAAAATAACCATAACAAAGCGCATCCAAACACAAACAATTCTTAATTCTAACATTCCATTTCTTTAGTTACCGCTGCTATTAGGATTGTCTGTGTTCTGCGATGTAGTGATGGAATGTGTAATGCAATGCTGGCTCGATCTGCTTCAGCGCTTCCAGGCCATACAATATCAGCTAGGTGCTTTACAAATGCCACATAGCATAACACATGAGCAGAAACTCCCCTTGGGTGTTGTCGCGAGGTCAAGTGGATTCCAGAAAAGGCACAACCAAAGAGCTGTCTTCAAACAAAGTTTTTTTTTGTGGATACTTACACAAGTGGGCAACCAAATGTGCAAATGATGTCTCCAAATAAACAGGACGCCTTATTATTCAGCATAATGTCTCTCAGAAATCCCTAAAGGATTCTGCGGGTCTTTGCGGAGAGTCTTTGGGGAATTCCTCAGTATGTCAGGGTTGAAGTGTCCCCACACTTCTTGCTTGATCTTGATCATTTCATGACTTTCTCTACTTTCGTTTGCTTTGGTGGTGAGGCCATCCTCTCGGCTTCCAGACCAGATGGACACAAGTTGTCTCACGCTGGATGTTAAGGCTTTGAGATTCAAGGCCAATTAGGTGAGGACCAGGCTGGGCTTATAGAGTTGTTTCAAAGAGTCTCGCCACCTCCCTCTTTCAGGGTGTTGTCTCTACTGCCTACAAACCACGCGTATTGTCCTCCTCGCTGCCTCAACACATGATTGTGCCTAAGGGAACCTTTCATTGCCTCGCTCTCCTCTCCAAGCCATTCTCATGCTTCACCTGCACCTTCTTGGTTCTACGTTAAAATACCGAAGCTGAGAATAATGCAGCCTTCTATGCCGAAGCTGACAGCTTTGCATTTTGAAAATGTCGAATGCATTCATTCATGTCAGCTTCGGCATATAGGGCTGCATGGTACTTGGTAATGACCCCCGCTTTCCATGCAATGGAATGCAGGGGACACCCCCGCAACCACCGCTCCCCTTGTTCGGCATTGTGGGATTCAGGATTTCTCTCCTCGCCGATGGCGCTCTAAACGCACATTCAGCTTTTTCTCCAGCAGCATTTCCGGAGAATACCCACCTTCTTGATGCTCCGACATGCCCTACTCTGCTCAGACACCTTAGTATTCTCTGGGCCTGACATATCCACACTTCCAGACTCCCTCCGAAGTCTTTCCACTCCTACTTCCCGAACCCTAATGACAACACCCCCATGCTCTTCACTCTCTCTCTCTCTCTCTCTCTCTCTCTCTCTCTCTCCTTCTTCAATGTCGCATTACTTTGCCAGTTCACTCTTGTCACCCATCTCCTCTCCTGAGCTTTTGTAACATCTCTCCCCCCTCCATCGTCCTGTCACCTTCGTCCTTGCTCTACCTGATGTTCCTGCTCTCCTTCTCACCACTCACCTCTACTCCTCCAATTTACTGATCTGTCTCCTCCTCCAATGCTCTCTTCTCCCTCCTCCCACTCTCTTGCCTCCTCCTCTCTCCTCCTGCCACCTTCAAATGCTCTCCTTCTCCCAGCTCCCACACCCTTCTGCTCGCTTTCTTCTTCTTGTTGGCAGATTGGATCCATTAGTGCGGATTATTGGATACCGAGGCTTGAGCCTCATTACTCCATCCTCTCGGGTTGAGTGTGTAGTCGTGGGTTGGATTTCTTCATGGTCTCTATGGGCTTGTCACAGTAAGCCTTTTTTCACAAGGTCTTCACCGTTATGGCACACACAACCATCAAAGCCCCTTCCTTGTATAGGTCCCTGACAGCACCTTCCATACCCATTCCAACCTAGCGGGATCAGGTGTGAGGTGCCTCCTTTGAGCTTCCATTATGTGATTGCTAGATTAACTTTGTTCCAGGACTCCTCCTCTGTATGCACCACAGCGTATACAGCAGATAAGCAGATAAAGGCCCTGTACACATCTAGGATAAATCAGGGGTCTGCAAACTGCAACCTGTGGCTCTCCAGATGTTTTAGACTGTAGCTCCCATGAACCATCCCATTGACTATGCTGGGTAGGCCTGATGGGAATTGTAGTCACAAACTTCTGGAGAGCCAACAGTTGCAGACTCCTGTACTACATGTATCCCACAGGTCCCCGTGAGAGTTAGTTGACACTCTTACACACCTAACCTCAGAAACAGTCCATATTAGTGAATTTGTTTAGGTCCCGCCCATTAAGGGGAGCACATCACGTTCTGGTGTCATGTGACCAGTTCGGCATCCAAACTAGGACCTGGTGGGCCTAGGCAGGAAATCTTCCCCATGCAACCGCTAGACCCAGCATCAAGCGGTGAGTGGTAGCACCAGGCACTCGTGGCCACTCCAGCAATCACCCCAAAGGGCAGGTATGGGACTTCGTCACAGTGTCTATCTTGAGCTCTGATTGGCCACAACCTCAGGCTTCAGATTATTCACCAACCAGAATTTCTTCTGTTAATGTACCGTTTTTCGACATGCATTCAGGGGGGGAGGGGTACATTTAGATTTCTCTATGACTAATAGGATGAAATGAAAACCTAACTGTTTTGAGTAAATAAAAAAATGAAAAGTAAAACCTTGTCTGAATGAGTTACTTTTCAAAACCACAGCTTGAGCAGCCAATCGGATTTGGTAGCTAAAGGCCAACGTTTTGGTATAGTGCATTCGATTTATAAAACGCAAACCTAGCTGGCACACACGGTAGTGGTGTAAAAAGGGGAGAGAATTACAGGAAGGAGGCAGGGGTGGCAGAGTAGCTCGGATTTGTAGGCGGAGCAGAGGAACTGAGATTTGTAGGAGGAGCAGAAGAGCAAGGATTGGTAGGGGGAGCAGAAGACCTAGGGTTTGTAGGGGGGAGCAGAAGAGCTGCGACTTGTAGGAGGAGCAGAAGAGCTAGGATTGGTAGGGGGAGCAGAGGAGCTGAGATTTGTAGGAGGAGCAGAAGAGCTAAGATTTATAGGGGGAGCAGAGGAGCTGAGATTTGTAGGAGGAGCAGAAGAGCAAGGATTGGTAGGGGGAGCAGAAGACCTAGGGTTTGTAGGGGGAGCAGAGGAGCTGAGATTTGTAGGAGGAGCAGAACAGCTAGGATGTGTAGGGGGGCAGAGGAGCTGAGATTTGTAGGAGGAGCAGAAGAGCTAGGATTTGTAGGGGGAGCAGAGGAGCTGAGATTTGTAGGAGGAGCAGAAGTGCTAAGGTGTGTAGGGGAGCAGAGGAGCTGAGATTTGTAGGAGGAGCAGAAGAGCTAGGATTTGTAGGGGGAGCAGAGGAGGTGAGATTTGTAGGGGGAGCAGAGGAGCTGAGATTTGTAGGAGGAGCAGAGGAGCTGAGATTTGTAGGAGGAGCAGAAGTGCTAGGATTTGGAAGGGGAGCAGAGCAGAGGAGAGAAGAACTGCAGAGGGGAGAAATAAGGTTGAGTGGAGCAATTGGCAAGATGTTCTTTGAAGAGTAGGATCTGCAAGTTCTTTCTGAAGGGTAGGATGGGGGAGCGTTGGTAACTTGGTCCAGAGACGGGTTCTCCGTATGCAGCGTTATGTCTTCAAGCACACGCCATGATGGGATTTTGTTAATAAAGTAATTCTAACTTCATGTTCATGGCGTGTAGAACAGAACAGGAATATACGGTGCTCCTGCCTAAGGTACTCAGGTGGCTGTTCCCTTGCGAGTCTCCAC
Source organism: Ambystoma mexicanum (assembly GCF_040938575.1). Classification (NCBI taxonomy): domain Eukaryota; kingdom Metazoa; phylum Chordata; class Amphibia; order Caudata; family Ambystomatidae; genus Ambystoma; species Ambystoma mexicanum. The sequence continues at coordinate 608,112,633 of NC_090938.1, read as the reverse complement.
CCTTTTCATGCATCCCACCGCAGTAGCCTGTTTGCCCACTCCTCTCATCAACTAATTAACCCACCCATGTAGCATAACTGCTGTGTTCTATTTAATCTTTGCTTGATTATCCATTAGAAAAAATATATTTGGCAAATATATTTATTGGAAAAAACACAATTAAAGGTAGGCTAGAGGAACTGAAAAACTCAGGGTTGCTTTGCTACCATTAGGGGAGCAAATCACCCACAAGTCGCCTCATGCACTGGCCAGGACCGCACTGCCAAAGTTTCGATTCAGAGGAGAGGCAGATATGGTTGATAAATTGCATCGGGACTACTTCAAGATACCACCAGGCAATGAAGGGTTAAGGGACAAGTGTAGGGAGCTAGGGGGCGGCAAAAGGGGAATCCCAAGAGACAGTCAAAAATAAGCAGCCACAGTGGGTTGATCACATTTCCGGTTATACAATTGTTTCCCAGGCAAATTTTCCAAGGGTGCCATCGAATAATTCAGGCATTATTCAAGGACATGTGATATATCCGCAGAGTGGATGACCGATCGAGCTGGTCAAAGTAGCCCTCTAAACCTTTCATGGCAACACAGTGTGGCACTGAGGGGGGTTTTGATCAACTCCAGGTCGGCTGTGGCTCACCGTGATGACATTCATTTTTGTTTGAGGATTTGGCTCTCGATATACTGTGCCGGACCGAGACGTGGTTTAAGCCTTCTTCTGGCCCCGATATTGTTCAGATGCTGCCTCCCCAGCACAGTATTGCGCAGAGTGACAGGGCCGTACTCAGGGTTGGGGGTGGACTTTCCCTTGTTTTCCTTTCATCAATGAACTGCACCATTATTCCTCTTATTCACAATTTGCCTTGTGAACGTTCACTGGTTAGATTACAGATTTCACCCAATATCTCAGTGCAACTGTTGTTGATATATTGGCCACCATGGAGTATTGATTACTGCCCAGTGTCTTTAGGGCCTTGTCCTGAGCCGGTACAAATGGTTGAGAGTTTAGGAGAGAAGCTGCTTGCGTCTGGTTCAAGGGAAGCTCAAATCTCTTCCGTATGTCAGCTTGGTTTTGTTAAACTGAAAGTATTAGGGAAAGTTCTTCCTCTCCTCCCACTAGAGTCCCGGACTATGGTGGTTACTTCCTTGAGTACAAGCTCTGTTGATTATTGTAATGGAATTTATCTGGGACAACCTTTAGCGCTGGTTCTGTGCTGGTTCAGCGCTTGCAGATTCTTCAAAACTCAGCAGCTAGATTGGCTCTTGAAGCCCCGGGGCTTTCGCATTTCTTGTTCTTGCTCCGTCAGCTGCACTGGTTTCCGATCAGTTGCCGAATTAAGTTTAAAACACTCTGCTTGGTACACTGTGCCATTCCTGGTACGGGCACAGGATACCTTTGCGCAAAAACTCTATCAGCCGGAAAGACTACTTCGATCTTCATCTCAAGAGCTGCTTTGTATTCCAAGATTTCATAGGAAACTAGCAGAACAATCTTTTTCTGTATTGGGGCCCCAACAATGTGGAATTCCTTTCCGATGGAGTTCAGCTAGAGAATTGATTATCTTTGGTTTCGTAGGAATTTGAAGAAATATCTTTTTGAGTTTTGAATGAGGTCTGAGTGAGTCATGTTGCTTCCCTTAATAGCTGTGTGTCAGCGCCTTGATCGCTTCGGACCATAGTTGCATTCAATAAATCTTTAAATAAATAAATAAATAAATATGAAAAAAGTTCAAGTGGACAACCAGGACTCGGGCTAGGTTGAGGCCCCTATGTGTCTGACATTCATAAATTGAAGGAGTTTTAACAAGTTCACTTTGTAGTAATGTGCTAAATCTCCTGCAATCTTCTTGAAATGTGTATGAAAGGTGAGGGACGATACACAACATAACATAAATAACGCGTACAATTCTATGATAGTCTAGAGGTTCAAAAGTAGTCTCTCACTTTCAGCAAAGTTAACTGAGAATGAGTGGTGCCTTAAAGCGCGATTCAGAGAAGTTTGCAATATGACTATAGCTGAGTAACAGAACATAACCTAAATTACATTCTGCATTAAGCTCATAAGTTTACATTGTAGAGGTCTCAAGGTAGTTACTCACTACGAGTGAAGTGTGCTGATGAGGAATGACTCTTCAAAAGTGTCAAACCCAACATCCTGCAGAAAGACAGCCCATACCCTCCCTCCGCAAATAGTTGTTTATGGGTAAAGACACCCTCTATGGCTCATGGACAATCCCTATCGGGAAAGGTCTCGTCTTGGGATCTATGTGATTACTACGACCCCCAGAATTCTGATGACCGAAAATGCTGCCTTTTAAAAGTTTTATTTTACCCCCGTTACACTACATACATATTCGGGGGGAGATCCCCCGCAGACGCCCCACACTACTATTATATTATTATATCATATATATATATATAGCGTTATAGTGTAATGGAAATAAAAAGTCCGAATTTCGGGAGTTGAAATTCTGGGGTGACATTTTGGCCCATTTCCTTCGTCTTGTGCATATGGTAATGCCCTGGCAGCTTCTTCCTTTCTCTTCAGTTCTTGTGCACTCCCGTGGGGCACAGATGGGGCATATCCTAACCTCAGCTCCCTTGCTTCGTCTGTCAGGATGCTTCTCTTCACACTCTAGCAGCCACAACATCCCCTTTACGCCAAGAGATTGTGTGCCCTGGCTTGAGCAATCCTCACTCCACCTTTTGTCTTTTCTGTTCCTCGTCTCATGGACCTTCTTGTAACGAACCCCCTACAGGCTTTCAGCATCCTTCTGAAGCTGAATTTATGGAGCTGCCTCAACACCAGGTGGATGGGGTAGGGTGTGGGGAACAAATATATGTGACTTGTTGAGTGTGCTGGGTGAGATGGTATTGATGTTTGGTGCCGATGCCATGGTAGACATCTGGATGAAACGACCATGGCTTCTGGTCCTTACCCTAATATCTTGATGAACATAATTTGTTGCCTGTATGGGCAAAAGTCCCAGGTTGCCCTCTGACCAAGAAGGTGTGAGGTTTGGGAGTCTCTCAGCCTGCCGACCATCCTACTATGGAAGATGAAATGTGCATCAGAATTTGTCACATTTTGGGCATCCCTTTCTCGGAACCAAAGGCTCAGAGCTCCCATAAACTGTAGTTTATCGAAGCAAGAGGAGTCTACAGACTGCCCCCTCCTTCATCTGCCCATTCCCAGATCCTTGCTGCAAATGTGGTACAATGTATCTTTTTCAGGGAGAGTGGGTTGAACCGTGACAAACTGAGAAGGTGTAATTGACCCTTTTTGCCAATGCTAGGAGGGCAGGGAGAGCCGGTTGTTCTTTTTTAATTTTGTTTTATTTATGTATCATACAGTTAAACAAATAACTTTTGACACATAACATCATGAGAAAAGTAATTAAAAAAATACATGTCTCAAGCTCATCCTCTAAAAGACAATTTAATTTAAACACATTCAATCTGCTAAAATTCAAAATATACCATGTACCTCTCTCCACAGCCTGGTGAGAAAGACAACCAGTCCCTCATGGGAACCAGACATAAAGAGGCCCCATAGAGCCGCTGGAGGGTGATGGAAATCCAATCCCGACGCCCTAAGGGCCCTTCGACACAACACAACCAGTGCCTCACAGTTTGTCAGGCGATGTTGTACCGTCTCTACTCCACTGTCGCCTCAAAGCCGGCAACATCTATCCCCCCTATGCAGAGGCGTTCCTAGGGGGGGTTAAGGGGGCTATAGCCTTGGGTCTCTTGGTTGTAGCCGCAGATAAAAGCTCAGGGGGTACAACCAAAAGGCCAGCTAGGCCCAAGTCCCAACAGTCCCAACATTAGCATAGCCCCAGATCTTTTCCAGACGTAGCAACAACCCTGCCCCTGCCCCTAGGGGTATTAGACCATCGACCAACAATTTCAAAAGTGCTTACTGCATTAAATTTAAGACAAAGATAGTCCCACACACTGGAATTCCCCAGAAAGTTGCTGATGTAGGTAGGCGCCAGTTGTCTTTCGTGTATATATGGAAAGAAACCATCTGCGGTGGACTTGGCAGCCGGGGAAACCACCATTTGCTCACGTCTAAGAGAGGCCAATTCCCCCTCATTACATTTTTAAATTGGTTTGCATGTAGCATCAGCGTACCCTCTCGGTTACTCCAAACCCACTGATCAACCATGCTCAACATCCTACCCAGTGTTGAATTCTTCATAAAAACAGCCTTTGTAATAAAAGCATTGAACAGAAGCCCCATCAAAGTATTAGCTTGTGCATGCGCAAGTCTCCAATACAGCATCAGGCTACTGAGCACATACCATTCATGGGTCGTGATAAGATCAAATTCCAAAGCGATCATCTCGGCCAAAACATAAGATGGTAATCTTAGCAGATGCTTTAAGAGCCTGACCACACAACACCCAAGTACACATACTGGGAGACAACCTCAATCACCACACCATTCATGTTCCACCCCACTCCAACCGCATACCTATAGGATGTTTCAAAGACCACAATCTTGGTTTTGTTGATATTTACCCCTAAAGGGTTCAAGGCCGAGTAAGAGTAGAGGTTATCCAAGGAAGATTACAGGCCACTTGGCAGCAGGTCCAAGATGACAATGTCGCCCGCATAGCCCATCCATAATACAACCTTACTGCCTAACTTTCGGCGGAAGAGCTTTCGGGTTTGACCATTGCAAGGCCCATGTCCGAAAGATAAAGACTGAAAAGAATCATGGCCAGGAGGCAGCCATGCTTCCGACCCACTTCCGTTGAGATCCAAGCAGAGGTTGCACCATCTCCCTCCAGCCTTATTTCGACATGTGTATTAGTGTGGAGCAATGCAATCATCTTTAGTAGACCTGGTGGGATTCCCCCAGCCCGCAAGCTTCCCCTAGCTCGATCCACTGTGTCAAAGGCAGCGCTGTAGTCTACGAACGCTACACATATCGGTCGGCTGCGGATCAGCCGTGCCTCTTCCATGATGGAGGACAGTGCGAGTATGTTAACCGAAGTTGGACTTCTGGTCATGAAGTAGCGCGACTACTGTATTTAAGAACAGATGGAAGGTGTCCAGTTAAAGTACCTAAATCAAAAGGATCGAATGCCAAAAGGTGAGAGTGCATTCGACCGAAAACAAAAGGATTGAATTTCTTTTTAAATGTATCGTTTTTTTTTGTTGCTATAGTTTAGCTAAAAAAAAGGTGTTTTTACACCAAAAACAGGGGATTGGGGGAGGGGACCCCCCCCCCAAAAAAAAAATGCTGATCCTTTTTTTGAGTCGAATTGACTTGACCCTTTCGTCATTCGACCCTTTTGAGTCGATACTTTGACCTATAACCCAGATGGAATTTTGAACAGAAATGACTTACAAAGGAGGCAATAACAGAGAGCTGAGGTAATTCCAGGGCAAGGAGCCTTTACATAAGAGCGGTGTTGGGTTGAATGAGGACGACCGGGTGATGAAGCGGCAAGGACAGGAAAATAAACCAGGGACAGGGATTGGAGCACAGTAGCACATGTTTAACATTGAGAGCCTGAAGTCAATATTTACAGATTTCCAAATAACAAAGTAATCCCAAGGGCCGAACGCAGGAGAGGAAAGGTTGAGGGATTACTTTGGTTTGGAGGGCGGGGGTTGTCCAATTATTATAATTGTTCTTTTATAACGCACTTAATGCCAACAAGTGGTTTCTAAGGACGTGTTTGGGGTTCGAACCTGCGTTGGCCTGTGTTGTCTTGCTTTCAAAATAAATGCTTTGCGCCCGAGCTACCCTTCCTCACCTCCTTAATCACACGGGCAGCAGAGGCCCTTTTGGCTCTAGCTGGGCCTCTCCCCCTCGCCCCACACATACACACATGCACACACCATGAAGACAGAGAACAACTCCTGAAGTGGGGCAACTGGTACTATGCTTGAAAATACAATGTTTAAAGATATACATTTGACAATAAAAGTTGGAAAAATAAAATCTTGGACATTTCAAAAGTAAAAAAAAAAAAGAATCCACAAAATAACGAGTGTGGGGAACAAAGAGCAAACGAGGGAAGGTATCGGAGGGCAAAGGTAATGGTTGTATCTCACCCATCCAGAAACCAAACTCCAACCACAAAAACGCATGGAAAAGGAGCAGAGCAGCAGGGGACGAGCGGCAGAATGCTACACGGGAAAGGTAGAAAGGGAAAAGAGACCAAGGTTTTACACCATAGGAAGGGGAGGAGTCAGGGGAAGGCAAGATGGAAAATTATACAGTGCACAAATAAAATGAAAACACAAAAGCAAAATAAATCCTAAAACCTCAAACTTACATTTTCAAAGTCGTAGTGGCAGCACTACAAAGACACTAAAAAGCTACATTTTCGAGTTTCCATTATTGAACGGAGATGTTTCACACTTAAGGTTTTGAACCCTGTTCTCTATAACCTGTCCGGGAAGGTCACAGGTGCCAATTACTGTAGGGAACCTCCCAAACTCCCACGAGCGAACTCCCTGTAAACCCGCCACCAGAAGGTGATGTAATCATCTATGCAGCAAGGCCATGCAACTAGAAGATGCAGTAGAACCATCCATGCAGCAAGGTCATGAAACTGGAAGATCCAGTAGAACCAGTAAGGCCATGCAACTGGAAGATCCGGTAGAACCAATCATGCGGCGAGGCCATGCAACTAGAAGATCCAGTAGAACTATCCATGCAGCGAGGCCATGCAGCTGGAAGATCCAGTAGAACCATCCATGCAGCGAGGCCATGCAACGGCAAGATCCAGTAGAACCATCCATGCAGCGAGGCCATGCAGCTAGAAGATCCAGTAGAACCATCCATGCAGCGAGGCCATGCAACTGGAGATCCAGGAGAACCATCCATGCAGCGAGGTCATGCAACTGGCAGATCCAGTAGAACCATCCATGCAGCGAGGCCATGCAACTAGAAGATGCAGTAGAACCATCCATGCAGCAAGGTCATGAAACTGGAAGATCCAGTAGAACCAGTAAGGCCATGCAACTGGAGGATCCGGTAGAACCAATCATGCGGCGAGGCCATGCAACTAGAAGATCCAGTAGAACTATCCATGCAGCGAGGCCATGCAGCTGGAAGATCCAGTAGAACCATCCATGCAGCGAGGCCATGCAACGGCAAGATCCAGTAGAACCATCCATGCAGCGAAGGCCATGCAGCTAGAAGATCAAGTAGAACCATCGATGCGGCAAGGTGATGAAACTGGAAGATCCAGTAGAACCAGTAAGGCCATGCAACTGGAAGATCCGGTAGAACCAATCATGCGGCGAGGCCATGCAACTAGAAGATCCAGTAGAACTATCTATGCAGCGAGGCCATGCAGCTGGAAGATCCAGTAGAACCATCCATGCAGCGAGGCCATGCAACGGCAAGATCCAGTAGAACCATCCATGCAGCGAGGCCATGCAGCTAGAAGATCCAGTAGAACCATCCATGCAGCAAGGTGATGAAACTGGAAGATCCAGTAGAACCAGTAAGGCCATGCAACTGGAAGATCCAGTAGAACCAATCATGCGGCGAGGTCATACAACTAGAAGATCCAGTAGAACCATCCATGCAGCGAGGCCATGCAACTAGAAGATCCAGTAGAACCATCCATGCAGCGAGGCCATGCAACTGGAGATCCAGGAGAACCATCCATGCAGCGAGGTCATGCAACTGGAAGATCCAGTAGAACCATCCATGCAGCGAGGCCATGCAGCTAGAAGATCCAGTAGAACCATCCACACAGCGAGGCCATGCAACTAGAAGATCCAGTAGAACCATCCATGCAGCGAGGTCATGCAACTGGAAGATCCAGTAGAACCATCCATGCAGCAAGTCCATGCAACTGGAAGATCCAGTAGAACCATCCATGCAGCGAGGCCATACAACTGGAAGATCCAGTAGAATCATCCATGCAGCGAGGCCATGCAGCTAGAAGATGTAGAGCCATCCATGCAGCGAGGCCAGACAACTGGAAGATCCAGTAGAATCATCCATGCAGTGAGGCCATGCAGCTAGAAGATCCAGTAGAACCATCCATGCACCGAGGTCATGTAGCTAGAAAATCCAGTAGAGCCATCCATGCAGCAAGGTCATGCATCTGGAAGATACAGTAGAACCATCGATGCAGTGAGGTCATGCAACTGGAAGATGCAGTAGAACCATCCATGCAGCGAGGCCATGCAACTAGAAGATCCAGTAGAACCATCCATGCAGCGAGGCCAAGCAGCTAGAAGATCCAGTAGAACCATCCATGCAGCGAGGTCATGCAAATGGCAGATCCAGTAGAACCATCCATGCAGCAAGTCCATGCAACTGGAAGATCCAGTAGAACCATCCATGCAGCGAGGCCATACAACTGGAAGATCCAGTAGAATCATCCATGCAGCGAGGCCATGCAGCTAGAAGATCCAGTAGAACCATCCATGCAGCGAGGTCATGTAGCTAGAAAATCCAGTAGAGCCATCCATGCAGCAAGGTCATGCATCTGGAAGATACAGTAGAACCATCGATGCAGTGAGGTCATGCAACTGGAAGATGCAGTAGAACCATCCATGCAGCGAGGCCATGCAACTAGAAGATCCAGTAGAACCATCCATGCAGCGAGGCCAAGCAGCTAGAAGATCCAGTAGAACCATCCATGCAGCGAGGCCATGCAAATGGCAGATCCAGTAGAACCATCCATGCAGCAAGGCCATGCAACTGGAAGATCCAGTAGAACCATCCATGCAGCGAGGTCATGCAAATGGCAGATCCAGTAGAACCATCCATGCAGCAAGTCCATGCAACTGGAAGATCCAGTAGAACCATCCATGCAGCGAGGCCATACAACTGGAAGATCCAGTAGAATCATCCATGCAGCGAGGCCATGCAGCTAGAAGATGTAGAGCCATCCATGCAGCGAGGCCAGACAACTGGAAGATCCAGTAGAATCATCCATGCAGTGAGGCCATGCAGCTAGAAGATCCAGTAGAACCATCCATGCACCGAGGTCATGTAGCTAGAAAATCCAGTAGAGCCATCCATGCAGCAAGGTCATGCATCTGGAAGATACAGTAGAACCATCATGCAGTGAGGTCATGCAACTGGAAGATGCAGTAGAACCATCCATGCAGCGAGGCCATGCAACTAGAAGATCCAGTAGAACCATCCATGCAGCGAGGCCAAGCAGCTAGAAGATCCAGTAGAACCATCCATGCAGCGAGGCCATGCAAATGGCAGATCCAGTAGAACCATCCATGCAGCAAGTCCATGCAACTGGAAGATCCAGTAGAACCATCCATGCAGCGAGGCCATGCAACTGGAAGATCCAGTAGAATCATCCATGCAGCGAGGCCATGCAGCTAGAAGATGTAGAGCCATCCATGCAGCGAGGCCAGACAACTGGAAGATCCAGTAGAATCATCCATGCAGTGAGGCCATGCAGCTAGAAGATCCAGTAGAACCATCCATGCACCGAGGTCATGTAGCTAGAAAATCCAGTAGAGCCATCCATGCAGCAAGGTCATGCATCTGGAAGATACAGTAGAACCATCGATGCAGTGAGGTCATGCAACTGGAAGATGCAGTAGAACCATCCATGCAGCGAGGCCATGCAACTAGAAGATCCAGTAGAACCATCCATGCAGCGAGGCCAAGCAGCTAGAAGATCCAGTAGAACCATCCATGCAGCGAGGCCATGCAAATGGCAGATCCAGTAGAACCATCCATGCAGCAAGTCCATGCAACTGGAAGATCCAGTAGAACATGCCAGAACATCTTTATTTGATTACTTCCTGGAAAAGCCCAGGCATTGTAAAAATTCCAACATGTTGCTTTAAAGCTTCACATCCAAAACACTTTGAAAGTTATAACTATGGGGGATATTTATGTTTTTTTAAAAATTATTTTGTTGTTAATTGTTAAACAATAGAGAGTTCCAATGCCAGTCACCTATGATAGAGGTAAACGTATAAGTCTCAGCGGCTACCCCTTAAATGCCGTTTCTTCTTATTTACTGCACCACACGTTCCATTCCAATCTGTAGGCACTTATTCAGTCCTGTTTTTTTCTTTGCTTTCTGGGACCTGTAGTCAGAGTTTTATAACAGGAAAAGTAGAACTGCAGGCCCCAGAATTCAAAGGAAAAACCAGGACTGGATAAGCACCTGCAGATTGGAATGGATCATGTTGACAACTATGCTGCACACGGATTCGTATCTTTGCATCAGTTCCATCTGTACATCGGTCTTTGTATTGGCGTAAAGGCAAAGGGGCTCAAGTTTATTTTTTTATGTTTGAAAATACATGGGGTGGGTGAGGCACCTGTAGCCCCATTTGTATTTTCTAGCCCCCTAACCCTCGTTTTCATTGTATTTGTTTTTTTTGGTAAAAAAGAAAAAAAAATGTTAAATGTGGACCTGTCCACCAACACAGACACACCGCCAGTCGTGTGCTGATGTGAAGGCCTGCCCCCACTGCACACCGGCTTGTGTTGCTGCCCATCACATGATCTTCCAAAGTGTCAGAGGACAGAGCTGAAATACAAAATGAGAACTTGCAGATGGAAACCATGGCAGTGTCCCTACTAGATCCCTAGGGGGCAATCATACAGATGAAGGTATACACTGTGCCTGTGGCAAGTTTAACCGAAAGGTGGTGCGGACGCTCTATGGCAGGGCCCAGCAACCTTTGTCTCTGAAGATGATTGGAACCACAACTACCATCAACCCTTGCCAGAACAGTCAATAGTGAGGGATCATGGGAGTCCTAGTCAAACACATTTGGGCAGCTTGGGTTGCAAACCCTTGCAATAAAGGATAACAGAACACTACCACTTTCAATAATTTAAAGTTGGGGAGGGATCATGGGAGATGTAGTCCAAAACTTCGAGGACGTCACAGTTTCCAGACCCCGGTTGTAAGAGCTGATCTTGTTATATGACCTGCAAGCCCCAGCAACTTCAGAGAAATGCGTTCAATAACCCCTGGCACTGGGGTCTTCTACAGCCCTGTAATTAATCATCCTACACGCCATTTAATCAGAGCACAAGTGAATGATACTCAGGAGTGGGCAGATTCCCCCGGTCTGTATAGTGAGGGACTCAGCCCCCCTTAGGCCAGCCGGGGCAGCCGGTGACTGTGTCCCATTTACGTATGAAACTGTGGAGCCGAGCACCCAGGCTGGAGTTACTTGTTAGCACCCCATCTCTCTTTGTCTTGAGATGGGTTTGCCATCTACACATCGGCATCTCCAAGCCAAACGCCCACGCTACTCACAATTGGCTGCTCTACATTTAGATGCATTCAAGAACACCAAACTGAATTAAAATATGAAATAATGAGCTGTAGTCAATTTCAATAACTGCTTGCTTGGCAGTAACCTGCATTTCGTTGAACTGCAGATTTAATCTGATCACCCATAAGGCCAAGCGGCATGCCTTTGGCAAAGTGTGGCTGAAAGAAGGGGCTATCACACAGGCACCTCTTGAGTCTAACCGCCATTCAGACATCAAAGCTCTGCCAGTGTGGGGGGATGTCAAAGCATGCATCTAGAGCAATCAGGTTTTAGCTTGCATGTGAAACGCATCGGAACGGTGGTCAGACCTAGATCCTTGTGGAGAGAGTTCCAAGCCTCTGCGGCTGGAACCTTGAAGGCTCGGCCCACGGCCCATAAATATCCGACGTGCAGGATTGCCAGCGTGACATGGTTTGCACTTAAGAGAGTGGGCAGGGGCACACCAAGTGACTTTGACTTGCAGGTAGAGCGGGGCTCTGCCATACTGGGCCTTCTGGGTGTAAGCATCTTCTGGGTGTAAGCATCTTAACTTTAACTCTGCACCTGAAAGGAAGCCAGTGCAACCTGGTGGGAGAATTTGCAAGGATTGCAAGTTCTCCATTGTCAGTTGTTCATTGTACAGCTGGTCCTAGCTATGAAGCCGACATAATTGTGTATTCTGGTACTTGGAGCTCTACAAGTGAAACTAACAACATGAATTCACAGGGGTATCAGCTTCTCAGGAACTCACTTGTAGGCTCGGCATGTTTTGTTTTGTTTTGTTTTTTCAAAGAAGGGTAAATTATCAATGAGTGATGTTAGGTGGGAAAAGTGAGCAGTAGTTTGTCAACATTCTGGATTAATTGGAGTCCATCATGTCCTCTTCAGCAGTTAATCTCCATGCAGATTACTACTGTGTGGCAGGAGCAAAAAACATGTTCTACAGCCAGTCAAGCAAACCTTTCCCAAGGGATACTAGAAGAGGTTGGTACTGGTTTCACATTGCTATTACTATTCGTTGCATCTCCCCAGAGGGGAGCCACCCCTCTGGAGCTAGGGAGGTGAGCCCGCTAAGCAAGACCCTCCTAGGGGGTCTGGGCAAATGGGACCTCACAGAGAGTGACTCCCCTCTTGGGGACAAGGACGCTCATTCCTGCAAGGAACTCCCTGTCCAAAACACATTATCTGCCTACATGGGAAATGTTGTTAACCCGATATTGGATTCACTGAGTAAGTGACATTACTTCAATCTCTTAGGCTTCAGGTAATGCTGGATAACGCCTGCATGCCACAGTCAAAGAACGACACCCCCCTTTTGTTTGTGATGACGTACATAAGACCACAGGTGGCCTCCTCCCTTGGCACTGCTTGTACTTCCTTCCAGGGCTACAACCAGCACTTTCCATACCTCACCCCCCCTTACTCCAGCACTTCTCTTCACTGCACTTGAATGTCCAAAATGTCAAAAGGCCTAGTAGGACCATCGTTGTATATTTACTGTATTTGCCATTGTTATCTACTCCTCTGTTCCCTCCCCATTTGTCTTGTGGCGCCTGGAAACACAATTCTGCTGTATAGACGCCTAACAAATGCTCAATAAATAAATAAATAAATAGGTGTTTTATTTTTATTTGAATAAACATCGTTAACCTGATACATCTTAGTCCTTCTGGTTCGCCATAGACTTCATATCCTCTGATGTCACTTCCTGTGGTGTTGTGCATTCCATGCGCTAATTAGACACTCCCTCATTTGGTTATGACTTGTGTCCTTCAGAATGATATAAACAAATGCTAGAAATATCATTGTATAAATACTCTTCAACATACATTCAATTAAGAACAAATTGATGAATGGAAAATTAATAGATCACGTGTATACTAATGAACAATAGGGTGTTCCTGGGTGACAGCACACATTTAAATATATAACATTTTGCAATAGGAAAATGTAAGAAAAGTGGCCGTTGCAAGACGTGTGCAGCTCGGACTGGTCTATAGAGCAATAGGCCCATGGCCGCACCAAAGACACAAAATGGTGGTGTGGCCCATTTTTTAGGTCACAATGGCCCACTTATTGAGCCAACGTAAGTCCGTTTGAGTTGCTTCACTATGCGGCTAATAGTTTTGTCCAGTGTTGATGAATAAATATTCTTTAAAATGCACAATGTGTATCACATTTTATCAAAAAACTCCCCCTTGGGTACTATTCAAACAGTGTCACAAAAGGAATTAATAGCCATTTACAACTGTGGGCCACTTATTTATTGGTGCCCGAGACAATTTTATGGCCCAGTCCGACCCTGGAAGTGTGCCATGTTCAATCATGGTACTGTATAATTCTGGGGAGGCCTGCAATGCCCAGGTACACACGTATACATAGTTTCCTCATCATAGTCCAGCTGTAGCATCGCTATTCACCTGTATTGAGGAAATGACATCACTACTGTGTTGTAATTACCTATTACATATGATTACTGTTGAGACAATGATGGGTCCCAGCACAGAGTGTGAAAGGCAGTTCTCAGAGTACAATACCAACCGCCAAATACACAATTACATAGAAAAATGCCTTTTAAGAATCCTTTCTTGTGATCTGCCAGTCTCTAACAATGTATAGTGACCAAGAAACGTGCCTGCTATTATTTGAGTGCACTGCTTTGCATCAGGACCTGAGATGACAAACCCCCCCCATGCACGTTACTACCCACTGGAAAACACGGCTGGAAGGTCAAAATGTTTGCCCGACACAGATTACAGACTGCAGAAGACTTTGTGTCAGACCTAAAGTAATGAGTCAGCACATTTACGCCCAAGCGATTCCTTGCCTCGGTGGGCACATGGCACTAACCCGTGATGGCAGGGAGAGGATGAGAGCCGCCGGGCATTAAGAAGAATAAACTCAATGCACCACACTGCTAGCCACCGCCCAATTCCCCGGTGATGCAGATGGCCAAGGTGAATGCACGGTGTCCTTGCGAGGCGTGCATGGGGTACTGCATTCCACACACTATTACAGGTCAATGATCTGCCTTTGCGGCCAAAAGCTTGGAGCATTTGTGTAACCTCTATATGTCCTTTTACAGGCATTTGGAACGCAGTGTGACAAGGAAAATAATCTTCCTTACTAGACGTGCAAAAAAAGAAATCTCATTAGGCCAGAGGGCAGTGATAATACAAATGTCACATTTTGATATAGCGCTTCATGCTAGATTCCTACTACTTCCAAGCGCTGTATTACCCAATGTTATTGGTGCTCAATTTATGCACTTCAAAGTGCTGAGTGCGCCTGCTGGCTATTCTTTTACCTTGGGAAGTGCTCTCTGGCCCCACGTCTGGGCCCAGCGATTGACATGCGGGCTAAATGCCCCGACTACCCACAAGAGAGGAACACTGAACATTACCCGGGACCCTGCATGAACTGCCCTGCAAGGGCACTTCGTGATCAGGTCTGGGGGCTCCGATCTTGGTCGGGGGGGTGGGGGGGGTAGCGTGGGGGGGCAGGGCTGGACTGGGAACTAAAAGAGGCTCTGGAAATAATTACTGGGGACCAAAAGAGGCCCTGGAAATAAAGTTCAAAGTGGCCCCAAATGACACATTTTCAGCAAGCCCATTGCTTTTCCTATGAGAAAATTTGGAAATACCACAGAAAAGAGGCCCAGGGTGCAGAGGCCTACCGGGAAATCTCCAGAGTTCCGTATAGGCCAGTCCACCCCTGGGGGGATCAGGGGGATCGCTTTAGCTGGTGCACTATTAGGCCCCGAGATCATCTTCGTGGAAGGTGGATTCGGCCTATACCAGCAATGCACCGTTTCCTGTACATATATAAAGCTGCACATTTCTGGGAATACTCGTGAACAAGGGCTTTTGTTCCTTTGGCAAAGAGCTCAAAGGAGCACCTGAGCCCTCTACTGCCACACACTGCACCAGAATAGTAAAAAAAAAAAAAGAATGACGGCTTTTGTTTTCCATCGCTGCTTGTACTTGAATATGGGCTTGAAAACCAACTTAGTGCAGCCCACCCTTCCAAAGCAAAAACATTTCGAGCATGAAGAACCTGAGAAATCTCTCTATCCCTCCATCCATCAATTCATGAATCTTGTATAATGCGCTTAGTACCAGAAACCAGTCTTTAAGCGGGATTCAAACCGGTGTTGCTCTGCATTGTACGGTGTTAAAGGCAAACACGCTGCCCCTGAGCTATCCTCCCAGCCCCTCCCTATCAGTCTATCCATAGTCCCATCTGTCTAATTCATTTCACAAAGAGAGGGAAAGAACACTCCGAGACTGGATTGCAATGCTCTCACACAACCTTTATAAAGGAACACTAGGAGTTTGTACATTTATTTATTTATTGAGCATGTTTTAAGCACCTGTACAACAAAGGTGTGTTTCGAGGCGCCACAAGGCAACGTAGGGAGGCAACAAGGGGAGGAAAAATACATAATGGCAAAAGACAGAAAATATCCATCGTGGTCCAACTAGACTTTGTGGCATTCGGACGTGCAAGTGCTGTGAAAAGGATTGCAGGAGAGGGGGGAGGGAGGAAGGTATGGGCAAGTGCTGGTGAAAGCCTGGGAGGAAAGTGCTGAGGGTGCAAGGAGAGGAACCGCTGACTAAGTGCTAGGCTGGGGAAATCTCACGGGTGGGATGCACAGCTGCCCGATAGAGGGTCCACAAAGACAGTGCTACGGGGGGCGGGTGGTGGTATTGACTGGGCAGGAGCCTGGTACCTGTGAGATTCATGAAGGTCCAGGCCACTAGTCTCAGCAGCAGTGAAGGGAGAGAGGGAAAGAGGTAGAGAAGAGCAGAGTTTTGAGAAGTTTGTGGAACTTAAGGAGGTCCGGCTCAAGTCTGAGAGGGGCAGGGAGGCCATGCCAAAGAGAGGCAACAGCTGAAGAGAGAGACCTGCCCCCCACTCTCTGACCGGTGATGCGTTTGACAAGCAGAGACTTGGAGTTAGGGTAGTGGAGGGCTCTAACAGGGAAGTATTTAGGGAGAGAAATTTGGAGATGGCATGGTCCCAGGCCCCAGAAAGCCTTGTGGATGATGCAGAGGGTCTTGAACTTGATCATTACGGCCACTGGGAGCCACTGGAGAGATTTAACGGCTGGGGAGATATGGTCCTTGGGCTTGAAGACAAGGATAAATCTTGCAGCCCTATTCTGGATTAGCTGAAGGGGGTGTAGGGAGTTAAGTGGGAGATTGAGGAAGAGGCTATTGCAGTAGTCCAGCCTTGAGAGGACCATAGCTCTGGAAACGGGCTTCTGGGGAAAGGTGAGAAAAGGAGAATGCCTTTAAGGAGATGAAGCTGGAAGCGGGCCTTCTTGGCAATGTCCAAGATATGAGGGATGGAGGAGAGGGAGGAGTCCAAGATGACCCTGAGGTTTTTGGCATCAAGGGAAGGCCAAATAAGACGGCCCAAAGAGGTCAGACATATGGTAGGTGTCCCAGTAAGAAGGATCTCCATCTTAATGACATTAAGACAGAGGTCATTAGCCGCACACCATGCCTGGAAAGTGGGCACAACATCAGGGATGAGCGAGGAGGAAGAGGAGGAGGTAGAGGGAAGTTTGAAGGAAAGCTGTGTGTCATCAGTTTAACACTGGAAATGAGGATAGGAGGAGGAGACCAGGTGAGCAAGAGGGGCAAGATAGACATTGAAGAGCCCATGGCGATAGGACAGAACCTTGGTGGATGCCGCAGGTAGAGAGTGAAGTGATGGAGGAGTAAGGGCTCAGGTGCAACTGGGAGGAGCGGCTAGTGAGGAAAGAGGTCAGACAGTCCAGTGCCCAATCTGTGATGCCGAGGGTATCACAGAGCTGCGTCAGGAGCATAGAATGGCTGACAGAATCAAAGGCAGAGGAGAGATCGAGGAGAATGACAACAGCAGGAGAGTTAGAGTCAAGATTTGCGAGCATGTATTCACAGGTATTCAGGAGATCAGGTTCCGTGCCTCTGGATGCCCGGAATCCAGGTTGATGGTCATGGAGACAACCAGCGAGTTCAGTATGAAGGATCAGTGGCGGAGGACCAACCTCTCCAGGAGTTTACCCAGGAAGGGGGTGGTGGAAATAGGGCGATAGTTAGCCAGGCAGGAGGGGTGATCAGGCAACTTTATTAGGAGAGGGTGCACAAGGGAGTGCTTGAGGTATAGAGGGAAACAGCCATTGGCGAAAGAGTGGTTACAGAAATCTGCAAGAGTCGGGCGACAGAGGGGATGTTGTCCTTAATGGTTCTAGAAGAGCAGGGGAGCAACTATTTGAATGTGACAACTTTAGAGACCTCTTCAGGTGCTATGGGCAGGAGGGAAGAGAGTGCGGGGGGTGAAGGGAAGGGAGTCAATGGAGGCAGGAGGGTGGGAGTGGAGGTGGGGGAGGTGGAGAGTGAGGACAGGATGTCCTGAGTTTTAGATGAAAAATGGGAAGTCAATGCGGTGGAGAGTGTCAATGCGGTGGAGAGGGCCTGGGAAGGAAGAAGAGAGGTGGAGACTGCAGTTGGATTGGCGAGTTCCTTGCAGATTTTGAAAAGTTCAGCCATATTGTTAGTGGCTCCAGAGATGTGGGCTTGCATGTGGGCCCTATTCTTGGAGTGGATAGAAAAGCGATATTGCCTTTGGAGCAGGCGACATGCCAGTTTGTTAGAGGATGAACCCGAGGTCTGCCACTTACGTTCAGCAACTCTGCACTTATGTTTCAGAGATGCTAGATCAAAGTCATACCAGCCGTTGCACTTGGAGGCAGGTTTCAGGTGGATCCGCATGACAGGGGCAAGGAAGTCGAGGGTGTTAAAGATGGCGAGGTGTAGGTTGTCAAGGACAGAGTCAGAAGGAGAATCAGAAGCAGGGGTGGGTGGGAGGATGAAAGTGGAAGCAAAAGCAGCAACTGACACTGGCTTCATCAGTCTAATGATGGTGCGAACGGGCCTGGCATTGCCGGGGCAGTTCAGACAAAGGGCCGAGAGGCCCCACGCAGGAGGAGAGGAGAGAGTGGCCAGACCAGGAGAGAGGGGTGGTGACTGAGTTGGAGAGCAGGATGTCTCCATAGATGAGGGCATCCTGAGTGTGTCTGGCTGAGTGTGTTGGACCATAGGAAGAATAGTGAGAGAGACGGAGTCATAGAGGTCACGGAACAGTAAGGTGGCTGATTCAGGGGAGTCGAGGTGGATGTTTAAGTCAGCGAGGAGGAAGAGTTTGGAAGAAGAGGTCAAGAGGGAGGAGGGTGTTTGGCCCATTCAGAGAGGAAGAGAGAGATACAGTGGGGGGGCCTGTAGATGGTAGCGAGGGTGAGTGAGAGAGTAGGAGAGATCCCGAGCCTGCAGATGAGGCATTCAAAAGAGGGGTAGGATTGAGTAGGTATGATAGAAGCAGGGACCCACTCAGGGAAAATCAGGGTCACTCCACTGTGGGCCGGTTGAGCCTGGGTTTGGAGAGGATTTTGTAGCCCTCAGGAAGGAGAGGTTCAAGAGTAGTGACAGAGCTGGCATTGAACTACATCTCGGTAAGGGCAAGGACATCAAGATCAAAGTCTTCAAGAAGGACACAGATGGCAGAGGAGTGTTTGACAGCAGAACGAGTGTTCAAAGTAGCAAAGTGAAGTTGATTACCACCTTGCTAAGTTTTCTGACGAGAGGTACATGGGTGTGGTACTGCCGTTGGTGGTGGTGGAGTTGATAGAGAAGAGTCGTAAGGAGGAGTAGCAGGAGAAGAAGGAAGTTAATGAGAGAAGGCAGCTGCTAGTCAAGGAGGAGAAGAGTAGGTTGAGAACCTTGGGCCATTATAGTGCCATTGTGATAGACATTAATGATGAACCTAGAGGATGAGAAATATGCCAAGAGTACTTCCATTCTACTACCACCATTAATGGGTGAGGAGGAGAAAGGGGAGAGAGTGGAGACCAAGTGGGGAGTCCATATGTCCGGGTAGGGCACGGACAGAGAAGAGGATGTCGGTAATAGTCTCCCTGGAAGTAGCACTGATGGAGGTGTCAACAATAGGTAGGCCTGGATTAGAGGACAGGAGGGCTTTCTAAGCTTTTTTCTTCAAGACTTTGTGAGAGAGAGAGAGAGAGAGAGGATAGGTGATAGAGTAGCAGATAGAGTAGGTAGGGGAGATAGAGAGCACCATGCAGCGGGGCAGGGGTGGCTGCACAGTGCACGAATAAACTCAGCAGGCAGTCTAGCAGCCAAGCAGGCACAGTTGAAAGAGGTGCTATAACTAAGATACACAGAGGGAAGCAGAGTTGTACGTGCCCAAACTGGGTGAGTGCTAAAATGCAGCAAAAACAGTCAATGCGCAGGTTTAAAGGCACGTCTAAATTCGAATTTTCAGGAAAGCACTAAAATGCAGCAAAAACAGTCAATGCACAGGTTTAAAGGCACGTCTAAATTCGATTTTTCAGGAAAGCACTAAAATGCAGTACAAACGGTCAATGCGCAGGTTTAAGCAAGATTCAAGTTTCACGCGAAGGAACAGCAGAAGTGAGGAGGAGCATACAGGGCATAGAATTTTGCCATATAGAATACTGAGAAGAGAGACATAAGGCGGAGATTAGTCCAGTGGGTGTCAGATGGAATGTGGTGTGTTAAATGTTCCCGGTGCAATTTGAATTTGGAGGATGGCAGGCTGCTTGTTGTAGGAGGACCAGGGAGCAGTGAGAGGACTGCCAGCACACTACGATATATTGCAGGAAGGTGTGAGGAGGTGGGCAGTGTGGGCGGTGAAGAAAGACGACTTAGAGCCATGAACCTGCCACACATGCATACATCTTATGGAGTTACAAAATAGAAAGTCCCCTGAGCAACGAGGAAGTACATTGCCAATTAAAAAGGTTCCTTGCGCCTTAGTGTCTCCCTTCCCAGGGTCCTTCTGCTAAAAGCCTACAGGCCTGGATTCCCAGACAGTAGGAATCCCACCCAATGGGTTGGAGGAACTGCATCATACTGAGGTGTTTTCTCTTTAACAAAAGAGGAGATATGTGTAATATCAAACAGGTATCAGGACGGGGGAAATAAGAACATGACGTTCCCGAGTCTAGAAGGGCCTAGTCGGTTTCCTGAGTACAGAAAGTCCCAGCCCTTTTCCAGACTGCAGTATTTCTGATGGATTATGCTCAGGACAAAGTTCCAAAAAGTCAATCACCGTCTCTGAGATCTAAAGTGTCCTCGGAGCATTGGCGTCCAGGGAGGAGTCTTGTGCTCCAGGACACTGGTTGCTCCTCCAGCTATGTGTCTTGGCCACATCACCTGCTGAGGCGGTGATGATCTCTGGTGGTCTTTTGACGTCTCATGTTCTCAGGGGCCTGGAATTCTCCCCTTTAAACTTGGCTGTCTCAGCCTGGTAAAACCTAGTAGGTATGATGCCCACTAACTGGGTTGTTCCCGGTAGAATTCTCTCCCTCTCTACCTGCATACTTTTAGTAGGGTTTTCAGGGTCTAACTGATGGTCTACTCCTGCCACCCTAATCTAAACCCCCAACATGCCCTTACTGCTAGCCATGGGAATATAGTTTCAGACCCGCCCTCCCAATTTTATGGGACATACCACCCTAACTTGCTCAGTAACCTGAAGAAAGTATAGCAATGCTGACTTGCTAAGCAACCCAAGGGGGTATATCTCCTCTGGCTCATCCCTGCTAGCTGCGTTCCCCAGGTCCTCCAAAAGCTTTCCGTCTTTCTCCTTGATTCTCCCCATGGACACTTCATCCATATATTGTATTGTAGGTGTCATTTATATGGCGCCCATTTCCCATTTGTATGGCCTCAATGTGCTTTGTGGTTCGAACCCCCTCAGGGACGCGTGTGCATTCTGATGAGATTAGGCCATAGGAGGGCTGGCTAGGCTCCAATTAGCAACCCAAGAGGTCAGGTACATGGGTGGGTGCTGTCGTTGGTCAAGACAGAGTGCTAGTTCAGGAGACTGGATGTGTGCCCAGCCAGACTGAATTTGTCGTAGGTTGTCAGGGTATACTAATGGTAGTGCTGTTGAGGCAAGTCTGGGGTTTCAGTGCGAGAAGTTATATGAGCAGCTAAACCGAATTTGGCATAGCCGTAGCTGCATTCTAGTGTGCATGGTTGGCGAGCCGTGCCTGCTGCAGATGTCCACAGACTTGGTGCGGTTATACATACCATAAACTCGGATGGAGTTTATCTTTGATGTCACTTTGTCTGATTATTTTCTGGCACTGTGGTCCGGTTACCCCCAAGTTTCCCAGGGCAATAGATTGGTCATCCGAGTGCATCTTCTAGTAGGGGTAGAATGGTTTTGGGGATCCCCTGCAGCTCACTCTGTGCTGGTCCTGCCTCTGCCCCCAGGTACCTCTACGGGTCCTCATATCTAAGCTTGAGCGCTCCTCCTTTTCTTGCTGCTCCACCACCTCCTGCCTCAGGTTTTACTCCTCCGCCTCCTAGTTTGCACCCCTGCTTTGCCTCTTCCCTCTGCTCTCCCCCTGCTCCTCCATCTACTCTCCCTTCTTCTTGTATTTTATATTGTGGATCAGGGGTGTTGCTAGGTCCGGAAAAGATCCGGGGCTACATTAATGCCGGGACTGTCAGGACTCAGGACTAGCTCGCCTTTTGGTTGTAGCCCCTGAGTTTTTATCCAGGGCTTCAACCAAAAGACCAGGGGCTATAGCCCCCTCAGCCCCCCCCCCAGCAACGCCTCTGTTGTGGATAAAACGTGATTGTGGAAATAAGAGCCTAGGTTGGCCCGGCCATTTGTGTCCCCCTCTTGCCCATGTGGGTATACTAGCTCCCTCCTTAACTCCATGTGAAGGGAATTTTTTACTGATTTAGTTTGTGTGCCCACCAGGTCAGGCAAGAGTGCTCATGGCTTCTTCCCGAACCAGTGATCTAGCTCTGGGGCGTCATTTGGGGGTTACTAAGGGTTTCAGCTGCGACCCCTGCAGTCCCCCTTGTGACCCGTGCCTTGGATTTTGCAACCCCTACCTATATTGAAAGAAACGGAAGCTCTGAGCTTCCGTTTTTTTTCAATATAGGTGGCTTCCTGGGCTGCACCGCGGTGGCGGGCGCCAGTGGGTCGCGTGCTGCTTTCTAATGTTCTGTAACTTTTCCGTGGTTGCTTAGCAACCACAAAAAGTTATAGAGCTCTTGACAACAAGTTGGAGGTGGGGGAGCAGGCCCAGCCTGCTCCTTCCCATGAAATTGCTTGAAACACGTCACGATCTGGGGCAAAGCAACAGGGCACGGCAGAGTTAGCAGCCCAGGTAGCGAGTAAGCTTTCGCCCAAGGATCTTTACATTCTGTGAAGGAGGTAACGCGGGAGCATCGTGCGAGTGTGATGATGCGGTGCATGTTGAGGTCAAATGGTGTAAAAATAACGGGGCCCTGCAAATTGGGCGAGGGACCAATGAGAAGCGTACAGAGGCCTTGGTGTGCTACCTGGTACGTGGGCCCTGCGGCCTGCTTCACCCCACAGCGGGGCCTGTAGACGTGTGTTCCTTTTAATGGCGCTACCTGTTCGCATGAAGTGAGAGCAGAACGTACCTCCACTCCTCAGGGCAACGCGGCACTGCTGTGACTGGGATACAGCGTTAATACACCCCCAATTAAACATTCTGAAATCAACTTCAGTCAAGCTCACTTTCGGTTCTGCTCGCCACTTGGCCGGCTGCATCATCGCTGGGTGGCCCAGCCCATGACAGATGGGATACCTTACCCCTCCACATTCAAGTTGCACCCTCTGGGGTGCGGCTGGAGTGTAGCAGCCCCAGTCCGTTTCAATCCCCCAAAACACAGTATTCAACCCGGGCAATGTTCCTTCAGGCCCACTGCACCAGCAGCATTCTGCAATCCTGACCTACGTGCACAGCAAATGCCAGTTTCTTAGTCCGCTGCCATACACAGGGGGACCATTCCAGACCCCAGAAAGCGGCTGGGTGGCTGATGTGTGTGCATGTCAAATCCTTCCTCCGACTAGAATGCAGACGTCTCCCATCCGAAGTGTCTGTGTGTCCACGGCATCTGCAGCACCCCCGAATCCAGGGTCCCTCATTGCTGGAGGAATGTCTTTGCCAGTTTGGCCTGAAGGGCAGGGAAGTAATTTACGGGTCGCCATGGGTCGCAACTGTGACCCCTGTGGTCTCCCTTGCTACCAATGTGGTCTCCCTTGCTACCCCTAAAAAGTAAAATTAAAAAGTAAAAAATGGTATCTTTTCTTTAAAAAAAAAAAAAAACATTAAACTGAGGCCCCTGGGCTGTGGCCAGCAGCATGTGGCTCTTTGTTTCTGGAGTGGCTGGAATTCTGATAGCTATAGCTGATAAGATAACTCAGGGGGTTGAGTGCTTGCTGCTTCAATGTGTGTGTGATCTGCAGGTTGCAGGTTCGACTCCCGGAAAGGTCAACTCAACCTTTCATCCTGCTGAGGTTGATAAATTAGTGCCAACACGAGTGTGGTGATGTTGTATGTATATTTGTTCTATATGAAGCACTTAAGCATAATTGCTGCATAATAACACATCATTATCGTTTGGCCTTGGACGTCTGCTTGTATTGACAGTAATTTGGTAATATGGGCCTATACGTGCTGATATTAATGATACATATGGTGATCCATTCTTGTATACATGTATAACACTTTACAGTGATATCGTAACCATATTTTTCCAAGTGTACTTAGAAACAATGCTATGTGATGCCACTTCCTGTTTTGTCAAGGGGTGAAAGGTCATGTTCCATCGCTTCCTGTGATGTCACATCAGGTGGGTGGGGTCAAATGACATCACTTCCTATGATGTCATCAGAGGTCAAGGATCGTGGGATGTCACTTCCGCTAACCCTGGCATTTTGGTGAAATTACGTCCCTGCTGAAGGGAATAGTGAGTGCAACCAGCACGTTCTTGTGTGTTCAATGCCACTTGCAACAGAACCACAAATTCCCCTTGGGGATGGAAACGTGTATTTCTAGTTCCTGGTGTGACAGGA
Organism: Ambystoma mexicanum; assembly: GCF_040938575.1. Lineage (NCBI taxonomy): Eukaryota > Metazoa > Chordata > Amphibia > Caudata > Ambystomatidae > Ambystoma > Ambystoma mexicanum. The sequence goes on along the minus strand of NC_090938.1, from coordinate 608,088,456 downwards.
GAAGGAGATCTTCAAGTTTTGCTGTGGTCACAACGTGGGCATTAGATCCAAAGCCACAGATTACCCAGCCTCCCATCTCCATTGTCACCTGTAGCATTGGTGTGTCCACTTCTGAAAAACAGACCTGTATCTCACGGTGCAACATGTCAGGCTGAGGGGTGAGCCCTCAGCGGCATCCAGGGAATGTGGTGCTTGGTACATCTGGCCAGTTCCTAGTCGCTTCCTTCTTTGTTCTCCAGTCAGAGAGGCTGCTCGGCAAGGTCCTCTTCCGCTCTGGATCTACTGCACTGCCATGTCCTTGCTAGTGCACCCTGTGGGAGGGGACCCCAAGCTCTGCCGTGCCGATCTACGCGTATGGTGTGCCCAAAGTAGAGCTCACTGGACCAAACGGTCGGCGTCCTGGTCATTTATATCACTGGTGAGATTCCATGTAATGCTGGGCACTCTGTCGCTTTAGACACCACCAACGCGTGGCCCTAGGAGGGTAATTATGGATGCTACCAGGAGCCAAGGTAGCTACGTACACGAGCAGATCTCGCTTTTGCGGCACGGTGTGCACTCTTCTATGTCAGCCGCACACCAACAGCTGATAGGCTGGCGAAAGACCTCAGCACACGATTCTATTGGTGCTGGTGAACTTGAAGTGTGCAGGGAAGAAGAGCTGAAGTAGACATTTCGGTTGACGACTGTCTTTATTTCATTTATCATTCGGTATAGGCTGCATGTATAGACTATACTTCAAAGGTCAAGGTAAAAAAGAAAGGGGAGAGTGACATTTTGGGATGAGAGAGAGAGAAAGGAGAATGCATCATAACTACACAGCTCACAAAGGACTGCCCATACGAACAGTCCATTCCCTCGGCCCAGCCCAGGCGAGCCCCCTTTTTCTGTGGCAGGCAGTATGTCTGGAGTCGTGTAACCTCCGATTAGTAATGAGATGTGCAATTATAGGAGATGCGGCTAAGGGGAAGAGATGGGCTATTGAAATTTAACAAGGGCAGCCAGAGGCAGAGAAAAGCACTTCTCCATGCTGCCTCTCTACACCTCTGTCATTGTCGAATGAAAGGGACAATAATGCTTGCAAGCCAAGCCCAGCTATACAAACTACTGCATGAATGCCACATTTAAAGGACAGTTGTAGCAGGTATGCAAGAAGCTATTTTCTCAGGAGTGCTTTGGTGAAAAGAGAAAATGCCTGGATTGCTAACGACTGATCTACTTAACACTCTTGCTCGTCACAGTACATTACTTACCGGGTGTGCCAATGCGCCAAGGAAATAAAATAAAACACTCTTCCGCTTTAGTGTGTTCGACTGATCTACATTGTTAGGTGGGACCCTCCTGTGTGCATTGCCCCTTTAAGGGGATGTGTTTTCCTCACGTGTATGGCCCCTTTAAGATGGGCCATGACTGTGTCATGGCCCAAGCTAATAAAAGGAGCCCCTGCAGGCACGTGAGACAGAACGGCTGCAGACTCCCAAAGAGGATAGACTGAGTCCGTGTCTCATTAATGATGTAGGCCGAAGGCCTACACGTGGAGGCACAGGCATGCATGCCCGGATGCCGTGGGACCCGCATGCCAGGATGGTGGCCGAGGTCCGCACGGTCATGGGCCTGGCAGGCTGTGCCCCACCCCGGTGGCGTTGAAGTCCATACCGCCTAGGGGCCTGCCGGATGTCCAGGGCAGGCCCCAACCCCTACACATAGTGGGCCTGTGATGTGCTCAAAGGAAGAGCACCCAGGGGCGCCTGCCGGATGTCCATGGCAGGCGACCCCCAACATACATAACACTCTTCCTCGTCACAGTACATTACTTACCAGGTGTGCCAATGCGCCAGGGAAATAACATAAAACACTCTTCTGCTTTAGTGTGTTTGACCGATCTACATAACACTCTTCCTCGTCACAGTACATTATTTACTGGGTGTGCCAATGCGCCAAGGAAATAAAATAAAACACTCTTCCGCTTTATTTGTAAAACAGAAGAGTGTGTGCTGGGCACGGCAGGTTTGCAGGCAGAGTACTGCATGTATTCTCCTTTTCGGAGTTTGGGTAAGGATGCAGCACTAGAAAAGCAATGCAGAAGCCCTCCATAAGAAACAAAGAAATAAGTGGAATAACAGGTTTTCAATGTTGGTAATCAGGTTGTGTAAGACACTAAACTTCTACAGACCTTGTATGGAAGGATGTGTACATGAAACAAAACAACGATACATGTTTGAAACTGTGAGAGTGCAGTACTAGTAACGTATAGAAATAAGAACTTGAAATGTTTCTTCCTCTTGAGCTATGCAGGCACTTTGAAGGGATGCAGGAAGATGATCGGGTAGCAGTATTTGCCAAGACACTAATCAAACTCATTTTAAACTTAGTTCTAGGTTCTGATGGAGATGAATATTAGAGACGTCCGACTGTTTTTTTTGCAGGGATAATGAAGTCCAAAAAACAACCACAAACAGTCCATCACAACACACCCTACGGAGAGGTAACCCTGAAGGTAACTTATCAAATCAGAGAAAAATGCTGAAGGTAAATTCCAAAATCATTGAAGACTGTATGTCATCGACTGGAAGAACACATGTTATGTGGTGAAACATACTCCCTCTCCCCTTCTATTCGGGCTTTGCCCTACCCCTATAGCCGCCTATTGCCCTGTGCCCGCAGAATGTGATTTCGCTCTGTAGTCCTGTTCAAATAACAGGGCGGATCCACATAGAGAGAGAGGATTTGAGTTCATACACTTCCCATGGCAACATGGGCCTTGACACGCTGATAATAACGCTACACATGCTGATCCATTCTTGTATGAAATGTATGTCACATTACAGTGATATCGTAACCATATTTTTCTAAGTGTACTGAGGGACAATGCAATGTGTTGTAATGTAATGTGTCATTTGCATAGCACCTTTCACCATTGGTATGGGCACAACGCGCTGTCATTTGAGCGCGCTCTGGGAGGGCCGAAGTCCAAGTTATGGGAAATTCGAGGAGGTGCCATTATGTGTGTGTGCATTATAGCCAATAAGAGGACATGAAGGGGTGGCCAAGTCCCTGCTAGCCATTCATGCCTAGTTGGCATGTGGGCGGGTGGAGAGAGGTAGTCTAGAGAGGTAGTCTAGAGAGGGTATGTGAGAGGATAGTCATTATGTGTGCAGCTACAAATACAATTTTTGTCATGCAAGGTAGCTGAGTTTTTATGGCAGAAGTGTTGTGCGAAGTGTAATTCGAGTTGTGTATGAAAGCAGATGATGCCACCTCCTGTGATGTCAAGTGGTGAGAAGTTGTGTGCCAATAGCTCCAGTGATTGGGTGGGGGTCGAACTTCCTGTGATGTCACTTGGGGCTGGGGTCAAATTACATCACTTCCTGTGATATCATCAGGGAGGTCGAGGGTGGTGTGATGTCACTTCCGCCACCCCAGGCATTTTGGTGAAATTATGTCCCTGATCTAGCTCAGAAATTCATGTGGAACTGGGTCTCCTAAACCCTGCCCTCCACCTGGAAGGTTTGTGTGGAACTGGATTGCTGGTCTCTGTGTGCCTTTAACTGGAAGCTGTAGTTTGTAATGTGCATTCTGAGCAAATATCTGGTTCCTGCATCTGCCATATGTTTTGCTTTAGCATAATCCATGTTGGCTTTGTTTCAGGCACAGGCCACGCTAGGGCTCCCTCTCTTCACATGAACTTGCTGTTCTCTGGCAGGCTAAAAAGGGGACGTTTCTTCCTCTCCTCTGCTGCCTCTGCGCGTTTAGGTGAATATTCTAACCCAGCTATTTATTCTCCACCAGCTATCTGTAGGCCGCACCTGTGCTGCAGGTCTTTTGCAAGCCTTGAGAGGGAGGAGGAAGCTCTGGGGGATCCACATTTATCACTTACAGGGGTCACATTATGGAACAGAACTCCCACTGGGTCTCAGAATTCCACAGTTTCCTTTTGCTGCTAGGGCCACATTGGCCGCTCACACCATGGACGTATCCAAATGTCTGCCTACCTATATACCTATCTCTGGATCTATTTATCTCTATATGTTCCCACCTGCATGTTTATCTATCTATCTCTGCATCTATCTCTGCATCTATCTCTGCATCCATCTATCTATGCATCTATCTATCTATGCATCTATATATCTATGCATCTATCTATCTATGCATCTATCTATGCATCTATCTATGCATCTATCTATGCATCTATCTATGCATCTATCTATCCATGCACCAATCTATCTATCCATGCACCAATCTATCCATCTATGCACCAATCTATCTATCCATCTATCCATGCATCTATCTATCCATCTATGCATCTATCTATCCATCTATGCATCTATCTATCCATCTATGCATCTATCTATCCATCTATGCATCCATCCATCCATCCGTCTATCCATCCATCTGTCTATCTATGCATCTGTCTAGGCATCCGTCTAGGCATCCGTCTAGGCATCCGTCTAGGCATCCGTGTAGGCATCCGTGTAGGCATCCGTCTAGGCATCCGTCTAGGCATCTGTCTGTGCATCTACCTATCTATGCACCAATCTATCTATCTATGCATCTATCTATGCATCTATCTATGCATCTATGCACCAATCTATCTATCTATGCATCTATCTGTCTGTCTAGGCATCTATCTAGGGATCTATCTAGGCATCTATCTATGCATCTATCTATGCACCAATCTATATATGCACTAATCTATCTATGCACCAATCTATCTATGCACCAATCTATCTATGCACCAATCTATCTATGCACCAATCTATCTATGCGCCTATTTATCTATGCATCTATCTATGCATCTATCTATCTATGCATCTATCTATCTATGCATCTATCTATCTATGCATCTATCTATCTATCTATGCATCTATCTATCTATCTATGCATCTCTCTATGCATCGATCTATGCATCGATCTATCTATGCACCAATCTATCTATGCATCGATCTATGCATCTATCTATCTAGGCATCTATCTATCTAGGCATCTGTCTATGCATCTGTCTATGCAGCTGTCTATGCATCCATCTATGCATCCATCTATCTATGCATCCATCTATCTATGCATCCATCTATGCATGCATCCATCTATCTATGCATGCATCCATCTATCTATGCATCTATCTATCTATCTTTCCACCTATTTATCTGTCTATAGATAGAGATTTTTCCTTTTGCCTAATTGTCGAACGGAGACTGGCAGTCTAAGTCAGCGCCCCTCAATAAGTTCACTGGTCTCGTGGGTATTGCTGATGGAATCCATGACGAGTCCGGAAGATGCATGCACCAGACTGTTACAAGAAGGGCTTGTTCTGTTATGTTGTTATTTGGCATTTGTATAGCGCCTTTTACCTTTGGAGTGATTCCAAAGCGCTGTGCGTTGAATGCCATCGGGGACCACAGTCCAGGTCAGTAGAGCGAGTAGTGTAGTAAAATGTGCTTGGGTGCACTTGGTGTGTGTGCAGCCAGTGTAATGCGTCATATGTATAGCACCTTTCACCATTGGTATGGTCACAACGTGCTGTTGCTTGAACGCCCTAGGTGGTGTGTAGCTGCATACTAGTGTTAGGTGTGATGTGGTGGTTGCGTAAGATCAGTAGAATGTGAGCAGCAAGACCAATGGACTTTGGTCTCTACATTCTGGCGGCACTGGTGTTTGAGAATGACATGATGTGTCCAGCTAGGCCGTTTGAGGGTATAGCTGCATCCTAAAGACTGTTGAGGAGAACGTGGAGGTGTGTATGTATGTGTGCAGGTAGGCCAAATTATCAAGGCATGTAGCTGCATTCTATTGTTTTTTGGTGCAGAGGCAAGTGTTAGCATATTGGTGTATTTGAGTGTCTGTATGTTTTCCAGGGGGACCTTGTTCCTGTTGAGCTTCCAGTGCCTGTCAAGGGGGTGGTATCTCCCTGTTTTCTGTTGGGTCATATTGTTTTGGCGATGACTGACAGATGGTGACAGGCAGATCTGTCCCACAACACATGTTGTTACCGTATAGGTGCTAGTGACGTCCTTTGTCGGCAGTTCCGCTAAATGGAATCCCCTATAGGTAATTTTACAGGGATATTCCTAGATAGTTTGGATTAGCAAAGAATAAGAGCTAGAACGTTCCTTGGTATATAGTTCTCAGAGATTTCCAGAAGTGTAGGATTAGAAAGCAGGGGCATTTCTTGGCCTGATAGCTAGTGCATAATTGCAGGGCAATGATCAAGTTTGTATGTGCTATTAGTGCTTGGGTTGCCAGTTCAGCTAGATAGATTGCTGGTAGGTAGTTCTCCTATATAGATTCACTGGTAGGTGTGATTAGCAGGATAATTGCTAGACGGCCCATGGCATCAAGTTCTGCTCTTGGATTTCCAGTTGCATAGAATTAGCAGGCATGTGCCTCCTTGGACTCATTGTGTAGTACGTAATTGCAGAGCCTTGATCAAGCTCATGAGTGTTATTGGTGCTTGGGTTGTGAATCTAGCACAATCGCCCCTGATTAATGGCGATGGGTAACTAAGACTCAGACTGCATAGAATTCCAGTGGATGAGGTGATGAATACATTCCAACAACTACACGGCTGCCGCTACGATTTGGGTTTCAAGTTTGGGCAAAGTCTGCGGGTAGTGGGGTTAGATATCTTCAGGCGTGAGGATCTATGCCGGGTCCATAATCAGCAGGGTACCATGTCAGATGTCGGTAGTGGTGGTAGATCAGGTGATTCACTATATTCCCTTATGTGTTTTTATGTGACAAGACAGGTTTTGAGCACCTTATGGAAAGCCATGTAGTCTTCTCTGTGCCTAATGTGCGAAGGCAGTGAGTTCCACAAATTTGGTGCCAGGGTTGGCCGAATTGGAGGTGGGGACCACTAGTAGGAGAACAACGCTTGACCGAAGAGTGTGATTCGGGTGGTAAGGCGTAACCTTTTCTTGTAGAAATTTGCGGCCTGCTTTGTGCACCACTCAGTGGGTAATACATAGGAATTTGAAAGTGGCCCAACAGCCAATTGGGAGCCAGTGTAGGGTGCAGAGAGCCGGTGAGATGTGGTCCCTTCATCCCAATGTGAGAAGCAGTCTGGAAGCAGAGTTTTGTTTAACTGGTAGGCCGGTGCACCCAGGTAGAGGGAGTTTGCATAGTCAAGTCTGGACATGACAATGGACATAATTGCTGCCAGTCTGGTGAGGTAAAGGAAGATACGCTTCAGGAGCCTGAGGTGGAAATGACATGCTTTGGATATATTGTTGATGTGGTGAGACAGAGTTAGGTCTGAGTCATTTGTGTAGCCAAGGTTTTTGACAGTGGGGTGGGGCATAGTGAGGGTGGCCAGGGAGACGGTTCGGGGAATAGGGCAGATTTTCTGCATACCACGATCTCTGTTTTACCTGGGTTCAGAAGGAGATGGTTAGTCTTCATCCAGCGGTCAATGTCTGAGAGACATGCTGGGGTCAGGGCTGGGGTAGGAGGTCGATTTAGGAATTCTCAGGATGATTTGTGTGTCATCCGGATAGTTATAGCAAGTGAGATTGTGTGAGCGGATGATCCTGGGCAGGGGAATCAAGTAAAGATTGAAGAAAAGGGGAGAGAGGCAGGCGCCTTGGGGTACTCCAGTGTTTACTGGGCATGCAGCAGAGAGAAAAGGGGCAGATTGGTGATTTGCTGTCTATTAGAGAGGGAGGAGGCGATCCAGGAGAGAGCTGAATGACTTATTCCTAAGGAGTGCAGTCTGTAAAGGAGGATCATGTGGTTGATGGTGTCGAACGCTGCAGAGAGGTCAAGTAGAATACGAACTGTTCATCCTTCTGAGTCTGCTGTCACTTTGAGGTCATCCCAGATAGAGATCAGTGTGGTTTCTGTTCAATGGCACGGTCAGAAGCCTGATTGCGCGGGCTGTAGGAGATTGTTAGACTCCACAAAACCAATGAGCTGTAAGTAAGCAGTGCGGTCGATGACTTTTGCCAGTAATTTGGTATTAGAGATTGGCCTGTAGTTGATTGGTAGTAGAGGGTCGAGGGATGCTTTTTTAAGCAGGGTTTTGACATGCTCAGTTTTGAAGGAGTCTGGAAAGTTGCCGGAGGTGAGGGAGTTGTTGAGAATGGACATAACCAATTCTCCTGCACAGGTGGAGGTGAAGATTTATTTTAGGAGAGAGGCGGGTCAAGGGGTGAGCTAGAGGGTCGGCTGATGGATAGTAGTTTTGCAAACTCATCGTTCGAGATAGGGGTGAAAGAGTTGAAAGAAGCGTTTTCGGGGGAGGGAGGTTGGGTCTGGTAGAGCAGGTGCAGAGCGGTTGGACAAGAGGGAGAGTTTGGGGTTGAGGGTGGCGTCCTGCTAAGGGCTATTTTGTCAAAGTGTTCAGACAGGGAGTTGCAGAGCATTTGTGAGGAGGCAGTCAGGGCTGCGGTGAAGGGCAGGCTCAGGAATTCTGTGATGATGCTGTGGAGTTCTTTGCTGCTGCAATGGCAGTTCAGGATCCTTTTATTTTAATATGCTTTTTTGGCCTTTTGGATCTGTGATTTGTAGTCTGTGGTGGTGGGCGGGTACTGATTTGCTTGGTGGGGTTCTGGAAGCTTGCCATTTGCACTCAACAGAGCAGTTATGGGTTTTTAGAGTCTTCATGCGGGGGTGAATCAGTTGGGGGTATGTCTTTTGTGGGAGTGAACAGACTTGGAGGGGTTTGGGGGAGTGAGGAAGCCGTTTAGCCAGGAGTTGACAAGCTCTATGGGTAAGGATCTAGCTGTGGTCAGGAGTAATGGGAGGGCACCTAGCAGCGCCTCGACCAGGTCCGGTAGTACCTTGACCTTGTTCCAGCACTTGAACTGAGATGCTGGGGTAGAGGATGACTTGGGGTTGGCAGAGGTGTGAGGATTTAGAAAGGTATGGCTGAGTGGTCTGTCCAGATGAGGGGTTGGGGGGTGGACGTGGAGATGAGGTCAGAAGAGCTGAAAATGGCATTGAGGATGTGGCCAGCAGTATGTGCTGGTCCTCTGATATGCTGGGTGAAGTTGAATTCCTCTAGGCTGTTTACCAGTGGTAGAGCTTTGGAGTTGTTGGGGAGGTCGAACCAGATATTAAATACATCCCACTCCTTGAAAGACTACCCTGAGCTGGCGTGGCGGGGGGCTAATGGCACCCCCGGCGGTTGCCTGTACAGCAATGCCCTAAGGCCAGCCCTAACAGGTCATTTTTTCAAGATCCTACCCAGGGGCGTTGCTAGGGGGGGGCTAAGGTGGCTATAGCCCCTGATCTTTTGGTTGTAGCCCCGGATAGAAACTCAGGAGCTACAGCCAAAAGACTAGCTAGCCCCCAGTCCCGACAGTTCCGACATCAGCTTAGGCCCAGCACTTTTCCAGACCTAGCAACTCCCCTGATCCTACCTATTTTTGTGTCAGCTCATCCCCTGGCCTTGGGCCACGCTAACTTAGAGAGAAGTAGTTGCAGCCTGCACTGGGGCAAGCTTAAAGGTCCTCAACAACGGCCATGAGAGGCAAGGAGCATTTGTTGTTTTTTTTTCCAAATACATCATGAAAGCATTTGGGAATTTTCCAAGCTTCCATTTTCAGGATATTGTGGGTAAAGCAGGTACAGCAGCTTTGGTTGGCCACAGGTCCCCAGCATGTTCACGAATTCTTTTGACCTGTCTAACTGCAACACAAAAGAGTGATGCCTGAATTAATGAAAAACCACTAGCGAAGCACTGTGCAACCCTCCAAATCGTTTTTTAGCCTGCAGTGCCATTGCACAAAGCGAAACACCATAGGCAAACCAGGCGTGGTCCCACCCTAAACGGGACAGCCCACCGTAAACTGCTAGGTCATATCCCTTCTGCACGAGCACAAAAAGCAACCCCAGGCACGGTTCAGCCTCAATGGGCCACATCTGCGAGGTGTAGAGATTGGGTCCAACTGCAGTCCTGACGTAGGTGCTGTCATGCATAGATTTTAAAACAATTCCAGTGCGTAGACAATGCTGCTTCTTCTTTTCTGTCATTGGGCCTCATTACGGCTTTGGCAGTGCGGTAAAAAAAAGCGGAAGTAATTCAGTGTCTGCTGCCTTTTTAGGGCAGTAACAGAATTACTGCTGTTTTTATGGCATCGCCAAATTCTATGTTGGCTGGAAAAGGAGGTAACTCCTCCACTTCTCCTCTAAAAATAACTGCAATTACTGAGATGGAATTACCGCAAAGCAGTAATTCTGCCAAAATCCCCATGATGTCCTATGAACTCCAAAAATTGGTATTTACACCACCCTTCCACCAGTCTTAATCCCATGTTAATCCCACGAAACCAAGTGGCAGTAACTGTAAACGGGTTTGGCAGTAATTCGACCGATTTATCACTGACTTACCGCCAAAATCGTACCAAGGTAGATTGTCTTCTATCAAGGAGTTCAGGGACCAATCCAGTGGCAGCATTTCTGCCCCATTAAGGACTATGCAGAAGAAATATAAATTAAAGAAATATACGCAAGGGCCAACACACCACCATCGAAACAGTCTTTGGCCCTTTTTTTACTTGAAATATTTCAATAGTGCAAACCTCACCTAAAATCTTCTTGAGCGCCGTAACAAAGGTCACACCAGCTTGTGTTTAATGCAGGGAAATCTGGGGGCAAAGTGGCCATGCCCATCACTGAGGGACCTGGTAATACCTGTTGTGAGGAATTGCCATCTGGCAAGGGTGTGGAAGCCCAGGCTTTTTTGTTTGTTATTAATAAATAAAATGATGCAGGCAATTCCATCCCTGAAAGGGCAATCTGCCGATCAGATTCCCCTTCCATCAATTCCATGCCAAAAAACATAGCTGGCCTCATTCCGAGGTTGGAAGTAGCCATGGCGCTATTAGCGCCATGGCTACCCCCTTACCGCATACCGGGTCCGGGTTCGGGTTCCCTGAATGGGGAATTACCGGCCATTCCAACCTTGGCGGAGGGACCCGCTAAAGGGCCTCGTAATGCGGCAGTAAGGGGTTAACGGCACCAGCAACCTTACCGGCCACCTCGGAATGAAGCCCAGTGTGTACCTGTGCCCTGCTGCACATCATTGGCATGAAAATTACGTACCATGTAGATATCCTACACCCAATACAATAACAAAACCAACATGTTTTATGGCAAAGTGAAGTAACAAATACATTACTCTCCATGGGCTAGTAAACACAACGGCACATTGGTCATACCAACAATGTTCACAAACAACAACAAAAACGGCTTACAATAGAATAACACTAATACAGCGGGTGGTTAGCAGTTCACCCGGGCTAAAGTGGTGCTGTAACTAGGAGGAGAACATTTTAAAGTTACATTTTTAGCATGCAGTGGGAAGTCAGGGTGACTAATTAGTTAGCTAGTGAAAAGTTTGCAACAGTTTACGGACAGATTCAAGCAAAGACACCCACAAGCATGTGAAGGTCTACCATCTAATATCAAGAGGCACACCAAAATGCTATATCCTAAGTGACATCAACATATGTGTGCCCACGTCCACCATCTAAGGTGCTGTGCAACACCACCTAATGACCAGCTTCCACCATCCAATCCTCAGAGTTGCTGCACTCAGTGTTTACCAGCATCCGCCATCCTATCCCCTAAGCCACAGCACCTCACACCACAACAATCAGCCAATCCCCAGAGCTGCTGCACTCAGTGTTTACCAGCATCCGCCATCCTATCCCCTAAGCCACAGCACCTCACACCACAACAATCAGCCAATATCCTGAGCTGTGTGGCAAACTTCTCCCACCCTCAGGTACACAAATACAATTTGCAAAGATAAAGGTAAGCGGGTAAAGCATGGGCACACCGAAGGACTAGGGGAGGCCAGGGAAAGAACCTGTGTTTTAAGGCGATAGACAAGAGCCGATTGCCCTCTGAGAGGAGTGCTAATAAGACCAGAAAATAGGCTTGGAAAATACATTCAATAAGTCAGAGCCTGGAAGACAAGTGACAGTAGTAGGAGAATTCAAACCTACGTTTTTTGTTGGTTGTAGTCCGCGAGCCCATTGTAAGGGTCCTTTTTTGGAATGCTGCAAAAGATATACACTTACTTCCAAGAGTTGCCAACTGGGCCCTATGTATCAAGATCATCTTTAGCCAGTTCTAGCTTATTAGTGAAACTAGGCACTCAGAAACTATATGCGTATCACCTTCAGCACTTGGCTGACACTTAAAACCTTCCACTACAAACCAAACAGGTCTCCAGCATCTACTCTCCCTTTTGGGGTCCATTGTTGCAGATAGTTATCTGTGGATTAAATTGGAGAAAACAAAACGTATGATATTCTCCCACATATGTAACAATCCTAAATGTAATTGGCATATGAAAAGGAAGGACATGAAGTTGTTACTAATTGTAAATATTTTGGGAGTGATAACAGATAATAGATTGGGCTGGGATGAAACATTGTGCATTGATTTCTGTCAAAATAGCAGAATGCATACATGCATTGATCACTTTTGACAGAAAACATGGAGGATGCAATTTGCTCTCTCCCATTCAAGCCTTCAAAATGTGGATATTTTCACTAGTACTACATGGAGCTGAAGTCAAAATATGGGCATTGGATACCTTGACCTGATTAAGGAAATTGGAGGGTAAGTTGTGGAGAAGAGCATCGGGCCTCAGTCCATGATGTCTGATGGATAGTTTCTATATGCATCTTAGTTTAAGCTACTGCCAGACATTAGCCATTTCTAGAGTAATATAACTTAGGTTAAGAATAATAACTGATGCATCAAATAATGTCCGGAGTCTACTTAAAAATGAATTGTCGACATCACAGGGAACCAGAATCTTACATTAAAAATAAGTGATACATCAAATAATATTCACAGTCTACTTAAATCTGAATAGTCTACGTCAACAGCGATCCAGAATCTTAGATGAATAATAAAAAGTGATATACCAAATATTATCTGGAGTCTTCTTAAAGCTGAATTTTCGACATCAACAGCGATCCAGAATCATACATGAAAAATAATAAGGGATACAGCAAATAATACCCAGAGTCTACTTAAATCTGAATTGCCTACATCACCAGCGAAGCAGAATCTTACATTAAAAATAATAAGTGATACATCAAATAATATCCGGGGTCTAATAAATATGAATTGCCAAAATCAATAGTGAACCAGAATCTTATATTAAAAATAATAAGTGATACATCAAATCATATCCAGAGTCTACTTAAATCTGAATTGTCTTCATCACCAGGGAACAAGAATCTTACATTAAAAATATTCCATGATATATCAAATAATGTACAGAGTCTACTTAAAGCTGAATTTGGCTGCATCAATAGTGAACCAGAATCTTATTTTTTTTTTAAATGACTAAAGATATTTCCGTCACTGGATATCAAGCATGAATGTAGGGATTATTGTGATTTACCAACAAATTGGAAGTAAAAAATAATGTAGGAGGGCTGTGATTTAAAGAACATTAAAACAAGTTGAATTCAAAAGCGCTCACTTACAACATTTGGTAAAATCCTCAAAGAGTTCCCGATGGTGGACACATATCTAACCATAGTGCCTTGTCGGCTTCTCCAGAGAGAACACTTGAAATGCAGAGCTCTCAAGTGTCCCATGGCCATGCGTGAGAAGGCTATCCAGTCCTGCGCTTTCCCCTTGGATTCTGGGACATGCAGTTTTTTCTTTCTCGTTTGGAATTTGGGAAAACTACAAGTCCAAGAATTCAAAGCAAAAAACTGGACTGGATGGCCTTCTTACACATGGCCATGTGAAACTTGAGAGCTATGGGAATAACAACTGAACCAGCTCCCTACCAATGATGTTGTGGGTGATATAAAATATATTAAACACAGTTGTAGATACTTCAATCAGGACAAAACATTGGACACTGTTGAAAATAGCATTTCATTAAAGGATACACCCCCTGGCTGGTTAGAGTTAGGATCAACCCGAAATGGAACTTGCCAAAGATCAGTGTTGGTATCAGATAATAGCTGGAACAGATACTTTTTGAATTTTGTCTGCTGTATAATACCGGAAAAAAATAAGTTAAAGTACTAATTCTTGTTGTTTGGGCATTTTTGATATTAAAAAGGCATATTACTTGTTACTTGATTTGAGCTTAATTTGAAAAATGTATGGAAGGGTTTATATAAACCATAAAAATACTAAATAAAAAAATCTTATTAGGCAACAACACTTTGTATTCTGGGACTTACACTTTCATTTGATCTCCATGAAAGGTAATGCCCAGCCTGCAAAACACTGTTTGCTAAAAATCCAAGTGTGGATATTATAGGGAATGGGTCATCAACTCTGACAATCTCAAGTATGAGCACCACTCAGGGTCAAGAGCCATTGGTCATGATGTTGCGGGGCAGCTGTAAAATGTTGATCTGACTGTCCTGTGAATTCTTTTTTTATCTTATCCCATAAAGTCCAATGGGTGTTTTCTACTTGTACGTAAATCTATCCACACTTGAGCCAAAATGGCAGTTCAGATGAATTGTGACAATCTTAGTTTCTTGCAGCCTAATTTGTGACTGCCTATGCTCCACTCTGACTGGCCATTCAGAGGCACTTAATTAAGTACTTGTAAACAGAGCATCAATTTCCCATTCATGTATTTTCATTTAACAAACGAATGCATTGTGGTCTTTGCAGTCTAGGTTAAAGTCAATTGAACTAAATCGGTTGCAACACCTGATTCCACTGTTTTGTAAAAGAAAAACCCACAAATGAAATACAATGGTGGGCCAGAGGTATGTAGTCATCTGATCCCATTATCTGTCAGAAAGGCTGCGGTTTCACCTATGGCCTGCTCTGCCTTTGCCCTTTTTGGGATCTCGATAGGGATCTCTAGCCATCCAAAATCTAACTTTGTGTTTAATTTTTTTATTTTTAAAAAACGTTTCCTATTATAAACTGTGGAACTACAAGTCCCAGAATGCCAAGCGAAGAGAGCTTAAAAGCCAGGTCTGGCTGATCATCTCATACTGACATGGAGGTGTAGGATCTCAGAAGGGGCGGAGAGGCTATTCCATAAGCGCTGGCTCAGGCTCTTCGATGCTTCGCAGCAAGTTCATATTCCATACCAAGGAGGCTGCCAGGGGACAGCTGCTTCTGCTGCGTATTCTGATTCATCCACACAGCTCAGCAAATTCCCCTTCGTGCAAAATGCTCGGTGACCCTGCAGTGCGCCAGCTGAGTCTGCTGCTGCCGCTGGGCAGGCACTGTAAGGTCATCTTGCGAGAGAAGGACGTTTTAATAAGTGGGTTGCGAGTGTGGCCATGAGTGATCGCCCAAAACCTAATGCCCCTCCAATTGCCTGAATGCCCACTATCACTGGTGCCTGTGCTTTGTGTACTCTGGCCCTGGCTATACTCATGCATAGGACCTCTCTCTGCTCTCAACTGCCCTGAAAACATTGAGGAAAAAAGTGAAGCACTGGGGTCAGTGCCGATAGGTCACTGATAGGTCACTGATAGGTCACTGATAGGTCACTGGTGCTGTGAATCAAACAGGGCACCTACTTGATATGATGTGAGCTCAGGTCCTAGCATACCAAGCAAACTAGTGTAAGAATCCTATCAGGAAATGGATATATTAACTGAAGGTCACATATAGCTGGTATCACTACAGATTATCACCACCAAAAATATTGCCGTATATATGGTCATCTGGAACGGCCACAGGTGATATTTTGTTTCTTTTTTTTTTTTTTTTTTTTTTTTTTTTTAGGAGCAGCGGTTGCGGGGGTGTCTCCCGATCCTTTAAATATTATGCCGGCGTTGCAGGGGTGTCCCCCGCAGGTTCCATGCCTTAATATCGCCACAAACATATGGCGATATTTTTGTATGGCAATATTTTTGCGGGGATATTAACACATGGAACCATATAGCTGCAGTAGGTGCATTAACCCATTGTGCTGTCAACCTCCCTTCTTCCCCTTAGAGCAGGCCGCTGAATAGATATCACACCTTACTTTGGCCTATTGGATCCATCGTTCATCCCGTTTCAGAGGATATTTAGTTTGAAGAAGAGATGCTAATCAATGGGCGGTGGAAGCCATTTAATAACTGATCTGAGCAGTTAAGTCATTATGGTTAAGTCATTATGGTGGGTATAAGGCTATGGGCAGGACTGGCTTCTGTCCTCTGCAACTCTAGGTTTGCTGCTACCAGGCTACCATTCTCCTGAGAGCGGAAAGGGGTCAACTCCCCCAAAAAGTGTGCTGGGAAACTCATTAACATAACAATTGAATGTGACGTCACCGGAAATTAGCATATGAAGGTGCCCTATGAAAAAGGTGGGCAGACTCCGTCCACCCGAGTGTACCCTCGACTTCAGCCCTGGATGGCGCCCACTTCTCTTGAGAGGACTCGGAGGATGAGATGGTGCCAGCGTAATCACCTGATGTGAGGACGTCACTTGGCCTATTGGAGAGAGCCTAGAAGCAGGCCACACCCTGTACCTGTTCCCGGAGCGCCTCAGCACAGACACTGCACAAAATGCTCTCTGAAGAATATATGGCCCAACTTTGAGTTGCACGGCCAAACTTAAGACTTGACTGTGAATGTGGTGGTGGGAACTCCTGGAGAAACATGCACAATGCAAAAGAGTAGATGGCATAAGAAACAAAAGGCACAGGGAGAGCCACTCAGAAAACAGCAAGTGGGTGCCACGAACCAATTCACTTTGCAGATGGCACCTTACACATGACCACTGAATACATCACAAATATGACTAGAACGGACAAAAGGATAAGGGGAAATACAAATGGGTGGCAAGTAGTTCATCCGAGGTAAGAGAAAATCTGGAGACTTGGCACCCAGTAGAATCAATAGCTGTAAAAATAAAATGCATATTTAAAAGCCAGTCTACGTGTATCCAGGGACATCCCTTAGGGGTTGCCAGGGGTAGCAGCTGCTACCCCTGGCAACCCCCGTGGAGCTGGAGCTGCTGTTTACATTTTAAAATACTAACTCTGCAATTACTGTGGCCTGCAACACATGCTTCCCCTCTATCTCCCATCTAACAAAATGAACTGTGGGTACTAACCAAATAAGCAAAACAAAGTGATGGCTGGAATGTTTCACATCATTCATAACCACTGCCACAGCTTTGGGCAACCCTTCAGACCATCGTTTTTCTGGTTGGAGTTGTGTTGGTCATTTGCTGTTTCAAGTCTGTGGCCAGACACTTGGCAGGCACTGGATGTCTGCCCTTTGCGGTTTAGGCCTCTTCGAGATGCTCTGTCTGTTTACAGCTTAGCCTGAGTGATGTACAATAGTCCAGGTTGTTGTGTTGGACACCTGCTTACATTCACAGTAATTTGGTAATATGGACCTATACACACTGATATTAACACTATATATGGGGATCCATTCTTGTATGAAATGTATATCATATTATAGTGATATTGTAAGCATATTTTTATTAGTGTACTGAGGAACAACGCTATGTGATGCCACTTCCTGTTTGCCAAGGAGTGAAAGGTTGTGTGCCATCACTTACTGTGATGTTACTTGGAGATGGGGTCAGGGTTGTGTGATGTCACTTCCACTACCCCTGGCATTTTGGTGAAATGGCATCCCTACATGTATTTGCACAGTTTCAACAGGCTAAGAGCTCAGGCTGAGCACCAGTGTGGTCCAGCTGACTGGCAATGGCAAATCTGAGTTGAAGCAGAGCATTCTGATTGATTTGGCCCTCTTTTGCAGGGCCCGACTCTCTCTTCAATAGGAGAAGACTGTACAGGCTGCACAATATGGTTTTCCCAGACCCTGGGTGAGAAGGCAGAAGTGTGTGGTACTGGAGAAAGAGATATTCCTGACTTATTAATGATTTGCTGCCACATTCAATTATCTGCCTGCAAGCAGGTTTAATTCGTGAGCCAACTTAGTTCTTCCTTTAATCCTTGGAGACAGGGCCCATTTTTTTGGTCAATGTGGGCCACTTTTTGGCCAATGTGGGCCAGTTTGATGAGTTACTTCACTATGCGGCTAGTAGTTTTGTCCATTGTTGCTGAATAAATATTCTTTAAATTGCACAATTCGCATTACATTTTATCAAAAAAACTCCCCCTTGAGTACTATTCAAACAGTCTGTCACAAAAGGAATGAATTGCCACTTTTTCACTGGTGCCCGAGACAACTGTATGCCCCAGTCCGACCCTGCGTCCCATAGCATTCATTAAAAAAAAAAAACTCCTGGAAAGATAAAAGCTCCTGCTCCAAAGAGCTTTCACGGAAAGGCGCACAGTTTGGCATCATAAGGGGAAACCCATTAACATGCAACTTCAAACCCTAAAAGTACCCAATGGACATTATGATTAAGGCTTCCGGTTTTATGGTATTTACTTTTGCACCATTTTCGTCTGTATTTATCCATATTTATTTGTTAGCCTTTTTTGCATTTACCCACATTTATTCTTTCTCATATAAAAAGATATTTTGCACCCAGTATTTTTCTGCATTTATTCTAATAAATAAAATGCATTATTAAAATACACATGTAGCCATATAGGAAGGAAATACTAGCTCAATATTTTCCAGAACAAATGGTTGCTCCTGTGACTGCTGCTGTCTTAAGATATATGCTGTCAGCAATCTGAAGAACTTTAATGCTATTTTTATACAACTGTTACACTCCCCCTGCGGCCATTCTGTAATGCGATTGGCCTTCGATCGATGAGTGACATCATCGAGAACCAGACAGAAAGACCAGTTTTTCTTTTTTCCCATTTTTACAAATAAATACAATCAGAAAGCAGATTATTTCCGTTTGTATATATGTGTAAAAATCAGTAAAAACAGAAACCTGGAAGCCATAATTATGACTAAGGGTCCTGGTTTTGTGGAATTTATTTTTCCATATATTCTGTCTGTATTTATCCACATTAATTATTTGTCATATAAAAAGCTAACTTGAACCCAGTATATTTCTCCATTTATTTGGATGCAAAAAAAAATGTGTTTATTAAAACACAAACAGCCCTACAGGACACAGATGGAACTGGGTTATTCAACATCAATGTCACCTCCATTTCTACCATAACATAGCTGCTCCTGCGATTGGTTCTGGCTAAGAAATATGCTACCGGCATTCGGAACCGAGGATAGCACAGGGGCAACGTGCTGGTCTTGGAAGCAAGACCACGCAGAGCAACAGAGGTTCAAATCACGGATCTGCGCTTAGAAACCAAACTTGTATGGTAGTAGGTGCGCTATAAAAGACCAATAAAATAAAACAACGTTAATGCTATTTTTCATGCAACGTTCACCCTCTCAATGCTGCCAGTCTGCAGTGTGACTGGCCTTCAATGCATTATGGACAGCATGGGGAAAAAAGCTGAAAGCCCTGCTTTTCTGTTTTTTTCCATTTTTATAAAGAAATACAGACAGCAGATTGAATTCCATCAGTAGTTATGTGTAAGAATCAGTAAAAACAGAAAACATGGGCACCTCCATTGTGATAAACTCTGGCCACCTTCCTTTTTTCTACAGTTGAGGGGAAGATGATTTGGGAGGAGAAAGGCTGTTCAGTTGCTTCTCACCTCCTTTACCCTCCCCTTCTGCAAAACAAAATACTAGGTGGCACTTGTGCCCTTACCTGCTTCGGAGAAGCCTCCAGGAATGCATGTTGTCATCAAAAAGAGCTCATCAAAAAGGCACTTCCCTTCGTGGCGTCCATTACCCGTGGGCAGAGTTGACGACCGAGCTAGCCCCCTTCTACGAGCTCCTAATATTCGGGGGGCAAGCGGCCTAGACTGAAGACAGCTAAGGCCCAACCCTTTCAGACCTACGTGAGGCGTAAAGGATACACGTTTTCAAAAAGCTTCAGATCGGCGTTCTCAAATATCACCGGGACTTTCAGTTCCAGTGTAATTGTAACATTGAATGCAGCCGTGATGCCAGTGTGGACCCTGCTGTTACTGCTGCCATTAGTGGCTTGGCAGTGAGGGGAATCTGGATGCAATGAGCACGTTCCAGCAGTGGGTCTCCGATGTCCACTTTGAGACCTAACTGCTATGTTTTCATCCGTACAAAGAGCCTCATTACAAGTGTGGCGGTATTCTGGCACTAAATCTGCCGTAAAACTGCTAAACGGAATTACTGTTACCACCACTTGGTCCGGGTGAATTACCTGTGGTGGTATGGTGGTGTTAGTCTACATATATGGGCTTTCTGTGGAATTACCACCAGCGGTAATTCTACCAATTTGTTTTTTTTTTTTGCAGTAAGGCAGTGGATTTACCTCCAGCATTTGGCTGCAGGTTTTTACTCAGAGTTACCGCCAAAGTTGTAGTACGGCGGTGCATTACCCCCAGTTATTTCTGCACCACTGTACTCATAATGATGCCCAAAGGGTTGGCTCGCCCGCCACCATCCACCTCCAGTGAAGCTACTGGGTACAAAGCAGACCTGCCTAGTCTCTGGAGACTCTCTGTTTTTGGCAGTCCCAGCAATTCTGCCCACACCTCCATGTGATTGGCTACAAACAGACCACTAGTGGCCGATCACATGGAGGGGTGGGCAGAGACACAGTACGGCCACAAATCCCACCCATGTCTGGCATCCCGATCATTGTCAAAAGGCCCCATTCTCACAACAGGGTCGTTTTTTGCTTTTTTTGTTTTGTTAAATTAAATTTGTGGGCAGAGTCGTGCGTGGGTATGGGCGTGGCATCGGCTAACATCAATCTCTGGGTTTTTTGTATTTCAAATGTGGGCAGGTCGGGTACAAAGTACACGCTTACTCCACTACAGAAAGCACACAGAATTTTGGAATGGACAATGGGAATGGGCCTGGACAGCTTGCTAGGGTTCTCGCTGTTCACAAGGCGCCTGGAAGGAAGGCATCAAGCTGCTGTGTGTGGAGCTGGGGGGCTGACAAAGGAGGTATGTTAAAGTGTCTCACAGGACCGTTGTCCGTGCAATACAGGTAGTAAGGAGTCGCCCCTCTGCTACTTGAACAAGGTAAAGAGAGAAGTGTGGGCAAGGCAGTCACCCCTCTGAAGTGGGGGAGGGGATGGAATGCCAGCGTAGCATGGAGGGGGGAGGGCTTAGGGACAGATGTGTTCTGAAAGTATAGGTAAAGCAATTCCGTTGGTGACGGTGCTCTATATAAGTACCTTTAACATAACATAACATAAAGTAGGGCTGGGACAAGAAAAGTCAGAGCACGGGGCAGCGCGAACGGGTGGTGGGGAAGAGGGTGCCATGGTAAGCCTGATCCGCGACGCCCAGAGCCTGAGTAAGGCACCTTGCAGTAAAGTGGCGCCAAACTGACTACAGGGCCGAGCGTTATTGCTGAAATCTAGAAAGATGGCAGAAACTTGAGGCCTACACGCTCCCTGGGGCCTGCTTCGGACTCTAGTGCAGGACATGGCCACTTGACCTCCTGAGATAGCCCCTGCCTCTATGATGCTATATTACACTGTGCTGTGATTTCAACCAAAAAAGTAGGCCAAAATGAAGTGCGCAGTGCCCCCCTCAAACCTAAGGCACTCTCCTCAGAACAGGCCTTTGGAAATGGACAATCCCATTCATAAATCACATGTCTTGCACTCATGCAGCTGGTGAAGCTGTGTGCAGCGCTTCCAAAGCAGGCATGGAAAATAAATACAAACCAAAGCAGGCGTGCCTGGAGAGCAGTCCTCGAGATGCCTAGGGGTGCATAGCCCTGACCAGCAGTCAGTAGTCCCTGCGGAACCCTTGAGGGCACTGGAGCTCATTAATCACAGAGCTCGGGGCCACCCAAGAAGCAAAGAGTTCTCCTCCCTTCAGAATGAATGCTCCAGGGGCCCCATGAGACGGCCAGCTGTACTGCTCTCCTGCAAGGCGTGCACAGGGTAGAGCACTTACCGGAAATAATGCCCTGCTGCTAGACTGTTCGTGGGAGTGTGACCCGGCGTGTGAACGGGCCAGACCCGAAGGTTCCTACATAAAAAGAGGAAGCCTCCAGTACATGCCAACATTATGGAAGAAGCTAGTACAGTCCTGGGTTTATCTTTGCATTCTGGAACTTGTAGTCCTAGATATCCCCATTATAAATCAAGGACTACAAGTCCCAGAATACAAAGTCAAACCAGAGCTGGGCAAGCATCTCCAGAGTGGAATGGATAATGTTGGCATGTATGCATAAAAGGCTGTCTGTATACGCGCAATACCATAGGTATATCCAACAACCAAGCCCCACCGATCAACCTGAATCATTCAAAGACACTGATGATTCTTGGAATCACAGGTCAGGCTCTGGTGTGGTTAACCGCCTTCCTTTCCGACCGCCCATCCCAGGTGGAACTTGAGCCCTTTCTCTCTACTACCACTCTTTCAAACTGTGGCGTTCCCCAGGGTTCTAACCTATCCCCCTGGTTCTTCAATGTCTACATGGCTGCCCCGGGACACGTGTGATTGCCACTTTCATCTCTAACTTCCAGTGCTATGCGGATGACATGCAACTCTCATTCAGGCTACCCTCAGCCCCCTCCTCTACCTCACTCATATAGGACTGTCTGTCCACAATTCAGTCATGGTGTGCTGCAAACGACCTCTGCCTCAACGCCAGTAAGACTGAGATCATTAACATTGGGAATCCTGCTCCCACTTTCCGACTCTCTCTCTGACCGGCCTCCCTTGGCCCTGCGCCCACACCCACCTTCGACTCCACTCTCTCCTTCTCCACTCCTATTTCAGAAATCTCTAAAAAAAAACAACTACCAGCTGCGCCTCCTCAGAGGTACTCTCCCTTTTCTCTCCTTCCCCCAGTGGCTCACTGTCTCCAGAGCCCTGGTTCTTTCAAGGCTGTACTGTTGCAACAGCTTCTTTCTCAACCCCCCTCCCCGCCTCTGCTTTGCGCCCTCTGCAACTCGTCCAGAACAGAATCACAAGACTTATCCTTCGCCTCAAGCCCAGGGACCATATCTCTCTGGCGCTAACATCCATCCACTGGCTCCCCGTGGCTTCAAGGATAAAGTTCAAGGCCCTCTGCATTGTCCACAAGGCTTTCTGGGGCCTGGGACCTACCTATCTGCAATGTTGCCTACCTAAATACTGTCCTTCCCGAGCCCTCCGCTCATCTACCTCCAACCTTCTACGAGTGAGCCGGTTCTCTAAGCTGAGATTTGGAGGGAGATCTTTATCCTCAGCAGGGGCCTCCCTCTGGAGTAGCCTCCCTGCTGCCCTCCGTCTTGAGCCTGATCTCCTTTAGTTCTGGAAACCTCGTTAAGACATTCCTATTCTCTCTCCCTCTACCCTGATAATCCTCTCTCTCTGCTCTATCCTTCTTACCCTCCTTTTCCACACAGCTTGCTGACGGGCCGCCGGGTGTACCTCAGAGTCTCACAGGTCCCTGGCACCCTCGCCAGTCCTCTCGCACTTGCTTCCGGGCCTGCACTTGCCTCATCGCTACTGCACTTGGTCAATGACCCATGGGAATTGCAACTCTCAGCACTTATCCAGTCTTCTGACTGGGCACACTTGGATTCCCCCACCTGCACTTGTCCTCCCCACCCTCCCCTCTTCTGCAACAAGTGTGCACTTGCACGATCTGAACAGACCATGCCTTGAAGATCGTCTATCTTCCCAGTCTCCCCTCCTTGCATGGTGGCGCCTCAATGCACTTGGAAAAACTGCAGAATCGTCGTCAGTCCTATTTGCTGTTATCTACACTGTTAATTGTATTATATGCACTTACTCTGCGTGCGCAGACTTGTATCGTTCAAAAATTCAAGGGTTCTGAATGATCGTTGTTTTCCCCCCCTGTTTTCCCTTGCTCCTTGAGCACTTTGAAACACTTGCCTTCTGTATAGGCGCTTTACAAATAAACATTACCATACCATGTAGCATGTTTGGGAAGTGCAAACTGAAAATAGCAGTCCACCAAACATAGGTCCCACTCCACCCAGCACCCCGGCAATCATTGCATTGAAGTATCGGTGCCTGGGACGCACTACAGGGTGTACCGGCAAGGCCCTACGGAGCTACAGCAATGGGGTTGCATGCAATCCACATGCCACGAACATAGCACAGCACGTCATAACATAGCAAAATCTAACACAACATAACAGTACACCGCATAACATAAAAAATTAAATAGCTTAGCATCATAACAACAAAGCGTTACATAGCATAACATGACAACAAAACATAACCACACATACATAACATCTTAACATAACATAACACAACCTAGCGTAACACTACAAAGGACACATCATGAATAAATAAAACATGAAACAGAACATGACATTACACAGCATAACGTTACGAAATATTATGTATCATACCATAACAAAACGTAACATAGAATAGCATAACACAAAAGGACAACACAAAACCACACATACCATAGCATCCTAACATAATATAACACAATCTGTCCTAACATAGCATAACATACCATAGCATGACATATTGCGCTGAAGCCTTTAATGCATGACATTTCCTGAACATGCTATGACTCAGAAATGAGACTCATTCCAGTCATCATATGACTTGAAAAATGTAACCAAACTGGAATGATCACTACCAGCAGTCCAAGCTGCTAGCCGGTATTCAGTACTAGCAAACACGCCCATTCCCTTCCATGCCTGAACAGTGTAGCTAAACTCCTATGAACACACACAGAAACAACCGGATAGATATTTGCAGAGAGAGATCTCCATAGTGGCATTAATAATGCACCTAACCAATGGCACTTCATAGACGTGCTCCAAACCCTGCAATCCACAGATGCAACTACATCCCAACAATGAAAAAAGGAGACAATACTGTGTGAATCAAGTAAATGCAACCACAACCAAAAATCCCACATTAAACTGCACCATAAACAGGGAAGTCAATCCACCAAAAATGCCAGGGGGCCACAACGTAGCATCACAGGAAGTGACATGCCATGACCTTTGGCCCTGACAGCAATAAACAAAGTGGTGTCATATTTCCTTGGCTCTTGGTGACATCACATGATGTAATATCGCAAAATAAAAAAAACTACAATAAATGTGTGAATAATAAAATAGCAAATAGTACCAATGTGGGCAAAGGGATATGTTAGCTTTCAACCATGTATTAACTACAGGTGTAAGGATTAAGATGTAATGGGGACACATCCAATAGAACCCTCATGGGCCAAGAACACTGCTTTCTAATGGAAGAATAACGACAATGTATACACGGGAATACATCTCCCTGAACAAGAATCATTCTGAAGAGTCCATGTGTTGTTGTGGAAATGGATAGCCATGTGTTGTTGTGGAAATGGATAGGGTTTCCCCTGCTTCGGTAATTACACTTGGTGATGGCTCCTACTGTAAAATTAATCATCGTTTTGAAAATGTGAATGGCACCAAGCACACTTACAGTGACAAAAACAAAGTGATTTATTTCAGGCCAACAGTGTGTTTTCACTGAGCAGTAAATCACCCTTTGACGAGGATGGGGCCAGTAGTGCTGGAAACCCTAGCACCCAATATGCATGTCCATAAGCAACCACACAGGCAACATCCCTGTTGCTAACCATTGTGCCAGTCGCTGCAAAAAAACTGCAGCTGAACATGCCGATTTTTTCAAACGCAATTTTCAACTCATTTGTAAGTGGTGGGTGGGCTATGGTGATATATATTTTAAGGGGATTATGGTGGGGCTGTGGGGGGTCTTCCCCACAAATGCATGAAAAATTGCAATTTAAAAAGGCAGCATTTTTGCCGCTGCATTTCCGCCCGCAACGTTTTCACATAGAACTCATTGTGCCCCCCTTTTCTCACTACCATCGACTCCTGGAACTCTGTGGGATCTCGAGACCACCTCTTGCCCCCAAATTTATTTAAAACATCTGTTATTTGCACCTCCGTGTTTATCATTCCACAATACCACCGTCACCAGCCGGCGCATTTGCTACTGTTAAAATCAGCCTTCATCGTGCAACTCCTCAAAAAACAGAGCCAAAAGGACCCTGCAAATTGTCCCCCAGTCTCAAACACTCCTTTCATCAGGAGTGACTGGAAATGTTCCCATGTGCTCAATTCCCGGCCATACATTGAGACAGGTAACCTGCTCACGCGGCAGAGCACAGCTTTAGACCAACGAGAGCCACAAGGTCCACCGTGTGCGCAATGTGGGACTTGCAAAGGAGCAATGCATGCGACAACTCTGAGAGCGCTCTCATCCTTCTGGACATCGCAGGAGCTTATGATACGGTTAGCCACAAGATCGGTCTATCGAGACTGGGAGACAAACTGAATAAACTCCTTCCTCACCCTTTGTGATCCCAGCCCGTCACCAGGACTGTGGAGTACCCCAAGGTTCCACACTGTCACCTTTTGGTCAACATTTACATGATACCCTTACTGGATCTAAAAGTATGCCTAGCACAGGCGGACTCGTGGATGATGGCAAATTGACTAAAACTCAATTCTTCTAAAGCAGAACTTGTGCTTTGCAGTGCAACCCTGTGAAACACCTCCTCAGTTCCTTGGCCAATGAAAGGGACAGTAGCCCAGTACCAGCAATCACAATAAGGAATATTGGAAAAATAATTAATCAATATTCCCAGAGCTGAGGGGGCATTACCGCTTCAGGTGATGCCCCAGGGACCATGGTTGCAGGGCCAAGCGAAGCAAGGGCCTTAACGCAGGCCCTGGGGCATTACCTGAAACGGTAATGCTCCCCCAACAAGAGGCTTATTGATACTAGTGCCCCGGCCTGTTGGACCGGGGTACTATTAAATTATTTTCAGAAGTTGTGAAACGCTGTCAGCGCTTCAGAACTGAAAAAGAAACAAAAAAAAGATGGCCGCCATGGAATGGAGAAAAGGGACTACCAAGTCCTGTCTCCTTTTAATTGGCAGCGTGTCGCAGATCCGTAACTGACGCATCAGGAACACTACTGTTTTGGTTACAGCAGAAGGTAAGTGGGGTGGGAAGGGGAGGGAGTGAAATCTGTGGCAAAGAGTGGTGGGAGACGCAGGGGAGTTTACCATGTTCCCTGGCTGTGGAGGTGGCAGACTGTGGCCCTGAGGAAGCTCGGAGTGGCAGGATTCCCATATGGTAATGCCCCCCGCTCAGAGCCTCCCCACTGGCTGGGGGGACAAAGTCACGCCCGTGCCTGTCACTAATGGGCAATAGCTCTCACTTGTGCTAGAACCACAAGTGAGAGCTATTGTGAGTAGCTGGTTTTTCCAACTCCACACGATACACACTGCCTAACCACTCGTTCTATCACTGGACCACGGCCGTAACATGACATACACAAAGAGATTGGACTAGGCAAATAGCCCTTACTGCAGTCTCAGGGAATACCTCCTAGAAACCTACAAAGAGCGCAAAACAGAGCAGACAGGCCACTCCCGAGGAACAAAACGTTTGAGTCCATGACCACTGCACTTCACAAGCTGTATTGGCTCCCCATCAAAAAAAGAATACCCTTCACAACCCTGTGCATTGCCCACCGTGCTAACCATGGATCGGGCCCAGCCTGCTTCCCAAGGACCTTCCAGCATTAGACAGCCACCAGGACACTTCGGTCGGGTAACGCTGCCCTTGTCCTTGTTCCGGACATCCAAAAAAAAACACAAGGAGGCTCTTTGTTCTCCATACTGGGTGCCAAACCTTGGCTCTCTCTTGCCAAATGGATGTGAACCAGCAGACTTTCAGGGAACAACTAAAAAATGACTTCAACTGAGAGAATTGGACATAAACCAATGATCCAGACCTGTCCTACTGAAATCGTCACCATCAATACAATTAAATTCATAAAGCTTGCAAGCTGCTCAAACAGCCCAACAACCTAAACCTTAACAAAGGAGACTAGCCGGCTCTACCACTTGTTAGGCAACTCAATGCCAATCAGGATAATCGCACATAGATGGGATATGATGGGTTATTTATAACCTGCTTAATACCGAGAGGTTTCTAAGCACGGACCCGGGGATCAAACCTGTGTTGCTCCGTGTCGTCTTGCTTCCAAGGTGAGCACGTTGCCCCCGAGCTATCCTCCTGAAATGGCACCTCACCTCTCATTTACACCCCACATCAGACTGCCTTCTCCTGAAACAAAGCAAGCTCGCCGGCAAATCACCAGAAGAAATCACTAACCAAGCACCCACCTGCCCACCCCTCCCTTACTAACTGCTCACTGCTACATCTTTCAGCGTATTACACGACCCCCACATCGGATCAGATGCCCTGCAAGGTCTAGCAGGCTAAACACAGGCTCCTACACTAACCCTTTTCTATCAATACCCCATTCCACTCCAATATATCCACAGACATTGTGTGATTTCCTGGGAACGCGCATGTGTCTGACAAATCCCAAGTTACCTTCCCCGTCCGAGCATAGTAGAACCCATATCGGCACAAAGGTAACATGTGCTTCACACCTGCACTCATCAACACAGCAGTGTGCACTCTCCTGCCTACCCCACTATCCCACTAACTCCAGACCCACCCTCTTTTTCCACAGAGGCGTATGCCACAAGGTCAATATTATTGGCAGAAGGGCACTATACAACACCACTTTACGTCACTTAACCAACCACACACGCAACAACGGCCCACCAGGTACATGGTAAAACACAAGTTTGATCAGCCAAAACAGCACAATGAAACCACAAGCATGCTCACACAACACCACCACCACCACCACACAAGAAACCTTACACCAATACACGCAATTACAAACCAATATCCAATCTACTCTACTATAGACAACCTAGAGAAAAATGCCAACACACCAAATAACTACAAGTTCAAACCCCCACAAATAAGCACATCTAGAAACGTAAACACATGCAAACACTGGCAAACACGCACATAAGCGTAAACATGTACCAACCGAAGCAACAACTAGATACAAGACAATAGTAACTAGATACATTCATAAAGGCCAATGAACATTTGTAGCAACTACACATCTCAGGCAACCATAGATACACCAGCACGCAAACACTAAAATTAGGTTTCATCATACGTAATCACCCATACAACCACAGGCACATACTAACTTAATCATCTCCACTTTGTAAACCCCACGCATAAACCAACATGAGCAAGCACTTGCACACAGGAAATTTAGCACAATTGCAGCTATATTCCAAATCAACCAACGTGCATTACTATTATGTAACCGCACAAACACCCACAGGCACACACCAACACAATCTCTCAGCTACACAGGACGACCCCAGCAGAAACGGACATCTTTGCACGTATACAGCGACTAAAACAACTAAATTTGCAGAACAACACACACACTCCACCACCACCACAACCGCATCCCAACTGGCAACATACATTACACACTGAACAGACGTGCAAAGACGCCCCATTCTCTCCCGCACGCAGGCAACCAAGCTGTTGTTTCAGCGGTGTGTGCTATGAATTAGTTACTGCGGAGCGTTATTTTTGCTTTGGGAAATGGCGGGCTTCCGCGCCTGCACTAACTGCGTCACCCGGAGCTGAGATCAGGATTTAGTTTTGTGCTGTTCCACAGAGTGCACCGACGCGGCTATGAAACACGAAATGTATTTTTTTATCTTCTGCGGATTAGGAAGGTTTATTTATCCGCTGAGAATCATTTAGGCAGAAACTAAAAGTCAACATGGCGAGGGAGAACGCGGCAGGCAATGAATCACAGGCAGAGAAGTCAGTCAGTTGGGGGGAGAGAGGGCGGGTGCCAAGAGGACGTCCAGCCAATCATCTATCCCCAGGACTATTGGGCAGAATGTCTCCCAACAGAATGTGAAATGTGCTTGGCTCGCTCCCAGGGTGGAATACAATCCAGTCATGCTTTTACTAGTACTCGGCTTACATTCCTTTGTAGTAATTTACTTATTTGGGTGCTTTGTTGCACACTGAAGCAGTGACAAGATCACATCTAAAGTATTTGCTTTATTTGTGGAAGGGATCGAGGTGGAACTTTATGTCTCATGTTGATTGGCGACTGTGGTTGGCTGCTGTGATTGGCTGTTGGGCTTATTTCATTGGACGTTTGAAGCAGTGTGATTCTTGGGGCTCTGCCTCTCAGATAACATTGGGATGGTTCCAGGGTTGGTCTGCTGTGAGCAGCGGAGTGTTCTCGGATAGTTGGGGTCCATCCCCTCAATGGGGGAGTGGATTGGTCCCACTTTATTCAGCTATGCGTCTTGGAAGGATAGGTCAGGGCCAACGTGCTTGCCATGAAAGCAAGACGACACGGGGCAACACAAGATCGATCCCCACGTCCGCGCTGAGAAACCTTTTGGTATTAAGCGTGTTATAAATAACCTATGAGGCAAGACTATGATTCGGTTGCCCTGCCGGCAGAAACCAGGGTCAATTGTACCATGGATGGTTGCTAGTTGACCTTGCATTTGGGTCGGCGTTGTAGCAGAGGTGGGAAAGAAAGAGGCAGCGCTAGGCTCTGTCAATACCCAGAAGAAAGGAAGGCAAGTACCATTCTACACACGCCGCAGGCCCAGAACAGCCTGGTTCAATAGATGAACCCTTGGTGGAGCCACTCTTCAATGAGGGCTACATATGCATGTATGTACATACGCAAAGCTAGCTAGAGAGCAACAGGGCGCTGTAGAAGCATTCAAGGAACAGCAGGGCCGCTCACAATGCGCCCGGAGCTGTGGTAGAACCGGAACAGAGTTACCTAAGTCGCGCCAAAGGTGGGCTTTGGCCTGTGGCTCCTCTGATAGCAATGGTCCGCGTCTGGCTGCTGGGATGGTGTAACATCGCCAGAGGCTGGATCGCTCTTGGGCCGAGGGTGGGCTCTACTGGGAGTTACCAGTGTCCAGATTAGGGGTCCTCTCATCAAGAATAAGCTACTGATTTGCTGCATTGCAGTAGAAGGAAGAAGTAGTTGATTCTGGCACATTCTGTGTAGTGATGGGGCCAAGGGCCAATGAGAATTGCTCAGTTGTTTTTGATTTATAACACTTGGCATATTGTAGAGACTACAGTGTGCCCCAAAGTCCTCAGCCAGAGAGGTGAAGACCAGAGACTTCTAAGCATGTGTCATGAACGCTCCCCCCTGGAAGTTATGGCACACCTGGAGGACCACCCCACAAGTTTCTCCCTCAACATGCTTCAGCAGTCCAGCTTTGTCTCCAACTGACGTCCTGCCATTCTCGTAGTGCGGTTGGCTCCGCCTCCTCCATGGAATCCTATGCTTCCCCATCCCCCACAACTGGATCCCTCCCCCGCACCCACAACGACACTCCCAGTTTTAAAACGCTGTGACCTGAGCACCTCCACACAGTGTTTTTAAAAGCGGCACTTCCTGTTAAGTTTTGAAGCAGGAAGACTGAGATAGTCAGTGGTCGAAGCGGTAGGGAGCTGCACTCCTCTACTTTTAAAAAAAAGTGTTGCTGTTACTATACATCTATTTTGAAAAAAACCCGTTCAATACTGGTTTTGTTTGAAAATAAAGTGTAGGAAGCACTTGAAACTTGCTCTGCTGTGCACTGCACTGAATGTTCCCTTAAACAGCAGGTGCATGCGTTTGTGGATTTGTATTGTATTGTACGTGGGTGGGGGCGTGGTTATGGGGTTTGTGGGGACGGGGGGCAGGCCAGCAGTGAATACAGTTCCACTACTTCTTTTTTTCGTACACTTCTACCTCTGGCGATATCAGAAGAGCAGGAAGGCAGGTCGCTGGGCTTATTGCATGAGGTGTCAGAGCAGACGCCCCAGAAGAGACCAAACCAACCCACCATCAATATTAAAAACTGCATGGGACCGCTGGCCACGTTTTTTATTTATTTCTTTAAATGTATATAGCACACAAACAGCCCTTGGGCATCGAGGCGCTGTTACATGTGATGAGCTTAGTTACATGAGGCATCTGTGATGCCTTTGAAGTCAATACAGATTGGTTACATACATTCTACATTATAGACTTGCAATATATATGTTACAGGTAGGTCATATTGATAGCGTTGTATGAATGTAGCATGGTGATGATTAGATGAAGAGTAGCGTCTTGACCGCTCTGCAGAAGGCCATGTGTGAGTTCTCGGCTCTTAGGGGTGGCGGAAGGGCATTCCATCGCTGCCGTGGGAGCTGCCATAGAATGAACACACTGCAGTAGGATGAGGGGCTCGGGGTGGGATGTGTCCTCACTCTGACACCTCATGCAGGAAGCGTCGAAGTTCCTGCTGGCCAGCATTCCTGCCCCTATACTTCATGCAGGCAATCCACCTTCCTGCATTCCTTCTCTGATGCTAGTTACTGTCTGTCAATTCTATGGCCTCTTGGCACCGGGAGGCGGGAGCTACCCTGGAGTGCAGGCTTGCCCTGAGGTGAGATGTTCAGAGGGCCATTATCCGGCATTGCACAATGAATGGCAATTCATGCATGCTTCACAGATTGGCGTTTCGGCAATCGTGAGCTTGGCTTACACAGGCATCAACCAGACACTGTATAATCAATTCCACAACTAAGCAGCATCATCGAGTAACATCCCTGGACTGTGGGGTGCAGGCACAGGTGAGCAGCAGGAGGCAATCTGCATGGTTGTGGGGTGTGGGATGTGTGGGATGTGTGTGTGTGTGTGTGATGTGTGGGATGTGTGTGTGATGTGTGTGTGATGTGTGGGATGTGTGTGTGATGTGTGTGATATGTGTGTGTGTGATATGTGTGTGTGTGATATGTGTGTGTGTGATATGTGTGTGTGTGGGATGTGTGTGTGATATGTGTGTGGGATGTGTGTGTGTATATATATATATATATATATATATAGCTGGTTAGTGTCACGGCCTTTAAGAAACACTATTTTACACCCCGGCTTAAGTGAGTAGGTTAGTTATGGACAATAGTAGGAAGTCCCGTTGAATACATGTGGAACAGGCATTTGCAAGCACAAAAGCATCTAGGTCAGGGTTGTCCAACTCAAGGGACGGAATCCTAACGGGTTTTCAGGATATCCCTCACTCATATTAAAAATGTACATACATTTAGAATCATTGTACGCACATTATCTCATGAATATTAATAAGGGGTATCCCGAAAACACGGCATGGAACCGGCTCTCGAGGCCTGGAGTTGGACAACACTGCATTTGGTGGAATTGTACAAATGACATTTCATACATACGTTGCAGGATGCTACTCATTGCAATGCAAAGACATTTAAAGGGTAAGGAAGGCTTCATAGTCACGAATTTCATAAAATGCCTTGACAGCATAAGAGCAATTAACGGAACAGAGGGCAGTTTAGAAGACACTGTGGGGTACAGAGACCCCAAGGAGGCAAAGGGATTGAAAGGCTGTGAGAAAGTGGAGAGAGGAGGCGGTGGGGAGGAACAAAAGGACGCAAGAGGAAGCAGGTGAAGTGGAGGCTGCAGGGAGGGATGAGGGAAGGATGAGGAGGTAGGGCAGAGTGTAAGGCGAAAGAGAGAGTAAGGAATAGAGGGTGGGCGGGTAGGATTGGAGAAAAGAGCGGTGAAGTGGTAGGAGGTGAGAGAAGAGATGGGGTGATGGCATAAAGGCATGAAAGATGTGGGAGACAAACTTTCAAGGCACAAAAGGCATAGAAAACGCGAGGGTCATTAGAGGCATAGCAGGCATAGGATGCACAGAAGGCATAGAAGCCGTGCAAGTAATACAGCATACAAGTCAAAGAGGCAGGGCAGGCATAAAAGCAAGGAAGCGGGAGGGTCATTAGAGGCATAGCAGATATAGGCATAGAAGCCATGCAAGTAATATAGCATACAAGTCAAAGAGGCAGGGCAGGCATAAAAGCAAGGAAGCGGGAGGGTCATTAGAGGCATAGCAGATATAGGCATAGAAGCCATGCAAGTAATATAGCATACAAGTCAAAGAGGCAGCGCGGGCATAAGTGGCATAGATGCCACAGAAGGCATGAAAAGACAAAAGGGTCAATGAGAGGCATAAGTGGCACCACCGTGCAGCATTATAGAGAGTTGACCTTTGACGGCACTGACCAGAGGGTAAAAACATGGAAAGGCACTGGAGGCAGCACCAAGCAACATTATAGAAATGTAACCCTTATCCAGGGCTGCCAATGAAGGAGTGGCGGGATCTAGAGGGCTAGGCCACGGGGGGGTGGGTGGATAGTTATGTTGGGCCTGGCCTCCAATGCTCAAGAGTTTTGCCAAATGACGCAAACCTACAGCGGGTAGCTAGGCCATACAGCTGGGCATGGACTAAGGGGATTGGTCTGTACTGTTTGCCAAATCATATCTCACGCAGGACGCCAAGCTTGCAGCATTGCTACTCTTATAGCACACACAGGATGCAAAGCTTTCAGCATTGCTGATCGTATACCCCTCACAGGTCATCAAGTTTGATGCCTTTCTGCTCTTCTACCCCACACAGGATGCCAAGCTTGCAGCATTACTGCTCTTATAGCCCACACAGGATGCCAAGCTCGCAGCATTGCTGCTCTTATACCCAACCCAGTATGCCAAGCTCGCAGCATTGCTGATCTCATACCCCTGACAAGAAGTCAAGCTTGCAGCACTACTGCTCTTATACGCCACGCACGACGCCAAGCTTGCAGTATTACTGCTACTATACCATACACAGGAAGACAAGCCTGCTGCATTGCTGTTGTTATACCCCACACAGGATGCTTACCTTACAGCATTGCTGACCTCATACCCCTCACAGGACGTCAAGCTTGCTGCATTGCTGCTCTTATACCTCACGCAGGACGCCAAGCTTGCAGCATTGCTGCTCTTATATCCCACAAAGGATGCTTACCTTACAGCATTGTTGATCTCATACCCCTCACAAGATGTCAAGTTTGCAGCATTGCTATAGCACACACATGATGCAAAGCTTACAGCATTGCTGATCGTATACCCCTCACGGGACGTCAAGCTTGCTGCATTGCTGCTCTTATACCCCACACAGGATGCCAGGCTTGCAGCATTGCTGCTCTTATATTCCACACAGGATGCTAACCTTACAGCATTGCTGATCCCATACCCCTCACAAGAAGTCAAGCTTGCAGCATTGCTGATCGTAACCCCCTCACAGGATGCCAAACTTGCACCATTGCTGCTCTTATACCCCACACCGAATGCCAAGCTTGCAGCATTACTGCTCTTCTACTCCGGACAGGATGCCAAGCGTGAAGCATTGCTGCTCTTATAACCCACGCAGAATGTAAAGCTTGCAGTGTTGCTGCTCTTATACCCCTCAAAGGGCGTCAAGCTGGCAGTAGTGCCGTTCTT
Organism: Ambystoma mexicanum; assembly: GCF_040938575.1. Classification (NCBI taxonomy): domain Eukaryota; kingdom Metazoa; phylum Chordata; class Amphibia; order Caudata; family Ambystomatidae; genus Ambystoma; species Ambystoma mexicanum. Next base: position 608,053,316 of record NC_090938.1, on the reverse strand, counting down.
ATAGCACACACAGAACGTTAATCTTGCAGCATGTCTGCTCTTATACCTCACACTGGATGCCAAGCTTGCAGCATTGCTGCTCTTACAACCCACGCAGAATGTAAAGCTTACAGTATTGCTGCTTGTATACCCCTCGCAGGACGTCAAGCTTGCAGCATTGCTGCTCTTATACCCCACACAGGATGCCAAGCTTGCAGCATTACTGCTCTTATACCTCACGCAGGCTGCCAAGCTTGCAGCATGTCTGTTCTTATACCCCACACTGGATGACAATGATGGCCTTGCTGCTCTGATAACCCACGCAGAATGTAAAGCTTACAGTATTGCTGCTCTTATACCCCTCACTGGACGTCAAGCTTGCAGCATTGCTGCTGCTATACCGTAAACAGGAAGCCTAGCGTGCATCTTTTCTGCTCGTATAGCCGACACAGGAAGAGAAGATTGCAGCATTGCTGTCCTTATACCCCACAAAAGGATCCAAGCTTGCAGCCTTTGTACTCTGACATTTCATAGATGAAGTTATTTTTCCAGGAACATAGTAGCTGTGATTGCAGAGTTGTTAAAACTTCAATTATCCAGTCAAAAACATAAGAATTGGAGGCTTAAACCCAGCCAAAAAAATGCAAATGCGCATTCGCTAGCATGCTTTTTCCCTTAAATCTCACTCCTTCTTCCATCAATGCTTCATTTTAGCTAATGCCGTTATTTGTCTCTTTAATTAAAAATACACGTTTGCCGGGCCACACTGATCCAAGATGTCGGCCAGAGATTACTCAATGGCGTTCCACTGCCCCCGCGTTAAGGTCAGAGGATTCATTATCCATCCACTGCAAAAAATGGATTTTCCCTTCATCCAAAAACAATTACAGGGTGATCTGTGTCAGCAGCGATATTGGTAAACAGTTCCGGGGTATCTTCGGCAAAAGAATGCTGGGCAGCCAGGCAAGCCATTGTGAGCCGCATTAAAGTCAGATTGCACCCCCCCCCTGCAGAAATACTTACTCCACCCAGAGCCCGATTCTGAGGTGCATGCAAAAATAGAAAAGTCTTGTTCCGTAAAGGAACAACACTTTTCTTAAAAGCACCATCTTCTTTTAAAATAGGAATGTGGGGCCTGGTATCAAAGTCTCCACTTCTGCGTGCATCTCATTTACTGCCCGACGACAGTCCTAGCAGACATCAGTGATGGAGAGCAGGCACTGCGAGAGGAGTCTCTTTGCAAAGCCCTGCTTTTGCAGGTAAAAAAAGCAGTTAAAATACAGCACCGGTGAGGTGCCGTTAACATCTACCTCACACGTTTCACTTTTAAAATCAAGGCATTGCCCAGATGGCAACACCGCTTACTGAAGTGGTACTGTAAGCATTTTTTAAAAGACTGCCACTTTTCTCATTTAAGAACGTTCTCTTAAGATTTCAGGGCCTGATTCTGTGGTGCATGTAAAAATGGGAAAGTGTTCTTCCATGAAGAAAGAACACTTTACTTAAAAGTACATATTCTGTCAAAGAGAAAATGTGATGGCCTCGACTTTTGCATGTGCCTAATTTACAGCTCGACAACAGCCCTAGCAATCAGCAGGAGTGCAAGGCAGAGACTGGGAAGGGATTCTCTACTGCAAACGTTTTCCCTTTATAAAAATAGCATTTCTTAGACTGCAGCACCACTTCTCTAGTTTAGTGAAAGCTTAAGGAAACTTTCTTAAATTAGAAAAGTGGCAGGCGTTTAAGAAATTCTCACAGTGCCACAGGTGCACATGTTTCTACTAAAAGGATAGATTTTAGGACATTCCCCTCCTCACCCCCATTTGTTCCACCCGCCTCAGAATGGTGGTGCTGGAACCTGGAGGGGAGAATGTCTGCTTTTTTCACGACATTCATCAAGAGCTCAGAATCGGGCTGTGAGTACAGTAGAAAAGTGGTGCTGCAGTCTAGAAAATGCTAATTGTAAAGGGAAAAGATGTGCAGTAGAGTTTAACGACACCTCACTGGTGCCACATTTGAAGTCCTTTTTTGACATTCAATACCAGGGCTCTTGGAAGGAGAAATCCCTTGCACTGCCTGCCCTGCATGTCTGATGGCTGCTGGGGCTGTTGTCAATCTGTAAATCAGTCACATGCAAAAATCGAGGCTTTGATGCCAGGCCGCCACATTTTCACTTTGGCAGAATACAGTGCTTTTGAGGAAAGTGTTCTGCCTTCACGGAATAACTCTTTCCTATTTTTGCATGCACTTCAGAATCGGGCCTGAATCATCTTTTGGCGCAGAGCTCATGAGAAGACCTCGAAAGCTGAGGGGGTCGGATAGTAGAAGTAGACCAGTTGGAAAACACTGTAGTTGAGATTAAAGACGCTGGCAGCAAAGCGAGCAAGCATAAGGTTTGTGTTTTAAATAATGCCAACACCCTGGGGTGTCAGAGCGCTGGGAGGACGATACAGAGGCAAGTAGAGAAGAGTTGATGATGTACTTCCAGGTCACTGAGCCAATCATTTCTGCAGTCGCATGCACGCACTGCTCTGAACGAGTGGGCATTAGAAAGCAGCTTCATCTGAGAATTGGACAGCCTCTACGCAGGGCCAGTCTGCGACATAAAAGAGGCCTGCCTCCAAAAAGAAGCAGCCACAATAAGGGCTTGGCCATTCAGGACTTTTCACAACACACACAGCACAGTCACAAGTACCCGGGGTGGGCCCTTTAGCGAAAACAGAAGGCAAGGTATCCAGAGGCGTTGCTAGGGGGGGGCTAAAGGGGCTATAGCCCCGGATCTTTTGGTTGTAGCCCCGGTTGGAAGCTCAGGTGCTACAACCAAAATGCTAGCTAGCCCCGAGTCCCACCAGTCCTGACATTAGCTTAGCCCCTGATCTTTTCCCGACCTAGCAACACCCCTGAAGGTATCAATGGTAATGCACAGTGGCCCTGTAGGGTTGTTTAAAAGAAACGGAGGTTGAGGCCGGTGTGTTTGCGCTCTGCGGATCGAAGCAGTAGTGTTTGGCCTGAGAGGTGCAGGGAGGCAGTGCTGGAAATGGATACCATTTAAAGGTGGGAACTCCCTTCGGCAGGGGCAACGGGTGGAGGGGAGTCTATTGTCAGGGGTGTGGGCGGGACTGAGGGTGCAGGATGGGTGAATATCGGATGCTGACTGCTTTGCATCAAAACAAAGTGCATTTGTTTTGGGAACATAAGAGTGGCCACCAATTAATCACACATGCCTGTCATAGTAATTCAAATGTGCATTCCTTCTGAGCATGCAATGCACACGTGCTATGATGCTCATCTCATCTGTCACAGCACTCACCATGACAGTGGACTGTGTGCAAAACATACAGCTTTGGACCATTTCATTGTTCGAGTTTGGGCTGGCCTGGTGGCCGCAGGACGGCTTTCAGATGCAGTTTGAAAAAGCACTGCACAGCGCTGCACGATTGAAACTCCACAAGCACAGCATTCAGGAGACCTGCGACAGTCAGGGGCACAGAGGAGAGGCAGGGGCACAGAGCAACAGAGGAGAGTCAGGGGCACAGAGGAGAGTAATGGGCACAGAGGAACGACAGGGGCACAGAAGACCGGTAGGGGCACAGAGAAGAGTTAGGGGCACAGAGGAGAGGCAGGGGCACAGAGGAGAGGCAGGGGCACAGAGGAGAGGCAGGGGCACAGAGGAGAGGCAGGGGCACAGAGGAGAAGTAGGGGCGGCACAGAGGAGAGGCAGGGGGGGCACAGAGGAGAGGCAGAGGGGCACAGAGGAGAGGCAGGGGCCACAGAGGAGAGTAAGGGGGCACAAAGCTTCTTCAACTTGTGTGGGTTTGGGACTCGGGTTTCCACGGAACAACTCTCCGGTAAGGCTATTTTTGCGCAACGTCTTGTTCCAACCCATGTCCTTCCCTGTGGTGAGAAACTCCCTCTGTGTTATATCACATGCCTGTTGTTTCCAGGCCATTACCACAATTAAAGCATGGCCCCTCCTCCCGCCTCACCACAAGCAAGCAGCTGGGGCCTGCGATTCTAGGCAAGCTCCCTTGAGTGAAATCAGGGTATGTGGGTTAGTTGGTACAGACAGTACCTCGAGCAGGCACGCGGGGGCCAGAAACCAGGGCCCGGATATGGCATGCCCACTCTTTACAAACCACCCCTTGACTGGCAGGGTCTTGGCTACAACCGACAGCATGCTTATTCTAAGGGCCCAGGGGGCCCCCCTCCCCTGATGAAGTGCAGTGTGTGTGGCTGCACGGTGTCCCACCGAGGGGGCTCTGCGGCTTGTGGAACACAAGACTAGGCGGCAGATGTTCCCCGATGCAGAGTGGGGGCGGCCCGGTGCCTCCGCTCGCCCAGCTGTGAATCAACAACAATAATCGGCTTATTCCTTCATTTCTCCGGGATCATTTATATTCATTTGGTTTCCTGACTTCCTCCGCTGGAGGCAGCTGGGTGCGGAGGTCTGAACTGTTGAGCTGTTGCACTGCGAGCCAGGACCAGAATTTAAACAGTTGGAAGGAACATCCACAGCATAGAAGTTCCTTTTAAAAAATGCACAAAAGTGATCCAATATCTTCTCCTTGGACACTGCCTGCTGTCTTTCCTTTTAATAGATCATGGGCCGTCCCCTCCAGATAAGGTGCACCCCCAAGTGTTCCCGCTGCAAACCACCTAGATCAAAGCTCTGCAACCTGTGGCTCGCCAGATGTTTTGGACTACAACTTCCATAATCCCTCACAATTGACTATGCTAGCTAAGGCTGAGGTGAGTTCTAGAGCCAACATTTGCAGTTCCATGACCTAGAACCATTATGGCACTCAGGACTCAGGTAATTCCGGCCTGGATTCATTAAAACCTCAGGTTTTGCATCTGTTTCCACCTCTATTCTACCCGCACCTAAACATCTCCTTGTTTCTTGCAGAGTCTCAAGCAACAAGGCTGCCAAAATGGCAGAGGGGCGCTAGGCAAGACCACTTCACATTACCAAGGATTGTGTCATTTATTTATTTATTTATTTATTACATTTATGCAACACCCAGACCTGGGAGTATCAAGGGCGTTTGGTACAGCAAAAGGCATTTGAAGGAGGAAAGGGTCACAAGAATATGAGTCCTATTTGTCGAATAGCCAGGTTTTTACAAGCTTTTTGAAGGCCGGGTAATCATGTTCGTTCCTAATGTGCGACAGAGGAGAATTCCGGAGGGTGGATGCAGTGACACAGAAGCTGACGCCTCCTGCTCTCTTTTTGTTCTATCTCGGAGTGGGTAACGAGATGCTGGTGAACTGAGCGAGAGGGCCAGGCGGTGGAAGCATGGGCAGAGGTCCAGATTTCTCTTATGCTTTGAGACCAGGCAAATGGTATCAGTGCGCTGTATATCTCCCAGTATCATACCGTAGCATAACTGATCTTAAATAGCAGTGAAACTGGAGCAGCCCAAAGAGAAATCCTCTACCCCGATCTGCTCATCCAACTCTCGGCTCTTCGATTTCCAAGAGTCATTTTGTCATTTTCCTATTAACAATGCAAGACCATTTCCAAGCAGGAAGCTCTGAGCCAATCAGATGAAAGTTTATCTTAATGATAACTGGCGCTGTTCACAAAGTTGCCTAATAACACATTATAGTTAACGTGGAAGCGATGGACTATTACACGTGTCCAAAGAGAAGAGCATAAATATGGCGTATTTCATGCGTACATTGCACATAGTGTCACAAGGAAATGAATTCACAACTGTGCTTCCTAGCTGAACTCACCACCGTCTTCAGTTCACGGCAAATTACTAGTCGGCAAACATACCCCTTAGAAATCCCTGCCCACATCCATCAACCCTGCATCAGATAGATCTTGTTGGGCCAAAGTCTGCGGATATGCAACCTTCGCACCGATGCATAGTCCCTCATGGCCAGCCACCTCCCGCTGGCTCTTCTGCACCACACCGTACGGCAGCGACGGTCTACTTCAGGTCTGGCGATAGGAGAACAGAGAGGTGCCCAGATGCAATGCCACACAGATCCTTGGGCAGTGCTCAGGATGAAATCAGTGTCTTGCATTGCTGCTGTTCCTCTAGTTCAGGGTTGTCCAACTCCAGGCCTCGAGAGCCGGATCCATGTCGGATTTTCAGGATACCCCTAATTAATATTTATGAGATACATTTGCATACAATGATTCGAAACGTACGCACATTTTTTGCTCATGAATATTAACGAGGGATATCCTGAAACCCCATCATGTTTCCGTCCCTCGAGGACTGGAGTTGGACAACCCTGCTCTAGTTAGTCATAGACGGGATAATTATTGCATCACTTCACGGGGCAGTCTTAAAACACCTCAATTAAAAATTATGGCTATATCTTGGAGTATGGGAAAGGGCCCTGCAAAGCGAGAGCTAGCCCATCTGGCAAGCGTGGGTCACTTTTGTAGACAATGTGGGCCAGTTTGATGAGTGACTTCATTAAGCAGCTGGTTGTTTGGACCAATGTTATTGACGCTGGGTGTATCAAAATGCACCATTTGCCGCAGACAATCAAAAATGTGCCTCCATGTAGTTCTCAAGCAGTTTCTGTCAGCAGGTGATGACGTGATTTCTGATTACAGGCCACTTTTGTGTAAGGGCCGGAGTCTGTTTTTTGGTCACAGCCCGATCCTTCACTGAGATATTCCATAACGGGGAAAGCAAACCCAGAAATTTGAATCCAATTAAGGAACACATCCATCGACCAAAAACAAGAATGACTAGGTTCAACCACCTTGCGCTGTACCCTGTTCTATGGAACAAATCGCTTCCCAAATGGAAGAGTGTTGGAATGTGAGCACAGAGGTAAAATAGGAGCAAAGGCTGAGTGGGTGCACAGGTATCATCTGAAGCACCCATGAACGGACACCCTGGCCCTTATATATGTCTCTGTACAGCACTTAATAGTGATTTTAGACCCTTTAAAGCGCTATGGGAACGAGAAAAGGGGAGGGCGGAGGGGTAGATAGTGAAGGGGGGGGAGATGGAAGGGTAAGGTTACAAGATCAATCAGGGGGGGGCAACAGTGAAAAGAGAGCCTGACAGTGAAATATAAGTTGGGGCGCACCGTACGATAGGGACTAAGGCAGAAGCCCAAGACATACATTTCTCTACCACTTCTGTCCAATAAAGGAAGGAACCGCTTTTAAATATCTGTCATTTTACAAAATAGAGAGAGATCCTCATTTTAAAGGCTCTGCCCAGCTCTGAAATCTTAACATCTTTTGGGCAGCAGGTAGTGCCCAGAAGACATGAACATGGAACTCCCCAGTGAAGGTGGCCTTTGCCCACCTGATGCTGAGGCCAGGCCAAAATAGGGCCTTAATATGAACATTGAAAGGGGTGAAGATTTCTCATTTAGCCCTTACCCTAATGTATCTTACTGGAGGTCAGAGGCAACAGGGAGGCCGAGTAGACATCATGGCAGCCATTTTGGCATACCATGGTTTCTGTGAGGCTGCCATCAGGGATTTGGGCCTACAGGGTTCTGCATTCAGCCTGATGGGATCAATGGAGGGCAACCGGTCTTGCGAGATACTTCCAGGACCAGCTGCGGCTTGGTGAGCATTCTCCCGGGACGGCGTTGGTAGACGCACTAGACCTGGAGGTGCTGGTCATCGTCACCCACTGGGACACAGGACTCAGAGGACTGTCATTTCTATGTCACTTCCAGAAAGCATCTTCTGTGTCGCCAGAATCCAAGATCTGAGAGTGCTCGCATCAGAGGGTCTGCGATGGAGCAGCGGTGTCGGAACCCGCCTCAAATGACAATCAAGCAAAACAGCAAAGATGGCATACGCGAAACGAATAACGAGTTTTGGTTGTTCAGGGATCCAAGACCTTGATTTACTCTTCTAGAGCCTGTAACTCTACGGGACCGATACCCACGCCTTGAATAATCCAGTAGAAACTGGAGCCCTATCTGAACTTGCCGGAAGGACTGGACTAGTAAAGAATCCTCCAGTGTTGAGAACCATCAACTTCAGCCTACACACCATCTGTGCACGGAACCAATCTTCTTCGTCCATCTTGAAGGGGAGTGCTCTGTGCATAGAGCAGGACAGTATTAAGAACCACAGACATGACCTGGGGAGTAAAAGGGCTCTTGCCCTTTTACTGCCGCATTCGCAGGATTGGTGGTTCGTGCTAGACCAGGGGGCTCACCTGGTATCTTATGTACAGATTGGGGAAAGAGCTAGAGACGAGGGGATCCACGACCGGGTACTGATTGTGTTTTCCCCTTTAGCTCCTGTGTGTTGGTGCCAGATCTGTTCTTCAGGGCCTGTGAGATTAAGACACCCCTGTCGTGTGTGGGTGCAGCCCACGCCTGTGAACGCAACCGGGGCTGGAGCATTCCCTCAAAGGGTTTTGGTGCATGGCATTGGGCTGCCAATGTAGGCTTACCGGATGTTTTGGGCTTCAACTCCCACAAGCTCTAGGCAGCATTGTCAATGTGAGGGATCATGGGAGTCGTAGTCCAAAACATGTGACGAGCCGCAGGTTGAAGACCACTGCCTCTGCCCACTCTAATTCCCTGAGGGAAACCTCTGACTCCATCCACACAGCCATCGCTTGACAAACTCATAATAGGAGTAATGGGGCAAAGAGAGAAGCCATCATAGGCCAGGAAAGGGAGAGTAGGGGAAGGGGCCTTGGGATACTCGGTAAGTCTTTATTATTTGAAATTCCTCTTTTTGAAATTTGGGCCTCTGCTTATTTTCCCATTCGCTCCCGCCACCTCCCCGACCCCCCTCTACTTAGGACGCAGCTCCTCTGCCATGCACAAATTCAATGTTCTCCCCGCCGAGCTTAACCTGACGCATCTGCTGTTTTCAATCAGGGCCTTGGCGCGTTTCTCAAGCCTAGCCCTTGCCGACAGCAGTGGCAGGCTCTTTAAAGGTAAACGCATTACTTCGCTGGTTACTGGCTCTGGCGCTCTGACTTCCACGCCGTCCCCCACGACGTGCCCCGAGCGCCGCTCTTACAGTAAAAGTGTTAGGCGGCGGCTAATAAATACGCAGGCTCACAAGGCCCGGCAGCGCGAAGCACGCTCTGCGCAGGCGCGAACAGTGACTGCGGACCGGAGGAGGGAGTAGGACGACGACCTCCTTGTATGACTCGTCCAAGGTCACATCAGAGCTGCCAGCGGGGCTACCCAGGGGAGTTCACGGCTGTCAGAAGCACAGAGAGCAAAAACATCACTGGAAGCTACCCCTAAGGCAACATTTCTTCAGCAAAATGTACCATTTCCCTCCATGTGCCACGGGTTAGGATGTCTGCCCTTAATGAGCACAATGCATTATGGGGCCTGTAGTCCTGACTTTCCATTTGGAGGATATTGGTAGCTTACACATCACTAATCCTCAGCTATCAAACAGCATTTACCCAAGACAGCAGAAGCGCCCAGAAGACCGACCGCCCCCCAGCCTCGTTCTACTTCTTATGTACTCCCGTTCCCTCTCAACACCTCACCCCTTGGCAAGCGCAGCTCCTCCATTATGTTCTCGTTTTACCTCCTCGCCCACATTTCGTTCTCCTTCTCGTCCATCACTGTAGAGCTTTCTGCCCGTGTGCCAGATTCCCCGAGTCCCACCCGACACTGCATGGCGCTTTGCTTTCAGATGCTTACTGACTCCCAAAGTTAATTTTCTTCCCGGTCTCTACCGACTTACCTCTCCTGCGCTCTTCTGTGTCCCTTCCTTCTCCCTGAGACCCTCACCCCTCCAACAGGGCTCACATCCTGGGGGTGTTCTTATGCGAGAATATGAAACTACAGCAGTGCATCACGCCTACACCTACAGCTGTCAGGCTTAGCCCCCCTCCACATTCGATAATTCCACACTTTTCCCCCCTTTCACCCTGTTAATACACTCATCTTCCTCCTTGACCTCATCACCCTACACTCTGCTAAAACTCGCATCTCCACCCTTGACCTCATCACCTTTCACTCTGCTAAAACTCTCATCTCCACCCTTGACCTCATCACCTTTCACTCTGCTAAGACTCGCATCTTCACCCTTGACCTCATCACCTTTCACTCTGCTAAAACTCGCATCTCCACCCTTGACCTCATCACCTTTCACTCTGCTAAGACTCGCATCTTCACCCTTGACCTCATCACCTTTCACTCTGCTAAGACTCGCATCTTCACCCTTGACCTCATCACCTTTCACTCTGCTGAGACTCATCTCCACCCTTGACCTCACCTTTCACGCTGCCAAGACTCGCATCTTCACCCTTGACCTCATCACCTTTCACTCTGCTAAGACTCACATCTTCACCCTTGACCTCATCACCTTTCACTCTGCTAAGACTCATCTTCCTCATTGACCTCATCACCCTACACTCTGCTGAGACTCATCTCCACCCTTGACCTCATCACCTTTCACTATGCTGAGACTCTCATCTCCACCCTTGACCTCATCACCTTTCACTCTGCTGAGACTCTCATCTCCACCCTTGACCTCATCACCTTTCACTCTGCTGAGACTCTCATCTCCACCCTTGACCTCATCACCTTTCACTCTGCTGAGACTCATCTTCACCTTTGCCCTCATCAGGTTTGATTACTACTGGGATCTTCTTATGTCCCTCTTTTTTCTTTCCCCCACTCAAATAAGGTCCCAGCTATGCTATCCAGCCTGTCTTGGACCGCCAGCGATCCTCACCCACCTCCGCACACCGCCTCCGTGTAGGATGGCTTTCCAAATGCAAGCACCCCCTTTTATACTCCTACTTCTAGTCCAGCGACCTAGCAATGGCTTGCCCTCACCAAGTAGCCAACTCCCTTTTTGCTATGTGTCCCTGCACCGCATCTGTGATTCTTTAAGGTCATTTCGCCGACATATCTGCCAGTATTGCCCGAGCACTCTTTCGATCCTCTCGTGTGCCCAACAGCATGCCAACCCGCAGGGAAGACCATCCTTATAGAACCACAACACATCCATTTGAATCTCTCATGCCAACTGAGCCCTTATATCCTGGGTCATTCTTATACCTAAAGCTTCTACCCTCTGTAGTCCTGTTGTTCTGTTTATAACACCCTTGCCCACCTTCCATCATGCCACCCTACTCTCTAAGGTCCTATGCCCTGCAGACTCATTTCTGGCTTTCCCCACCTTGGGGAACAATAGTCCACCTTTTCGGGCAAGGAACTGTGCTTTGAAACTATAATGTTATGTTATGTGGCATTTATATAGCGCTCTATATATCATTGGTAGGCGCTGGTAGGTTGAACGTCCTCGGGGACCACAGTCCAGGTCAGTCGAGAGAGTAAGGAGTCATAAGGTGCTGGGTTCACCGGTTATGTGCGCACCAATGGTGGTGATTTGGTCCCTCATAAAAGCACGATAACATAACAGCGATCTCAGGAACTCCCCAACGTCTTTGCCGCACCCCTCCACCCCCCCGCTGGCTCTTACTTTCGGCATTCAGCCTCCTCACTCCCAACCACTGAAACTCCCGCCCCTTGACATCAAGTCCATTGCCTCATTTGGCACCAAAACTGCCCCAAAATGGGCCCTCATCTCACTTGAAGATGCACCAGAGTTGTCAGGTGTAATTTCCAAAGCCCTGACCCCCCAACCTCTATTTTGCATTGAGGTAGATTACAATTTATTTGCTGATCATAGACTATATGTAAATACGCCACCCTTTCCATCTTGTCCACTCCCGCCGTCTCATTGCAACCCAGCAACACCTGCTTAATGTTTCTGCCACTGCTACCTTATACGCATGCAAGGCCCCCTGCAGGGGAGCCGCCCAGACATGTGCACATATATTCAGAGCTTCTGGTCTAAAGTCTAGCTGTTTTCCAAATAAATGCAAACACTTGGATGGTTTGCCATTAAATGCAAGTTAACAGATTTTGGGAATCCCAAATGACCAAATCCCGTGTGTAGCAATATTTATTTATTTATCTGTTGAATTTATATAGCGCACACAAGCCCTCAGGCATCAGGGTGCATGTGGACGCAGGACCACTGATTTTAAGAAAGGCCGTCGATCGGCTGGTATTTTTCGATTGCCTAAATCGGGATCTATGTGAACCATTCATTCGCCTGCAATTTTGTTGAGAGTAGCTCTGCGGCAGGGCGCTGCGCAGGATTTGCAGACTTTAGTTTAATGTGTAAATGTACGTCAGAAAATCGCCCTTGGTTGGTGAAACAGATGTAGAGTGCATTAGAACCGAAACATGCATCATAGAATGATGAATGGGATTTCCATCAAACAGTCTCCATTTCCGATGACCACCATAGCCACTAAGAATCGTGATTTCTGAAAGCATTCAGAAGTCCAAAGGTCCATTTGGGCGTCCATTTTATAAACGTGTCAATGTCCCACATTGCAAAAGATCAGGAGTGGGAGAAAGGTATTACCTGTAGGCAGAATAGCTTGGACCCACTGGTAATTTCACTTTTATCCCAGTTAAGGTGATAAAATGCTCTACACATGCATTCAGCATCACTGGATAGGAGTGGGATGTCCCGGCTAATCTGAATGGCTGAAAAGTAGAATATTTCAGCTAGTCTGATTTGCAGAGGCATCATAACCCGCAGAGTAATAGCTGGACAGAGCGATACAACATGCGATCCAGCTTATTTGATTGTTAGTGGCAGGGCGGCATATCAAAGGACCCCTGCTTAAAGGCTTTGTCTTGCCTGTTTGGGCCTGTAGACGTGTAGGCTCTTCTCCAGTATGTGTCACATTTTCACACCACTAGCCAGTGTAGTCAGCGAATACAGCCGTGCCTAGGGCAGAGGTCCCTGTGTGCTCTGCTGTGGGCAGTCAGAATGGCAAGATGGGCGCTGGGTAAAAGAGGAGGGCACCTCGTCCCTGAAGCCACACCCAATCTATGCCACATCTGCTGCTTAATTTAGCCTTTCACTTGCGCGTTTTAAATATGTTTTCAATATTTTCATAGTGGTAGGATGCCTCAGGATTGTGTAATTATCGTGTAAAGGCTGTGTTTCTCAGGCCCTAGGTATTTTTTTTTATTTTTAAGCATTCTTTTTACTGCCTGCCTGTTTTTACAGTTCTCCGCCTTTGTGGGTTTTTCAATCATCCCTCAGTGGGTACTGGAAATCTCGCCCATTCGTTGACAAACCTTATTCCTTAAAAGTTGTGCATTTTCTTTTTTTCTACTGAAACACGGCCCAAATCACCCTTAGCAGATATTTTTAATATTTTGGTACCCCTGTTTTTTTGCGTTTACAAGTTGATCATCCAGACCACAAAAGTGGTGGCCTAATCATTAATTTCCTAAATTCATTCAAATGTAAAGCTGTTTCTTCTTCCATAACAATGGTCTTTCTCTTTGTAACGCTCACCTCAATCCACTGTATCTTGCCTCCTGTTTAGTTTTTTGCGATTAGGTGGCGCTAACGTGCTCCCTATAAGCCAAAACTATTGCATTATATACAGCTAGCAAGGAGGTGGGATCTGACGAGGGGCGCAAAGATTCTGGGTGTTGTTTGGTTATTTACCCACCCATTGCCTGCTCATGGCCAAGCTAATTCCTATGGCCATCCCCACCCCTTACCAGCCCCTCCATGCCCAAAACACATCTTCCTAGTATGTCGTTAAGCTAGCTTTATCAAGCAGTAACATCAAGCTTTGGCCTGCTGTGTTCTTTCTAAACCGGCCTCTGAGAGTTAATTTCCTAAATGCAGTTATAAACGTGTTATTGGTGCAGTAAACACATCTTAACCAAGTGTGCCTTCAGACACTTTTCTTAAACAGTACATGTGTCCTTGCACTCAAGGTCTGTGAAAAACAAGCATTGGCAAAGCCAACATTTCTGGCTAGATAGGGATTTTCTAGGCACTGCTATCATATGCCCTGGTACTTGTACCATTTCCCTTATGGCAGTTCCCGTCAAATGTCTATCCCACGTCCACACAAAATTCAGAACTGTTGGCTTTGCCAATGCTTGCTTCATCAGGTTCCTGTATTGTTCCACACTTTACTTAACCAACAAGTTCTTGGGGGACCCTACTATGATTTAGGGTTACCCAAAAGAAAGTGGTTCTGCCCATTTTCCAGATGTGGTCAATGATATTGATTTGGCCCTCTGGAGATCATTATTGCTTCTGCAGCGGTTTTCACCTGCTCCCCCTTACCGCATTGATTGGTCCGACAACTTATTTTCAATTTTCTTTCTCGGATTCTATTGTGTCCTAGAGATCTTTGCTTTCTTCCGGCGGAGCATAAACCTTTTAAAGTTGGCCTTCTCTGCTAAACTAGGACCTGCGTCCGCTTATCTTTTTCTAGTCTCTGTGACGCTAATCTTTTCCTCTCTCATTATCCAAAACAAATTCTGCAGACTCCCTAAACACTCCATAGTAACATCTGCCGCTTGGTTCGCTCCCAGTCTTTGTGATCAGAAGTGCTGCATGTGGTGACTCAAGCATGCCGGATGCAAGCACCCGAATCACTGCAGTGTGTTAGAGCAAGCGATGGCCCGCACACACCCTAAGACCCATCTCAGCCTGGCCAAAGCAGCATTTCGTCATATCCAAAGGTGTGGCCAGCAAAAAGCTGATCCGTGAATTGCTTGCCCTTAGTAAATATTCGCCAATATCTTGTGCCAGTCCCATGCTCCCCTCATTAAGTTTACACGGCTCCTTTGTTTCTTGCTCAAATCTGTGTGTCTATTTCTAGTAAAATTCCTAACGCCTCTGCCGTCCAATCATCGTCTCTTCTGGATCTCACTGTGAAGGTAACCTCTTGCTCCATAGAATCCATCCCTAATGTGATGCTTAGTTGGGTCTTTCCTTGGTTAATTCTTCCCAACCGCAAGTTACTTTCTAAAAGTCAGACAGGTGTTGCCCTGCAGGACAAATCTTATTAGATTTGGGCAATCTTGATATGATATGGCATTTATAACGCGCCTATGCACAAGTGCTTCAAGGCACGGTCTTGTCAATTATTGACCTTTTTCTTGTTCCCCTTCCTTGTCCTTGGCAAGCTGCTGAAAAGTGTGCCGCTTTCATTCTCAAAGGAAAGCACCTTCCCTTTTGCATTGTGCATTTGGGTATCTGTTCCTTTTGCATTACTGAGTGATACTAAGGCAGAGTGAACCACCCCAAAGGTTACCCACGATTCAATTTTGGGGGAACACATCTCGGGAACAAATCTTGCAAACCCACTCTGAGGCTTCTCTGCAGCCCAGAAAAGAGAAACCCCTTTTTTCTATTTCCAGTGCAAGTGTGCTGGAAAATAGAAACACCTTTTTTCTATTTCCTGTGCAAGTGTGCTGGAAAATAGAAACCCCTTTTTTCTATTTCCAGTGCAAGTGTGCTGGAAAACAAACACCTTTTTTCTATTTCCGGTGCAAGTTCGCTGGAAATAGAAACACCTTTTTTCTATTTTCAGTGAAAGTGTGCTGGAAAATAGAAACCCCTTTTTTCTATTTCCAGTGCAAGTGTGCTTGAAAATAGAATCAAAGTTCAACATGCCCCACTGTCTCGCGGGGGTCTACCAAGCCCCGATAGAGCAGTGGGGCGTGTTGTAGGGACCAGTGGAGGGAGATGGCTGGACCCTACCTTTCTTCACAAGGTCCTCTTGGGTGAACCCCAAACCTTTCCACATACATCTTCAGAAGAGTTCGCGAGTAAGACCTTGAACTACCTGAGATCTGGGTGTTTTGGGAGTTATACCGCAGCGAGTTCTCTGAAGCCTAACGAAGACTGATAACCTCCAGGTGCTTGCTGATGTCCTGTGTGCACTGTAGATCAAAGGCGCATGGTGGCCTGTCCTCCTGGAGCTGGCAGCAGCTTGCTATGCATTAGATCCGGGGGCATCACTTTGGGGTATTCTTGCTACACGCGCAGTGTTCTGGTGCGCTGCGAGTCCATGTTCTTCTTACTAGCAGTGGAGAGGAAATTGTCCTACTCTGTATCTGCCTGGAGTTCGAGGCCAGCTGATTGAGGGTGGTTGGGGCTCTGTTCATTAGTGTGCCAACGGCACCCAGTTACATCTGTGCATGTCCTCAGAGGCAGAGATTGGCCATCTGAATGCTTTTCTGGCTGATGGTGACAGTGAGGCTGGGGGTCCTGACTCATTCTAAGAATGAATCCTACGACATCATTGTTTCTTCTCATCAAGTCCAGCATCCCAAACTTTCCGGGACATTTCCTTTGTTCCCGGTCAGATTAGGATATCTCTACCTCCTTGGCTCCGTCTGCCAAATGTTTGGGATTTATCCCGGATCCCACCAGTTCCCGAAGATCCCACATTTCTCCTCTCTCTAACTCTTGCTAGTGCCAGCTGCCTATTAATGAAAATTAAATCTTTTCTTAATGCTGAGTGGAGTCCACAGTCCAAGGCTTCGCCATTGTCCAGACTGGGCAGAGGACATGATGATGTATTTGGGGTAACTCCTTCTCCCCATGTCCCTCCTAAAGCTTTACTTAATGCTGTCGCAATGCTTACCCCGGGTGCTGGGAAACTGTAATCACTTTTACGCTATCTCTTTTACACTGGTTATGACTTTCTTTTTAACTTCAATTCAAGCTGTGCTGCATCGACTACCAGACCCTTGCCTGACAGCAGTTTGGGTTTCTGGCAAACACATTGCAAAAGATGGCGATTCGTGTCCTGGCCATTCAGAGGATCAACTCTCGTAAACACAAACTGAGAAAGGAGGCAGGACTCCTCTGTGGCCTTTAGTGGCTCCTTAGTTCTCCACCACTTTCTCCTCTGTGGCCTTTAGTGGCTCCTTAGTTCTCCACACTTTCTCCTCTGTGGCCTTTAGTGGCTCCTACATTCTCCACACTTTCTCCTCTGGGGCCTTTAGTGGCTCCTAAATTCTCCACACTTTCTCCTCTGTGGCCTTTAGTGGCTCCTTAGCTTGCCACACTTTCTCCTCTGTGGCCTTTAGTGGCTCCTTGGCTCTCCACACTTTCTCCTCTGTGGACCTTAGTGGCTCCTTACCTCGCCAAACTTTATCCTCTGTGGCCCTTAGTGGCTCCTTAGCTCTCCACACTTTCTCCTCTGTGGACCTTAGTGGCTCCTTAGCTCTCCAAACTTTATCCTCTGTGGCCCTTAGTGGCTCCTTAGCTCTCCACACTTTCTCCTCCGGGGCCTTTAGTGGTTCCTTGATTCTCCATACTTTCTCCTCTGTGGCCTTTAGTGGCTTCTTGGTTCTCCATACGTCCTCCTCTGTGGCCTTTAGTGGCTCTTTAGTTCTCCACAATTTCTCCTCTGTGGCCTTTAGTGGCTCCTTGGTTCTCCACACTTTCTCCTCTGTGGCCTTTAGTGGCTCCTTGGTTCTCCACACGTTCTTCTCTGTGGGCTTTAGTGGCTCCTTAGTTCTCCACACTTTCTCCTCTGTGGCCTTTAGTGGCTCCTTGGTTCTCCACACTTTCTCCTCTGTGGCCTTTAGTGGCTCCTTGGTTCTCCACACTTTCTCCTCTGTGGCCTTTAGTGGCTCCTTGGTTCTCCACACTTTCTTGTCCTGCTTTACTTTCATTAGCCCCCAAAACGTATTTTAAAATAACTTGCTTTTCCTAACAAATTCCCTTATGGTCTTTTGCCCGTTTTTCTTTTCCCCACCCCTTTCACTCCTTCTTTGAGTCACTGCATGTTTACCCCTTCGTGGTTCTACAGTTCGGCCACTACTGATGTTCTTGCTAGCAGACACATCTCTGTCATTTTGTATTCTCATTTTTATTATGCAAAGTGATCTGTTAATCTTTGCAGGTTAGGGTTTGTGCTGTATTGAATGTTTTCATATCTAACAAAAACAAATGTTGCCCAACACATTGGCACTCGTTTTATTCACCTCTGCATGATGAAATGCAGAGTCTGACTACCCTGGATTCGCGCCTGGGATATACAGGCTGGCACTTTGAAGACTGACCCCTCTTACCACAATCAGGGCACTTAATAATTCAAAAATGTCAGCTTTTATGTTGTGTCCCTCTTTATTGCCCAGGGCCCACAACTACACAGCAGGGCAAACATGGAATGAATAATGCCGCCCACCCAAAGCATTGTGACCTCTGACCCTGCACATCAATGAATGTTGGGCGACCTGGTATGGTTTCCCTGGAAAATCGTGTATCCTCTTTCCATTGTTTGCCGCACAATGCGGATGTTGAAGGATGCCTCCTGCGCGGACAGAGTCAGAGACAGCGCGCGAAAAGGAAGCAGGGGGAGGAAACAAACACTGTAGAGGGACAATGCAAAACAGTGACTGGAGAGGACACTCGGCGCTAGCGATCAAATGAGCGGGTCCCCAGAAAGCACTGCCAAAACACCACTGTCACTAAACAGAGAGCCGGTGACTGCCAAAACACCACCGTCGCTAAACAGAGAGCCGGTGACTGCCAAAACACCACCGTTGCTAAACAGAGAGCCGGGGACTGCCAAAACACCACTGTCGCTAAACAGAGAGCCGGGGACTGCCAAAACACCACCGTCGCTAAACAGAGAGCCGGTGCGTGCCAAAACACCACCGTTGCTAAACAGAGAGCCGGGAACTGCCAAAACACCACCGTCGCTAAACAGAGAGCCGGTGACTGGCACAGAATCTCCCAGGGGCACTTTCCTGCACAGCCCAAATCCCACAGGGTGGAAAACGTCCACATGGCGCAGAAAGATTCAGAAGGGAGAAAGGTACCACCAGAAGCCCAAATAAATAAATAAATAAATAAATAAATCGCAAAACGGGGGAAAAAGTCACCAACACAGCTCAGACTGACCCCCTCCATCCTTCACTTCAGGATACGGACCCCTTACAGTATATACCAGGTCAGCCAGTCTATTGCGCTTAGAAGACTTGAGGGTAGCACCCCCCCATAGTGCCTAGAAGAATCTACCAGGGTAGCTGATCTTTTCCCACAGACTATATGACAGCGTAGCAACATCTGAGATAAACTCCATCGCGGCGCTTGGCACGTATGAATTCACCACTTTGGTGGCCATCCGCCGCAGACACGGCTATCCTTCCACTCACAGTAGAAGGCAGCTAGGACAAATTCCGGCATGCTAGATGCATAGCGAGTCCCTGGCACCCACACCATCTCCCGACTCCTCTCAGCACCCATCCACATGCCTGACCTTGCAAGTTGCTTTCTACGGGAGCCTGGCCAGCCCTGCTAAGCCATATTTTCCCAAATGCACAAAGGCATTCTAATCCTACTCTGAGACCTCCAACCGTCTGCACTTTGGTCCCAGAGGGTGTTCCCACCGCCAGCGCATTGAGACTATAATAATGGTAAAAGGTGCTATATAAATGACAACTATAATACAATACAATACAATACAATACAAGGACCTGAAGACCCTTCGATTTGCTGATCACTCCAATCAACACTGCCTATCCCCCTTCGGAGCTCACCCCTTCTGGCTGCCTCTAGCCATGCAAGCTCCTCAGCTAGCCCGCACCTTATCTGTAACTCCATGGGCGGTCCCCTGTGCTTGCGGCTCCTTTGATGCCCAGCTGGGTTCACGCTTCATAAATCTCATCCATCCATCCTTATGGTATGACGTTCATTCATCCCCAAGTTTTTTTTCCGCTGTGTTTTTTGCTGAACATTTTTGCCTTAGAAAACTCTTCATGTGGGGGGGGAGAAAGGGCATATAAAGGGTTGGGTGGGATTGGGAATAGGGAATAAATAATAGGACAGAGGCATTCTGGGGGAGAACCCCCAAATAAAAATGAAATGAGTTTTTTCCAGGCAAAATTAATCGACAAAAAAAATACCGAAAAAAAAAAAAAAAAAAAACTTTAGACAAATGAACATAGAACCCATCCTTATATACATACATACATTGTGGCTCTGTTTTACTCTCCTAAAGCAGGCCGGTCCCGTTAACCACAAACGATAAGCAGTAATAACAACCCAAGATTGATATAGAGTGTCCTGCCAGATTACCCCGCACCCCTGCACCAATAGTATCTTTTATTATTACCTAATTTAATGGTACTCAATTTTTTTACCTTGGAAAAATGAAGGGGTGAGTCGGTCCCCCCAGGATTCAATTTCCTACATGCAGGCCTGGCTCCATGACAGAGGCAAGTGCTGACCATGAAAGCCAGCCTCCAAAAAACGAACAGAATATTCCGGCATTTGTATGTGACTGCCAGCAGCACTGCTGTGTCGATGCATTCAGACCAGTGGCCTCAGCAGCAGGCCCCACAGAGACAGCCTTCAAACACTCCAGTCATAAAAGAGAACCCCCATTTTAAACCTGAAAAATCATTTTACTCCCCACTTCCAAAAGCAATCAGTAACACAATTTCACCTCAAAATCCTATCTGCCAAATCCGGTGGGAGTGAGTGAAGACTTTATGGAGGTTTGTTCCCACAGAACCCCTAGAGAGGTGCTATTTCTGTGAAATATCGACCAGGACTCCTAGTGCCTACATTATGTTACAGGGATTTCTACTGCTCACAGCTGCCATTTCCATGGTCTCCAAGCGCTCTGCTGGATCTGAAAGCGAGAGGGTGGATTAGGTTAGTGGGCGGTGGGGGGGCAAGATAATATATTAAGGGTTCCATTGTGAGTTGGGCGGTGCGGCTCCAAATGGCAGTAACAAAGTTACAGCTGCATTACCGCACCGCCCAACTATGGTTTTGTCAGTGAGGTGGAAGAAAAATGCTGCCACCTTACTGTAAAGAAATTACCATTTCAGCAGAATTACCACCGGAGGTAATGCTGCCGAAATCCCCATGGAGTCCTATGGACTCCATAAATAGGGACTAACACCATCATACCGCTACTTGTAATCCGGCGGTAATTCCATCAGACCTAGTGGTGGTAACGGTAAATCCGTTTGGTGGTATCTTGGCAGATTTACCACTGAGACGCCCCCAAACTTGTAATGAGGATATACATCTTTTGAGCAAAAAGGATATAAGCGTGACTATATATGCACACAGAGTCTTCCCAACGGTCTATAGATGTACACTAGGCAGGAGAAAGATGTAATTAATATTTAGTGTATAAAACCACTTAAGTTATCAATCTTGCAACAACGTGCAGCGTTTTTATTTGCAAGGTAATTGTAAGTGGCACAATATTGTGAAAGCTAACAGGTGCAGTGTGTTCCTGCACTGTGGCGTTCTTTGATGGGATTATCTTCATTTTGGGATGTCTGATGAAGGACAGCACAACACAAGAAGGGAAAACAACTCTGTCAGTTTCATAAATGGGAGCTATTGAATTCACCTGAGGTGCGTAGAAGCGGTCTATTGACCTGCGGGTAGAAAATAGAGAGAATAACGCTGAAACAACAAACGGACAACCATATTGTCTCCGTTTCATCTCTGACAGCTCCAATATATCTTCTGCGTGTTGTAGTAGTCAGGGGTGTTGCTAGGTCTGTAAAAGACCCGGGGCTACGCTAATGTTGGGACTGTCGGGGCTTGGAGCTAGCTAGCCTTTTGGTTGTAGCGTCTGAGCTTCTATACAGGGCCACATTCAAAAGACCCGGGGCTATAGCCCCCTCAGATACCCCTAGCAACGCCTCCGGAAGAAGTACAGTAAATATTTTATCCTTGAAACCCTTTCAGGGATTGGGCAACAATGGGCCTCATTACAATATTGGCGGAATGGGTTAATGGGTGCCGCTAATGGATGCGGACCCGTTAAACCCATTCCGCCTGATTACGATGTACCCTCGCGGGACCCGGTAAGGACGCCTGCTAAACCCAGGCGTCGTTACCGGGTGCCGCGAGGGGACCAGGGAGCTAACAACAGGCCGGTCGTAATCGGGCCGTTGTTAGCTCCCTGCGCCCATTCCCATTTGAGCCCTATAGGGGCTGAAATGGGAACGGGGAATGTCCGGGCCCGGGTTCCCTGAGGGCCCTCCAAACTTGGAATGGCCCGGTAATTCCCCATTCAGGGAACCCAGACCCGGTTTTGGAGGCAGCCACACCGCCAATAGCGGAAAGGCTACCGCCAAAGCCGTAATGAGGCCCAATATGTTGTTGGCAATATTTTATGTGTAAGACACATTATAACTGTGCAAGACATTTAAAGTACAAATGCTCCAATGTAACACATTGGAGGAGCATCAGCCGCGGGTGTCTTCACTTCGGCCACATCGGTGGCCTCTTGGTGCTACGGGAGGGAGGTTAGTGGGATAGACGGCGAGACAAGGTCACATTCGAATGCGTTGATGCACATGGATGCCAAAGTGTCAGGTTGCCTTGCAGCTGGAGGGATACTAGGTGAGTTGCGTTGAGACTCATGGGAGCTCTGTTGCCATGCGGGCCCCAGTTGCTCTGCTCTGTTGCATACTAACGAGATTCCCCCTTTGCACACGGTGAGTCTCGTTACAATGCTGCTCAAACACTGCACCAAAATACCTTTCGCAAAAGTCCAGAAAAGCGCAGTAGCCTAGACCTACCTGCACTTCCAACATTAGTGTCTCATCACCCCAAGATTTTGCCTACAGAGAGCTGGGGGACGGAGCTTTCCGGTCATTGCCACCAAGCACTGGAACGCTTCACCACTGGCTGGACACTCCTACTGGGCTTTCCACAAGCACCTTAAGACCCTGCTCTTCACTCATGAATCGTCTATGTGGGCTCTGTCCTCCTAAGATCGTATCATTGGAACCCTGCACTCTATGACATGGTTGTTAACATTTCCACTCATTGCTGCAACTCCTGTAACCAGCGCCTCAATGCTACCGGGTTTAGTGCGCTATGCAAATGAAATAATAAATAAATAACGAAAGATCAACACAACACATGAGTCCGAAATTTGGCCCACCATCTTTATTTATAAACAACAGTTTGGGTGGGATGAAGGGCTATGGGTCCGAAGGATTAATCCTGAATTCAAAAGGGATAACTCTACTAAAGTTTCCAGGACGGCTTAGCTAGGAGGCCTCTGCTTCGCTTAAGATTCCCATATGTACTGCACAGTCTCAGGGACACAGCGCCAGGCCCAAAATATATATATATATATATATATATATATATATATATATAGCACCCAGCACACACTTCTTGACCGACTCTTACCAGAAAGCATTTTCCCCGCATTATTAAGGCTAGTACCTTGGCATATGTATTCCCACCCTCTAGCCCTGGGTTGACCCTCTGGGCCAATTAGTAATGACTTTTGAGACACTCCCCCTTGCAAAGGCTTTTTTTTTCCAAGTTGTGAAATGTTAACCCAACAGCCACAGGGCAGTTTTTGGCAAAATCTTTCAGCCCTCATCAGGTTCTTGGTTTTCCTTACTGACCCTATACTCCTTCCATGGTCCGAGATAGCGCCCAGAGCACTGATAGGCTGGAAGAACCCTGCGTTACTCTGGTCCTGGTCCCAGTCACCGGGATATAGCCCTCCTCAGCCGGCTGGCAAGTTTTCTCTATCCTCTAAGCCTGGCCTCTGCCGGTGGCTGAGATACACCCATCAGCAGGCGTGTAGCTCCTGCACCTTCTCTTGGCCAGGATTCTCCGTCAGGTCACCTCCGACACCCTCCTGCCCTCAGGGCAGTAACGTGGTAGTCACTGTCATGTATAGAGGCGAGTAGGAGGGAGTTGTTTCCAGCCACCTGCAAGAAAAATGATGTGCGAAAAATACAAGTACCAGAATCCTTAGAGCTAATTAACTTGCCACACCTGAAAAGGAAATGAAGACACGCCTGAAAAAGCTAAGAAACACAGCCTCCCTGAAGATTGATGGAGTCATGAAAACGTGGTTTTGGAGGAGAAGCTAATGCAGGAAAACTTGACTGGCAACAGAGCGCCTGCCTTGTCACCAATTTTTAAACACACACCTCTGACACCCTCCTGCCCTCAGGGCAGAAACTTGGTAGTCACTGTCATGTATAGACTTGATAAGACAATACAGCCTTGAATGGGTTGCTATTCTGCCATAGACTGAAAACTGTGATTTGCCTGATATGGAAGATGTGTTCATAGAGCGAGTGATGCAAAGCCCCTTCACGGTCTCTTTGCTCCCTATCCCTTCACCACTCCCTTCATAAGCAGACATTCACCCTCACTTCCTTTTCCCCTTCAATGTCCCTTCTCACCTCCTCTTCCTTTATTTCCCCCTTCCTGACCCTTCACCCCCAGTGTTCATTCACCCCACTTCTCCCTTCATCCCCTATGCTAGGCACCCATCCATCGTTGCCAACAGAGATGAGACTCACCCCCTACACTTCAGCAAGGACCAGCAGACCCCGACCTTTCAAGAACATCTCTCCAATCACTGATAGCTCCACTCAACCCTTACTTCTCCCCCTCTGCAACTCCCCCCTGTTGCGCCACCTACGTATCCCAGTTCCTAAACTACCTCTGCACCCTCACTTGTAACCCTCCGGGTGCGTGCTTTATGCATAGCGCTCCGTGCTCACATGCTTCCCCCTTCTGACACTCATGCTAAATGTGCTCAAGATATAGACATGCATCACAGGCTCTTCATGTGTAGCACCACCTTCACAGACTGTTAGCCAAAACAGCGCTGCCATCCGTGTAGTATGTCGTGAAGCGCGGTGCCTTATCTGTACCACACTTTCTAAAAGTGTCTTTATATAGGTTCCGTTTCATGTCTAGTTTTGTTCAAAGACACACACATAGGAGGGCTTAGTGTCTAACAACATAACCGACTGCAGCAGATGTGCCAGTCATTAATAAGTGGTATTCATTTACAATTGATAAACACCAGAGGTTCCAGCATTACGCCCTACATACATTGAATGCAAATGTTCCTCTCAGAGGCGTTGCTAGGGTTGGGCTGAGGGGGCTATAGCCCTGGGATGGAAGCTCAGGGGCTACAACCAAAAGGCGAGCTAGCCCAGAGTCCGTCAGTCCCAACATTAGCGTAGCCCCAGATCTTTTCCAGACCTAGCAACACCCCTGGTTCTGCTTGTTCTGTACATCTGACTGCAGGATCACGTGAGCCCGTTTAATGTGCTGCAAACGTCACTACGATCCGCCTCAGTAGCTTTCCTTTCAGTTTGATCAAAGTGGACTCTTCGGCGTCCCGTTTTTTTCACGCGGTAAATTACTTCGTGGTAATTTACCACGTGAGAACTACTTCGAAAATATACATATATTTGTGGGTTAAGGGGTGAAAGTGGGGTGGGGAGGGTTTAGGGTAAAGGTGGTAGTGAAGGGGGGCGGGGGTGGAACCCCCCCATTAAAAAAAAATGTAAGTAAAAATTCAAAGTGACTTCCACGAAGTAATTGAATTTGTTGAAGTGACGTGGATCCCTCTCTTCTAGAATGGGACCTGGGTGTTGTGCACATGTTGTGACATCTCACATTTGACCTTCTGAGCTATCTCACTAAATGGCCTTTTTTTTCTTGCTTACACGTCTAATATAGTGAGAAAGGAACAGGAGAGCAGCAGTGGAACCAGTGCAGAGAATACCACCGGCCGTGCTCTTGGTTGGGTAGGGGGGGGGGGCGGGGGGTGTGTGTGGGATGTGTGTGTGGTGAGAGAGAGTGAGTGAGTGAGTGAGTGAGTGAGTGAGTGAGTGAGAGAGAGAGAGAGAGAGAGAGAGAGATGGAGTCTGGACCCCGGACCCCGTGAGGGACGCATCTGTCACGATCGTTACCTCCAGCCAGGGTAGCCAAAATGGATCCCACTTCATCAGATTGCCTTTGACGGCCCACCACAGAAGATCCTGGGCGACCGAGGGCGGCACCTGAAAGGGATCCGACATCCTGTCGGAGGACTGCGACCACTGGAGCTTGAGAGCCCATTGCAGAGATCTCATCCGCAACCTGGCCTCTGGCACCGGAAGAATGCAGGATGCCATGAGGCCGAGCAACCTCAAGAACTCGAACGCCGGGAGACTCTGGGCAAGTTAAACTTATGCACCATCTGCAGAATGTGATGAGCCCTCACCTGGGGAGGGAAACACTGCCCCAGGGATGTGTCGAGCACTGCTCCGATGTACTGGAGCCACTGGGTAGGTGTCAAGTGGGACTTCAGGCTCAGGCCTGCCAAATTCAACCTCTGGGGAGGTATCAAGACCACTGGCATCGTGCAAAGACTGACGCAGGCCTTCCAACTGGCTATGACCAGATAACAGGTCATCAGGAACCTCCTCAGGAACCAAACCTTCCCCAGACCCTTCCTCCACCTCAGAAATATAATCCAGAGGCTGGAACAAATCCCTGGAAGAGGGCACAGAAAAAGGCTCAAGTACAGGCCTTACCGACTTCTTCAGGGCCTTCCTCAGAGTTTCCACCGATGCACGGGGTACCTTCGGTAAAGCCTCCACAAAAGGCGTGGAGGTCGTCGACGGATTCGGCGTCGATGTCAAGCGAGGTGCCGATGGCTTCGACACAGGCCTCGAGGATGGAGCCCCGAGTGTGTCCTTCGACGGCCCCGACACCGATGGCGTCGATGACTTCCTCGGAGGCAGAGTCTCGAGAGAGTCCCTTGACGCACATGGCGCCGATGGCGTCGACGTCTTCTTAGAAGACCTCATACGCTCAACCGGTCTCGAGGGCGTCGAGGACCGGGACCTGGAGCGGGCATGGCTAGAGCAATCTACTTTGTCCGATCGGGTCCTCGAAGGCTCCCAATGATTGCACCGACCGCCCGAGCCCGAAGGCGTGTGAGCGGTGGCCCTAGCACGTTCCCTGCCGGCTTCTTTGGAAGGCGCGGATGGAACGGAGCCCTGCGACTGGAAAATCGCCATCATCTCCGTACGAAATGCCTCCCATTCCGCAGGAGAAGAATGCTTGTTGGGACAAGTAACCTGCCGACGGGCGGAGTTCTCGAACGAGGACGGGGAAGGCGACCGGTGACAGTGCTTCTGCGAGTGCCTGGAAGAGGAGGCAGAGGAATGGCAAGACCCACTCCGATACCCATACCCCCTGGAGGTACACTGACGATGCGGAGAGTCGCCCCTCGAATCATCGGTCGAAAGCCCAGCGGATTTCGACTTTCAGGGCTTGGACACCCTACCGACAAAGCTTCTTCTTCCGCTCCCGCAAGGCCTCCGATGTTAACGACTGGCAATCGTCACAATCATCTGTAGCGTGGTCCTCACCGAGGCACCAGAGGCAGAAGTTGTGCGGGTCTGTCAGCGACATCTTGGAACCGCAGTCCCGACACTTCTTGAAACCTGACCGCGGGACAGAAGAAGACGAAGACATGATATCCTCACAAACAAACAGGTTCAAAGAACCGAAAGAAGTACTCAGAAGAACCGAGGCGCACCGAGATCTCCGAAGCGAACACGTTCGCGGAAAAAACAGAACTGAGGCTACGGGGGTCGTGCGTCCTACTTATAACATCCGGTGACGTCGGCTCGATGGAGGCCCTCGAGGACAGCGTATCGACGTCATCCACGCAGGACGCAGATGCCGAAGATTTTCCAAAGCAGCACAGCTGTGGTGATTACCTGTCATAGATGTGGAATACGTCGGAGGAACCAATCCCTTCGAAAGAGGATTTCCATTTTTGTGGAGTTCAGCATGAGGCGTGATCTAGTAATGAATTACAGGGAGACAGTTGGTAATCCATTCCAAGATGGCTGGGGTGAAGTAGATACATGTTTTGAGTGTCATCAGCAATAAAAAAGTGATGGTGAAAGACAAAGGATGAAATATGTTTTCCTTATACAAAGGTATAGAGGGTGAAGAGGAGAGGCCATCTACCATGTTTGTTGCTTCTTTACCATCATTTACAGTTTATACTAATGGAAACTTTGGCATCACAATAGTCACAAACCTTTTCAGGAGCGTAACTAAAAGTACAGTTTCCCACATGGGTAGAGGCATAGTCCTCACAGACCATCCTTGTGGGTGCTTTAAAATCACCACAACACTAGACACTGTGCCTCTTTATAAGTATGGCAGTGCAGTAAAATACAATGGGCCTCAACACGAGTCTGGCGGTAACCCTTAAATGCAGCGGTAGCGCTATTACTGCCGCATTTAAGGGTCCGCCAGATCATGGCTTTGGCGGATTTCCCCCCAGCTTTGAGCTGGGGGGAAATCTGCGGCAAAATTGCCGATTTTCGGCGCGAAAAATCCGCCAGCGGTAATAGCGCAAATGTTCCCCATGGGGCCCAATGGGGAATGAGGAATTCCTGAATGGGCCCGATGGGGAATGGGCAATAACGCTTCCGCCAAACCCGTGATCGGGCGCTAATAGCGCCTGGGGGTTTGGCAGTAGGGCTATTAGCACCAGCGGTAATACCGCCAGCATTACCGCCCAACTCGCGATGAGGCCCAATGTGTGCAACAGATCTACTACCAATTTTAACACACAGCCATTTATCGATGTTGGAGTTTAGTTGGAGGAAAAAAACTCCAGCATTGGACTGGCGGTTTTTCGTCCACAAAATGGAGAAGTTAGTACCTGAAAAATGACGGTCCTTTGTTAATCCTCCATACCCCATTTTAGTTTAATAGGACAGAATAATGGGGATTTGCACCACCTCAGAATCTGTAAGATGTATCTCCAGGTCTGATGTGGTAGTGCTATTACAACAAAATAACAATACAGTAATTGGACAGAATTATCAAAGAGAATTCCATTCAACTCATAATCAAGCCTTTTATCTTTGGAGACATTAAACTAGGGCTCAACATTCACAATGCAATGTAGATGAAAGCACCACAATCAAACAATTGCTGTGGAGAAGCCATCTATTGGCTTGAGGAGATGTGGTCTCCATGCTCATTTGGTGACTATTGATCACTGACACCTCACTTCTAATTTAGCTTCCTCGGTTTCCTGTCATCACACAACACCTTGCTGGGAGCAATTAAATCACCATTATGTCACAATTGGTCTATGCGATGTGTAACATAACCATCATCACACACTAACAATGAGGGCAGGCAAAATATAGCATTAAACATTTCCATCTTAGAAAAAAATGTTCACATCATCAACTACTTTCTCTGCAGGGGTTTTAACCTCAACATCACACATCTCCTCTATGGGGCCTTTAAAATCTTTATTGTGATGTTATTGACCTTCATGCTCCCTTATTCATCTTAACCTCTCTATATCAACCAACTAAAACTCCCTCACAGTGGCATGGCCACTCACACACCCATAAGGGAAAACACCCTAATCTGTTCTGTGATCTCCCATGTTGCATTGCCACACCTACACATGTTCGTAAAATGAATCCTGTTTGTATTTCATGGAACACCACACCTGGGGCCCATGTATCAACACAAAACCTACATGTTCAACTCACTCGGTATCTCACCAGCTCACAGAAAGCCAAGCACGTACATCTACATCTGTACTATTCAACACTTCAGGATTTGCAGCTCACATTTGATCTGCTACCACCAATCCCTACCTTCCCTCTATTGCAGAGCATATTGCCAAAAAGCCACCAAAATTGTAGAAGTCATATCATACAAGATCCATTTATCAAACATTGTTACATACCATCTCTGACTCTAACATTGATACACATCATCTCTGTGTGGACGGTAACATCATTATTATCCCACTTCACCTATGAAATTATCCCACTTCACCTGTGAAAACTTTAATAGTACCCTTATCAAACATCATCTCTGTGAGAACTTAAGCATCAATATAATCAAACGCCATCTCTGTGGGGTCTTCAATCTCATTTTTATCACACACCATCTCTGTAGGGACTTTAATACCATTATAAACACACCATTGCTGTGGGAACTTTAACATCACTATATTCAAACACAATCTCTTTGGCGTTCCGACACCATTTTTATCGCACACCATGTCTAAGGGGAGTTTAACTGCATTATGATCACACACTATCTATATGGGGACTTCATTGTCAACATTATCACACGCAATCTCTGTGAGGACCTTAAAGTCATGATAATTACACAGCATCTCTGTGGACTTTTGGACATCATAATAATCGCATATCATCTCCTCAGGGACTTCAGCATCATTATCAGACTCAATACATTAACTGAACGGTGGTCTTCTATAGTGAACCTTTGGCATTTTGGTGGTTTTATTGCATGAGACTTTACTAGGTTAGTGGGGGAATCATATGCAAAACCCGACTCCTCAATGCCAGTATGGTTCTGTGTGGTTTGTGACAGTGGCACTTCGATTTCTCTCTTTTAAAAGGGGAGAGCCCAAAATCTATAAAATGACAGCTCTGTGATACCTGATTTGCCACTGCTTTGGGGGTGATTGAAATCAATAGAGATGAGAGCTTTGGCAAGGCTCCCTCAGGTTAATTTGGTATTAATAGGCATAAGGCTGCCATGTGTTTAGAGGAATACGTGTGTGTAGTGTACGGTAGTAGGAGAAGGAGCGGTAAGTCATTTTTGATGGGGAAGGGGAGAGGATTAATGAGGACAACCATTGAGGAGTTCAATACTAGACTCAAATGTTCAGTTCAAGTTTTTGTTGACCTCTGTGTGACCTCTGGGTGGACTTTAAAAATATTCTTATTCACACCATCTCTGTGGGGAACTAAACATCATTGAAATTACACACCATCTCTGTGGGGACATTAGTGTTATCATATTCACATACCATCTCTGTGGGGACCTAAACATCATTGAAATTACACACCACCTCTGTGGGGACATTAGGGTTAGCATAATCACATACAATCTCTGTGGGGACCTAAACATCATTGAAATTACACACCATCTCTGTGGGGACTTTAGGGTTGGTTAACATAATCGCATACCATTTCTGTGGGAACCTAAACATCATTGAAATTACACACCATCTCTGTGGGGACTTTAGGGTTAACATAATCACATACCATCTCTGTGGGAACCTAAACATCATTAAAATTACACACCATCTCTATGGGAACTTTATCGTTATCATAATCACGTACCATATCTGTGGTAACCTTATTTTCTCTACCGTATACATATGTGTTTCATATTTTTTGCATTTTTCTGTATTTTGGTCGCAATTAAATGTACCACTTTGACATTTTCTACGGTAAAATGACTGGTTACCGCGGCTAAGCCTACGTGTTTAACATCATCATAATTACACACTAACATAATCACATACCATCTCTGTGGGACCTAAAGATCATTGAAATTACACAACATCTCTGTGGGGATTTTAGCGTTATCATAATCACATACCATTTCTGTGTGGACGTTATTTTGTAATTGTATTTTGTATTTTATCTAGATTTATATAGCTGCTAATGGCAAAGCGCTTATTACACACTGGGCCTCATTACACGGTAGGCGGTGAGCCATGGCGCTATTAGCGCCATGGCTCATGCCGGTAAAATACCGGCACCGCCTTGGCGGAAAGGGGATTTACCGCCCCATTCCAAGGTTGGAGGGGCGGTAAATCCCCCTTCCACCATTGCCCTTCCCCATTCCCATTTCTGCCCCATAGGGCTCTATGGGAATGGGGAAGGCGCTAATTACGACACAGCAATTTTGCGGTGCCGTAATTAGCTCCGAGGTCCCTTAGCGGGTTGGATTTTAACGCCTGCAAAAAGCAGGCGTTAAATCCCCCAACCCGCAAAGGGACCACGTGGTAAGGCGGTAAGGATTTACCGGTACCGGTATTTTACCGGTACCGGTAAATCCCTGCCGCCATCCGTGTAATGAGGCCCACTGTCTCTGTGGGGACTGGAGTGTAGTCATAATCACACACCATCTCTGTGGGGAACTTAACATCATTGTAATCACACACCATCTCCGTTGGGACCTTAACTTGATTACAAGCGCACACCATCTCTGTGGGGACTTTATCATGATTATCGTACCCGATCTCTGTGGAGAATATAACTTTTCCATAATCATACATGACCCCTATGCGAAAGTTAACTGCACTATTATTATACACATTCCAAAAGAAGAAAGCAACACCATTTCCATTCCACCATTTCTAAAGAGGATATATGAGTGAGCAGGGAAGATGATGTCTGTGAAAGAACAAAATCTGAATCTAAATTCATGATTCCTTTTTTGCCAGAGTGTGTGAGCCTGGGTCAATCAAGTCATCTCTTGTTTCACAGTTCTCTTTTTCTGGAACATTTTTAACGTTTATAATAGTCTTTAATGCCAGAGACCAAGTGCTTTTTTAAGTTTCAAGTGCAAATTAAACATCTTACGGGAAATGCAAAACCAACTGAATCCATCTGTTGTGATACCCATAATGCAGGCAGATACTCACATGTAGATATAAAATGGTATAATGTATACTTAGTACTATAAAGTAAGCATGTTTACATTTGCTTATGATGCCCTCCATCCCAAATGAGAATAATGAAGTAAGCCCCCACAAAGATGGTAACACACGTTAAAGTCCCCGCAAAGATGGTGCATAAACGTGAGAAAAAACATTTTTGCAAATATGAATTTCCTGTGTTATGAATTTTTTCTGAACATAATTCTGCTATTAGCCCATTTTTATAACATTGGGAAGGGTTAGTTCCCACAAGGTAGGTTTCCGCACATAGTCCTCACAAGGTAGGTAAAATGTGTGTGTGTAGCAGCTAATGCCCAAGCACTTAACATCATCATAATTACAAACTGTCTCTATGGGGACTTGAGTATAGTCCTAATCACACACCATCTCTATGGGGACCTTATCATTGTAATCACACACCATCTCTGTGGGGACTTTATAGTGTTATCATCATCACTTACCATATCTGTGGGGACCATATTTTGTATTTGTATTTCTTGTATTATATTTAGATTTATAGAGGGCTAATGCCCAAGTGCTTAACATCATCATAATAACACACTGTCTCCGTGGGGACTTGAGTATAGTCCTAATCACACACCATCTCTATGGGGACCTTATCATTATTGTAATCACACACAATCTCTGTGGGGACCTCAACATGATTGCAAGTACACACTCTCTCTGTGGGGACATTATCATGATTATCGCACCCGATCTCTGTGGAAAATGTAACTTTTCCATAATCAAACATGACCCCTATAGGAAAGTTAACTGCACTATTATTATACACATTCCAAAAGAAGAAAGCAACACCATTTCCATTCCACCATTTCTAAAGAGCAGATATGAGTTAGCAGGGAAGATGATGTCTGTGAAAGAATTAAATCTAAATTTGAATTCTTTATTCCTTGTTGGCCACAGTGTGTCAGCCTGGGTCAATCAAGTCATCTCCTCTGTTGCAGTTTTCTTTTCGGAAACCTTTTGAGTGTTTATTATAGTGTTTAATGGCAGAAACTAAGTGCCTTTTTAAGTTTCACATGCACATTAAACATCTTATGGGAAATGCCAAACCATCAAAATCCATATGTTGTCATAGCTATAATGCTCACATGTAGAAATACAATTGTATAATGTATATTGAGTACTATAAAGTAAGCATTTGTCCATTTGCCTATGGTGCAATCCATCCCAAATAAGAATAATAAAGTAAGTCCCCACAAGGATGGTAACACGCGTTCAAGTCCCCACAAAGATGGTACCGTACACGCGAGTAATAAAATAAGCATTTTTGCAAATATGAAGTTGGATCCTGTATTATGAATTTTTTCTGAACATAGTTCTGCTATTAGCCCATTTCTAGAACTTTGGGAAGGTTTAGTCCTCACAAGGTAGGTATCCACACATAGTCCCCACAAGGTAGGTAAAACGTGTATGTGTGTGTGTGTGTGTGTGTGTGTGTGTGTGTGTGTGTCTGCGTTGCTTTTCACTCTGCAAAGATCCCACTGTTACCTGTCTGAGTGCATACAATTCAATGGCCCAATTTGCCATGGCTTCTCAATTTAACAAATCATTTTTCCAGAAGTTGTAGGACTGCGCTTGGCTCTGCCAAGTATCCGTGCAAGTAAAGTACTGTTGTCAAAACAGGCATGCAATGCCTTCCATGTGTGCATGTCGATTATGTCAGAGCCCTCACCCGCAGTCAGTTGCACCAGGGTTAGCTAATGGTATCTACAGCACTCCCACATCAGTTGGCTGAGTCCGACCCCAAATATGGAACTCCCAGCCGCCATATGTATCCACTGGCATCACAAATCAAAGAGCACCCTGCACCCAACACATACAACTGGTAAATATAGCATGCCAATAGTTGACATCTCTGCCGCAAAGTGCAACAGTAAATGCACAACATCATGTAATGCCCTTCTACTGCAGTCTAATGAACTGTTTGTCATGTATGTTCAACTCATGGTAATGTATGGATTACACAGGTAATGTTGAGCAATAGGGCTTGTTGTGCACATGCAATACTGAATACCCCTGCAGTGTGCATGTAAAGTTCTGCAGAGCCCTCAGCTGCAATCAGTTGTTCCAGGGTAAGTTAGTTGCATTTACGCCCATTGCTCACTTCACGTTTTATTGGAGCAGCATCTTATTGGATGGCAGAGTGCCCTGCCAAATGCCACACTTTCACTCTGCTAGTCATCTTTGCTTTGCCACATGGCAGATGTATATGTATCATGCAATGATGCCCCCCTTCTGTAATTCAATGGACTGTTTATCATGTATGTTTAGACTGTGGCCTGCACATCGCCCAGTTAACCAAAAGGGCGTTGAGTGAATGGCAGTTAGGTGCTAAGCAAATGCCACATAGGAGCACACAAGTATATTGAGCACGTCGACTCTGAGCTCTGCCACTTGCCACCTGGCAATCCCTGGTTTATCTGCCTGGGGTCTGTCAGGTTACAGGCCTCCGCGCTTCAAGGCTACGCTGGCGCACATCTCAAGCCCAGCACGCACTCACTGAGTAACTTCAGTGCTTCCCGGTAAGTACTCGAAACTGCCCACACAGGTACACTCTCATTCCCATAACGTAGGGTGACCAGATTTATGAAGTAAAAAACCGGGACGGAGCAACTAACATAAAAGTAGGACTAGCTCTTCAAAAGCGGCTGCCAAGGCACTACACTTCAGTAGCGTTTGCAGAAGAAGGGGGTGTAAGTGTTACTGTTCAAGTAAACACATAATTTATGATATGATATGATATGGCATTTGTAACGCGCCTATACACAAGTGTTTCAAGGCGCGAGGCAGGGAGGGGGGACAAAGGGAAGACAGACAACGATCTTACTAGAGCAGGTGTCATTCAGATCGCGCAAGTGCATGGGAAAGTGCAAGGGGAAAGGGAGAGGGAGAGGGGAAAGTGCAGTACAGGGGTAGTAGAATAACATGATAAATAATAAGGGCCCGCTGGTGGCAAGTGCAAGGTAAGTGCAGACAAGTGCTTATCACAAACTAACACTATCTTCAGTTGTAAAATGCAGCTTTTCTTCTGTGCAACATTGGGCCTTCCTGCCCGCCAGCTATGAAGACCTACTACAAAAAACCGGGACCACTGCAGTTTTCAACGGGAACATAATCTTGAGAAAGGGGGGCAGAGCACCAAATACAGAGAGTGTCCTGGCAAAACCGGGACGTATGGTCACCCTACCCATAAGCCTTTGCCCCCTTCCTATCAGCGCGGCCCTTTGATCATCCTACACTGACTCAGGAGGCATGCAAACGACCACAAGCCCCGCCTCTACCCCTCATTCACTTTCTTCTCTCTGCACACCTTTCATGTGCGTTAACCCCTCACCCTCCTCTGCCCCCCTTGTATATTCCCTCGTTGACCATGGTCTGGGTACCTCTGATTGGCATCCAATCTTTTTATGGCAGGAATCTTATTACTGCCCTTTTTCACTGAGGCTTTGCCACATGGGGTAGGGAGAGGTTTGGGTTAGGCAATACGGGGTGGGAAGAGTTGGAGGAAGGGGCATGGGGGTCTCCCCCATACATTTCACGGCAATAAAAACAAAAATTAGAAAAAATCTAGCAGTAAAAAACCCACAGTGAAAAAATGTGTAGTAAAAACACATGGAACCCCCTGATGGGTGTGGTGCTGCCCCTTTAAGGGTTCAGCACGCGAGTGACGTTTCGCTCCGCCGCGTGCCTATAAATAAACAGGGCGAGTCCCAGCTGCGCAGAGCAACCGGGGTGCCTGAACTCAAAACATCTCTGTGTGTGAGTGTGTGACTGGGAGGGGGCTCACGGCAGCGTGTGTGTGAATTCAGGATGCACATGTAACAGTGGGGACAAAATACACCAATCCCTGGACACATTTCATGCTGTTAAATCACTACGATGCTGACGGATGCAGTATAAAAACCTTTTCACAAAACATAGCCCCCCATGTTGTGCTTTCTCAATCACAATTGTAGCAGGCACAATAGAGCCTGATTTGCTCCTCCGGGGAAGCAGGCGAAGCCCCGCCTCACACTGCAATACACAGTCTCATCTCCGACAGCAATTTGTGGTGGCAATGCCGAGTCCTCGCCTGAGTGGTAACAATGGCCTGGTATACCATATCGGTGTAAACGCCGCAGGGCTCAGGGATTGGCATGACACCAGGAGCACTGCAAAGGGATGCTTTGCCTGACACGTGCTCTAGATTTTACATGTTCAAGGATAATGTGACATTTATTGGTGCTTCCTGTTGGTGGAGCCCTATGGATCTGTCTGGAATGGTCTTAATGTGACACCGACCCTGTATTGACCCTGAATCAGGCAATATGGCTGAGAAACCTCAATTTGGGAAGTTGATACACAATACAAGATACAAATACTAGTTTCTGTTAACATTCTCCTCACCCTCTTCCGAGGCGTAAAGGATTGATCGTTCTCAGTCTCCCATACAATAAGATTCTTATAAGTGGCGAAGAACTAGCAAAGTACCAGTCTGACACAGTGTTACTGCAGAGAAGATGTGCTTTCTTGGAACCTGCTTAATCTGTGCTACTGTGCCTTTAAGGGAAATCGAACAGAGGCAGGAAGCCGCCCCCTACATATTACTCATATGGCGGGAAGCGCAGTGCGAAGTAGTGGCAAAGTATGATATGATATGGCATTTATAACACGCCTATACACAAGTGTTACAAGGTGCGAAAAAGTACCAGTCTGACACAGTGTAACCACAGAGAAGACATGCTTTCTTGTAACCTGCTTAATTTGTGCTGCTGTGACTTTAACAGAAACCGGACGGAGGCAGGAAGCCGGCCCCTACATATTCCATATCCGGCACATGGCACTGCGCAAATAGCAGCAAAGTACCAGTCTGACACAGTGTTACTGCAGAGAAGATGTGCTTTCTTGGAACCTGCTTAATCTGTGCTACTGTGCCTTTAAGGGAAACCGAACGGAGGCAGGAAGCCGCCCCCTACATATTCCTCATCCGGTGCAAAGCACTGCGCAAAGTACCGTCAAAGTACAAGTCTGACACAGTCCGACACGCAGACGTGGTGGCGGCCGCAAATCCAGGGAAATATCGACTGGAGGATTGACGGGCAAGTGTATAGACACTATCCCGCTCAACCGAACCTTTTCTAGTACTCTTGTGGTACCGGCAGTACATCTGCCACCCAGGCCAGATAAATCTTCTAAACAGTAACATCCGTGTAGACCATGACAAGGGTGACTCGCACAAGCAGAGACCTAAAGTCTAATCTGTCTGCAGAATTTTACGGTCTCAAACTCAAGGCGGCAACTTATTGTAAGATGCCGGGCAAGATGAAAACTAGAAATAATCATTATAACCTGCGCAACAGTGTTCCTTATCAAAAGAAGCAAAGGCTTGAGACTGCTTCCTACAGAGGCCACAAGCATGAGTGCTTGGTCACAAGTTCGCTGAGGAAAAGGAAGCAGGGAGTAAGCACACAGGGGCAAATCACTGCCCTTTTTTCCAGTAGGGCCAGCTGTTTTGTCAAATGACAAACCAGTCGAGAAGGGCAGCATGGCCATAAATATCACAGTAAATGCAAATGGGAATGAGATTTCGGAATCAATGTTTGCCCCCCTCGACAACGATCAATCCCTGCTGGAACTGTGCTACTCATTGCGCGATTCACTGGCGCCCGATAGAAGAGTCAGCATTACACCAGACCCAGGAAGAATCCAGCCTGAAAAACTTGCAGGAATCGGGGGTACAAGAGCAAGGCGCTACAAAAAGCCATGACACGACAAACGTGAAAAGGCTTTCGGCTTCACCCGGTCTAGTAATTGCTCAAGAAAGCATAAAGAGCAACACTGAAATGGAAGATACGAATTGTACATCAACTATGATTCGAGCTCAATTCGCATCGATGCAATTTGCCCTAAAGGATTGTTGAAAATGGGTGGTAAAATCTTGGAGGCGATTCCTGTTAACGCCAGTAGACTGGGTACGAATGATGATATCGACTCGGACGTCTTGATTGCCGCAGATGCCCAAGAAGACCAACAAGTAGCTAATAACCAGGGAGAGGAGATTCAACCTGATCAAGACGTGGCAATGGTCAACTTCCCAATGGGGGATGCGTCAGCAGAGGTACTGGACGATTCCTCACTTTTCCCGAGTCGAAAACAAAGAAGACTAATGAAAAGGCAGAGGAAACATAGACAAAACAAACCTGCTGCAAATGCCAGCGGGGTCCGAATTGTGGCCAGCATCGAATCTCCAGAAAGGCCTGTGGAGTTGGTGGCACACATTGCGGACAAGAAAGCAAAAGCTAAACGACCAAACAAGAAGAACATTTATAAGACAAATGGCAAACTTACAAGTTGGCTAGTAAATGGGAGAAATCAGACGGAGCATCCTGAGATCACGTCTGACACTATTGTAGGTATGGGAGAAACTGCAATAGAAGTACAAGAAACCTCTGCGGTTGGGTTTCCATCGAGGGCGATTACGACCACAAAGCCAACCCCGGCTTTAGTTACTGTTATGAGGAATACAAGTCATGCGACCATGGCGAAAACATACAAAACCTAACCATATTACTGACAATTAAGAAGGTAAAACAATGTGTGGCACCTGTCAATAGATCTGAGTTCCTAGACATACTTCTTTCCATTTTCCCATTACATTCGTTGGACACCAAAGACTTTGGGCCTCATTACGAGGTGGGCGGTAAGGGATTACCGGCACCGGTAAGGACACCGGTGCCGGTAATCCCTTACCACCCTATTCCGAGGTCCCTTAGCGAGTCCCTTCCTCAACGCCTGGTTTTGCCAGGCGTTATGAAAGGGACCCCTTAAGGGACTTCAGAGCTAATAACGGGCC
Source organism: Ambystoma mexicanum (assembly GCF_040938575.1). Classification (NCBI taxonomy): domain Eukaryota; kingdom Metazoa; phylum Chordata; class Amphibia; order Caudata; family Ambystomatidae; genus Ambystoma; species Ambystoma mexicanum. The sequence continues at coordinate 608,014,388 of NC_090938.1, read as the reverse complement.
CGCTAACAGCTTCATCCCCATTCCCATTGAGCCCTATGGGGATTCGAATGGGAATGGGGAATGGTTCCGGAAATGGGGACTTACCGGATTCTCCAAGGTCGGAATGACCCGGTAAGTCCCTCTTCCGGGAACACGGACCCGGAATGCGGAAAGGGGGTAGCCATGGCGCCAATAGCGCCATGGCTACCTCCTACCTCGTAATGAGGCCCTTTGACTTTGTTGAACCAATTAAGAACATGAAATGCGCCATGAGTAGGGTTCACTGTAAATATGAGGAAGTGGCGGAGATTATTTGGAAATACAGAACAAGGTTCTTGGACATGGGTTTCGAACTAGACGCCAAGGAAGAAATCGAGGAGAGCGGTGATAATCTGCTACTAGTGTTTGTGAAATTGAAGGAGGATAAGACGACTGCAAAAAATGAGTTAATAATGCACGGGGCCCCGAATTTGATACAAGAAATACTTATTGAGGACTACGGGATCCCTGGTATCACTGACAAAAATGACATTCTTATTACAGCAAACGTGGCTGATGACAGACCTACAAGTCAACGGATTCCAAGTCTTTCAAGCGCTAGCCCGAAAGGGGAAGAAGGGTAGACCACACAATGGTTTGGTAACAGGAGTAGGTCGGCCTGCCACATGACCCTCTGGAATACCTGATATTAAACGTGTATGACCCTCCTGGAAGTACTCATTCAGAAAGGATAATAGAAACAATTGCGGAAGTCATCAGTAAGCTGGTCCCCCGACAAACATTGAAAACATGAGGAAGCACATGCTAGTACAATATAAGGGGGGAAAGGAGCAACTCTCGACGTATACTGCGGAAGATATAGAGGTGTGGATCTCTAGATTAATGGTGTGGTTTGCCACACCTAAGGCATACCACGCTCTTAATACTAGAGCTGAACACCAACACGGATTTGATAAAGAAGTCTGTGACGCTAAGAGAGATATGAGAAGGAACATTCATAAGGTTAGGCTTTGCAACTGACTCCTAATAAATGACGTAAAACATTAGTGCTATCAAAAATAGATGCCACAGGTGGGTTAAATGGTGGCGTTATTCACACAAAAACACACAATGGCAGAGACTAATTGCAATAGCTTCCACAAAAAATATGACCAACATGTGGCAATTTCTGAACAAAGGTAATGCCAGAAATTCAAGGCAACGGATGAATCCAATTAGTGCTTGTGACTGGATTGCATATATCAGCGGAACCTTTGGAGCTCCTTATTACACCAAAAAATGGGTTCCTTACTCTATAGAGAGCTATGACCTGTGGTTTGAGAAGTTTGAGATTGAGAACCTTAGCCACAGGCTAAAGAAATCAAGAACACCAGGTCCTAATTGGTTAGCTATCGTGCTAAAAAGCAAATGTGTGTACTGGTCTCATATTCTTCATACATTATATACTAAAGTGTCGGAAGAAGGAAAAATTCCACTATCGTGGAAAAGATCTATTTTAGTGCCCCTACACAAGAAAGGTAATCGCTCTGACCCCGCAAATTACAGACTGCTGGCAATGTCAGACATAACAGGGAAAATCGGTGCTTCACTATCATTACAATTGCTAACGAAGTGGGATGATCAAAATCATGTTTTGGACAATTTTCAAATGGGATTCAGACCTGGGTCAAGTACTACTCATTGTCTTAAATGTATGGATAGGCTTATTTTTGAGTCGAAAAGAAAAGCTGGTGCATACCTATGTACCGCAACGATTGACTTCCGAGCTGCTTTCTACACTGCAGATAGGAACATATTTTGGACTAAGCTCGAGAAGTTAAATTGCCCTACTAATTTACATAGGGCCATTCGAGGGAATCTGTTTGCAACAGTAGGGTGGTGAGGCAAGGGTGTGTGTTAGCGCCTCTGCTGTTTAACTTATGCCTAGCGGATCTCCCTGTGGAACTTGCAACAGTGAATAATTGCTCACCAAAATATAAAAATGTCAAGGTAAATTGTATAATGTATGCGGACGACATGATCATTTGTGACCGTACATATATTAGGTATGAAGAGAACAATGCAGGAGTTGCACAAATATGCTGAAAAGAATGGCCTGCCCATAAATTATGACAAAACTAAAATAATGCATTTCGCCCAAAAAGAACTTAGAGAACCAGAAATAATGGTGAGACATCACCTAATAGCCATGGTAACTAGCTATAAATACTTGGGAGTCACACTGACCACTAAAGGGGACTATGCTGAGGTCATCAGAGGGAAGAGCAGGAAAGCAGAAGTTTTAACAGCTATGATCAGTAAAATGGTCAGAGGGAGCTCTGGCTTTCGCCATCAGGAGATATTACTGCTCTATAAGCAAAGCTTCTGCGCTACAATGTTGTATGGTCTGGAAGCTTTATGCATCAGCGATCTGACATGGTTGGAAAAACTGGAAGGCACATTTTGGAGAACAATACTTCGACTGGGACCGAGTGTCCCAAAAGAACTGTTAAGGCTAGAGTTGGGGCTAATGGCGTTTACCAGTCCGGGTGGTTAAAAGAAGGTGTCTGTTGTACATTAACTCTAAAACGTAAATGTATCCAGTATGGCCATTATTGAAACTACTGGGCCAATCTCACTATAGTGAGGATAAAGATAACTTCTATCTATTGGTGAAAGCAACTTTTGAGATGCTTGACTGGGTGCCGGATTAGAATAAAGACTATTACAGCTTTGTGAATAAAGTGGGACTGGGTGGCAAACCATAATCAGTTGGAAAAAGATCTACTGCGAAATCCCAAAACGAACCCATAGATACTACACACCACAGGGCTATTTAAGGCGATGTCCGGCACCTGCGTTGCGTCGGTTCACAATGCTACTTAGAATTGATACATTGCCTGTATTGGCAAGCTCCGAATGCGAGTTGTCGATAAGCGTTGAGAACTGGTTTTGCTGTATGTGTAAATCAAAGGAACAAGGAGAAACGGCAAAACATGTTCGAACGGAATGTCGTATAAATGGACCGATCTAAATGACAATGTTATCAGACTTTGTGAGCAATTATGATAGCATTAAGAGTGATACGTTTTGGGTTTACTGTTTAAACACTGTTAGTAGGGCCTTGCGCAGGACACTTTATAATGTATGGAAAAGAGTCAATTGTCAGTTGAAGAAGGGAAAGGTCCAAAATTCTTGAATGAACTTTAGGGGATAAGAAGAAAAAAATACGTGTTTTATTGTATTAATTCTGAAGTGATGCTTATTACTTATTTTATATATGAATGTTTTGTATATTATATGGAATTGTTATATAGTATTGAAATTAATTATATGTGAAAAGTTCGAAAGAACTGTACACATTCAATTAAATAAAAAAATAAGTAGCTTATAAAAACTTGTGAGCAACTAGTGGAATTTTGGAAACAATAATAAGAATTTTATAACTTATATGATACCAAAATACTTTTTTTAAATAATGTTTTTATGATTTTTAATTACCCACAATGTAACATACAGACTTCCATATGCATTTGCATAACAATATATTGCTGAATTGTGTCTGTGTGTTCCCTTCACCCCCAAGTCCCCCCTCTCTCACCCAGCCTATTCTGCCTGTCTTGTTCCACCACGTTACATCGACTGTAGTACCTACACTGTGTCGTCAATCCGCCTATTGTGACTGGGCTGTTTCCTGTTGTGATTCGGTAGGCCTAGAGGCCATCAGTTCCTGCACCATCTGCTTTCATGAATCTAAGTCTATGTTCTGTTCCCCCTGGCCTCTACGGGCCGCCTCTTGCCACCCTGCAGTTTCCACCAGTGCCCATTTCTGGAGGTCGCTCCACCACTGGTTTACATCTAGCTCGTTTTGTTCTTTCCATCCCGTTGCTATTTTGCGCTTTGCTAGGATGTACATTAAGTCTTTCAACTTGTTCACGTGTCTTTCCCGCTTTGGGCGCTCAGAAATGGGGAGCATACAGGCCGTGGGCGATCTTGTGTCCAACTTTATTTCTGCCCTGGCTAAGGCCAGGGTTATGTCATCTCAATATTGACGGATCTTCCCACAAGCCCAGAACATATGTACCAAGTCAGCATTAATCAATCCACATTTGGGACAAGTCTGTTCCATGGCATTTCTAAATTTGGCTATTTTTCTCAGGGTAGGTGCGCCCTATGTGTTATGTACAACTGAATTAGCTGGAGCTTCGCATTCCTGGACACTTTTTTAGGGTAAGCTAATGTTCTGCCCATGCTGTCTGTCAATTTCTCCTGCAGAGCTGCTTCCCAGCTAAGTCTAGTCTGTTCTAGCATGTCCCCCTGCTGTGCTATTAATAGCTCATATATTGTCGACATTGCAGGCTCACCCTCTGAAATGGCATAAAATATTTCCATCCTATCATCTTCCTGTAGTACCCCATCTGTTCCTGGCCATTTCTGCTTTAGTATTGTGATGAGCGAGGAGTATATTATATGTTGTCCCTCATTTACACCTTCCTCGCAAGTGAGTGCACCAAATTCCATCACCCTACCCTCTCGTACCAAATCTCCCGCTGTTACTACTCCCATGGGTTCTCACTATTTCCTCACATTTAATCTCAGTTGTGGTTCTTCTTCTTTTAGTGTCGTTAGTGGGATCTGGGGGAGTACGGTGTGTCTTTCTTCAAAAAGCATACCACCCTATGCCACATTATCTTACCTCGCATCAACAACAGTGGGGGTTTCGGGACTCACTGCACCTCTTTCCATATTACCTCCTTCAAGAAAAATGGAGTGCATGCCGGCTGAAGCAGCCGTGTTTCTAGGGTCTGCTCGTCCAGCAACCAGCTTGTGACAAACTGCATCTGCCACGCCCAAAAATATACCTCAAAGTTGGGTACCCTAATACCTCCCCCATCATACGGCCTCTGTAATTTCCCCAGTGCCATCCTGCATCTTGAGTTAGGCCATAGAAAGCTACAGCATATTGTGTTGAGGTTCTTAAAGGAAACCTTGCGTATATTGTACAGGATGTTAGTAAAGAAATGTAAAAGCCTCGGGAGTACCACCATCTTTAGCAGTGCTGCCCTACCCATCATTTAGAGCAGTAGCCTGGCTCAGAAAGTCATAGATGACTCAATATTGTCTACCACCCTCATTGTGTTCTGTAAGTATTCTGTCTTGTGGTCATGAAAGATGTCCACTCCTATATATCTAAATGAGTTCACTCCCCACTTAATCGGCACCACTGGCAATGTGTTAAGGGATTTACCTTTATACCCAGCTATGGGGAACAAGCAAGATTTCTGTGCGTTGATCGGGATACCGGATAGTTCTGCGTATTTCTCAAGCACATCCAAAATATACTGCAAGTTGGTTTCAGGGTGCTGTAGGTATAGCAACATATCAGCAGCGTAGAGAGAAATCAGATTTTCATTGCCCCTTACTACTATGCCTGCCTCTCGGTATCCTTTTCTGAGACATGCCGCCAATGGTTCCAAGCCCAGGATAAATAACATAGGTGACCACGGGCAGTCCTGCCTCGTGCCTTTCTCCAGCTGCCATTGATCCGAGATGTGGGCTCCTGTCTTAACCTACCCACTTTATGTATGTCAGCCCCATACCGAACCTCTGCAGGACCACCAGTAGCCATGGCCATCTGACCGAGTCAAATGCTTTGACCGCATCCAGCGAGGCCACCGCATACAGATCTGAACTGTCTTGGGTATGATCAATAATATGATATAACCTCCTCAAGTTGCATGAGATGTTCCTATCTGGGACATATCCCGACTGATCTGGATGTATTTGCTTAGCTATTGCTGGCTTGAGCCTGTTGGCCATTAAGGCTGTCAGTATCTTCCCGACCTGGTTAAACAGCGACAGGGGACGATATGATCCACAGTCTGGGCTTCAATAGTGGAACAATAACAGACTCTCGCAATGACTTCGGTAGCATGCTGGTTTCCAGTGCCTCATTCAGCAATGCTAGCAACAGGGGTGCTACGTCTGTTACGAATTCTTTATAGAATTCACTGGGTAGTCCATCTGTCCCGGGGCCGTCCCAGTCGGCAATCCTCTAATAGTAGATCCTAGCTCCTTTTTAGTTATGGGGGCTTCCAGCTGGCCTATTGCCTCTTTATCTAGTTGTGGGAGATCTATTTGTACCAGGGCTTCGTCTATGTCTGTGGCTTGTGTTGCTAATTTCTCTGCGTATAACTCCTGGTAATACTCCTGAAAGAATCGGTTTATACTGTCTTGCCTTATATAGGCCACCCTTTAGCTCCAGTTATCTCGCTTATCATTTCTCATTTGAGTTCACTTTTGCATAGCCAGGCCAGCAGACGTCCCGGCTTATCCCCCGCGGCGTGTTGCCTTTCTACGTTTTTCCTGTAATTCAACTTGCCTAGTCTTTCCCAATGCCCTAAACATTCCTGCCGCAGCCGGGTAACCTCACGTACCGAATCTTTAGTCGTGTTGTCTGCATTCTCCAAGCCTTCTAATTTAATTTCAGCCTTCCGCAAATCCTTTTCATGGAACCAAAATACTTATTGAATTCTTATGAAATCTTATACGCTTGAAGTAGAATTTATGTAAGGTCTTTTAAGACTCTGATAAGATCCTTTTGAGAAAATCAATAAGAAAATGTTGGCTGGTTTGATCGAGCGATTATCTAGTTTAGAAAAGGCTGTCTGGCCATGCCTCAGTCCTAATGCCCCTAGTTTGAGCACTGTAGCTGGAAGGTCGGTGGAAGTTGTACTGGTGCAAGCGGCTCCAGAGGCCTCAAGCAGGACAGCCTTGTTAGACGAGATGTCAGGAGCATCCTTGGCTGCAGTTGCAACAGTGGAAGTAGGCCTGTAAGCAATTCTCGAAGAGCAGTTTGGTGCCAGCCCTGATGCAGGGACGAAAGCCATACAGAGATTCAGTATTGAGCTACTTGCCATAGAAGTTTGGAAAATAGCATTGGTTTATATACAATGAGCATGTGCAGAACTGTTGCAAAATAGACCATGCTGGGAGCAGATCCTCCTATGCACATTGCTCAATAATGAAGTACTTCCAGGTTACAAAGTATAGAGCACATGTTTTTTTGTTTTTGAGATACAACTAAATTAGTACTTTGCTGTTAAGCTGGTTTGCGCCGATTCGCAAAGCAAGGTACCTTTTTTAGTTTGGGACAGCTCATTAATGTTCATTTATTTATATTTTCATTTGTATTGCCCATTAAACCCGTGGGCATCAATGCGCAGCTTGCAAGGGAGAAAGGTAAACAAATAATAACAGACAGATGAGAGATAGTTACTAGAACAGTGTTACAGCGAAGGATCAGAGTTGTTTATATGAAGGCAAGGCATTAAGGTCTCTTAGGTGAATAGTCACATATTCACTTGTTTCCGGAAGACCCAGTAGGATTGTTGAGCTCTTAGCGAAGGGTTAGTGTGTTCCAGAGCTTGGCTGCAATGACTGGGAAGCCAGGCTGTCCTGGTTGGTCCTGTTGACAAGGCTCTTGTGAATTTCTGAGTGAGATGGGGGGGCAGTTTTGGAGAGGCATCTGTGGGTGATTGACAGTGTTTTGAATAGAATTCTTTCCTGTATAGGGAGCGAGTGTGCCTTTCTTCTTGCAGTGTTGATGTGCTCGCATTTGGGAATGTTTAGTGCAGAGCGGAGCGCATCGTTTTGGAGCACTTGCAGTTTGGGAATATTTTTCTTAGCTGTGCCCACATTACAGTAGACCAGCCTTGCGCCTACGATGGCGCAGTCAATGGTAAGGCAGCTGTCCGTCCACAGGAAGGGTCTGCAGGCATTGATACGTTTGGTGGGCTGTGCGGCTGAGGAGGATATGGCATTGACTTGTCTGAGGCACCTAGGTAGACTCCAAAGGTTTTTACAGATTGGGAAACTGAAATGCATGTACCGCCGATGGTGAAGGATGCATATTGTTGGCTAAGAGAGCGGAGCACAGTGGCCAGTCCAACAATGAGTAATTTGGTATCGTCATTGTTTAGACAGAGGAAGTTTGTGGCCATCCACGTTTGAATGGTCTGGTAGATGGAGTTTAACTTTCCTGGGTCTTGGTGATAGCTGTCAAAGAGGGGGGTGGAGGATCTGGCTATCATCGGCATAATTGGTGTAGGAGATACCCCTTGTGTCCAGGAGGTCAAAACGGGGTCTTGTGAAAATATTATAGAGAGTAGGGGAGATGCACATGCCTTGGGGAACACTGCAGGAGACAGGAGCAGGAGAGGCACTGGCATTTTCGGCAAATACTCGGATTGCTCTGGTTCCTAGTATGTGGTTAGACTTCAGGTAATGGTGGATTTGTATATAGGCTGCTCTATCCAAGATCTTCAAGAGGAAGGGGACCGTTGTGATAGGCTGGTAGTTTGTGGGGATGGTGGGGTCTAGCGATATGATATGATATATGATCGTTATTTATGTAGCGCCTATATACAATATGTTTCAAAGCGCTTCAAGGCAAAGGAGGGAACCAGGGAAAATACAATGACATTCTTACAGGCCATGAACAGTAAGGATGTGAAGTTAACTATCGTACTCGGCCTGATGTCATTTCAGAGAGTGCAAGGGCTAAGACATAGATCAGGAAGGGAGTGGGAGAATAGGAAGGAAATGGAAACAGACAGGCGACTACCGTACTAGGCCTGACGACATTCCGGGTAGAGCCGGAGAAAAACAAAAGGTGAGGGAGAGGGGTGCAGAAAGGGAGGGGAGGAACAAAACAAGCGACCATCGTACTAGGTCTAGCGACATTTCAGATAGTGCTGGGGGGGGGGGACAAGTAAAGGGAGAGGGAAGGAGACAGACAAGGTTGCTATCATAGTAGGTCCAGCCAGGACAATTCTGATAGAGTAAGTGCATAGAAGAAAGTAAGGGGAAGAGGGGAGGAGATAGGAAAAGGGAAAAAGGGAGAGCAGGAGAGAACAGAGTAAGCAGTCAAAAAGAGTGGAGAAGCAAAATGGGAGAGCGAATACAATTGCAGAAGTCAATAGTAACACATAATGTTGCAAGCCAGTATACAAGATGGAGATGGGAATAGCATGAGAGTTGAGAAAGGGTGATGCACTGGAAATCAATGAAGTCCATAAAAGTCAAATCCAGCATTGGCCACAAGAAGGTGAGGGTGAACCCAGAATGTATCAGCACAGACTCCTGCAGAAGTAAGCTGCAGGGAGTGAGGGGGGGCAGGGTAGAAGAATCAAACAAAACAGGCAACACCTGTGTGCGATGGATTCGACAAGCGGTGAAGAAGGAGTCGATAAACGTGGTGATGAAGGGGATGAGGGCTTCAACACAATCCTTCATGATTGCAGCAGGGCACAAGTCTACTTTGCATCTGGTGGGTTTTAGACCTTTTGAGCAGGGAGGTGACTTTGTCAGACATTGTGTTGAAGCGGAATGGGGGAAGGTCTTGTGGGACTGTGGGGCTGCGGCGTCTGAAGGGGAAGACCATTGGGGCTCGTAACAGATTGATTCTGTTGTATCTTTTTGTGTAACATAGCGATTTTGTCCAGGGGGGCATTTTGTACCTTAGTGCACCAGATGTCATCTTTGGAGAAGTCGAGTATTGGAGAGGAGGGCGTTTCCAATTCTCTAAGAATGGAAAAGATTGCTCGGGTGTTAGAGTTTGTGTTGGCAATCCTAGTGTTGTAGGTGGACGATTTTGCTACTTGGATGGCTGACTTGTAGGTTTTGGCTGCTGTGGTGAAAATGGATTTGAGGGTGTCAGATGGGAACCTTTTTCCAATCTACCTAAGGGTCACGTTTCTTTGCCTAAAGTGGCAGGAGGTCAGGTGTGAACCATGAGTTATGGTGTGAAGTGGGTTTCGCTTTGCATGGCAAGAGGGGAGCAATGGTATTGACTGCCTGCTGCATTGCGTTGGCATACGTTCACAAGCTTGTCTGGGTCCGGATGGGCAGGGTGAGCTGGCTGTAGTCATGCAAGCCAGAGTAGGATGCAGTCTTTTGGTGGGTAGGTGCACAGATGCATTGTATGAAGCCAAGTGCATTCAGGGTGTTAGCAACAGAGGCAGCATTTGGGTCATTAGGGTCATTGAGACCTAGGTTGAGGTCACCAAGAAGGATGGTTTTGGAGGTCGGTTTAATATTGGTGCTCAGTAGGGTAGGTAGAGAATAACAGTATGTCACATGCATAGTGATAGTCTCTGTGAGGGATAGAGGTTTTTTGAGCGAGTACATTGCAGTGTTCTGGCTGCGTGGAGGTTATTTTGTCTGATTGAGAGGGTGTCTCTTGCTATCAGGGTGACCCCCAACCTCTGCCGTCGGGTCTGTCACAACAAAAGATGGTGTAGTTGGGGGGAATTGCAATAGGGAGGCAGGGGCCAGAGGTGGCGTGGAGCTATGACAGATGGACCTCACTCTTAGGGCCTTCACCGCCATTGTTGATGTACCGCGGATGTGAGAACCGTTACTCTCTCAGACAGCCATTCAGTTGATGATCTGGAGGAGATGGAGAGGCCATCAATCGAACAAGTCAACTGACCGCAAATCAAGAAGTCAATGATGGAATCACTGACATCACTATGTAGCCGCACTTAGACATGAAGTACATAGTCATCCATTCACAAAGTTACACGAACATGCATTAGTTTATTGCACATAGACATGAAACACTTGCTTATGGCTCACACAGGTAGATGACAGACACACATACATATCTCTATATATAGACACATTCTTCCCCAAAGCTGAACCGCAAAATGCCAAAATATACTTATACCAAGCATGCATATGCTTGAAAAGCTATAAGGACAAATATGGAAGCTATAGGCCCACCAAAGTGAATGAGGCAGGGGAGACAAGCTTTGAGTACATGGAAGGGCTGGCATGATTGGTGATAGTCATGGCGCTATTAGCACCATGACTAGCACCAATAACGGGACCGTGTCTGCCCTCGTTCAATGGGGACTTACCGGTCCAGTCCGACCTTGGCGGGACCGGTAAATCCCCATTGTAAAAGCCATTCCCCATTCCCATTTGAGCCCCCATAGGGCTCAATGAGAAGGGGGAAGGCATCAATAACAGTACTGCAAATTGCTGTACCGTTATTGACCCCGGTATCCCTTAACGGGTCCCGTCCATAACGCCTGGTAAAACCAGGCGTTAAGGGAGGGACCCTGCTAAGGGACCTCGGAATAGGGTGCAAAGGGATTACCGGCACTAGTGTCATTACCGGTGCCCGGTATCCCTTTGCGCCCACCGCAGAATGAGGCCCAATGTCCATTCATTCGAGGTGAACGGAGAGAAGCTGTTCCCACCAAATTAGAGGTGGCAAGATACAAGTGTTGCTTATGAAGTGTTGCTCCATCTTCTTTTGGTTTTTGCACTCTGGGGAAGGGAAGAGTGCATACGTTTGCATGGGTGTGTTCTAGGTAATGCCAGAAATGGGGTCGCTTTGTAGCGGGGGCAGAATGGCAGCACGTACACGTACCTTTGGATACCATCTGGAAGTGGGAGTTGGCCTGTTCAGGCGAGACAAGGCAAGACAGGAGCATCAGGCCTTAGTGCTGGGCCTTTGTGAGGGGCAGGCTTCGCCTGCCGGCTACCCGAGTCAGGCCAGTTATGTGTAGATGTCAGCCAATCCTTGGCTTGCAGAGGAGGGCCAAAAGCCAGACCCCCCCTTGTGATGTGAAGCTCGCATCGCGGCAGCGGCCATATTTGAATGGAGAAATGACCCAGATTTCTGGTTATATAGCCCAGCAAGGCTTGCTGCAATGTCTAGTAAGCAGGTCTGCGGCAGTACCAATTTCGGAACATGAAGATAATTAGGCCATACAGGAGTTGCATCAATTATTGAAGTACTTCGGTTACAAAGTATAAAGCACATGCTTTTTATTTTTGGGATACAACTAAATGAGCACTTCGTCGCTAAGCTGGTTTGTGCCAATACCCGACCAAAGGCAACATTTTTAGTTTGGGGCAGCTCTGCAGCCTTTACTTCATCAGCAGAGTTTAGAATTATAGGTTGCTGACAACTTTCAGACACAATACAGGTGCTCTCTAGAGTAAGTAAAAGCAGGGCTGGAAAATGACTTTTCTTTCTGGGATCCCACCCAGTGGGGAGAGTGGGGGGATGTGGCGGTGAAGGAGGGCAGGGGGTGGGGTATTTTACTCACCACCCATAAATATTTGCATCTCAGTCCCTCTGAAAATTAATCATTAACACCTTGGATATAGCCTAGTTTCTTATGTTGCCATCAAAAGATAAAATGTTCACCCCTTTGAAAGCTAAACAAAATGTACATTAGTGTATCCTGTAGAGTACAGTATTAAAAAGGAATACCACAGCCAACTGGTAAGACCCTCAAGTGGTCTTGTGGGGAAGTGTCTTGCCTCTGAAACGAGCGACCACAGCAAAGTTTAAACAGTGCACCGCAGCATTCTAAAATATATGTAGAGTGCCCATGGAGTTCCCTGGATTTGGGACCCGAATCCCAGATCCAGGGAGAGGTTTTTTGCTGACTCCCAGATCCAGGAAGAACCGGCCCAATGTCAGCACTGAGTGAAAGCGGATAGCATTTACCTTTGCCGGAAGATTTGGTGAGAAAGAGAGAAAGAGAGAAAGAGAGAAAGAGAGAAAGAGAGAAAGAGAGAAAGAGAGAAAGAGAGAAAGAGAGAAAGAGAGAGAGAAAGAGAGAGAGAAAGAAAGAGAGAAAGAAAGAGAGAAAGAAAGAGAGAAAGAAAGAGAGAAAGAAAGGCCACCTCTAAGAGGAGTTTCCTGCTTCGACTAAAACTAAGGAAATGTCAGAATGTCCATAACTAAAAAGTCCACCATTCTGTGACAAAATCCTACTTCTAACCCTGACTCCCTTCTTTTGGACAGTATTGTTTGCAACGTAGGAGGAATGTATGCCCTCCCCAGCCCTTTCTGAAGCTCCTTTATCTGCGGGTCCCAGACCCTTTCGTATTGGATTCTCAAGTGTGGGTCCCAGACTCCTTCATACTGCTTTCTTAAGTGTGGCTCCCAGACCTGTTTGTACACGCTTCTTAAAGCGGGTGCCAGACCCTTTTGAATCGGTTCGGAAGAGTGGGTCCCAGACCCCTTTGTATCAGTTTCTTAAGTGTGGATCCCAGACCTCTTCACAACAGCTTCTCCTATGTCTGAGCAGTCCCCGGCAGCCCCTGTACCTTCTTGTGGGGCTCCCGGTCCAATCGCCTCCTTCATGGGTCTCTGTTCATCTTCTTGCAGCTTTTCCCAGCTGTTTCTTGTTCTCACGCTGGTTTATGTGGCTCCGACCACCCTTCTGTGGAGCCGCGCAGTTCGTACCTGCTCATCTGCATTGTGCGACACCTGGGACTTCTGTCTTGCTCGCTCTCAGCATGTCTCACTCCAGCAAAGCAGGTAGGGACTCTGGTACTCTCCCTGTTTCATCCCAGTCAGCAGCTTCAGGCTCAGCTCTTTGTGGTGCGGGCAAGGACTTCCGCTCGCGGCGCCTCTGGGGAGGGACTGACAACAGTGTTAGACTCTTCCATTTTTATGCTATTTGAGACTGCATAACTGGACCGTTCACTCTGGTTTTCTGAGAGGTTGTTTAGGGCTCTGTGTATCTTCCTCATCTCAGTACTTTGATAGGACAGCTCACTGTAGACAGCCCTAATCTTCTTCGTCCCAGTAGTAATACCACTGCAATAGCAGAAATACATAGAGGAACCAATAGGATCAGGGGAAGGAAAAGCAGATGAGGAAAGAAAAGTGGGTTAAGCTGTGTTGTACCACATTGGCTCCTGATGTCTTCCCTGTATCATAGAGGGGGAATCCCACCCCTTGAGATTCACCCGCTGAGTACCACCACCAGGGGGACTATCGGGTAGCGGCCTCACCTCCCTGGCCTGATGGAAAGGGCCTCCGCCTCGGGGAGCAGGGAACGACATCATGAGATTCGTCCCAATTCCCTTAAATCATCCGACCTCCAACACCCACCGAGCTATTAAACTTTATCTGGGAGGTTTTGGCCCGGTTCTCTGGTGCACCATTAGCTTCTGGGTAGCTTACACCTTCAGAGCTTTGCCTAGAAGGAAGAGTTACACATTACATTTAAAAAAGCTCCTAGAATTTAGACTGCCCTAGACACGACTCGTGCCACTCGGGTATTTCTTTCCATAAAACTGCTCACATATTGAATCCTTAAAATGACAACCTGCTGAGATAAGGTTATTAAATAATAGGCCTTTTGTGAAATAGAAAACATGTATATGTTTCCCAAAACAAGAAGACATTTCAGAATATAAGGATACAATTGGCAAATACAAGAGAAATCCGATGCGGAAGTCCGAACTGGTGAAGAAAAGATATAAGCAATTGGCTTCAAGCATCCTCCTAGCCTTGCTTTCCAACTAGCCTGAAAGGGAGCGAGCGGAAGCGCGCAGGTTTTTTTTTGTAACATAGTTAATTTTTCAAAGTCAGGTGTTTAATTATGCAGGAAGGCACAGCTTTGCTCAAGAAGAGATTGCAGTCAGAGGAGGATCCTGTGCCCATAGGTCTCCACAGGCACCGTCAGTTCTCCATCCTCTCCGCGCCCTTGATGTGGCAGCAACCGCAGCCTGAAAGGAGTCAATTAAAAGGAAGATCCAGGAACACCTGGGGCTTGTCGCGCCTTGGGGAAACTGCACTGGACATGGTGACCTAGGGGCAGAAGCTTCATGCCCTTGGCAACACAGGCTATCAGGTCCTTATTCGAATCTAGCGGTGAAAAGTCAACAAATGTTGGTGTGAGGTGCTCCCTGGGCTTGTGTGCATCTCTGTTAAATATGAAATTCAATAAAGAGATCGAACTAAGTTCTTTAGGCTCGAGCACTCCTTGCTAACTTGTGTGATCTAAGGCACTATCCAGACCACTCTTAATTAGTTTGAAGAGATTATCAAAATAAATACACGACAGGCCACCAACATAAAAAGGACAAGAGAGTGTGTGTGTGTGTGTGTGTGTGTGTGTGTGTGTGTGTGTGTGTGTGTGTGTGTGTGTGTGTGTGTGTGTGTGTGTGTGTGTGAGTGTGAGTGTGAGAGAGAGAGAGAGAGAGAGAGAGAGAGAGAGAGAGAGAGAGAGAGAGAGAGAGAGAGAGAGAGAGAGAGAGAGAGAGAGAGAGAGAGAGAGAGAGAGAGAGAGAGAGAGAGAGAGAGAGAGAGAGAGAGAGAGAGAGAGAGAGAGAGAGAGAGAGAGAGAGAGAGAGAGAGAGAGAGAGAGAGAGATTACAGACAATTCCCTGGATATAAACTGTGGCGGTTTTGAGGTGGTCCTGAGTATACTAGACAAAAAGAAAGGCTTTCTATCATTGATATTCCAGTGAAGGTGTTTTCTCAGAAGTCTCTGTGGCGCGTGCAATTACAGCGCAAGGCTGGTCATCGAAAGGCGTTGCTGTTTTGTGTCTGCCCGCAGAAGGCTTTGATAAGTGTTGCTATAAATTCAGTAAACTATTATAGCAATCATTAGTTGATGAACACGCTTTTCAATCCATCTCTTTCAGCCTCGGCAGGATTGGAGATTGTGATTGGCAGGTGGTGCCAGCAGTGCCACTGTAGATGTGGAGAGCATCCCGATGAATCCTTGTGCTCTTTCTCTGCACTCTTAAGTCCTGGGAGCAAAACTGAAAAGTGTGCCATGGACATGCTGGACCCGAGTATGCTTTCTGCCCGACCGGGGCCTATTGACCTGTGTAGCCGAGGCTGCTGCTGTTGTGAGAAGTCTTATCCCCAACTGTTGTCCAGAAAATCAATGGCCTTATGGTGTGGTGAAGGAATGTGTGCATGCTCCGAGTCCAACAAAGTTGGCTAACGCCTCTTTCAGAGATTCTACTGTGCCCAACACAATCAAACAAACCGCTTTCAGCAGCCGTTGACATCCTTTGCCACTCCCCTTTGCTCCGGCGCTGAGGTGAAGCGGCGGGGCTGCATGAGAGCGCGACTAACTGGATTGCCTCATTTCTAGGGAATAGAGTGTCCAGGGTGAGAATCTCAGCCACAGGGCTGTTGTATCTGTGGTCCTCCTGTCAGTATTTATATTAAGACCCATCACGACCTCCTAATGGTCCTGGGTGCCATCTTTCAGAACTACAGAGATGACACCCAGAGGCTTTGTTCAGAGGATGATCCCGTGGCACACATGGCATGCAGGATCTTTAGACATGTTGAGAGAAGCATGAGTGAAAATTGGTTGGGCTTAAATCAAGAGATGGCGCAGATCTTTTTGGTCTCATTTATTCATTCGTTACCCAAACTCACAGAATGACATCCTGACATCTCCCTATAAGGAAAAAGGTAGAAATGCTTGGTGGCCTTCCCGGGTCAGCATTATCCAAGGCTTTGCAAGTAACCAGAACCTCAAGCTCTTCATAATACTATTTAATGTTCTAAAGGCAGCTAAGACCCCTGCTGCTCAATGCCCACGCAGAACAAAAGAGGTGAATGCTGGAAGGTTTAGAATTAATCTGAACCTCTGGCATTGGTCTGGGCAACCCTCCAAACCATCGTTCTTTGCCTGCCAAGCCATTGCAAAAGGGGAAAGACCATATGCAAATCAGGCTTGATCACACCACAAAAGGGGCAGTCCAGACCCAACTGCTTGGTCACATCCCTTCTGCACGAGACCACCAGCAACCCCAGACATGTTTCAGCATACACATCAGTGAGGAGTAGCTTGGGTCCAATCCCCACTGAGCAACTACTGCCCGTGCCATCATGTGAGCAAAGTTTGATTATTGCAATGTGCTTTTCTAGAAAGTAATCGGGGTAAACTTCGTTGCCTAAAAGTCTTACTGAATTTAGCCGTCAAGATTGCCACGAATTACACAAGAAAATATATCTCTCGAGACTAGGACGCTTCACTGACTTCCCATAAAGGGTTAAGTGGTCTTCAAGTCACTGATACTTATACCCAAGGTCCTGTATGGTTGGGTCCCATTCTACTTGGAAAACGAGCTAAAATGGATTATAGCCATTCGAGAGAAACGAGCCAGGACTAACCGTAGCGCGATTATTCCGTGCTTTCAACCTGCCAGGGCTTCCACTAGGCCCTTCGCTGTACTGGGTGCCAGACAATGGAACACATTAGCCTAGATTCGCCACACTGAAGCCCTGCACCTATTCCAGAAGACAACAAAGGCTTTATTCGTTTACCTCCCCTACCTTACTCTATGCCTAGTAGTAGTTTGTCATTTATATAGCGCCTTTATCCCCTTAGTATGCCCTCAGCGCGCTTGTGGGGGGAACGCCCTCAGGATACCGAAGTCCAAGGTATAGGAAAAGTGTCAGAAGGAGTTAGAATGTGTGTGTGCATTTGCTCAAAATAGAGAGTTGGGGGTGCAGTGGATTGCCGAGCCCATGATTTTCAGGCATATGGATGGGTGCTGAGAGGCGGTCAGGAGAGAGCACGAGTGTGAAAGACTGGTTATGTGTCGAGCTAGACCACCGTTTTTGTTGGCTCTTTTACGTTGATACCATTCTGGTCACCTGCACATCACCAAATGCGAATACCTTTCATTCCTCCTATCCTTGTATAGCTTTAGACCAGGTGTCTGCCACCTGCAGTACTCCATGTGTTTTGGACTACGACTCCCATGATCCCTCACCATAGGCTATAAACCAGCTAGGGTGGATCGAAAGTGTAGCCCAAAACATCTGTAGAGCCAAAGATTGCAGACCCCTGCTTTAGACTACAGAGCTAGCTTTGCAGAGACACCCTTGCCGTGTTTTGGTTGCCTATGTAGTTTTGTATTGTATTAAGATGCAGTGATAGCCAGGGGTGTTGCTAGGTCTGGAAAAGATCTGGGGCTACACTAATTTCGGGACTCGGGGCTAGCTAGCCTGAGCTTCTATCCAGGGCTACAACCAAAAGTCCCGGGGCTATAGCCACATGCCAAACTGCAGGGACAAAAAGAAGCTGATGCAAGACAAATACAAAGTGAATAAACGAATGTCCCTGAGAGTAGAGCATGTACTATTTAGGACAATGACTTTAAATTATGAAGTGGAAAAGTGCAGCTGACTACTGGCAAATCGCCCACGATTGGCATAGAGCAAGAGATGAATCAATGCGTTGAAAAAGGAATGTGGAAGATTACGCACGGCGCAGATGTGGTCAACAAGCAATTCAATCAACAAGCAATTCCACAGCTTCTCTAAGATATTATGCAACCCTGCATAACTACAAGAGAAGGGAGATATTGAATAATTCCTTTTTGGATAGAAGTATTGCACTTAACAACAAAGGCAGCTGGGCAAGTCGAGAAAAGCAGACAATGGAAGAATTGAGGAAGACATCCTACAGTCTTAATTACGGAAAATGCCCAGGGCTGGACGGTCTGCCCCTGGAGTATTAGAGAATCATGCCAGAAGGGGTATTTGACTTCTACTGGATATGTATAATGATTCAGCAAAGGAGGGACGGCTTCCAGGGACAGTGCAACATGCAAATATTCCAATCCTCCTGACGAAGAACAAGCCAGCAATGCTACCAGGAACTAACTGTCACCAGGCTGGATGGCTGACGATGCAAAGCAGGACAACATTTAAATGTCTTCTCCTGGTTCACAAATCTATTTATATTAAGGCACCACTGTATCTATCCACCTCTATCCAACTCTACAAGCCTTCTAGTAGTCTGTGCTCTACCTCCTCGTGCCTCCTCTCGCTTCCACTCTTTCTCTCTTCTTGCTCCACTTGCATGGAATTCTCCTTCCCCAGACATCTGAGGAACAGTCCACACAGATTTATTCAAAACCAAACTAAAAGCCTACCGCCTCACCTCCGGTTTACCCTCTTAACCTACCTCTCATCTACTTTCCAGCTAACATGTTTACCTCGCCTCTACCCTGCCTCTGTCCCTCACTTTCTCTGCCTCCACTCTAGCACATCACCCATCATGGTCACATCCCGAGCACAGCAGGCCGTACCGCCTACCTGCACTTAAAAATGTCCAATGTTGGTTGTCCTAAATCCATGTATGTCTACTTATGTATTGTCCCCAGTGACTCTTCCGTTCACTCCCACCCACAGCCTGGTCAGAATGTCCCTCAAACTCACCCCATTGTAAGAAGCTCACTGCATCCCATCAAATCTGATTTTGTATCTATTGTATGTTCTTTTGTGATCAAAAGAGCATTGCTCCTCCTGTATATAAAAATAAATAAATAATACACCAGCAGGTCTTATGAATACAGACTATAATATATTGGTGAAGACATTGGCAAGAAGATTAGAAGGAATGCTTCCAGTCTTGTGAACCTGAATCGAGCAGGCTTCATCAAGGCATGTTACATGGCAATGATTATGAGGACGATGATCCTTACATCGACAGAAGGGAGGAAGCTAGATGGTCCAGTGGGAGTAATGTCACAGAAACAGAGAAGGACTTAAAACACATTGGCCAAAATGTCTTTTCAACATATGATGAGAGGAGTCTCGATCACATCTTTTCTTGCAAAGGGTGGAACTACGACACAGCTTTCTTTGTTACCAATGGCCAATGCTCAAACCCGTTTGCCTTGAAAAGCAGAAAAAGACTAGTCTGTCTACACGTCCGGATGCTTTTCGTCCTTGCAATCGAGCCACTTTCGATTAGGAGAAGGCAAGATTCTCAAATAAAAGGGGCGGCGTATGGTGACCTGGAGCAGAAGTTGGGACTTTATGCCAATGACTACAAGATCTGGAGAGTTCCCTTATAGCGCTAATGGGGAAGATTGATCAGTTTGGATACGTGTCCGGATACAAAATCAATTAGACAAAATCTGAAGCAATGCTAATATGTATTTTATTTATTTATTTTATGTGTGCATTTAGAGCAGGGCTCACAGCCCGTAGGCATCTAGGCACAGAAAACGGATCTCATAGAAGAGGGATTCCACTGGTACCTGTCGAACCTGGACTTTTTGGGCATCTGGCTTACTGCCGATCCTGGTCGCCTTATGAAGTGCAACATGGACATAGACGTGGCTGGCGAAGAACACATTGAGACAGGTGGGCTGCCGTGAGCCCAACTCCTTGCGGAGAACAAATGCTCTAAAGATGTCGGCAGCATGCAAGATAAATTATGCCCTGTCAATAATTCCGTTGTCACCTGGAGCCAGCTTCTTCAAAGCTATGGACCGGGAAATACAAACCTTCCTCTAGGAGCGGAAACTTCAGAGTCTGGCCTTATGGAAACTCCAACTATCGTAGAGCAAACGGCTGACGGAATATTCCACACTATTTAAGGTATCATCTAGCATTTACTGCAGGACACTTTCTGGAATTTCTGGGAGATGACATAGATTAAGGGGCGGAAGAAGAAGTAAGCTGGCGTGGACCGCTCAAACCATCCATACTATTGACCACCGAGATGCATGGCAGAGGAAAGCATCCTCACCTACAGTGTTTCTGCGAAGATTCTGGAGGAAGATGCCAGATAATGGGTATGGAGCCACACGCATTTGTAAAAGCCTCAGCGTGGTTCAACCCAGAGATAAAGCTGAAATGAAGGGAAAGTACCTGTCCGGCTTGCTCTTTGAGTGGGGTAAAATGGATTGATAATTCAATTAAGTCGGGGAAATAGATTTTGTTTCGGATTCTACGAGCAAGTAAAAGAATGGATGGATGCACCTACGGGGAATGTCGTATTCTCAGCACGGCCATAAGAAGAGCAAAAACCATACCGGACAAGGGGAGAATGGATAACAAACTGGTGAATGACATGTGGCAGCTGGGAGAACTGCGACACCTGGCTTAGGCAATGTAGGAGAGCAAAAACCATACCGGACAAGGGGAGAATGGATAACAAACTGGTGAATGACATGTGGCAGCTGGGAGAACTGCGACACCTGGCTTCGGCAATGTAGGAGAGCAAAAACCATACCGGACAAGGGGAGAATGGATAACAAACTGGTGAATGACATGTGGCAGCTGGGAGAACTGCGACACCTGGCTTCGGCAATGTAGGAGAGCAAAAACCATACCGGACAAGTGGAGAGCCCTCACACAGAGCTTTTTAAGAGTCGCATTAAAACCTGACTCTTTAACAAATTCTAACTTGCTACTTGCTCTTTGTGCTAACATAGCACCGCATACATAGCAACTTCGAACTGCTCTCCTTACTTACTCCATAACCCTTCTGTAACCCAAATGTACAATGTACTCTACACCATTGCCAATGTTCATTCTGCTCTAAATGTAAATGCTTAAAATGTATTGCTCTTACCCTGTAACAAGACAAGTATGCACTCTGTAACCTACGCTGCGATACCTCTGGGTTTGCGCGTATAACAAATGCCATAAATAAATAAATAAATCAATAAATAAATAGGACCTCTTACAAGGGGCTGGAGTAGGCAATCAAATGCTCCTGTCAGAGTGGTCACGGATATTGGGCACTGAGATGGACAAGACAAGTTGGCGTGACATTTATATCTTTATAAATCTAACTTCTATGAACAGGGCTAATGGGTAAAATCGATAAAGGTACTGCAGGGTTCGAAATTTAGATTTGATGAGCAGGAGCTACTCAGTATTGGAGATTGCCTGGCAAGGAGAAGCTACTTCTGGTGAACCAGGAGCTAGTACACAGCACGCCACATAATTAACCTGCGCATGGGATGCAAACGCCACATTTATGCCCATGATGTATGTTCCATTCTGCTTTAAATGTCCCCTAGATGTATCTTTTATTCGCCTGTATCCAGATTACACCCATAGAGAAGTTAATATCACATATGCATGTTTGTATGGTGCCAGTCGGCCTGAGGAGTTAAAGTATCTCCTGGTAACTCTTTGTTTCAAGCTAGCCAGGCTCTTGTAGGCCAGAAGCAGATCTAAATAGCGAACCCGTACTGAATTGGCTGTTTTGGTAACTACCAATAATGCATGAAAGTTGAATGACAGACACTGGGTCCTAGCTGGGCACCATCCCCGAGCAGGGACACTGGAACACATGCTATGGGAATGTAACAAGATAGTGCCTTCTGGAGGCAGCGACCAATTCCTTGTACAAGATAATGAGTTACACCTAGAATAGGGCTTTGCTACATTGATTTTGGGAGATACCACCCTTCTGGATGGCCTGGTTTGTTTGTCTATTTGTTTATTTATTTGGTAATGCGGACCAAACCCTTAGGTAGCCGGGATAGCAGTACAAGAAGTCGTATAGCTTGGTTACAGTACATAACGGGTGCATACAGGTAAGTACAACAGGTGCATAAGTACATATAATCCAGAGCGTAACCTTAGAGGGCCAAGGACACATTGACATATATAATTTGTATACACATACTCGCCTACAGTACAGTATGACTCAACGGGTGCAAAGGTCAGGTGAAGGCCGGGGGTGGGAGGAGTAAGGTAAATCAGGTTAAGTGACGTTGGTACGCAGCCATTTGAGTACCTTATGTCTAAATTTAGGGTAAGGCTGTTCTAGTCTGAGGTCAAGTGGTAGCTTATTCCAGCATTGCGCAGCTTTAACAGGGAAGCTGGTTCCTCCCCCTGTCGATTGTTTGAACCTGGGAATCTCCAGGATAAATGTGTTAGCAGATCTCGTAGGGCGGGCAGCTGTTCTCCTAGTGATTTTTTCCACTAAGTAGGGAGGTGGTAGGTTGTTCAGGCATTTGGAAGTAAGAGAAGCTGTTTTAAGGAGGATTCTATCCGTTATTTTCAGCTAGTTAACCTCTTTTCTGAATTTGGTAATGTGCTCTCTATGGGGGACATCCAACGCTGCTCTCAGGGCGTTATTCTGCAATCTTTGAATTTTGTCTGTGATATATTTGTTAGCTCCTGAGTACAGGGCATTACAATAATCTAATCTCGACATAAGAGCTTTGGCTAGGGTGATACAGCTAGCATTAGAGAGATACTCAGGTTAGTTAACAGGTATAGGTTGTAGTAGAGGCAAGGAAGTTGCTTGCTTTTTAAGTGTGAGGGAGGAGTCCAAATAGAATCCTTAAGTTTTAACCGCAGACATCACCTTGATCATAGTATTATCAATTTTGAAGGATGTGTAGTTTGGACTTAGTTTTTTGATGTTAGCTTCAGAGCCTAGGATTAGTAACTCCGTTTTATCATCATTCCGGCAGAGGCCATGTGATGCCATCCATGCCTGAATGATGGTGTAGATCTTGTTCACCAAGGCTGAGTCAACCTCAAAGTTGCCCAAAAGGGGTATGAGGATCTGGGTGTCATCTGCATAGTAAGTGTAGGTGACACCCAATCTGTCCAACTTGTCAAACAGAGGGTTGGTGAAGATATTGTACATGGTAGGGGAGACACAGGATCCCTGCGGGACACCGCAGGTTATTTTGATAGGGTCAGCGGAGGCTGAGGTGGAGAAGACTTTCATAGTGCGGTTAGCTAAAAGGATTGGACCCAAGCTATAGCCTCTCCAGTGATGTTGGCGGCAGATCTAAGGTGGTTGCATAAAACTGCATGATCCACTAGGTCGAAGGCTGCCGACAGATCCAGTAGGAGTAGCAAAGCTGTTTTCCCGTTGTCCTTTAGTTCTTCAATTTGTGTCTTAAGGTCTAGCAAAGCTGTTTCTGTGCCATGGAGGGGACGGAAGACGGATTGCCGTGAACCTAGTAGATAGTTAACTTCCAGATAGTCCTGGATTTGTATGTAGAAGCTCTGTCCAGGATTTTAAGTAAGAATGGCACAGTGGTGATAGGTCTGTAGTTGGTAGGGATGGTAAGGTCCAAGGTTTGTTTTTTTGAGTAAGGGGAGGACCCAAGATTCTTTGCGATTGGCAGGTACCGTGTTCGATTTAAAGGAGGAATTTATGAGCTTAGAGATAAAAGGGGCTAGGTACCTAGCTGCATCCTTTATTGTTTGCGCTGGGCAGGTGTCGCCCTTACAGTTTGAGGAAGAGTATAATTTTTTCTGTGTCAATTATGGAGATAGTCTTGAAACTAGAGGGTGTAGTTATCCTAGTCTCCCGGAGTGGAGTTGTTTGTTGATCGGAGGATGGCAAAGTGGCCTTTTTATTAGCAATTTTACATTGGAGAGAGGAGATTTTATTTGAAAGAGCATTTTGTACGTTAGTACACCATACCTTGTCCTTAGGGACATAGTCTACCAGTTCGATTGGGGATTCCAATTCACGGAGGATGGAGAAAAGTTATTTGGTATTGGAGTTAACTTTAGCAATTCTGTCATTGAAAGTATTCTTTTTAGTTTTGTTTATTTCTTTTTTGTACAGTTTGGCAAGTTCAGTTAGATTATTTTTATTTTTTTCAGTAGGGGAGTGACGCCAGATAGATTGGAGCTTTCTTTTTTGTAATCTTAAAGCTTTAAGTTGGGGAGTAAACCAGGCATTCAGGTGTGCTTCCTTCCTAGCTTTGCGCAGTTTGACGGGGGCGATCGTGTCCAGTGCCTTGGTCATAGCATTATTGAAGGCGTTTACTAGTATGTCCGGGTTAGTGTTGCTTTCCAGTCCAGAAATGGCTGGGAGGAGGAGAGGGATACGTTTTTCAGCAGTGATATCCTTCTTACTTCTAGTAGGCAGAGGGGGTACCATATTGTTGGTCTTAGGGCTGAGAAGATCTAATGAGGCGGAGAAGGTTATTAAGTAATGATCTGTTCAAGGTTGCGGGACAATATCAGTGATATTGATATTACAGTTACGTTCAGATGCCCAGTCAAGGGTCCTTCCTTTAATGTGAGTTGGAGCAAGGACTTTTTGAGTAAGACCATGATCATTTAGCAGGGCTGCTATTGATTTGGCATGTTTGTTTGCTGTATCATTAAAGCAAAGATTACAATCTCCCATCAGTAATGGTTGAGAGTGGTCTTTTGTATTGTTGGCTATAAGACTGGTTAGGTTGTCTTCAAAGGTGCCGAGTGGCCCAGGGGGCCTATGTATCAAGCGGGTTGTTAGTGTACGGTTGTTGGAGAGAGGCAGTTTGGCTGTGAGTATTTCACAGGATGAGTATGGTACTGACGTGGCTAGTCTTATGGGAAGGGTTGTTTTGAAAATTATGGCTCGGCCACCATATCTGGCATTGGGCCGGTCTACTCTAAGCATCTGGTAATTGTCAGGTACCGCTAACATGAGAGTTGGTCCTGCAGCCTCAGGTAACCAAGTCTCGGTTATGGCCAGTAGGTCCAGGTTATCATTGTTTAGGATGTCTGCAATTTCAATCGCATGGGCTACCACTGATTTTGCGTTTATAAGGGATCCTGTTAGTGTTAGAGTACTATTGGGTTTAGGTATTAGAGAAGGTTTGGGTGAGAGGGTATTCTGGATTGTATGATTCTTGATGGGAGTTCGTGCACAAGAATTGGTAGTCTGCTTTGATATGGGCAGAGAGTTCTTAAACTGGGTGGTAGTATGTCTGTTGTAGTTGTTAGGGTGGTTTCTTTTAGGTTCGTAGATGCAGGGCAGTCTAGACCGGAGTCTCAAATTTCTATCCTTAGGGGGGTTTGTTTTAGTAACAAAGGCCATGATGGTGAGGATAGCAAGGGTGAGTAGTAGGGTCTGAGTTGATTTAGTGGAGCAGGCAGGGGGCATCTTCAGGCTATGCCAGGAGCATGCTATTGTACTAGCATCTAAGTATTATTTCAGAAGGTGGGCAGAGTATATTTTCGTGCTATGCCTAGGAGATGCTATGTGTTAACATCTAGATTCAATTTCATAGCAAGCGGTCAAAAACACTTAGGACTAGAATGTGCTATGGGCTAACATCTGATGCAGTTGCAATTTAAGAAGGCAGAAAAACTCTATCATGCTATACTTGGGAAATGCTATGTAATGATATCCAAATACAGTTTTAATGCAAGGGGCCACAGACACTCTCATACTATACCTAGAATGTGCTATCATCTGATTAGTGTTACAGTCTATGGGGCAACAGATCACATTAGTACTGTACCTAGGACATAATGTATGCTAGCAGGAAGCACTTCGTACAGGCTAGATGTGAGGTAAGCACAATTCAGTATGGGCACAGGGCAGAGCTGATGTCAAAATACAATATGTTCACAGATCAAAGTGGCGCAGGATTGGCGCCAAAAATCAACTAGTCAAAAGATTTGAGATAGGAGCGCTACAGCGCGTCACCGGGTGCGAGTTAGATACACAGTGGTAGTCATTATGGCATAGACACTGTGGGGGGAATGCAGAAAGTCCTGAATTAACATGGCACAGTTAGTCAATACGGACCACTAATGGATTATGCAATGCATGGAATACAGGTTCTGGGGCAGGTAGGCGCTGCAATGCATATAATACAAGTTATGGGGCAGGTAAGCGCAGTTTGCATATAGAGCCTGTTCAAAGTAGATTAGTAATGGCCCAAGCGGTCTCGCGATTGGCACAAGTCGGAATGCATTAATGGGTTAGGCGGCTGGGACACTGACAATCTCACATAGGTGGTGCAGTAGGCGACATGTGCCCAATCAGTCTGATGCGTTCAGGCAGTTCAGAGTTACTGGTGGAGGAAAATGTCAGTGGCCAGACACATGTATTAGATGAGTTACCTTGGTGTGTGGTTACGAGTGCTAGTCCAAGTTGTGCAGGGGTTCTGCTGACGGCGTAGACAGCTACAGACAGGCTCGGGACATGCAATATCCTTGGAGGGATGTTCCTTAGAGGGTGGGCCGGCGTTGATTAGTCTGGTATAGCCCCAAAGGTGCTGGCTATTCCGGGCAGCCAAGAAACGTATCCAGAGGGCATGCAAAGCACCACAACTAACTTGTTGCAAACGGTACACCGAAAAGACAGCGCCTGGCCACGCTTCGTGGATAAAGTTGCATGAACAAGTACACCAATATAGTAGGAGAATGAACTGAGAGGGAAGGAAGAAGGGGCTCGCTAGGAAAGGAACTGGGTTGGCCTACTACCTGGTTTTGTGGAGCCAGTGATCAGCTGGATATGAAGGCATTTCGGCTCATTTGTAAGATTCAGCCTGAGGACGGGTTGGGGAAAATAAGAGTGGCTCCAACCTCCAAGAGTAGATCTAGCTACAGGAAACATGTATAATGAACAACAAAGAAAGACTCCCAGGGTGCATTACACAATGCCAAATGATAGGTACGATCTCGGACAGAAGACCTCATGTTGCCTTAAACATAACAAAGAGTAAACAAGTTAATGAAGGGATATATATATATATATATATACATATATATATATAAAACGGGTCACATACTTATTTTGCAAAGTTTCGGAAGGATTCGTTTGGGGGGGTGAAGTTATAAACCGCCCAGAAAGTGCTTTTCCTATGGGTTGAGCAACTTAACCATAATTACAGGGCTGCTACCGCCAGCCCTGTAATATATATACGTTTATATATATTACAAGGTAAACTTTGATTAGTCAAGTCAGAAATTCGAAAGTAAAATTTGATTTGAGGATGAGTTTGTGAAAGAGAAAACAAACTTAAAAAACCAAATTTGTTGCAACAACTGTGCAGATAATGGGCCTCATTCCGAGTATGGCGGTAAGGGATAGCGGCCACCGGTAACGAGACCGGTGGCGGTATTCCCTTACCGCCATACTCCGAGTTCCCTCTGCGCCCTCGCCCTTAACACCTGCTTTGAGCAGGTGTTAAAGTCGAGGGCGCAAAGGGGCCTCCAAGCCAATAACGGTGACCGTAATGAACGGTCACCGTTATTTGCATCTTCCCCATTCCCATTGAGCCCTATGGGGGCTCATTTGGGAATGGGGAAGAGCCTTGGTGAATGGGGAATTACCACCCCGCCAACCTTGGAATGGGGCGGTAATTCCGCCATCCACCAAGGCGCTGCCGGTCCGGGTACGGCGTCAACCAAGGCGTTAATAGCGCCATTGGTTAGCGCCGTACTCGGAATGAGGCCCAAAGTCTGCCGTACCTAGCTCACTTGCGTGACCTCTTCCCTGGTCGTTTTACCTCTTTTTTCTGCTTTTTATTGCTGCTTACATCCTTCTTCAGCCTTTCCCTTTTCTCCGGCCTCCGACTACCTGGCTCTCTTGTGCAACCTCTCCCCTGCCTTCTTTTCTGCTCCCACCTGCCTCACCTACACCTGATTGAGGAAGGCAAAACCTTCTTCTGTGACCACAACGCTACACTCCATCTTGTGTCCTGACCCCTGAGAGTCCCCGTTCCTGCACTGTGCGCTCCCTGCTTCCACTTTTTTCTGCTCTTTTCTGCTGTTTTCAAACTTTCCCTTTTCTCCAGCCTCTGCCGGACCTGGCTCTCATGTACGACCTAACCTGTCCTTTTCCCTCTTTTTTCTGCTCTTTTCTGCTTTTTGCATCCTTCTGCCTTTCCTTTTTCCCTGCCTCTGCCGTAGCTGGCTATCTCCCATGCCCTCTCTCCCACCCGCACCAGCTTCCCCTACCCTTGATTGGCCTTTCCTTCAGAAGAAACTGCCTCTTAACAGTATCCCCAGGGCAGCGAGATAAGGACCACAGCAAAATGCGGCTCCTCTTCTGGGCCACTCCACTCCGTGTTGGCCGTTTTTGCCTGGGAAGCCTTCCGTCGTCAACCAGCAGCATCTGACAAGGTTAATGCATTCTGGATGGGGGTTACAAAAATTACGGTATTCCACTAAACGACTACTCTTATTATCCTAAATAATATAGCACACCGTTGTTAATCAGCTAGTAATTTGTTTACAATCACTGCTCACGTATCTCAGATTTGGGCATTTCTCCATGTACTGTTGAATCTCAGATGTGCGAGTTTCACTGCTCATGTGTCTCAATATTAGGCGTTTTCTCCCACTGCTCATGTGTCTCAAGTGTGGGTGTTTTTCCATGTACGGTTGAATCTCACATTTGGATATTTTCTCCCACTGCTCGTGTATCTCAAATTTAGGTATGCCTCCATGTAGTGTTGACTCTCAAATGTAAGCATTTTCTCCCACTGCTCGTGTATCTCATGTTTAGGCATTTCTCCATGTACTGCTGAATCTCTGCTCAAGTGTCTCAAATTTGGGCGTTTCTCCATTTGCTGCTTTATCTCGGATTTGGGCATTTTCCCCCCCATTTACTGTTGAAGCTCTAAATTAGTCACTTTGTGCCACTACTGTAGTGTCCCAAATTTGGACATTTATCCATTCAAATGTAGGCATGTGTCCCCCTTCTCCCTCTCATTGCCATAGTTGAATTTGGGTGTTTCTGCAGCGGTGCCAGAGTTGATTTCTGGGTTTGTCCATTCTGGTGTCGTGGCCAATTTTGGGTGTCTGCGTTGCTGTCACCAGGGTTGGATATAAGCCTTTCCCTCTAGCAGAATTACTTGAATCCAGGTGATTACAGGGTAGCTGTCCCTCACACTGCCACAGTTAAATCCAGGTGTTAGCAGTGCAGTGCTGTGGTTGATTTGTGGGTGTGTCCATTGCACAATTATGTATCCAGGAAACCCCAGACAAGTAAACCATTAAATCAAAGCATCACCCAACATTTGCCCACCCACAAAACTAGGGTTGACCGATCAAGCACCACTTCCTCATTTTATTACAGTACCAGTTGTACACCCATTCAGCAGCCTACCACACAACAGGCCCATCTCAACTTCTACGATAAAATCCTGACGAACAACCAGGAACACAATTGGTGCAACCAACCCTCTGCCCTCAAACTCGTAGGGGAAGTCAGTCTTCATGCTTGGATTGGCCGACGGACCACAATAAGAACGTTGGTTGTACCATTGAGTGGCAACCGAAGACGCACGACAGAGGCATTGTCATACTAACCGATCTACTAAGTAATCTCCCCTCTTTCCTGCTCCTCTGACATAACCAACGCCACTATACATGACTAGGGGCTAGCCACGCTACACATAGACACACCGAGAACTAATCTAATGTTCGCACCCAACGCCTTCCCACAAAGACAATAAATCCTTCGACAGTACACAAATGCACGCCAACACAACTCAATCAAACACCTAACAGCCATTTGCGACTCTGGACCCCTTATGGATACACCTAACCAGTGTGCACAGCTGCAAAACCCACCCTAATATCCTATGACACACACACACACCCAACACAAACACCATCACACGTCTGAGGCACTGCATCCTACCCATACGGTTACAACATGTGGAGCCTTTCGAACCAATTCCCACATGCAAGACAACGCTCACAGACCCCATTTCCTCCTGGTTCTGAACCTATCCTATCAATCCTGTCCTCACTAACACACCCACCCACCCCCCTCCGAGCACCTGGAGACTGCCTGTGGGTGGTGGCGTTGCATGGTATAAATCAACATGACATAACTTATTAATATGTTATAAAACTCGCTCAAAGAGATTTCAGGAGACAGTGTTTTAGGCGGGGCAGGGCAGGTTGTGGGTAGGATTAGCCATAAGGATTAACATGGACATGAGCTGTCAATAGGAGGGTAAATTACAAAACAAACTCCATAGGCTGTGTATCTCACCTCACATCCCAACATCCTTCTACCTGCACTCCTTTGCCGTAGTTTTGGCTTACATGTGGTGCTAAAGCACCATCCAATAGCCAAAACTAAAAAGCACCCTTTTCCAAAGTCGTTGATTCCTTAGGGTAGGCGATGTACTTTGGGAGCTCAATTTTTGATTGTAGACTCACCCTCCCCACGTGAACGTGTTTTCGGATCCTGCCTCCATTTCCTTATGTGTTAAAATGGAGGGCATTTAGAAACAAGCCAGTGCAAGTATTTCAATGCAAAGTCCAGATTGGCATAGTTACATCCCCCCCCGTCCCCTCCCCTCTGCCTGGACCTTGCTGTCACTGCGCTCTCCAATAGCACCCATAACTAGAGGAGGGCTTTGCCATGCAGACGGGCACCCGACACACAGACCAGGCGTGTAAAAGAATCGGGGAATTGCATTTCTTCGCTATGTGTGCCCTCGATCACACTTGAAACGGTGAGATTCCCCTGGTGACGATCCGCATTTAGACAAACACCGTCGCCATCTGTGATTGTTTTCTATGTCAAGGAATATTTGGATCCTTCTCCTTTACACAACATCTGTGACGACATCTCGCCGTCGCGGAATCTTTCGGCCTTCCCACGCTCCATCTGTGATTGGTTCCATCTCCTCCCTGGAAAAGGCCGGGCATTTGGGCCCATCGCGGGGAGCTGTTCTCGCCCCACAAATGGGCACCGCGTGGAGCATGCCGGAGGCTGGCAAGCTGCAAGATTTCAGCCTGGCCTGGTGGGTTCACTCCATAGCCATGTGCTGACTGAGGGTGGAAGCAGGGTGCCCGTTCCAGAATATTGGGCCAGTGTTATAAGCCTGTTTGTAAGTGAGGCAGTGGTGTCCCGCTTAGCCCTATAGCCTAGTTGGGTAGCTCACGCCACAGTTTTGAGCAAATAGTTAAAGCAGCGTTGCTAGGGGGGGGCTAAGGGGGCTGTAGCCCCTGGTCTTTTTGTTGTAGCCCCGGATAGAAGCTCAGAGGCTACAACCAAAAGGATATAGCTAGCCCCGAATCCCACCAGTCCCAACATTAGGTTAGCCCCTAATCTTTTCCAGACCTAGCAACACCCCTGTAATACCGGGGCAGCGTGTTCACCACTGCACGACCAGAAGCCACACCATCGGTAGTTAGCGGCCGTAACGCCCTGGGCGGCTAAACAAAAATGTGTCCCCCCCCCTCCCTCAAGTGCCCCCCTGGTAATGCGGGGGTGTGTGGGGGGGTAGGTACTTCACATTATTCAACAGGCTCTGATCCTTTGCATCGGCTCCCTATTACTAAATGCGCTCCCTAAGGGCAGCCCTGATCGGCAGGACAGAAACAAAACACGGAGACAAGGAAAACCATCAGGAAAGCTACCTTTTCCTGCTATGCTGCCTCTCTATCTGGAACAAGTTAGAAAAACAGATTCGACTGGACCCTCAATGCAGCACTTCACGGAGGACCTAAAGACCCCAATCTTCAAAGAACATCTCACCAATCGCTGATCGCTCCACTCAGGCTTCTGTCTCCCCATCTGTCGCCCCCTGCTTCCCCTACCCTTCCCAGCTCCCCAGCACCCTACTTCTGAGTGCATCCCCTAAGCACAGGGCTCTGTCGCTTCCCAACTAGCTTGTGCTTTATAAATCCCACACATCTGTACAGATGTGAATTGGCGCATGCGCATTAGACTTGTGCAGTCACGGTCTTGGTGGGTCTCGCTATCCGGAGCAGCAAACTCCTTCCGGAATATTGGGGCATTGAGACATGCATGTATTTCCCCACTAGGCCCAAAGAGTCACAGCAAGTCTGTTTTGGTGGGTCCCTCCATATGTATGTGCTGAAGACGGAAGCCGCAAGCTTGTACAGGCGGAGTGATGTAGTGTGACATGCATGTTTATAAGGGAAGCGGTGGACTCTCCAGTAAGGCCAGTAGAGTCAGAGAGGGGCGGGATGGGTGGGTCACTCCATTCGCTCCTCTCCGTTGATGGTGGAAGCAGCTCTTTCAGGTCAGACCAATCAAGGAGCAGGTACACGCTGATAGGACAGAAGAGAAAGAGGGTCAGGAAGAGGCCAGGTTTTCAGGATTATCATGAATAGATAAACAGACTATATTCTCCAGAAAACTGAACCTGCTGCCCAGAGGTGACCCACAACTCTGCACAAGGGAAATATAATTGGCACAAGCGCACACATTGTTTAATAGAGAACAAAAGAGGGAAGTAGGCGGGAAAGGTGGGAGGATAGCTCAGCGGCAACGTGCTCGCCTTGGAAACAAGCCGACACGAAGCAGCACAGGTTTAATCCCTGGGTCCGCACTTAGAAACCTCTGGGTATTAAGTGGGTTATAAATACGCAAAAAATATGACATATTCCTTTAACAGCGCCTCGCTGCCCCCGGGCTGTGTGAGCGCTTTAAAAATGCAAATAAATAAAAGGTGCAGTCAATGGAAAAGACACTAGGTTTTCAAGTCAAATATCCCTGATGACAAGCCATGTGATCTTGCACAGATACGGCTAATGAACCGCAGCGACTTGTGTTCATGATGGGTAGATCGTGGGGCACAGGATCCCACTGCATCTTACCACGTGTATTGCTTCATTTGCCATGTTTGAAAGGGGGCCTTCATTATACCAACATTTGTTGACTCTCATAGACTCTCCCAACAATAGCAATCCATCTCCAGTGCTCAACAGCACCCACCCATGTGCCCGACCTCTCTTGGGCGGCTTAAGTCGAGCCTTGCCAGCCACCCACATCCCAGAACGTCAACATGCACACACGCATCCCGTAAACTAATCCCCCTAGAATTTCCATCCACATTGTCCACGGTCACCAAGGGCGTTCAACCAAGGAAAAAGCGCATTGAGGCCACACAAGTGAGAAAGAGCGCTATATAAATAACTCAATACAATACTTGACACCGCAAGTGGTCAGGAAGAGTTTTCAATGAATCCTACATTTCAGGAAAAGCAAGGCATTAGAATACAAAATGTGCTGTTCAAGATCATACATCGTTGTCAGTGTTGTGATTGCCCTCACAGCTCACAAGTAAAAGTTGTCACAAGGACAAACATAACGCAGTTCTCGCTCAGCCGTATGGGCCCGATTGGACATAAAACACTTCAAAAACAAAAAAGGGGCAGGGCAACATTATGGTGACAGATGTGCAGACAGTACCACCCAGCAGGTAGTGAGTAGTGGCCTACACGCCCACCTATGCACCGGCAGGAGGCTGCAGGTGCTGAGGTCCACATGCACCCACCTGCTACTACTCAGGCGGAATAGAAAAGACTTGCCCTGCAGCATATTGACCTGATTTATCTGGTGGCGAAACATTGAGATGGCTGCCTAATTGCTATAGCAACTGGAAGCAGCGCTCTCAGAGCAGCAGAACCGTGCCAGGTTGCAGAGTACGCCGCGGCCAGAGTTCAAAGTGGACGGCAGTGGTTGGGAGCAGTACGCCTCTACTTTTTTAAATTACGTTTGACTGTTGCTATACTTTAAAACAAAAAAAAAAAAGAAACCGTTCCGGAATGGTTTTTTTTTTAAAATAAAAGTGTAGGAAGAAGTTGAAACGTGCACTTCAGGGCCGGCCTTAGGGCAGTACGTGCCGGGCGACCGCCCGGGGCACCATAGCCCCCCAGGGCGCCAGCTCGGGGGAGCCTTTCAAGGAAGGGGGGGGGGGAATTGTTCTTTTTCTGCCTGGGGCGCTGCCACCATTAAGGCGGGCACTGGTTCCCTTAAACAGCAGGCGCATTTGTTTGGGGTTTTTGATTGTGCTTCGAAGGGGGTGCGTGGCGATGGGGTTTGTGGGGAGCGGGTGCAGGCCATAGGGAACATAGTTCCACAACTTTATTTTCCACTGCATTTTTTCGTACACTTCAACCACTGGCCACAACAAAAGAACACGTAGTGTAGCAGGCACACCGAACAGTTAAATCAGAGCACCTAAGCAAGGCTGGCATAACAAAATCTCCTGACGACAAACTTCTTTAAGTAATTTCAGGGATAAACACCCTAACAATTTTCTTATCACTCAATAAATGTTTATGAACAGGAAAAAATCTGCCACAATAGCAGTCGGGTAGTGCAACTTCTGCAGAGCGCTGCGTGCAGTGTTGGGGTCAAATCGCAGACTAGGCTGATCCTTCGGAGGTCAAAACAATGATTATTATTATATCATGGTGCACAATCAGGTCCAATTAGAGGGTTCTTAAGAATAATATACGTTTTAATTCAGTGCTTACAGGCTTCTGAGGTAAGGCTTTATAAAGATTCAATTATTAGTATAGAAACTTGGAAACATAGTCGCAGCCGAAACCCTGCAGTGAAGCTGTGTAACCTTACCTTCACTGTGATGTTGCTGGGAGCCCTGCCATCCCACTCCAGAAAGGAGGGCCTGGCGAGAGACGTTAGTTGGTGGGAGTAAATAACACACAGACACGCTCATGTTTTGGCGGGGTGTCAGTCCTTTTATTGCCTTACTTGCGTTCTGTCACGTCAGAACGCCTGAGGGGCCTTTTCTCTACACACCACATCCCACCCCAACTTGCCTGACAATTTTCATACACTTGTGTAGTGTGACAGTGTGTATACGTTACATTACATCAGTCCTGGGGTGGGTACCTTGCTAACTTACAGTTTGTCGGTAGACGACGTGTAGAACAATCCCCCTAAGTCTCGTGGATATCAGGGGTCTCTCCCGCAGCTGATTGCATGACTCGTTGCGCCGCGGTCGATGTATTAGGGTTGCAGCTGGCTCCTCTTGTGTTTGCTCACCATTGCGCACCTCTCCTGGTGGGATGGTGGTGGCCATGTCCCTCTCCTCTCCTCCCTCGCTGCTCAGCGTCTCCTGGAGGTCAGGTCGGAGTACATCTGGTGCTGCCTCGGCCGAGGAGGGGGGGGGGGGGGGGGACCTCCTTCCACATTACTAGCGGTACCTTCCGGAAGTGGGAGACATTTCTTGTCACGGTCTATTGTCCTCACTGAGCTGTCACCATCCTGTGTTCCTTGTGGGTGACTGTCCACAGTATTTGTTCATACTGGAGGGCCATTTTGGTTTGGGGTGCTCGGTTTCTAACTATCACATGGTCTGCAGGGTTCCGGTCGCTGTTGATGGCCTGTCGGACTCGGCTTTCTCTGTTGTTTTGGGCTTGTCTCAGATTCTCGATTAATTCTGTCTGGCTCTGGGGGAGACCAGCTGTGGTGGACAGGCAGTCCTACTTGTATTGGGAGCCCAAATATCAGTGTGGCTGGACAGACGTGTGTTGATGAATGAGGCGTCTGTCGGTATGCTCGTAGGAACCGGTAAACCTCTGGAAGCCATGATGTCTGTTGTTCCTCTGCAATGCGGATTACTTTGTTAAACAATGCCATAAAGCGTTCTGCATCTCCATTCGCTTGGAGCCAATATGGGGTGATGCAGTGGTGTTGGATGTTCAGGAAGTTGCAGAGCTCTCGCCGTTTAAATGGTAGGCCGCTGTCGTTTTTGACTTTATTGGGTAAGCCGTGTATCGTAAAAATCTTTTCCAGGGCAGTGATGACGGATGTCGCATCTGTGGATCGCACTTGCTCCACTTCCGGGTACCTGCTGAACTCGTCGATGGCGACAAGTAGGTACGCCTCATTGGCTACCAAGCAGAAGACTAGGCTTATCACATCACACCTCTGTTGACTGCGAGGTGGGCTCGCAATGGACTCTGGAGGGCTTTGTCTCTCCATCACATGTGTTTACTAGGGCTGTGACTTTTGTCTGGATGTTGGCAGTCACATCCTGGACTTGAGGAAGGCCTTAGTTTTGGTGATGCCTTGATGCCCTTTGTGCGCTAGGCGCAGTGCTCGCTCTTCTAGTGTCAAAGGTAGGACAAGGTTCCATCTGGGTGCTCGTCCTTTGGTCTCTACCACGGCAATTGCAGTAGAATTTTTTTCTGCATCGATCGGCAGGTGACTGATTGCTGCTTCCATCGTGGCTACTTGGCAGTCAGTTCTCTCTCTTTGGCGTTCCATCTTTAGAAAGTGGTCCAGGGGAATATTGCATTTGGATAGAATGTCCCTCCGGAGCTTCTTGAAGGATATACTGTGGATGACTTGCCGTCTCACCGAAAACTCCTCATTGGGGAACTCGCATCCGATGGCCAATTAGTGGATTCTCGAGTGGAAGTCATTGATGGATTCCGATGGTCGCTGTCTTGCTAGGCTGAGTTGGAACCATTTGTAGTCTGGGTTGAGCTGGGGGCAGAACTTCCCATTGAGTACGGTCCTTGCTGCCTGGTATTCGTTCTCTAGTTCTCGGTTTGAGTGCACTGATTCATGCCAGTAACTCCTATCTGGTCGTGGGCTTGCTATGCTGGGGCACTATTCCGGGGACCTGCTGTGGCTATCAAGAGGGGTTTGTTGGTCAGCTGCCATTGTGTCTTGTGCGGGGCAGCTGGCTGCCTCTGCTTTTGTGTATCTCTTGTTGCTCGTGGTGTTGTGCGATTGCATGTACCTTTGGGGCCTGCTTTCTCTTTCTCCGTCATGCATCGTGTGCGTTGCATCCATTTGTTAGGGAGCTCTACAATATCCCAGCGTGTGGCTTCTGTGCCCTCACAGAGATGGGCGCTACTTTCCTCCTAGCGCGTGTTACTGGCGTGCTTTGTTGGCGTGTGGGGCTAGCCGGTTTATTTAGTAGTGTTCTTTCACATTGTGTGACTGTTTTATGTGTTTCGCTCACAAGCTGGCACTGTTCTCACCTACTGTGGCGGTGCGACAGGGCTTGCTGCTTTGCACCTGCGTCCCCTGCTATGCACGGGTTTGCACCTTCTCAAACTCTTCTCTGCTGTAGGAGGTCTGAGCCCACGTGGCTGCCGGCACACCACCTTCTGCCCCGCAGTATCCGCAGGAGCTATGGCTATGCCAGTCTTTACACATAACCTCATGCCAGAACGTTATCTAGTGTAAGGAATTATTTCTAAAGAACACATTTTGCCCTTTGTATGAGCGTAGGCTTCCTTCTTGAGTGAGTTTCCTCAAAGAGATCTGGATTTACAGCTGCCCCCCAAAAACCAAAGTGGGGTTTCAGTGTAGGCTAGTTCATCAGAATAGTCCGTTTTTGCCCAGCGTTTCAACATATGAATTTGATTTGGCAATGTAGGTAGCTCCCTCAAGCAGGTTTTGCGCCTTCCCACAAGACGTGGGTGTGGTTTGACAGTATGGCCATGGGTGTAGAGTAAGCCTGGGAACAACATTTTAGCCACGATTGGAAGCACCTGAAAATTTCACTATTTTGGGGATTCAAACATTTAAAAAAATGATCAGTTGTTCGGGCAACATGTTTTGGCTACTTTGAGCTATTGTAGTATAAATAGAGCATGCGTGGTTCCATTTAAAATGGGCTTTTTAGGCAGAGGTAGGAGGTTCCTGCTGCAGTTGAAGGAACAGGCTTTACTTGAAGATGTAGAAAGTTAACCGGATTGAGTTCAGGCAGAGGTAAAAAAACTAAAATAGGATTAAGTCAGGGGAGAGGTTGAACACACAAATGGAATAAGCCATCTTTTTGCGACTGTAACAAGATCCTAGTGAGCAGGTTGCATGACATAAATGTATGTGACGTTATTTGCCAGAGTGATGAGAAGATATTTTGGGAGGCAAACAGGAGAGTCAGTTGCTGGTCGCCGAGAAAAAGTAAACAATGAACGGGACTCCCAGCATGAAGGTGATCGCAAGGAGGACTGATAAATACAGGAGATAATACAAAGGAAACTGAGCACACCAACCCATAGTTTGGTGGAATGGCGTGCATTACCACAGTATGAAAAACACAGAGACATGGTGCATCCCGAATAGAGATGAAAGGTCCATGATTCAATACTGAGTGGCAGTAAGACATACATCTGGAGCACTCCAAAAGAAGCTGGAGATGACGGTTCGTCAATCTCCTTTTAAAGGTCCTGAAGAAGGTGGTATAAGCAAGGTGGCACACCGAAGCCAGACCGCCGACCATGGCAAGTGATATCCTTTTGAATAAGTAGGGAAACATCGCTAAGAACTTGCAGACCACCAGTTTGTTTTCTGACACAGCTGGGGGCCATAGTTTATAGCATGTTGTGGGATAGAACTCAGAGAGCAGAAGCAGAATAAAGTTGTACAACATACCTTTCTCGAGACATCCCGGTTTTAGAAGAGGAGACCAGTTCTCTGTCTTTTTAGTAATATTAAGGGACCAGGAAGATCCCTTGTAGCATGATGCAGCATATGATATGGTTTTTATTTGTGGAAATTATGTCTAGTTGAGTTTAGGAGTTGGGCAGTCTCTTTGCGCTATCCCTATTAGATATTCTGCCCACCAGCGATACCCAGGGAAAGCTGGGCCAATCTCTATATGACCACTCTACCAAGAATCATCCGCATTCACAATATCTCCCGTTACAACTACGCTGCCGATATCCAAATTATCCTAAGAATTCCCAAGTCAGGCACCAACCCCCTTCCTGACCTTGAAGCCTGTCTCTGCGATATTGATCGATGGATGACAATAAATCACCTCCTTTTGAACCCTGATAAAACTGAAATTGTGATGTTCGACAAAACTGTCCTTCTACCGCAGCCGTTCCCATGGCCCCCGTCTCTCGGCCCACCACCCCCAACCCCTCCGATACAGTGAAAAACCTAGGCTGCACTATGGACTCAGGCCTGACCCTCTCCCGTTAGATCAACAACGTGTCAAAATACTGTCACTACAACCTCAAACTTCTCAGACGCATTTTTCCCTACCACTCCTACCCAAACATGCTTGCCGCTGTTATGTCTATTGTGATGTGGAGACTGGGCTATGCCAACTCCCTATACCTAGGAGCCCCGGCATACCAACTCAACAAACTCCAAAGAGCCCAAAACGCTGCTGCAAAACTGCTCCTTGCCCTAGGTCAAAGAAACTACATCTCACCAGCACTCCGAACCCTCCTCTCGCTGCCAGTCGGACGAAGGGCCATCTTCAAGACCCTATGCATCACTCACCGAGCAGTGCACAAGAACGGCCCATTATACCTACAAGAAAAGATAAAACCATACTTCCCATCCAGCACACTAAGATGAAGCACTGCTCTCCTTCTAGTGACTCCAACCTCTAACTCTGTCAGGATTGCAGGATCCGCCTTCTCAATCATGGCCCCATCTGTGTGGAACTTGCTTTCCCCTCATGTTTGACACACCAAAGACTATATGACCTTCCGCAAAGCTCCAAAAACGTGGCTCTTTCCATAATACCAACCACGACCATCTGAAGCAATTGAGCCCTAGCAACCCGATGGCTAATGCTCAATGAGATCCCGAACAATGTTATCACTGAATACACGTATTAATTCACTATTAAGCAACCGCGTGCCTGAAATGCAGAATATCAATCTCCTTAGATCGTAACTCTCCCAAACACTCACCTCCCATATCACTATGCTTACCCTCTACTCTACGCCATCACACAATTAGAGTGCAGCTACACCCCTCGATCAATTTCAGCCTAGCTGCTCACATACGGGAATTACCCAATGAACACCTCTTAAATCTAATAAAACGCAGCACGCATAAGCATCCTACAGGCCTAACGCAGCCAGATCCCAGTCTTGGTGTCCACCCGCCAGACTGCACACATTCAACAGATATCAATTCCCCCACACCTAATGCTAGGATGCAGCTACCATAAAGCAATTACACCAGCTGCACACATAACTGGTGCACCCAAGCACCCTACGACGCCCTACTCTCTCAACTGACCTGGACTACGGTGCCCGAGGGTGTTCAACCTACCAGCGCTTTGAGGTCATACTAATGATGTATAGAGCACTATATAAATGTCAAATAACATAACATAGGAGAGTTCTTCTTGAGGGACATATACAGTTTAGCATTAGTGCTGTTTTTATGAAGG
Source organism: Ambystoma mexicanum (assembly GCF_040938575.1). Taxonomy (NCBI): domain Eukaryota; kingdom Metazoa; phylum Chordata; class Amphibia; order Caudata; family Ambystomatidae; genus Ambystoma; species Ambystoma mexicanum. Next base: position 607,974,197 of record NC_090938.1, on the reverse strand, counting down.
TATGGTTTGTCCACCCTCTTTTGTGATGTAAATGGACACCGCGTGGGTGGAGGAACCTCATCTCTAAGTGTAGACAATATTAAAACCACTGACCTGTTGTATAATGCCAAACAGGAGAAGACATCCATCTTTTTTTGTGGCCATTGAAATTACTTCTTGCTCACATAGAAAAGGTATTGGAATCTTTGGAGGTAGGAAAGTGAATTCATTGGACCTAACCGAATGTGGCATCTTCTGTTGGCAAGACAAACTAGTAGTTGCAAAGTAAAAGCTTTACAATATTCCTTCTGGTAGCAGGATATTATATTCAGTGGCTTTAACACATTAGACCATATTTGTGTGTCCAGATAAAATACTTGTCGATTGGGAAGTTGTGACCAATACATATTAGATATCTTTTTTGGTAACCACCCACATTCACCAATGATGACTCTGAAGATAATGATTACGATCACCAAGATAAAAGGTGACCCATCCAAGTCCAGGCCGTAAAAGAGGATTTGGGAAAATAGTGATAAAAGGAGGAGATAAAAGCATAGTTACAGACACAGGAGGGCAGGGCAGAGCTGTTCTTCCACCTTTATACACAGCCTTTCGAAGACGGCCTGTCAGATCTTAAAGTGGAAAACGTCATCAGTAACAGCCACAGTACCAACTCCACCACCACCAATTGTGTGCCATATGAGCATAGGAGGGCATGTCTTCTTACACCAGCAAGTAGATTAAGAGTATAGTACAGGACAGAGAACAACAGCGTCTCTTCTGCAGGTTCTCTTTTTTATTTGGCACTAATTTTTGGCCGAAAAAAACTCTTCGAAAAATATGGTGGGGTGGGTAAAGTCATATAAGGGGTCGTGGGGTGTAGGTAGTAAAAATCACAGAAGGGGGATTTTTCAGCCAAAAATCGGTAGCAAAATAAAACAGCAAAAATAAACCCTGGCGACGCAATGACATCGAACCCTCTTGTCACTGTGGCGGCAGTGCCAACTGAAATGATTTGCTGTGGTGCATTTTGATATTCCAGGGCATATAAAGCTTTCCTGTGACTTTCCAAAATTTCAAATATCTGAAGTATTGCTTTAGAAAACACACCATCCAGTGCGTGCCATTGACAAGTTGGCAATTTCACAGCATTGGCCAAGTATGACGTAAAAGTAGTTTTATTGGAGTATCTGTTGCGTAATAACACCTCACATTCTCTTCAAGGTCTTACATTTTCGTCTTCGACTTTATTCAGCCCATTTAATATTATCTTTGAATTCAGTAGTGGATGGTTTGTTTTTTCCATATGTCTCCACCATGTCAAACCCACATTCGGCCTCATTACGAGTGTGGCGGTAAGTGGTAAAGTTAGCGGTAACTCTGTTACTGCCAAATTTACCACTACACCAAATTAGGAGTTTGGGGCTGGAGTGCAGGATTTGCCTCCAGGAAAATGCTGCAGGTAAATCCTCACACTAACCACCAATAAATCGGCAGAATCGGCAGTAATACCGTGGCGGAAACTCCATCGTGGTAATTCCGCCAAAAATGCCCTGTTGGGTCCAACGAACCAAATTTAAATGGTGAATTACAACACCAGCACCACTAAGTGGCGGTAACAGTAATTCGTTAGGGCGATATTTTTGGCAGATTTGCCATCAAATTACCACCTCACTCATAACGAGGCTGATAGTCCTTTCTTCTCCTCCCTGACAGAAGATTGAATAACGCAAGAGGCCAAATGCCAATTCCTTGCTGACAACACTTTGCATACGGCAGATGACAAATGCAAACAGGGGGAATATAACCCACGGAACTATTGCCTTCCGAAGATTTCATGACAGTATTGCAAGTTTGGAAAATTGAAAAACATTTATTGTCATGGGCCAATATTTTTTTGGTTATTCAATTCCAATCCGGATGAGCCATTCCCACTCCAATTGACTCCTTAACTGGTTCCTCTACTTTTTTCACTCGCTTTTCAACTCCGCAGACAACGTGGCTCATGCAAAACATTGTGAACCATGCCCACAATTGCAATCCCTCAATGTTTGTGGACCAACCTTTCGGCTCTGAGGGTAGTCACTCCACCTGCTCATTTCCTCCCCTCTTGCCCAAGGGCCAGCCAGTCCCCTAAGAGGGGATAGGGTGGCACCGGAACATGTTAGGGTGAGGTGGCACTGGAACATGTGCTGTGGGCATCTGGCATCTGCAGGGCTCACAAGCAGCACAACATTCTCCTCCTCCGCCTATGAATCCAGACCCAGTCAATGATTTCAATTCTTTTCTTGAGAAGGAATACAGCCAGGAAAAAAACCACTAAGAGAAGGGAGTCTCTAGACTAGATCAAACAAGTGGAATCAAGGACACAAAAGAGAGGTGACAACAACAGGGGGGATTATTTGCTTCACACAAAAATGGGAAAGTTGTCTAGATTTCACAAGCAAGCTGGGGTACAAAAGGGAACAGTTTTTCATTGTGTTTTTTTAACAAGGGAAGCAAATGGAAGTAGTCACACAAGGCCTAGGAGGACACACATACGGGTTAGGATTAGAAGTACAAAGGGGAAGAACGATTGTTGATTTTTTTTTAACCTTTTTGATTAAGACAAGGGGGAACAGGAGCAGGAGAAAAGACAGGGACATTGTTTTCCCAACTAGTGTGTAAGAGGGACCATTAACACAAACAGACAAAAAGTGGAAAGACGAATTTAAAAATCACATCCAATACACTGGCAAAAGAAACTCGCCATGCTCCTCGAAAATCCACAAAAACATCTCTTACACACAGGTTCTGGACTTGCCCTGCACATTCCTGCCAGTACAAAAGGGCCACACAGAAGAAGCAACAGTGGGTTGTCTTTATATAGGACCTTGAACCTCCCAGAAAAGGCCTAATCTCGCCATATGCTTTGGTGGCTTTGATTCGCAAACCAAACAGAACACTTAAGGCCCAGGGCCATTGTGCGGCTCTGGGCTACGGTGGGACAACCAACTCGGTTCCTGCTGCAAGTGAGGGCAGCAAGGGGTTTTCCCGGCCTTAGAGGCGAGGGGTAGGGATGGGGCTGTCAGGGGGTTCAGGATCGAGCCGGTCTGCTTGAGCAGGAGTGGAGTTCGCCAAAGAGACTGTTACACGGCTGGAAGAGCAGTTATTTTCTACACACTCTGGTTGAAAACCACCACATCTCGATGCACTTATCACAGCGCCGCATTTGCAATCACAATGGCTCACGCTTCGCAGAGGCTGGTTTACTCAAACGGCGGTGTCAAAACCACAGAATGAAAGTGAAAGACCCAGGTTACAAGGTGCCATGTTGCAGGCTTCCTGAGAAAACAGGAAACCTACCAGAAAAGAAGAGGCAGGGTGCCGAGACACACAGAAAAGAAGAGACGGGGTGTGGAGCCTGTGACAACTGCACAACACACAGTGAAAGCTGAGTGTGCTGAGAGAGTGGTCAGATCAAGCCAAAACACTTACAGCAAATAAAAGACATACACTTGGAAACAAAACATGAATGATTGACATATGTATTTAGTTGTCAAAATATGTAAGGAGTGGCTGCAACTATGAGTAAACGACATTAACGCGCCTTCACATGGACATCCCAACAAGCTTGCACGCGAGGTAGAGATAAGACTAAGTGGTAATACCTAGTTTTTATGAAACCTGTAATGCTGGCAAGCATCGGACTTCTCAGGAGTCCAAATCGTGGTAATTGATGGACTGCGGCACAAGGCGATTAAATGATCTGCCCAGAATCACACTCATTTGATCAAGTGGAGAAGATGGGATTAGAACTCGAATGCCGCGCACGCAGTTGGCAATATGCTACTAGTCCTCATGTCATTCCCATTCACACAGTACTTTAATGAGAGCCCGTCACTCATGGGTTCCAAGTGACTTCCGAATTCGAGTGGGGAGTGGTGTTGGTTTCTAAAAGAGTGCCCTCTGCCAGGTTTCAGAATCCTCTGGCAACCGTGGCCCCCAGAAATTAATGTCTGATGTCAAACAAAGTAAGAAAAGGTTCACCATGTTAGCTGCTCGTTTGGCAAAGCCTAGCCTTCTAAGAGAATGGAGAGTTGGGGTGTTGAGGTCATCAATGAAAGGCTCTGGGCAAGTGGGGGGCGACAGGTTTGCCGCATATGTGGGTGTCAACCAGTGGTGGAAACAGACTTTAACTAGGGGATTCCACTTAGTGCAGGGGTAAGAGAGGGGTTCAGCACGAGGCGGGGGTGGGGGGGGGGGGTGTTAGTCACCCTCATAAACAGTTGCTGCTCAGCCCCTCGGAGAAAATGAATAACGAACACCTGGAAAATAGCAGAATTTGTCATAATGTTAGCAAAGTGCAAAATGTGCACACCTTTTAAAATCACAAAAAATGCAGGTCAATATGTTCTGTACAGTCCTGCTCGGACCCTCAAGTGCTCTTGTGGGGAAGTGTCTCGCCTCTCAACCTAGCGACCACGGTCCAAATCTTGCCCAAACGCACTGCAGAATTTGGAAATAAATGTAAAATGCACACAAGAGTGCACGTGGATTCCCCAGGTTTGGGCAGCGACAGCACTGGCGGAAGGCCTTGGCTACTGGAGCTCTGAAGAAACAGCAGCTCACTCTCAGTGCGGAGGCAGGTAGAAGTGTCTCTGAAACGGGCGAATTTTGCACAATCTCCATTCGCGATGGCTATGAGCTGAATATTCCCCATTCGCGATGGCTATGAGCTGAATATTCCCCATTCGCGATGGCTATGAGCTGAATATTCCCCATTCGCGATGGCTATGAGCTGAATATTCCCCATTCGCGATGGCTATGAGCTGAATATTTGGTTGCATGGGATTTTTAAACGAGGGTTATTTCCTCGTTTGCACATTAATCGTGCATTTTTTCCCCGCAGGGTCGTTTTGGACGAATTTTTTTATTTTTTTTTTTTAAATGGGGGGGTCCTTCTAACCCTCCCCCACACCTCATGCTATTCCCCACCCCCAAAACACACATTATATATATATATATATATATATACACACACAAAACATTCTACCAAAGCAACCATAGGGAAAAATGCACGATTAATGTGCAAACGCGGAAAGTGGCCTCACTACAAACACGGTACATGGAATATTTTGAATTGAGTTATATATCTTTATTACATACGGTTTGCTCCATTAATAATTAAAACCACGAATACACTAGATAAAACCACAAAAAACATCATACAAAAATGACACACTATGTAAAGCGAGGGCCCCCCAGAGTTCCGACTACAAAACCGTCTAAGTTATATAAAAAAGCATATCAGTGCAATTCATTATGAAAAACAGTGCATGACTTAAAGAAAGCATTTCAAAACTCCCTACCTAGATCATGTACAACACAGTAGGAAATGGCTGCAGTTCTCCACCCTCCTAAATTACCGTGGCATTGTCTGTCTGACACAGCCTCGTCCCAAACGCTTCTACCTTTGGGAGGAAGCAAGTTCAGTCTGGTCATTAGCACCAATCTCCTGCAATCTGCTGACCTAATAGAACACATTCTGCCACCATGTAACGTGATGACGCGTAGACCAGCAGAAAGATCAAGTGAGGAAAGAGTGTCCACTGCTTGGAGACTCGGCTCCTGGTCATTTCCCAATACTGTGTTTCGCATGTACGTTTTTCAAATAAGACAAAGAGGACTGCTGAGAGGGGTCTATGTACAATATTCCCCAACTATCCAGTAGTTTGCGGCCCTCCCTGAGCCAAGCAAAATTATTTGGTACAGGTGACCTCTCAATTTCCGCCAGCATCTCCTTCAATTTGGTATTTACCGAATGTCCCAGGCAAACTTTCATAAAATAGCAAGCAAACCTATGTTTCATAGGGACCTTGCAACGAATCCCATGATATCATCCGTGTGTCTCTAGGTAGAACCCCTTCCTATGAGGCCAGGAAGGTGAGGTCGCTACCTACAGTCCCCCTGGGGGTGCTACTCAGCAGGAGGATCGCATGGGGAGGGACCCCCATATGGCACCATGGACAACTATCCAGAGAAAACGTGTTAGGCCCAGACTCTGTCAACCCTTCCCTCTACATCTTGTCATAGACAAACTCCTTCAAGACCCCACACATCAATATATGTAGCCCAGGTAGAAAGTCCTACAGCGTACTTACAAAGTACTGAGACGAGAAAGAAACGCAGAACCATGAAGATCACTATGAGCCGCGAACGTCACATTTTAATAGAAGTGACGGGCAAACCAAACGGAGAAGCCCTCCCTGGAGGAACTGGGTTGTTCGAAAAGGAGAGAAGAGAGGACTGGACGGGAAAGCACAAATCGAGATGCTTACATACAGGTAGAGGTGTCCCAGGAAGGTCCGCCATGGACGGACCGGCAGACAAAGAGAGGCCATGGGCAACCAGCCAATCGTGGATGCTGGTACATGGGATCATCAGGAGATGCACAGCCCGTGAACATGGGAAAGCTGCGAAGGTGCTGCAACCTCTAGAGAAGCCAAGTGAAGTCAGAGCGAGCGGTCAGAGAGACCCATGAACAACCAGAGAACGGCGGTAAGCACCCTATGGAGCTCTGGGTGATCGGTAACGGTTGATGAGATCCCAAAGGGTGGAAGTCTCTTTAAATAATGATATGGTACCCACAACACATAACAAGTAGCCTCCTACGCCTTTTCGTGCCAAAGAAGTAAGGGTCTGCGACCCACACCAGAAAAGTGAAGGGTGAAGCAGATAGACAGTCCCTGGCAGGTTAGTGATCATGGGCTGTCCAGAAGCCTGAGAAAGGCCACGGGAAGGGAGACATTCCACCATCACTTGTTCACCCATACAAGAACCATGAGAATGGCCAGGGGAAGAGAGACCAAGAGTTAACCTAGCAAAACCTGAGAAAGGTTAGGGGCAGGGAGACATCTCCCTAACATTGCGAATAGAAGACCAGAGGCTGAGAAGATTAAGGAAAGCAGTACACTAAGGACCAGGGAAAGGCACTCCTCAACCCTGAAGGCTAACCAGGAAGAACCCTACAGTGAAGACAACTGTTGATAATAAGGACTGCTGACGTTTCACTGAACTGTGCATTGAGAACTTTTAAACCTAGAGCTTTATGTTTTCCTCGAAACGAGATTGCAACCTGGTGAAGGGAGGCATTCCCTCAGGATACAGTCTCACTGCGGAACTCTTGAAGATTCACCACTTCTTTAGTTAAGTATTTAATGGAAGGGAAGGAAATAGGTTTCTGACACAGGACTCTGGACTCTTATTTTTGACATCCTGATAGACTATGTATTTTTAGTTGAGGCAGGAAAACTAGGTTTCTTTTTCCTTCTTGCACTTAAATAAACATCTTTGCCAACCAACATGCCAACATTGGTTCGGGCTCACACCTCTATAGCCTCTATACTCGAAATCCATAGTTCTAAGCACAGTGCACATTTGGGGGTACCTTGGGGGAGGCCTACTAATTTATTTTCATTATGTTTTGCACTCTCTCCAAAGTGGAGCAGTTGAAATAGCCCCAGATCTCGCTCCCAATGTTTGGAGCTTGGCCTTATAGACGCTATCAAGCCTTCGCTCACTCTACATATGGTAAAATATTAGCATCATTCTAGCTTTGCCACAGCTTTCATGGCAGTTGCCCTTATATGGTTTGACCAATTACCATTTTTAGAGAAAAGTAAGCCCACGTGGGAGTATGACACGACTACCTCAATTGGTTCGCTCTTGTGCCCAAGAGCAGTGGAGTAACTGCTGAAAATGTTGGGGGGGGGACAGGGATGGGGTGGAGGGAGTGCGAGTGGTGGCTCTTAGGGATCGTTAAGGCCAAATTGTTCGTTAAAATTTGGTTGAATGGTAGATTTGACTGAATTCAGTCACCATCATTAGTTCGAAGCCGAAGTTACCGAACATGAAGAGCTGGGGCTGCAGGGGTGTCCCCTGCTCCCTGTGTTCAGGATTTTTGACTTTGCGGTTGCGGGGGTGTCCCCTGCTTCCTCAGCATTCTTGGCAGGGGACCCAACAGAAAAAAGAAGGAAAAGGGACACTGCAGTGTCAGATCCGACCCGCGTTAGATGGATGGATCTGACTCTGTAGGGTAGAGATGGCGGCGGATGGAGAAAAGGTAACTAGGGGGGGGGGGTTATGGGTGTACTGGCGGTTTGGAGGGGGACATGGTTTTGGGTTTATGTACCAAGGCAAAAACATATTCGCAGCGAAAATGACTACGGTCAATTTCGCCGTAATTATGTACCTCGGTCAAACAACCTAAATCCCTGAGGGATAACACTAGACTACTACACCACAAGAGTCTATTTCTCATGCTCTGTTATTACTTTCATAAGACTGATGGCCTATCTTTAAAATTCGATTGGGTCCCCACACATCTCCAGCCGGCCTGCCATGCACCCAGTGACAACATCATATTCACAAACTTAATTCCAATAGAACATGCAAACAATACATTATTTATCATTCATTCAGGCACAAAGGTCAGCACACATATGCTTGCATACACTCTCACTCACACGCAAATGCACCCAGCACCTCCATTGACATACACTGTGTGCACACAACATTTATATGTACATATGCAATAACACAAGGAAACAGTGGCGCAACGTCCATTGAGCAGACCAGACTATCACCCCCTGATCCCTGAAAGTTTGGGCTACGTTAACCTGACCAAGCTGAACTATAAAGCCGTGGCTGAAAGGAACAGATTCACTGGAATGTCAGCAATTCCCTTTTTTCCATTCATTCAAAGGCAGAAGCTGTGGGTTAATGAAGTGCAGTGGGAGACCAAGTATACCTGGTATCAATTTTTAAATGCCATATATCTCCAAACTTGGGTTCTGCACAGCGTCTTATATGTGTATGTGCTGACATATTTTTTCTACAAGATTCCGACTGATTAAAATTAAGGTATGTTTTCCTGTGTTCAAATAGCTCCAAGCAGTGGCGTACCAAGCGGGAGAGGCAGGGGGGGAAAGCTGCCCCCCATGGCTCTTTTAAGAGTCAGACAGGGACATTTCTCATTGGGACACCTCTCCCGTTCGGCACATCAAAGAGGGCGCCCAACGGCGGATGTGTCCTGCTGGCAGGACAATGTGTGCTGAGCAATTCCTGCTCAGCACGCTCATTGTCCTGGCAGCAGGACACCTTACCCATTCCGAATGGTAGCGGTGTCCCGCTGCCAGGACAAAGTCCCAAGGAGCTCAGTTCAGCAGAGGATCCTCACGTTGCTCTGTATCAGCAGAGCATTACAATGTGAGCAATTAGGCACTGGTGGGGGGGGCACTATTAGCAGGGACTTTTGTCCCTTTAGAAATGGTAATGGGAGGGATTGATCAGAAGTGAGAAGGGTGCATATTGTTGCATGCTTTATGAAATAATAACTGAATTTAAACTCCAAGGGGGATTTGTTAGGCTCACATTAATCTACATGATGCTATTGTAACTTTGCATGCAGAATGGGGAGAATACAACTAAAGCCATACTCCCATTGCTCAACAAAGTTCTATGACAATGTATATAGTGTATGGTTAGTTTACTATGAAGGGTTAGTTTATTATGTAATGTGGTTTGCTTCCAAGGCATTGCTATAAATAATTTAAGCACATGAAATGTAAAGCAAAACCTTAATAAATATCTATATCAACTAAACCTGGAAAGATGTGCTTGGTCACTTAAATTGTCCACATCCCAATTTCACCATTTAACCAAGTGTGTGATCCTGAGCAAATCATTTAATCACATTGTGCCTTATCTGCAGCTCTACAAGTGACTGATTCACTTCAAAGCTAATGTTAATGTATCATGATATAATGGAAAAGCCTAATGACTATAGAGTTGCTCCACATATAACAAAAGTGTAATTTAGGTATTTTGCACCACAAAGTTATTTGCCACTTGGCTTATTTATGGCAATTTATTCTAAAGTCACTTCCATGGTGCCTCCAAGTATCAAGGACTGATGATGCGCCTTGCAATGTCCTTTTCTGTGAAGTCACTTCTGTTGGTGCAATCCATATAATAATTAGGAAGTTTGCATGTATTTTGCCTCAGAGGGCTTGGACAGAGCTCTAATAGATGAGTTTCCTGCATCTGGAATGATCCCGCAGTTTTATTTTTGTTGTTGTGTGTTAAAATGCCATCTTCCACTAATGTTACCAAAAAACTAGATTGGGGCAGGGGTGGCGGTTTGGGGGTGCCAATGAGACCAAGTGCAATTCCACACACTGCATTTCGGTGCGCACACTCAACCCTCCCCCACACTCTTCCAATGCTGGATACTCCCCTGCTTAGTTTGGTAAGTGAAGCAGTTTTTGGTGGCCTGTAACCTGAACCATGACACTCATTTACTCATTTGCACCAAACTGTCCTTAAAATGTGTCTGCAAAACTCTTAAATACTTTTTGCCAGTTGGTGAAGATTATTTTTGCCAGCAGGGGAAAGGTTATACAGGGCTCCTAAAGGTGTGCTTTTAACACAAAATCCCATACGGTTCTTTCTGCACACCTAGAGCAAAAACTGCTTAACAAAGGTACATCATGTTTGGAAGGCATATGGCACTCCAATTCATTTCACAGAATGCGCAGAATATGACATTTTTCAGTCACAGGTTTTCTCAGCTTGACTCTTTCCATTCTACTTGGGCAGGGTGCTCCTTCGACTAACTGCTTAACAAAAGTACATCATGTTTGGAAGGCATATAGCACTCCAATTCATTTCACAGAATGCGCAGAATATGACATTTTTCAGTCACAGGTTTTCTCAGCTTGACTCTTTCCATTCTACTTGGGCAGGGTGCTCCTTCGACTAACTTCATTTCGAAATTAGGATGGTGGTGCTTTAGTAGCATCTGAAAAGTGGCAAGACTCATTTTAGAGGCGTTGCAGATCTGTGGCTTGCCACAGAGAATGCACCATTTTGTTACCGTTAACGTGCCTTCATAACTAGGGCCTTAATGTGTACTGTGAGCTCTGCTCACATTGTCCAAATGTGACACGCGCCCTCACTAGGGGCAGCCCGCAGCCCAGCCCCCCCCCCAACAAACATACACAAACAAAATTAAATTTTTTTTTTTAAAAAAAAAAAAAGGGTTCCTCTGCTCTGCTTTCAAATGCTGCCCGGGCCACGTCTCATGTTGCACCGACCTAACCTCTTTGCACTCACGCACCTCCAGACAGAAACCAGCAAGCTGAGTGAGCTTCCTAGTTCCTGTCTATGTATCGCACAAAGCCGGAAAGCGATTGCCTGCGCCACAGCCCCTGGAAGTGCTGCTGTTAGCGTGGCAGCACAGGCACCAGGCCCTGCAACACCCAGTTCAGCACCCTGGCTGCTGACTTTGAGTCAGGCCAGCCAGGGTGACGGACTGAGCCATGCAGGGCATCCCGGCCCTGAATGTGTTGCAGCACGGCTGCCAGGCCTCTCAGCATTATGTAATGAGAAAGCACAAACTAAACTAAACTAAACAAGCCTTGCTGTGCACCCCAGCCAGGCTTGCGCTGTCCAATTACATAATTGATGATTGGGGCCCACCAGCCCTCCCTCCAAAAGTTGGGGGGACAAACAGGCATGTCACAGAAGTTGGGGGGGACAAAACCCCCTGACCCCCCCTATAATTACGCCCATGCCCAAGAGTATTGATTACTTCAGTGCAGCTAATTTGTCCCACAACCTGTGCCTGGGTATGGAATCAAAGGCCGTTTCTGAGTCAATAAAAGCCACATACAGCTGCCCACCTCTAATTGCACAATACCCAGGAGCAGATAATGAACAAGTGTTTAAAGCCCTCTCCTAAACCGGGCTTCAGAGGGTTTTAATGCGTTCCGGGAAGTAGCTCACTCCTCTACTCAAGTTAACAGACATTTAGATCTTTGTTTACCTGATATTTATAAAAGGGAGATTGGTCGATAATAATCTGGTCACTTACAGTTCCTTTCTTAAAAATAGGGACTATAATACTCTGTGCTGATGAGCGGGATAAAACCAGAGAGTAACTAATTCAATTAAAAAGCTTAAATAAAATTGGGAGCCACCAACTTAAAAAACACTTAAAAATATCTGAGTGCAGACCATGAGGGCCGGTGGTTTTGCCAGAAGGGAGAGTTTCTAAATTCGAGGAAATCTCCAGGCTGAATGCGATTTCTTCGGCACTTAGATCCTCAGAGGTTTCTAGGCCCACATGATCGGCATCGAAAAAGATCCTCTGAGAATGCACGATCCAAAATTCAACCAAAACAGCCTTGAGTAAAAAATGAATGATTAATGTGCAAATGAGGAAAGGAACCTCATTAAAAACACGGTAGACAGAATATTTTTAAGTGAGTTGACAAATCAGACGCAGGCTTCAGCCTTACAAGCTGCAAGGTCAGGCATTCCATTGATTATTTGTGATGTAATGGGTTATTCATAACGCACTTAATACCCGGCGGTTTCTTAGCACAGACCCGGGGATTGAACCTGTGTTGCCCTGTGTCGTCTTGCTTCCAAGGGGAACACATTGCCGCTGAGCTATCCTCCCAAGACCTTTCACTCAAATTGATAGTCCCTAACACCTAGCGTTATGGCCTACCCCTCATAATAGAGGCCGGATGCATTCCACAGGCCCAAGAAAATACTGCTACTGTGAGTCTCTACCCGATACCACAGGGGGCTGTCCTCCTCCAAGAGGTACCGACTTCATACAACAAAATGGCACAGCAGAGCTGGGGGAGCCTGGCCGGAAAAAAAAACTCCCAAGGGTTTACATACCAGCAGGGATATATTTTGGAATGCTGGGACTTACCAGCTGAGGTGGAAACCAGCAGTTGCTCGGACATTTATCCTGCAATACAGAGAGGAGCCGTAATGCCTTTGTTAATTCCACAAAGCTCTGGAGTTTCCAGACAACAAAAACGTTTGCATTCCAGCTTGTAGGGGGAGACAGTAAACGTTCGGATGATAAGAGACTACATCACGCAGCTCTGCAACCCTTGGGTCTTCAGATGTTTTGGACTATGACTCCCATGGGCTCTCGCTATTGACCATATAGGGGAGGGATGATGGGCGTTGTAGTCTAAAACATACGGCAAGCCAAGTACTGTAGACCACAAAACTAGGTTGAAACGTTCAAAGGCATTTTTAAAAACTCTGCAGTCACTGCTGGGTCAATGACCATAGGACCCCGAAAGTAACATGGGTATAGCCGGACCCAGAGACGTCTTTATGGGAGGGCAAAAGGGGCACTTGCCCAGAGCCCCCACCTTGGAGCCCCCCCCCCAGGCTGCCTGATCTAATATTCCATTCTTCACCAGTCCTAAATAGCACACGTCAGGATATTTTTATGGGGTGCTGCTGAGGCTCTAAACCCATTGCCTTTCTGTTTTGATAAGTACATTTTGCCTTGACCAATTCATCATTTCTGTGTTCACTGTGGTTGGTATACATAGTTTGTGTGTTCCTTATGGCACAACTCTGTAGCATTATTTCATTCCTGTGAGAATTGTGTTGATCATGTCCAATAGGCAACAGTGAAATGCATATTGATAAATTGAGTGCAACAATGGTTAAGAAGTTAGCTCAGTGTGTGAAGCACCTATTGCAGAGATATGTGTTCATATGGAAAATTAGAATATCACTTCCAGCAAGGCTGACTGAGACTTTCCCATGTCTGAAGTTTATAAACCTGCCTGTATATGTACTTGGTTTTACAGAATAATATCTGCTATTATCAGCAATGTACCTGCACCAGAAAGGGGTTGCTATAAAAAACTAACATATCAGCCGTATGGTGAAGGTTTAGAAATTGGTTTGTTCAGATGGGGTGTTGTAAAACCTAGGCAATCACCTCCAACAATGGCATACACTGTTAGTCTAAGAGGTGAATAAGTATCCAAATTCAAGACTATGGAACGAAAGTGCTCATGCTTGTATCCTGGATTTGCCAGCAGACGATATATCCTGGTCAAATCATCTGATATCTCTTACATTACGGTGCTGTCTTCTGTGAGGTGGTGGCCTCATTTAGCCCATTACTTGATTTTTCTTCTTATGTAGGCCATTTGAGTGGAAGTGGTGGTAGTCAGAAGAGAGCGGACCAGATATCGCAATCCTTGGGCAACATATTTCAAGGTCTGCTCGTATGACAAAAAACGGTTTGCTTTTTGGTAAAAGTCAAAGGTTTGTGTGTATGTTTATAAATGAAAATGTCACAGACCATTGTTTTGGCAGTTTTTAAAGCTTTAAAATACAAAAGACAAACCCAGATTTGTTTGTTTGTTTATTAATTTGATAATGCGCACCAAGCCCTTGGGCAGCTGGGCGCAGCAGTACAAGAATTCTCAAAGCTTAGTTACATTGCCTGTGACAGGCTTGTGCATACATGTGAATACAGTGTGTAGTACAGTAAATGAAGCAGTACAGGCATTTGTCATTCATGGATACAGGTGAATACACTGTGAATACAGTAAGTGGAACAGTATAGACAAATACCATTCGTAGAGCATGGACAGATATGACTGGTTAGATACAAGACACGGGTCAGACTTAACATAGCATACGTTAGTGAGTACCTACGGCTGCAATTATGGGAAAGCAGGTCCGAAGTGCAAGTCGCAGTAGTAACGTCAGGTGCAGTGGCTGTTAGGGTGTAGTGGGTATGGGTCACTAGAGTGAAGCCATTTGAGAGCATTGGTTCTAAATCTGACGTAGGGTAGGGGACGTCTAAGGTCTATAGGGAGTGTATTCCATACTTGCGCGGCTTTGACTGGGAAGCTAGTTCCTCCAGCTGTGGTCAGTTTAAATCTAGGGATTTCGAGCAGAAATGTGTTGGCCGATCTCAAGGGTCGGATTGTGGATTTCCTGGTGACTTTTTCCGATAAGTAAGGAGGTGCTATGTTGTTGAGGCATTTGGAAGTAATGGATATGGTTTTGAGGAGGATTCTGTCCTTTATTTTTAGCCAATTGGCCTCTTTCTGGAATTCAGAGAGATTCAATTTGTTAAATCACATCGATTGGTATGCTGGTACTTATATACTTCCCTTGATGGAGAGAATGAAACTAGAATCATTCCCATTCTGCAGAACACCCTTCTATAATATTTTGTTTTAAAATGGTCATGTTTGGTAATGTGATGTGTACTTTCCAAGTCCGTTTTTATAAAATGAGATTGCTTTAGTTCATGGTAAGAATGGGAAAAGAAAGTGTTCAAATGCAGAAATTGCCGAGTTGGCAAAATCCCAGCGTCACCCCTTACCCAATGTGTGATCCTGGGCATCTCATTAAATCTTGTATTGCCTAACCTCTCAATATTGCCAGTCCATAAACCTTTAAAAATTGTCAGCCCTTCAGAGTGATTTAATTCTCATGGTATAATCTTCATAAGCGCCTTATTCATGGTTTCACTGGCTATAGGATAGCTTCCACTTTAATAGTGAGCATATTTATATTGCAGACCACACGCACACAACAATATGGTTTTCCATACCAGTTATTGAATGTAGCATCATATACTATCGGGGTACATAGCATGCATTGTCGTGTTATATATCTAATTGCAACACTATTTGAAAACCATATCCCACTTCTAATCTCAGTGTGTCTGGATAAAGGCACCTTCCTGGTAGCTTCTAGTCTGCCGCCAGCATCTATGCTATGGTATGTGTAGCTTTCTCCTTCCTTCCAGCTGGTCCCCTCTATCTGTGCTTGAGCACTTTTGCATTCTGTGCGGCCGCTAATGTAAGTTCTCTGTCCATTATGGGTTACATGTACCTTTTACATACGGTCCTGCATTAATACTCCAGGCTGCATACCTACCTGGATGCTACTGATAAAATGTATCCTGTATGTACTGAACAGTAACCTCTTCGTAGACCGATAATGTTGGTCTCCATATTCTACTTGTTTCTCAGTCTGATTAGAGCAAGAATGAAGTAGGTAAGGGGACTTAAAGGGAGTAAATGTGCTTATTATGCTGCGAGACAGCATATCAAACTATAGGTTGTGAGCGCGAGGGGTGAGGATAGGTGGCGTGACCAGTATTCTTGAACCCTTAATTGCTTTGGTTTGGTGGAGGGGGGCCCTAAAGATGGCCGTGCCCAGGGCCCCAAAAGTGCTTAAGATGGCCCTGGCCGGACCGGGTAAAGGCAGGAAGTGCTTCGTTCACTGAGAGTCCCCAACAACACACGCACCAGTGTGGGGCGCAGTCCCTCTCCTGAGAGAAAACTATTTGCAGAGGCCTGGAAAGACATCACCCCTGAAGTTGGATAGGTTCAAGGAAAAATACGCAGAAATTAAATGAGAAAAGCAAAGTTTGTATTTAAAATTATATCATTTCAATTGTGCCTATGGCATTTTTATGATCAAAGCCAGCCATATTTTCCTCATAAGTCATGCATAACCGTTTATCTATGAAATGAGCGTTGGCGTCGACATATTGACGACAACCCGCTGTAGCAAGAAGGGGGCGGGGCGGGGGGCTACGTAATCCAAGCGACCCCTGCGAGAACCCGTCTAGAGCCCGCTCGCTTCTACGACGTGACGTGCGCGGGACAAGCAGATGACTTTCCATGCACGCGGCCCTGACAAGCATGCAAAATGCACTGACACGCATATTCCAAACGTACGAATAGATGGTCGCACAGGCGACGAGACACGAAATCAAATAGGTAATGCGCACCATGTCGCCCCTGCTCTCCTCCTCAACGCCCTGCACGTAGGTACATGTACACGTCACTACCCGGACGAAGGGTGGCCAGGGGCTTGGTGTAGGAATCTTGATGTCCCACAGTAGAGGCGTTTGCCTGACTTTGATGGCAGGAACACTACATTCTCATGCTCGTTTTGATATTAAGCCCCTTCAATACTGCGCCAGGGGGTCTTTAGAATGCTAGGAACTCTGGCTCGTCGCGTGATTTTTACAAGACATGTAAATGAAGCACAGCACAAGTTTAACAAGAATTGGCCAAGGCAGCAGTTTTGGCTTTTGTGTAACCATTGATTATGGCTCCGCCATAATGGTACTACCTGGCTATAAGATGGTAGCAGCTGTAAAATGGCAGTGATTACATGGGTGTATGATAGCCGTGTCTGGCACATGCCTATCCTATACCCAACACAAGCCAAAACTGTTCGCTTTCCCAGTGCTGGTTATTAACATGACTTCAGTATAAGTACAAACATCCTGCTTATAATTCAAGTGGCAGAAGGCACACTTGGTTAAGACATTTGTAGTACACCAGTAGCGTGTTTGCAGCTGCAATTACACTTTTAACTCTAAGCTTCGATGTTACTGCTCGATAAAGCTAGCTCAAACAGACCCCAGGAGGATGTGTCTTGGGCTGGGCAGGGCAGGTAGTGGCTGTGAAAGGCCATAGGATTCACATTGGCATGGGTTGTCAATGGGTGGATAAACAACCAAACCACACCCACAAACTTCATGCACCTGCCCACATCCCATCGCCCTCCTACCTTACCCCAATAATGCAATAGGCTTATAGATGGCACATCGAAACCACCTAGTAGCCAGAACTAAAAATGTGGATACAAGAGTATCAGGTTTTTTTGCTGGGACAAGGAGGCAGGTAGACACAGGGGGGACATGGGAACTTATTTTTCTCACTCTGGTAGGAAAACCGGGTAGAAAGGGATTTCAAAACGTGGTCTATCCCATATTGAAGTGGGGTAACAGCCTTGACATTCATCTTACTGCCGGGGGAGGAGTAGTCATGTGCTGACTATGGAGCAAGCATCCTGACCCAACTCCCCTGAGGTTGGGCAGCTTCCCAAGTGAAAGCCCACGCCCAGCCTCGTGTCCAGAAGTCCCACTGGGACACCCTCCCACCACAACACCAACCATATGAATAGAACAGGTAAAGGCTGACCTACTTGTCAAATGCATTACAACCCCAGTGGAGTAAGTTGCCATGGAACACCCGGAGCAGACAGCTAGTCTCCACTGGTGAGGAATTTCACCGCTGCAGAGGTTTAATAAACCCGCCCTATGGGTTTCCAGTGGGCAGAGTTATCTGCCTGGCGGTAACTATGGCTTCCACCTCCCAGAAGACTCCACCCAGGTACATCATGGCGCTACTACTGTATAGAGGAAAGGTATTTTGTGAGTGCTAGTTGCATTAAGCAAAGGTCTTACCCACATAAAAGATCCTAGGCCAATAGCGGCCCACCATTGAAGGCACCCTTCTGCAAACTAGCGACTTCGTCAATACCAGCTGCTGGTGCAGTCAGAGTCTGTGGTCAGGTTGGGTTTCCCTTTCGCTTAGGCCTGCTAAAATGGGTGCAGTGAGGTTTCAGTCCAGGTCTCTTCCATTCATGCAGCAGAACCTCAGCCTGGCTTTGTAATTCGAGCCTCAAAACTCTTGTAATAGTCTTATGAATGTTCCTGTATCCAGGTTAGGACTGAAACTTGGACATGAAACATAGCAGTAGCATTTTGGGTAGTATATATATTATGGCAGGAAATACAAGTTTCGGAAATTTTGTGTTTATATGACAAAGACAATTTCTTGGAGAAAAGGGTTTGGATGTGGGCTAATGTGCATACCCACAATGCCTAACTAATGTGGCCTGGAACTTGGGGTGAACTTCCAGCGCTGGCTACTAGATGGCGTTGTGGACTGCGTGACTTGGCTCAAATTAGATATATATATATATTTACAGTTCATGTGCACGCATATTGTATCTTTCTATTCAGAAATCACTGTTTTCTGCAGTTTCTTAGTTTATATATGTCATAGTAAGATGGCCACCAAGTTCACACTGTATCAACCCAGGATAGAATGTGCTGGAAACACTGTAGTAGGACTATCCATGGGGATTTAATGGACACCGTAATGGTATGCTGGTGACCTGGACAAAGCCAGGTGTGGGCGAAACACGTCATCAGAGAGGGAACTCCCTTGCCCCTCAAGTGATCATGTCTCTATATTATTAAAACTTTCAAAACAAGATACTTGTTTCTGGAGTCCTTGAGTGCTGCTGGGAGATTCTTTTTTCATTTGTCATAAATATATATATTACAGGGCCTGCGGTAAAGGCCCTGTAGTTATGGTTAAGTTGCTCAACCCATAGGAAGGGCATTTTTTGGGCTGCTTATAACTTTGACCCCCGGACTAATCATTACCAAACTTTGCAAAAAAAGTATATGCCCCATCAGATTGATTCTGCAAATTTAATGAGGTTTCGTCAATGAGGGGTGGGAGGCAAGGGGGGCTAAAAATGTCAGGTTTTTCCATGGACGCAATGGAATATAAATGTTGCTCACGTCTCCACCCCAAACAGCTGGACGGATTTTCACCAAATATGCGCCCTGAGAGGCGGCTAGGTCCCAAAAGCATGCTTTTGTAAATTTGGTGTTAATCCATCCAGTAGTTTTTTTAAAAACCGCCCAAAAGTAGGTTAAAATAAATTAGTGATATCTGGGTTTGGTCTGCAAACTCACTTCCCCGTTCGGTCCGCGGATGTGCATCCAATTGGTCTCGAGGGCGACGTGATATCCGCGGACATCGGATGCGCCCACTGATTGGATGGTGAAAAGCGTGAAGTTTGTCAGATTTTTGGAAACACCCGCCATGTTGGATTCACGGACAGCCGCTGTTGTCCGTGATCATCGCAGTAAAAACATATTAAAAAACACAACATTGTACTTATCAAACTTATCAAATAATCTCTGGGCAAGTGAGGGGTAATGAGGATGGGATGGGATATGGCTGTAAGAAACGAAAAACTGGCGTTTTCCATCCCGAAGTCCACAAACAGTCTGTTATCTGCCCTCGTTTCGCTTGGGCCGATAACTTGGGCTGCCGGGCTGTTAGCCCCGTTCCAGTCCATGGAACGGGGGATGAACGCCACTTTATTCCCATTAGCATAACACAAAATACTAATGGAAATGTTGGGCAATCTTATTGAGTCTATGTACTTTACTGAGAAATGTAAAGTAGATGGAGTCTATAAGATTATTTTTTTATTCTATTTTTTACCTGTTAAAGGTGTTCCTAAAGGAACTTTTCTTTTGTTGTTTTTTTATGTATTTTTTTTTGCAGGAGAGGTTAGAACGTAGGGTGGGGAGGGAAATGAGGGAAGAGACACCTATGGAGGGGCAGTTGGACAGGGGAAGATGTTGCGGGTGTGTTACTTCCATGGTAGGGGGCAAGCGTTCCTCATGCTCCTTGATTACAGCTTCAAAAGCACTTTGAAATTGATTCCCCCTGCAGAGTGGTGTGTTGCAGTATATACAGATGACTGTTGTCTTCGAAAGATATGGATCAACAGCCTCTTTTATGGCTAGCAAGGTAG
The DNA here is from genome assembly GCF_040938575.1 of Ambystoma mexicanum. Taxonomy (NCBI): domain Eukaryota; kingdom Metazoa; phylum Chordata; class Amphibia; order Caudata; family Ambystomatidae; genus Ambystoma; species Ambystoma mexicanum. Next base: position 607,953,941 of record NC_090938.1, on the reverse strand, counting down.
CTGGTGGGATGTTGTGTCCCACAAACACAGCCGACTATTTGCTAAGAAAGGAACAACCTTTCTGAGAGCATTGCAGTGGTTGGATTTGGTGTGGCGGCGCATGGAGGTGATCCCGTAGGAGTACTGTCCAGGTGGTCCACAACTGAGTGCATTTCACTATGGTAGTTTTAGCCTTTGGTACATTCCCAACAGTGGTAAAGAACTGCTACACCCATGATTCTCTCTGGGTGCTAGAGGTGGTCACTTCCTCTACCTCATCTTCTTGGTCCTATTCATGGTCTCTGGAAGTACTGCGCTTTTTGTTATTGTGCAGGTCCTCCAGCTGGTGGTGGTTGCTCTTGGGGAGGAGGGATAGCAATAGATGATGCCATTTTTAAGATGAATAGCAGTTTTGCTAATATTCTTCCAAGTATGTGCTTTATACTAGATTGTTAATGGATAATGAGTAAGAATAGCTGTAGGAGCTGTGCAAGGGTAAATTCTGTTAAACTGACGTTATGGTTAAGCTGCACTAAAAAAAAACCTATGAAATTCAATGAAAACACTTTGTTAAGGGGACGTTATTGTTAAAAATAAAACTGAAAAAAACTCAGAAATTTGCCAGTTATGGTAAGCTAGGCAAACATAACTCATGCCACCACCGTGCACTGCTAAAACTAACACCCAGGATATCAAAGATGACATCACCAATGTCATTGATGACATCACTGATGACATCACATGCAAAATTAAGTTTGATGAAAAGTCCCTACAAGGGGTTGTGTTTATACTGTTGGTAACACAATGTCAGGGAAGACCTATCATGAACTACTTAATCTATTAAAGAATGTACTCATCTAACAACATTGTATCGGAGTGCTGTTGTTAAATACAGGGACCTAATCATACATAAACATAGGCAATGGCTGTAGCATGCACCATAGAAGTAAAATATTCATAATCTTGTAATTTTGCATAGTAAAATAATGAATGCTACCTTATCAGAGTTTTGAGAAATGTTAAACATGTAGTAACTAGTTAACAATTCAAGACTTACTACACACTTGTGCTGGTACAAACAATACATATAAAGACCCACAATGCATACAAATCAGAGGCACATACAGGGAAACTAAAGTAAGGAAGAAAGAAACAGCATCATCAGAAAATGTTAATAATATTACAGTGTATCTTCATGTATACAAATGAATTGTGTGTTTGAGGGCTGCCTATTGCCCCATGTATGTGCACCATGAGCTGAGGCCAACCCCTAAGGAAAGTACTTTAAGAACATATGACAAGGTTAACGTCTAGATACATAGCACCTTTTGATATTTTAATATTCTGACTGTCAGGGAACAAAACCACCTGGGCTAGACATGTCAGTGAACAAAAACAAGTGGGCCAGATATGTGATTTCATCAGGGACGTCATCAATGACATTTGTGATGTCATCTTTGATGTCCTGGGTGCTAGTTTTAGCAGTGCACGGTGGTGGCGCGAGTTATGGTTGCTCAGCTTACCATAACTGGCGAATTTCTGAGGTTTTTTGGTTTTACTTTTAACCATAACGTCCCTTTAACAAGGTTTTTTCAGTGAAATATATATATATATATATATATATATATATATATATATATATATATATATATATATATATAGCATTGGAATAAAACAGGTTTTAAAAAAGAGTTAAGATTTCTACCTGAAAAAAGCTTGCAGTTTGCAAACTTTCACAATAGCGATGTCAGGGTACACGTACTTAACCCAAAGGCTAGAAAATGAACAGGCCACACAGGTTTGACCAACTATAAGAGACAATACTCAATAAGGGATTTCCCTAATAAAAACTCGATCCCATTACAAAATGAACTATAAGTCAGACTATATCACTATAACTAGGATATGAGCTACCTAGCATTTCAAGCAAGTGTACAAATATCTTTCAACACATTTTCTATTTCTTTGAAAGGAATATCTCCAGTTTTGCAGGTCTGATTTTTGAAATTGTTCTGGCGAGCACCAAATCGAAGTCAGGGCTAGCTCGGTGTGCCAGAAATCTCAAAATTCAATTATATGGCTTAGACATATATGTGTCTCAACAATGTTTTTGGGCATGAAAACGTTGATGAAATGTCACCCAATTTGGTATGAGTGTTCAAATCTGGTTGGGCCAGCCGTCTGCCAGAACAAAAGTTACAATGGAAAACCTTTACAAATAAAATCCTGCGTAAAGTGTCATGTAACCTTAACTGGTTTATAGTGATTGCATCGAATGCCTTAGCATCTAAAAAAAGCAATAAAAAAAGGATCAAATGCATTTTAAAAAAATAATAGTAATGTGGGGTCCCCCAACCCCTGTTTTTTACCACTTAAAACCCATTATAATTCAAATAAAACCTTTACCTTTGAAAAAAATGCATTTGATGCTTTTTTTCGATGCTTTTTTCCCCGATGCTTTGTATTCGATGCAATGACTGTATACCCCTTGACCACCGCATCGTGGTTATGACTTTATGTGTATGCATACATAGACACACACATGCACGTTTGAATGGTTGGAAAGTTTCAATAGGTGAGGCTGGCAGAGCGGGAAGGGCGGTGGGGCACCTAGTTACGGGACAGAATTATCGTTGGCCAAACCGGCTTAAAACTATTAAAAACAAGTCTTCCTCATAGCGCCATGAAGGCCGCTATCAAAAATAGAGCCCATTTCTTATTGACAAATGGAAGGTGGCAGAACCCCGACAGCTCCAGGGTCCGTATTCAACACACTAGCTAAGCCCTCAAATCTGCACCAGACCTCTTTCTATATCTGCCTAGGAGCAGTTCCAGCACGGTCCCCCGCCTGAGCTCATCTCCCACTTCAGAGCGAGCCACCGGCTCCAGGCAGTCACGCTGGCCTTAAGCGGCCTAGGGGTATTTAGCGGCTGCATGGCATGACCATCACGTGCCCTGTGCCACTGCTAATTTTAACTGCAAACCACGTTTCTGTGCCCTCCGAAGAGTGATAATGAAAGCCTTGCTTCTTCCTGTGGTCTTTAAACAGATTTAAGAATAGGCATGTGCCCGCCGAAGCAGAAACCAGAGATCGGACCGACTGCTGCCTATTTACAGCCGGGGCGCAGGATCCAAACTGAGCCTGCTGGCCCTGCCTGTTGGATTTCAGCCACGGGTTGCCTTCAAAAAGAAAACCTATCACTGAGCTAATGGGGCAGTTATCTGGATGCAGCGCTGCCGTCACGGGCATGAGCGATTGGTCCAAGGTTGCCCAGAGTCACCAAAGTAGCTGGGCAAGCTCAGATCAGGCTTGATCCAATAAATGCATAGATACTGCAAGGTCAACATGCGATTGGTCTAAGGTTGCCTGGAGCCACCAAAGATGGCGGCCAACTGAGATCAAGCTTGTTTTGGTAAATGCACACTTCCTGGAAGGTCAACGTACGATTGGCCCAAGGTTGCCTAGAGTCACCAAAGAGGCCGTGCAAGCTCGGATTGGGGTTGGTCTAATAAATGCATGCATTCTGGGAGTTCCGGACTCTTTGGCATGTGGATACAAAGTGGATTGTTTAATTGTGAGTGCACACAGGGGTATCATTTAAACGACAGCTGGGATTGGCCATTCTAAGCCCTACTGACTGCATGCTGATTGCTACCCAGCTATTTCCCTAACTGTTGCTTTTTTTAAATAGCAAGTACATGGTTAGTTAATTGTTATCGTTAGTAACTGTGCGTGTCAGGCTTTAATCAAATGCGGTACTCTCAGATTTTCAAAACAGATTGTTTAAAGTATATTTCCCTGTAATCTGGGGTCAAAGGTTACAGGGTGGCACTTGCAGGCTGGTTGCTGAGCGCTTTAGAAGTTCAACGTCACTTCCACTTTTCCTACTTATGTTGAACTCCCGGAAACCAAAGAATATGTGCAAGTCCTAAGGGCCCCCGCAGCGGGGCCCCCGCAGCGGTCTCCTGGACACCCCTCAAGGTCTTTGGCAACTCTACGAAACATCTCATAAAGGGAAATACAAATAATAAATTCAAAAACTTCAGAAGCAATATTTTTGTCATTTCAAAAACAAGGATGCTGATGGCATATACGCCCGTCAGCAAGCTATTTTAATGTGCAGGGGAGTAAAACATACTGAAAGCTGAGAAACAAACAGCACATTCCCTTATTTCATAAAATCCCAAAACAGGAAATAGAAGTAGGAAAACTACAAGGGGCTCGATTCATGGAATTCTTTGCACTGGTGAAAAGTGACTTTGCACTGCCGACACAAACCCTGATTCATGGAACTGTGCAAAGTTTATTTTTTGCAGTGCAAAGTCTGTGCATAGTCATTTTTGCAGTACAAAATGACTTGCTACTGCAAAAATACACCTTGCACGGTTCCAGGAATCAGGATTTGTGTCGGTAGTGCAAAGTCGCTTTTCAGCAGTGCGAAGTCACTTTGAACCGTGCAAATAATCCCATGAATCGGGCCCAATGTGTCTAAACTACCCCCCACTTTATAGTACTTTACATTTAAACTATTCTTAATCAAGGGCCTGCTGCTTCCAGAAACAGCCAACACATGAAAGCATGGCTAACATTGAAACTCTGGAAAGGAAAATAACAAATGAAAACAGCTACATCGCTTCATAGACCCACTTTAAGCTTTGGGTCAAGTGGATTGGAACTCGGGGGACCTGCAAATCGAGGGCCTCCCACCCCCTCCACAGGTAGGTGCTCTCAGCAGGCCACGCCCCGGAGGCCATGGCAGCGGGAGCTGAAATGCATGGCTGTTGTTGCCGCCAGACCACTACTAAGGCTTGACTCTGATCTTGGCTTTCAGATGCAAGGTTCTCGTGTGGAGTCTGCAAGAATTCAAGGGCACCAGTATCCAGGCACGCCCATTCTTACTCGTTGGATGCAAGCCTCACTCTTTGGAAAGCAATCGCATGCCTGATCTGCCTTCCAATGTCTCCAGATGTTGCCTGGGGTGTTGCTAGGTTTGTAGAAGACCCGGGGCTGTGCTAATGTCAGGACTCGGGGCTAGCTAGCCTTTTGGTTGTAGCCCCTGAGTTCTATCGAGGGCTACAACCAAACTACCCAGGGTTACAGCCCCCCCCATCCCCTCCCTCCCTAGCAACGCCTCTGGATGTTTCAGTGGAGTATCTTAACTTGGAAACTCAACTTTTAGTTTAAAAAAAAGATATTTCATATCTTACACCTAAATTGTTGGAATTACAATGACGCACCTAGGAGGGCATTTAAAAGTTAGGAGCTCATTGAAATCTAACTCCCTGGCCTCAAGGGTTCCATGTCATTTCATCGCGGGATGTTTTTTCGTGGTTTTTTTTTACCGCGATTTTTTTACGAAAAAAAAACATCTAATTTTTTTTTTAAAACGTATTTGGGGGGGTTCCCCTGTGAACCCCCCATTTTCTAAATAATTTGGTGGTTTTTTTTGGAAAAAATGTGTGGTAAAAAACCCCACGAAAAAACATCCCGGAATGAAAGGACATTGTACCGTCTCAAGAGACCCTCCATCTCTGGCTGGCACCACACTGCGGGTTAAACTTTCCCCTAACCTACTTGTTCGCAGACTTATTATTCTAGAGCACGGCTGTCCAACTCCAGGCCTCGATGGCGGAATCCTGACAGGTTTTCAGGATATCCTTCATTAATATTCATGAGAGAAAATGTGGTCCTGGGATGAATTCCGGTTTCTAAAGCATCAATCAGCCCCGCCCCTGTAGTACAACAGAAGGGATGCAAACAGATTCGAAACACAAGCAAATTATAAACCTCCTTGTCAGATTTTGGTAAGATGGACGGAACGTGGGATCTTTAGCAGCGCATGGCACTCTGGGATCTGTAGTACTGCACAGCACTCTCGGATCTGAAGAGCAGTATGGCATTCTGGGATTCCACAGTACAGATCTCTGGCATTCTGTACTACAGCACTGTAACGTGGGATCTTTAGTAGCGCATGGCACGCTGGGATCTGTAGTACTGCACAGCACTCTGGGATGCGCACTACGGCGCTCTCGGATCTGAAGAGCAGTATGGCATTCTGGCATCTACAGCACAGCTCCTGGGTGGCCTGGGCATCATGGCAGAGTTTTCTCCTGCACGAACATTTGGAAACCATGGGTCTGAATTGTCAATTTTAAAGGTTGTTTGCCCCTATATGAGGATTAATAAGTAGAAACATAACAAGGAACTGACATTTGTTCGGAATGAGGAATAGCAGGCAGAAAGCTGTACTACAAGTGCTGTACTTCGAAGGCGTTTGGTGGATTTGGAGGGATGGAAGGAAAGGAGTGGGGTACATGGCATGGAAGGCGAGTGGATCTGAAAATAGTCGAGTTCCCTGTAGGCGCCCCCCCTCCTCCTCCTTCTCCTCTAAACTGCAAAACAACCAGCGGCTGAAGAGTAGAAAATAACTACTGGTAACATGGTCTTATCCTGCAGGCAGATGGGGGGGGGGGGTTTAGGGGAGGCTAATGGGTGATGAAAGGGAAAGGGCAATGGGTAGGCCTCCTTACCATTGTTGTTGCCATTCTTCATTAGATTAAAAAAGTGTTCAGGCAATTGCTTCTATGAGGGGCAGCCATTTCTCACGGATAGCCAACAAGCACAGACCTGTTTTTCCCCCGCATTGGTGCTTGTCCAGATGTATAGGAAGGGATGTATGTTTTTCAGAAAATTAAACACGGGCCTGTTTCCCACATTATTTCTTTCATTCACAGCGGATTCGTCATAATATCATTAATTCTAAAACATGCCGACAGGGCTTACAGGAGTGTGAATGACATGTGTTTCTCACCTGGGGGTATGGCCGGGCTCCAGCAAGTGACTGGGCTATCACTGCATTCATGGAAACACGAGAAGCGGCCCACCTTGATTTAGGATGTGAGTATTTAAAGATTCAGAACACGCATTCCCCCGCTCCACTCTGCGTATCCCGTTATCAGATAATATTTCATGGTTCCGGTCTTCCGCCGGCACGCACGATTGACCACAAACGACCACTTTTCACGTTTTGCACAGAAAATGTACGCTGCGTTTCAAGGCACTGCTCATGGCCTGGGTAAACTAACAACCGAAATACAATCCGTGGTGCGAGTGGTTGGGGGCGGGGCTCTTCGGCTTTTTTGTATTACGTGTGACTTTCTATACTTGTATTTTAAAAAGAACCCGTCCCGGAATGGTTTTGTTTTAAAATGAAAGTGCAGTAAGAAGTTGACACTTGCACACTGAACGCTCCCTTCAACAGCAGGTGCATTTGTTTGTGGATTGGCATGGGGGAGGGGCAGTGGGGGGTGGTATGGCGGGGCATGGCAAGCAGGGAACATAGTTCCACGAATTCTTCTCTTGCACTTCGACCACTGAATACAATGGTGTAGACGCTGAATGGAAAACAAGCAAAGAGCTTTTCGGGCGAATAAAGGCCCTGAGGGTTTCCTTCTGGTAGGCCAGGGGCATTAATATGCATGTCGCTGTCATCGTGCCCGGTGGAAGCCGGCGGCCTGACACCCCTGACTAGCAGAAAGCAGCGCCTGCGGTACGCTCTCAGAGAGCCTTTAGCGGGGAAGCCAATTAGTTTCTACCAGACCGAAGAGGCCTCCGGTTCACAGGAAGCGAACGGGGCAGGGGAAAGCAGCTTGGACACGTGAAAGGTACCTCACCCAAACCCATATACGCCACTCCTGGACTCATCCAGGCATTCTGCCGCGCAAGTCACCGCTGATTTTTTTTTTTTTTAGCCACCCCCTTGTAACGAAATATTTCTGCAAAATGCGGGGGATAGATCTAGGTGGGGCAATACGGGTTAGGGAGAGGGTGTGCCTGAGTAGCGATGTAGTGGCAGGGCTGGGGGTGGTGCTTCCTGCATTTTGCAAGCAAAAAAAGGAAATCAAAATTAGCAGTAAAAAATACATGTTGAAAAATTGTGTGGTAAAACACACGGAAAGGGTAGTGTATCACGCAGCTCTTAGACCTGAAGAAAGCATGGCACTCTGGCAGCTCTATTACATCACAGCACTGTGGCTGCCATCTAGAGTGCCTGACAATAATCTGAGATCTGTAGTACTGCGTGGGATTCTGGGATCTGCAGTCCAGTACTCCGGGATCTGTAGTACAACACAATACTCTGAGATCTGTTTTACTGCACGGGAGTCTGGGATCTGCAGTCCAGTACTCTGGGATCTGTAGTACAACACAATACTCTGGGGTCTACAAAACTGCATGGCTCTGGGGCTGCAGTACAGCACAGCATTCTGGGATCTGTAGTACAGCACTCTTGGATCTGTTGTACTGTGTGCAAGACTCCCCCCACCCACCCGACATCCAGGTTGTTACAGATATGCCAAAAGGCCTCAATACGAGATAATTTAGAACCAATATGATTTCAGAGTGGGTGAAGAGATAAGGGCATGGGCAGAAAAGGATATCCATGCCCTTCTCATTTTACCCTTAATAGTCAATCTTTCTAATTGTACACATCTATTAGTGTATCCCATTGCAATATTCTCTTGCTGTACGCCCCCTCTTTTGTGTAGACATTGAAAAGGCATTTGTCAGACACTGTCGTGATGGTACTAACTGGCCATTAATGTTAACAGCTACAAAATGGTGCGAGTAGCTGGGCATATAATAGTAGTACCTGGCAAATGCCTAATACTTACACATGCCAAATGGATGGCTTTGCCAATGCTTGTTTTTAACAGGGCTTCAGTGAAGGACACACCTAGTGCTTATAAATGGGGGGACTGAAGGTAGACCTAGTTGAGACATTTTTATTACACCAACAGCACTTTTTCTGCTCCAATTAAAACAACCCTCAGAAACCTGCTTCGAAAAAACACAGGCACTTTGAGCACAACGTTTGATAGGTAAGGCTTGTTAAAGTAGCTGAACGAGATCCCAGGGAAGGGGCAGGAAGTAGATGGGAATGGGCATAGGGATTAGATGACCATTGGCAATCAATGGATAGGTAAAATACCAAACAGTGTGTGCCTCCTCATATGCCATCTCCTCCTAGCTGTACTCTAATGCAATACGTTATAGCCAACACTAAAAAGGAGAAACTGATGAAAGAGCAGAAAGGGTGAAAAGGGCAAAAGGGAAATGAGAAGAAATGCAAAGTAACAAGGGATGAGCAATCTGTGAGAGGAGAAATGGTTGAAACAGAGAGAAATGGGTGCGGGAAGGGGTGAGATAACAGACAGTTGTGGGGGCAGGGACAAGGAAGAGGCGGGATAGGAGGCAGTGACTAGATGGTTGACAGGGATGAGAGAAAATGGGATGAGAAAGAGAAGGCATGGATGAGAGGGGAGGCAGAGCGTGGTAGGAAATGGAGAGGAACAAATAATACATAGGTGAGAGAGGGAGCTATAAGCCTGGAATAAGAAAGGGACGCGAAAGCAGCAGATGGGAGAAGCTAAGGGTGAAAAGATACAGGGATGAAAGAGGAGAAAGGGATGGGTGCCCTATTCCAATGAAAACCGCCTCGCTCCCGCGTCAGAGCAGGGAGGTAATCGTCTCAATAGCCCCATTGTTATTAAATGCGCCCGCCTGCTGCGCCTTCACCCACTACGCCGGCTCGGGGGAGCCCTTGAAAGACTCCCCCGAGCTGGCATGGCTCGAGAGTAATAGCGCCCTGGTGGGCTAATGGCGCCCCGGGCGGCCACCCTGCCCGTCCTGCCCTAAGCACGGCCCTGGTGGGAAGGCAGGGATGAGAGAGAGGAGAAAGAGGGACTAGAGAACGGAACAAGGACGGGGAAGGCCGGAGCAAGAGAAGGGGATGTTAGACAAGAAGATATACAGGAAAACCAAGTCATGAAGAAGGAGGAAGTTAGAGGAGGAGTGAGAAATGTGAGTGAGAAGAAAGGACCGTTAGACAGGAGAATGGATCGTGAGTGATGAGGAAGGGAGAAAGTAACGAGGGAGAAATGAAATAGATGAGAGGGAAGACAGGCATACAACGAGAGCAAATGGGATGATCAAGAGTGGAAGGTGAGAGGAAAAATGGCTGAGAAAAGAGAAAGACGAGGGCGAGAGAAATGAGCACGGATAGAAGGGGATGGCGAGACAACAGGAAAAGGAGTATGAGGGCTAAGGGGCCAAAAGGGGAGTGACCCGAAGACAGCAGAGAGGGGGGAATGTAGAGAGCGGGAATGGGAAAGGGAATAGAGACATCAGAAAGAGGAGAGGTGGTGCACGCGTAGGAAAAGAGCAAAGGGGGCAGGGAGAATGGGACAAGGGTGTCAAGAAAAGGAAAACTGACAAAAAAGAAAACGAGAAAGGTGACAGAGCTGAGGACATGCCTAGACAATGGGGGATTGTTCATAAGGGGCACCCCACAGAAGAAGAAGAAGCACTGAGGGAGCATCAAAGGATGGAGAGATCGGCCAAGGAAGAAATCAAGCAAAGGATGGGGCCTGTCCCAGCAACGAGACAAGCTGGGCCCAAACCCTGTGGCTGCTGTTCAAACTAGAAGCCCTGTGCTGCCTCCTGTAAATATTGTTGTGGCTTTGCATATTTACATAACTATAGAGTTGCTGGTAGAGCTATTGAAGACGAAGACCCATGGGAGTCATAGTCCAAACCATCTGGAGAGCCACAGGCTGCAGACCCTTTAAATGTTAAGCCTTGAAGGTCAGTGCTCAACCGTGCCCCGGATCTCCCGCAGAGCTACAAGATGCAGTCCCCAGTTAGAAATGAAGGAGGCGTCCTCCTGGCAATGCTGCCAGGGTGACGCGCAATCATGCACTGCTCTGCTGTAATTGCCTCACCCTCAGTGGGGACGAGCATCCTTCCTTTCTGCGCTGATGAGAAGCTTTGCACCAACCCCTGTGGGAGTTTGGAACGGAAAGGGGTAGTCAGAGAAGGTGGCAGCCCTCCCCCTACCACCAGGGGACCTTAGGCACACAGCTGGTGGCCATGAATACCTTCAAGGTGCTCCCGCCGCGCTGTGTAATAATGATGGCCTATGGGCCAGCCTCCCTGCCCCCTGCCCATCGATTTAGCTGCTGCATCCCTGGCTAACAAGCAGGCGGCTCGCCCTGCACGCAACTAGCTTGCAGACCCATAAACCCAAGCGGAGGCACAGTGGCCCTCCTACTCGCGACATAGCAAACCGGAAGTCGCAGTCCAACTTTCACTTCAACACCTCTGACATTTCCAGACTAGGGGAGCCGGTGAGAAGTGTGGCGTATCCAATCATGGAGTCAGTGAAAACATGCAAAACCTCTGCGGGGTGCTGTGCAGTGCCGGCCTTAGGGCAGGGCGGGCCGAGCAACCGCCCCGGGCACCAGAGCCCCCCACAGCACCAGAGCCCTCCAAGTGCTACCCCGAGCTGGCGTGCTGAGAGAAGTGTCCTTTTGAAATTAAATGCACGTGCGGAAGCAGGCGCATTTAACAACAATAGGGTGCTGGCACCCTATTGAGATAATTACCTGCCTGCTGCGACGCCGGAGCGGGACGGTTTTCATTAGATTAGGGCGCTGATGCTTCCATCAACGCCCTATTCCAGTGATGAACTCCCTGCTCTCGTGCGGGAGTGGGGAGATAATCATCTTACTAGGGTGCCACAGTAACCTATTGTTGTTGAATGCGCCCGCTCCCGCGAGAACATTTAATTTCAAAAGGACGCCTTCTCCCACCACAAAAGGAAACATTTGGCGGCCCCAACCCCCCACCCTTTCTCCACCCCAATTGATCAGGGGCGCCGGGAGGTGGGGGCGCGAATTGTTCTTTTTCTGCCTGGGGCGCTGCTGCCACCTAGTCCAGCTCTGGTGCTGTAATTCCTCAGAACCTGCCATTCACCTGAAAATGAGGGTGGCCAGACTTTAAGGACAAACAAACCAGACAGCCAACATAAAAGAAGGACTAGCCCATTCACCCCTGCCCACTTAACGAGACGACCTCCCCTCCCCCATTCCCACAGTATCTGCATAAACATTGTGCAGCATTGAGTGTTGATAACAGCAGGTAAATAACAAGCATGATATATTTTAAGTAATGCTAAATGAATTATGTATTTTAACGTTTTGTACTATGAACTTGATTGTTATTGGTATTTGGTGTGAAAAGTTGAACAATTCAACTATAACACACTTTTTTTTAAAAGCTTATAAATATGAATAACAAAGGTGCTTTTGCACTGTGTGTCAAGACATGCCTTGCTGTGTACATTACTTTCAGCCTGTCTCGCAAGCAGTTAACGCAAACAGCTTGTTCCTGGACGGTTGGGGGTTCAAGCACATCCTAAGGTGACAACATTCTTTAACACGAATAATGTTTATTTAGTTGATCATTGTTGGTGATTAAAAACACTGGGACTGTCCCTTTCCCTTTCCACAAAAACAGGACGGGTTTTTTAAAGCAAAACAACTCACGGGACAGGAGGACAGAGGTCCCAATCCCGGGACAGTCTCTGCAGAACCGTGACGTCTGGTCACCCCACTGGAAATACATCTGACATGGTCAAGATTTCACAGGGTCTGGGGGCACTTTATGAAAGCAATCATGGCCTTTACAGGGGTGTCTTTCCATTGGGGTGCAGAGAGGAGAGCCCCGCTTCACCATGCCGCAGAGCTATTGCCAGGAGCCCTTCTTTGTACAGACTTCTTGGCCGTACACTGCATGCATTTTATCACCACTGACTCAAGCAGTGCTGGAAATAGACACAATGTACTCTGTGATCCCCTCCCCTCCTTAGATGGACAGGGCATGTGGGCGGGGCTTAGAGGCAGAGCCACCCCCCCCCCCTCCGCCCAAGTCCTGCAACGCCCTATCACCTCAAAGAACCAAAGCCTGGAAATTTGCATAAAAGCAAAGAGCTTTTGGGTAACATAAGAATGTCCACAATTTTAGATTTGTCAGAATACTCGCCCTAAAATAAAAAAGAATCTGCAAATTGCAAGACATATATACCAAGGTGGACAGTTTGTCAACAGGAAGTGCGGCTTTGGCTGTTTCTGCACGAGCTTCTAGGTAAATAAGTGGCTGCTTGTGCGTGAGATCTTGGCTGCTTGTGCGTGAGATCTTGGCTGATGTGCGTGAGATCTTGGCTGATGTGCGTGAGATGTTGGCTGCTTGTGCGTGAGATCTTGGCTGCTTGTATTTGTGAGATTTTGGGAACAGATCTTGAAGTTTCCTGGGCTAACCTGGTCCCTTGGGGGTGGAGAAGGTGCTCGTGGAAGGCAAACTTTGCTGGAGCGCAGCCCAATCACGTTCTGGCCCATTTCCTGCCCTGGATCCAGGTAAAAGACTTGCAGGGTCAGGGGTGGCCCGACCTACAGGGAACACTGGAGATTTCCCTGTAGGCCTCTGCACCAGGGGCCTCTTCTGTGTGGTATTTCCAAATGTTCCCAGGGGAAAAGGGCCGGGCTTGCAGAAAATGTGTAATATGGGGCCACTTTGAAAATGATTTCCAAGGCCTCTTTTGGATTCCAGTCCACCCCTGTGCAGAGGGCATGTGCCAGTAAATGCATGGGTCGTCTGGCATTATTCTAGTGGCACTGATGCCCTCCTTCTTCATCCAGGACACAAGCGGCAGAGAGTGATGGGGAAGAGGGTCCAGGGCAGAGAGTACACTGTGGCGCTCATGTTGGGAAATGTAGCCCCCAGGTCTGTCGTTGAAGCAAGGCCATTTTAGACACCTGCCTGGGGCGCCACCAGCAGATGGACCCCAAGGTGCACTATTCAGGCCCTAAAGGCACCACATCTGCCACCACGGTATGAGATGATCGCGATCTAGGTGTAGACTACTGTTATCTCGGGGCCGTTATCCTTCTACCCAGTCCAGTGCCTAGAGGTGGGTTCTTTAGTATAGTGCACTATCTAAGCACGGTTTTCTGTCCATCCGTGTATTCTTTCAGGGTATAGGCATGGTAGTTCAGTCTAGAGCGCCACCTCGGTGCAGTTATCCCTCCATACATCCACCTAGTCAGTGCCTAGAGGAGGTAAGCTGAATCTACAGCGCTATCCGTGTGCAGTCATCCCTCCATACATCCACCTAGTCAGTGCCTAGAGGTGGTAAAATGAATCTAGAGCGCCACCTCAGTGCAGTTATCCTTCCATATATCCACCCAGTCAGTGCCAAGAGGCGCTGATCTTACTCTAGAGAGCTAGCTAGGTGCAGTTACCCCTCCATACATCCACCCAGCCAGTGCCTAGAGGTGGTTAGCTGAATCTACGGAGCTAGCCATGTGCAAGTCATCCTTCCATGCATCCATAAAGGTGCTTTTCATAGCTAGATACTAAAAGTGATGTGCAGAAACCCCCTCAGGCCCAAGTGCGCACATTCTAGTTGCCCACTAGTCATCAGTCATCAGTGTGGTGTTTACTCTTCACCCAGACGGAAGTTCCAGCACTGCGCCTCCTCCAGAAAAATAAGGCCAAGCAACGCTGCACTTGTCCTATTCCAAACATCAATATGAAACGACAAGGGCAATCCACTACCCCTTTCGCCTTTCTTGCCACGAAGCAGTGGAAAAGCCTACCAAAACAGCTCCGCCTGGAGGCGAACCACTAGACGTCCAGGAAACAGCTCAAAAGGCAAGCAACCAAATTGAAATAATTGAAAGAAAACAGCAAGCAATGGACAATCCATGCAACAGATAGCCCCTCGATCCAGCACACGCCGCGTAATGTAACATGGGGGCAGCACACCATGAATACTTGTGTTGGAAACCTGCTGCATAATGTCCAACCTCCCCTGCTGCATAATGCCCAGCCTCACCTGCTGCATAATATCCAGCCTCACCTGCTGCATAATGTCCAGCCTCACCTGCTGCATAATGTCCAACCTCACCTGCTGCATAATGTCCAGCCTCACCTGCTGCATAATGTCCAGCCTCACCTGCTGCATAATGTCCAGCCCCACTTGCTGCATAATGTCCAGCCTCACCTGCTGCATAATGTCCAACCTCATTTGCTGCATAATGGCCAGCCTCACCTGCTGCATAATGGCCAACCTCACCTGCTGCATAATGGCCAACCTCACCTGCTGCATAATGGCCAACCTCACCTGCTGCATAATGGCCAGCCTCACCTGCTGCATAATGTCCAACCTCACCTGCTGCATAATGTCCAGCCTCACCTGCTGCATAATGTCCAGCCCCACTTGCTGCATAATGTCCAGCCTCACCTGCTGCATAATGTCCAACCTCATTTGCTGCATAATGTCGAACCTCACCTGCTGCATAATGGCCAACCTCACCTGCTGCATAATGGCCAGCCTCACCTGCTGCATAATGTCCAACCTCACCTGGCTGCATAATGTCCAGCCTCACCTGCTGCATAATGTCCAACCTCACCGGAGTCACTCAAAGAAATGCCGAAGCAAGAGCCAGGGAGCGACGCAAACTCAAACCCTTCCCCGCTCCACTCATCTCTCAGGCACACATCTAATCACTTATTGTTCATAAAATTGGGCAGGCAAATGCCGATGTTTTAACAAATAAGCTTTCATATTTCGTTTGATGTTTGACCAACTGTGTTCTTATTTTGGTTACCAGCCAAGCTGGTGGAATACAAGTTCTACATGCCAAGTATGGCAGGCAGAAGGCAATTTAACCATAAAATTCCTCATATAAGAGTGTGATTTTTGTGTTACCTTTTGATTTATTCTATACTATTCCTCAAATAAATACATCCACACAGGCACAAAAATATGCAACCAGCGTTGTTTTTCCTTTTTGCTTAAACAATATCACTCATTGGGAGAGTGCAGCCAGCAGAGGTTATCTTGTTTGTGTTTTCATCTCTCAACTGGCCTGTCTTTTTCAAAAATGTTGCAAGCTTCCACTTCACTCATCCCCTCCATCCCACCAACCAGGTCTACTCGCCCCATCTTCCATCAACGGCCATTTCCAATGTTCAGTTTTCAATTTTTCAATATCTCTTGACACTTCCAGAACCTGCCCTTATGATATGATAGGTTATTTATAAAATGCTTAATACCCAAAGGTTTCTCAGCGCGGGCCCAAGGATCGAACCTGTGTGGCTCTGTGTTGTCTTGCTTCCAAGGTGAGCACGTTGCCGCTGAGCTATCCTCCCGGAAAACCTGTCTCTCTTTCGACTCAACACAAAGAGCGCAGAGTTTGCATATCGGCACACAGGTAACTGGTACTTCCAACCTCCTGCACTTTTGAACCGCACAGGTGTTCCCCATCTGCCTTCCCGCTATCCGACTAAACCCACCGGCCCGCCTTTCTTACCCAGCCAGTCGCAGCAAGGCAACTTTATTGGCAGGTGGGCGCTATATAAGAGCACTTACTTTAAAGTCACTCTCCCTTATAACTACCCCCTGTACTGGCGGATCTTTATCTTGGTGCCACTTGTCTGTTCTCAATCAGACATATTGTCTGCCAAGGGTTGGAATGTTCTGGAAAGTTCTCTGGCGTACGCCACCTTTGCAGCAATGGCAGAAGGAAATCTGGGGAATGCCTCAGTGGCGGAGGCAGCTTTTGGTGCGGGGTGGGGGGGGTGGATAATAGGGTGTCAGTGGGAGACTGTGGGGCGCACTGGACACGGAGGGGGGCAGCCGCCCCCCTGCCCTCCCCTGGCTCCACCTCTGGGATGCCTGTATGCTTGTGGGCAGGGGAATGCTCTGGCCATGCAGAGCTGCTTATTTCTGGGCAGCCATCGAGCATTCACAGACGCCCCCGGCAGCCAGAGGTGTCCAACTTAACCCAGTGCACCCATGCGGTAAAATGCATCGTTTGGGGAGCGGGGCAGGGCTGCGTACTAATGGATCTGCAAAGAGGAACCAAAGTCAGCTTGATTCCAGGTCAGCGCGTCCTATGACATTCAAAAGCTTGAATGGAGGTGGCCCTGCCCGAGGGGCGTGAGGGCGACGCAGAGGGCCAAGTGCGGAGCTATCACTGTAATATCCTGCAGGTAGGCGGTATATACCACTGTGAGGTTTGGCGTCCTCCAGACAGCAACCGGACCTCTGAGAACAATGCTGGGTGGGCTGCCCCAGAGCAACATGGCGTCTGCAGGAATGAACGGGAAGGGAAACATCACATGGACTACAGCAAGGTCGCCGTCGGGGGGAAACACGGCGGCTCTGGACAGTTCCGCCCCTAGAGTGCTTGCTCCCCTAGGTGCAAGGTCCCAAGTAGGCCACTGGAGGCTGCACTGTGGCAAGCCGGGCCCACCCCAGCCTTTCTTTTCTCCCACTCATGAGACTCCTTCTTTCCTTTCCGCCCTCTCTTCCTCTGCCCCTGCTCCCATTTCTTCCTTTCATTCCTTCTTTTCTCTTTATCTACCCTTTTCATTTCATTCTAACTGTACCCGCTTCCCTTTCTTGGTCTTCCTTTACATCACCCTTTTCCAAGAATTCTTTCTCCTTGTCTCAATTTCTATCATTTTCCTTGACACCTTCCCCTCTTTTCTTCTTATGCACCATATCTTTTCTTGCTATCTGTCCTTCCGTCAATTTTAATTTTGGCCCTTACTCGGCTCTCAAGTGCCGCCTCGAAGCTGAAACTATTGCATTAGAGTACATTTGGACAGAGATGAAATTAGGAGGGACACACAACTTGTGGGTGTTGTTTATTTTATTTACCCGCTGTGAGGAATCAAATTCCAGGGTACCAGTGGTCCAGGGGTGAATATCGGTTTCTAAACCATCAATCAGCCCCACACCTCTAGTACACCGGAAGGCATTCAAACAGATTGGATTAACCAGCATACAATCGAATAACAGTACTAACTACAACCCACCCTGCAAAGGAATGCAGAGAACAGAGAGTTTATAAGAATGAAAAGGGATGCACTCTGGATACTGACGGGGTGGGCAGGGAGGGTGGGGTGGCGTGTTAGCTGGTACAGTTAATAACCACAATCGTTTTTTTAAAGGATTGTTGTCTTCAGCAAAAAGGGAGAAAGGGTCTTAAAATGTCTCTAGGGGCCTTCTGGAAAGGACCAAGGGGATAGAAACACAATGTGCCTCTTGCTGTAGTTGTTCTTGGTGCTCGACAGCGTCGCAGTGACTTCAGGGTCCTTTTCAGGCCTCAGTGTGACAAAGTATGAGATGGAGTCAGCGGCGGGTATCCTGAGACAAGACACTTCGGCGAGCGAAGCGTGGCGAACGGCTGCAGGCTGGCCTTCACGGCGACTCTGGGTCTGGAATTGTCTCAGTGCCGATCAGCGGTTCTGAAGTGCTGGTCAAGATGTCTCAGGTTCCTTTTTCAACTGCGGCTTGACAGCAGTAGCTCAAGACTTGACGGCGGTCAACATTGCAGATGGCTGCGCATCAAGGAACTCGACTGGCTCTAGAAAGTCCTTTAAGACGGATGACAGCAGGGCTTGCCGTTGCACTTCTCGCCACCTCTTCAATGAGCTTGAGTTGTCCTTTAAGGCGGATGGGCCAGAGCTAGGGAATGTGTTGCAGGCAGCTGCCTTGACCTTGGTTTCGGGTTCAGAGACCTTCTGGCACTCCCTGTCCAGGGAGCTTGCTGCAAAACCTAGCAGGGCACGCTGTGTGCTGGCTGGGTACCGGTTTTGGAGCGGCTGGAGGGTTTTTGGAGTTATTTTCTCCCCCTGTTCCCTGGAAGAAGTTAAGGGAAGGGATCTTATGTCCCTCTTTGGATGTTCTTGGCCTTCCTTCACTGGCAGAAGCTGTAAGGCAGACTGTACCTCCAGCCAGGGTTCCAGGATGAGTTTTTGTTCATGCTTCTAGTGATGCCTTCAGATGTGCCTGAAACAGGGGCTGCAGCCCTCTCTTAAGTCCGAATGAACCACAGTGATTGGTGTAAGCTGAGCCTACCTTATTGAACCAATACTAGGGTCCCTAACAATGATTTTCTGTATGTGTGAGGAACGGGGCTGGTCCATGGAGCCCTTGTCAGTTAATCAAGCTAGGTCTGGCAGGGGAAAGCTTTTCTCCCCCCTCCTTAGGATGACATTGTGCTCTCCTCTCCTGTCATATTCCAACTAAATATGGCAGGGGGGGCTGTACTTGTAGGCTGTGTCCATGCCAGAGTGCACGGTCTATGCGTTTATTGTGGTGTGAGCATAGGAAAATGTGTGCGGAGTAGCTCCACACATTTTCCTGAGCCAGGTCTACCATCATCCATTTACTTAAAAATTTCAAAAAAGCCCAGGTGAATCCACACCCTATCCTCACACCCACAGAGGCGTAGACAGGGTAGCGCCTGAGCAGGCTAGGCCGACCTAAAATCTGTAGCAGCTGAGGGGACGTATACAGATGTCAATGTCACTGGTCACCCAGCACTTGCCATTTCTAATCTTCAAATATATGAAGGCTGGAATCTGTCTATACGTGAATGAAGGAATGCATGTGTGCATGTACGCACGTGGAAATATGTGAGCCTAGTTTCCAATCAGCGGTGTATATTTCAATCCTGCATCAAGATGTTATTCTCAATGTGAATTTAGCTTTATGCTCGTCCTTTTTGCACAGACTTGCATAATAGCTCAGCATTTAAGGGGTTAATGTCAGGCCCGTATCAATTTATTTTTGGGCGTCATGATTCCTGGTAAAACACGAAAACAAAAATGGCAAACATGAGGTGAGATTGCTTTTAAACACTGTGCAATATGGTGAGATAAAACACCCAGTACATTAGTTTATTTTATTAATAATACTTTTCCCCTAAGAATATTTAGCAAAAAACATAGGCTGGCAAATGGTTTATTTTTAAAGCACATTAAATAAAATTAAGAGGATTAAAGAACAAGCTAGCAGAAGCTTACCCTTGCCATCTTGATTAGAGTTATTAGTGGAGGATGGTTTGGGGTAGGTGGAGGGTACTACAATGGGGCTGACAGCCTGGACCCTTTCATACTGTGGCATGGAATTTTGCACTCTCATTAAGGACATGGCATTTTGTTGTGGTGTCAAGATCAAAGACATTATGGGTGTTTTTACATGGGGGAGCATTAGTGCAGCCCTCAAAGCAAAGTTTTCTTATTGTGGCTTGGCATTTTCTACTGGTGTTAAGTGGCAAATACAATATGATGAGTGTTCCTATAAGGGGGTTGCGGGTTGTGCAGCCAGCATGGACATGTTTTCTTAATGTGGCATGACTTTTTTATACTGGCAGTAAGGCAAGGAGTATGTTCCTACTTGGGGCTACTGGCATATATTTTTAGAGCCAGCATGAACATGTTTTGTTATAGTATCATTACTGACATTATGGTCAAAGCAAACATGAATAGGTTCTTTTGTGGGAATGCTGGCATATATAGGTGCACCAGCATGGACCAATGTGTGCAAAATCAGCATGCACATGTTGTGTAGAGTGGCATATAGTGGGCAAATGCATTATGATTGTTGGGGATTTGGCATCAGAATTGATTTTTTTAATGTCTTACCCTACAAAATCTATTGTAAACTGTTTTGCTTTTTACCTAATTTGTCACAGAAAGTGTACTGTAAAATCCACCATCTTCATCCATTATTTAAAAAAGGTTCTTGTGGGGAGAACCCCCGAAACCTCTTTGATTGGTTGGAGCACCCACATGATGTGCTGTTGCGTCTGCGCATTCGACCTGTGCAGCACAACCCACCTACACTCTGCGGGCTCCTCTTCGAGTGGACCCAACTACATTAGCTTTAGGCCCTACTTGTTGGACAATCTTGGCTACGCCTCGGTTTACTCACCCATTCACTACCCGAGACCCTATTAACCCTATAGCCATTCCCACCCACTACCTCTCCCACTTGCTAAATCCAAAACACATCCTGCTGGTATCTCTTTAAGCAACTCTTTCACCAGTAACATCCTTCCTTGCTCTGACCATGTTATTTCTAAGCAGCCCGCAGAGAGTTAAAGGCTTAATTACAGCTGTAAATATCCTACTAGTGTCATAAAAATGTCTTCACCAAGCGTGCCTTCAGCCACTTCATTTATATCTGCTTGTTGCACTGTCGTCATGATAAAACAAGCTTTGACAAAGTCGACAGTTTTGGCTTATGCATCGGTATTAGATAGGCGCATGCCCAGATTATCACACCATTTTCCAGCTGTTGAAATTTAAGGGCCAAGTAGTACCCTGGCAGTGCCCTATAATTGCCTCTCCCATGCCTACACTAACAGCTGGCCTTGGTAATGCTTCCCATACACCCCCTTTTCCATTAATTCCTTTTTCCTATGTTGCTTTCTACCCTTTTGCTTGACACCTTAAGCTTTGACACCTTTCTTACCCTTTTCTCCCCCACCCCACTCCCAGCAGAAACCCTCCTGCACAGTTCTATATGGCCACCCAACTGGAACCAAAACAAACACTTAAAAGTATATTTCGGTCAGAGGTACTAAATTAAAAGAGACTGCTTCTATTCGTGTATTTTTACTAGTGCCATGGTTCATGCCGGTAAAATACCAGCACCGCCTTGGTGGAAAGGGGAATTACCGCCCTATTCCAAGGTTGGCGGGGTGGTAATTCCCCCTTCCACCATTGCCCTTCCCCATTCCCATTTTTGCCCCATAGGGCTCTGTGGGAATGGGGAAGGCGCTAATTACGGTACCGCAAATTGCGGTACCGTAATTAGCTCCCTGGTCCCTTTGCGGGTTGGTTTTTAACGCCTGCAAAAAGCAGGCGTTAAATTCCCCAACCCGCAAAGGGACCTCGTAGTAAGGCGGTAAGGATTTACCGGTACCGGTAAAATACCGGTACCGGTAAACCCTTACCGCCATCCGTGTAATGAGGCCCTATGTTCCCTGCTGGCCTGCACCCACTCCTCATACACCCTATGGTCATGCCCCCTCCCACGTGCAATCCAAACCCCCAAACATACACACCTGCTGTTCAAGGGAATGTTCAGTGCAGTTTTATTTGAAAGGTGAACCATTCCGGTATCTTTGAAATAAAAGTATAGGAACAGTGAAACGTAAACAAAAACAGCAGAGAAGCACCGCTCCCAACCGCTCCCACCCACTTCGACCGCTGCCATCCAAATGCCCCCCCACCCCCTTAGATTCCTGAGAGGACCTGCCGACTCCCCACCAGCTCCCTCCGTTCTCCCTCCGCAAGAAACTGAAGAGCCTCGCAGAGGAAGTTGCGGGCAGCCATTTTGTTCCACAATCAAGTGTGAAAAGAGCAGTGAGGCATACGAAAGCAACAACGCAGCCCCAGTTAGCTTGTGAAATGTGTGTCATTTCTCTAGACAGTTAAAAGGAGTTGTATAAAATATAGACCACGTTTTAAACCATTGACAATATTTCAATGATGCACGCTTGTTGGCAAGCACAAAACATTTTCCCCCCAAAGGAAATGTTCATATTACCAATATGCATGCCTGTACCAAACAATAACTACAAGCAGGTAACTTTATTACAATGCTCGCTTTGAGGGATCTTCTTAAGTCTTAGAGGAACAGTTGTAAAACCCGGGAGATTTTTTTAAGGCTCACATTACTTTCGCTGTCCTGAATGGGAAAAGAAAACTACAATACCACTCTTTGCTTAACTGCTTCTGTGTGGATTTGGATATTTGTTTGGTTTTGGTACACTTTTTATGAAACTGTATTGTTTAATCTCTTGAAAGCCAAACATGAATGCATATTTGTACCAACATAGCTGAGAAGATATGTGGTTGAGTGACATAATCGCTGACCAGTGTCAAACTCTGGCTTTCCTACTTAACTATACTGTGGTCCTGGGCAAATCCTTCCATCTCACTGTGCCTTATCTGCCAAAATAGGGAGGCACAAAAAGTGAATCATTTTCACAGTGCACACTATTAAAAAATAGTAGTGTGGCTTCATCTATCCTAATTGCAGTGGCTTCTCATAAATAGCACATCGACGTTATTTGTCTCTGGCAAGTTCCTGTACTGTAACTTCCCATGATGCCCTCAGCTATGAAATATTGAATTCAATATTTGTGGTGTCACTTCCAGTGATGTCAACATGTATACACATTAGGGGTGCCTGCACGTTTTAGCCCACACTGAACCATGCAAATCCTAGGAGCTGCACTGGTTCAATGGGGAGGTGAATATGAACTACAATGCTGATACCTTCCACAGAGCAACACTGTGTATTGGGCCAAGCACTGGCAGATGCATATGATCACTGGTGCTTAGACCTTCCACAGAGCAACATAGCCCTGAAGGCCACACACTGCTACGTGCACATGATCACTGGTGCTTAGACCTTCCACAGAGTAACACAGCCCCGGAGGCCACACACTGCTACGTGCACATGATCACTGATGCTTAGACCTTCCACAGAGCAACATAGCCCTGAAGGCCACACACTGCTACGTGCACATGATCACTGGTGCTTAGACCTTCCACAGAGTAACACAGCCCCGGAGGCCACACACTGCTACGTGCACATGATCACAGGTGCTTAGACCTTCCACAGAGCAACATAGCCCTGAAGGCCACACACTGCTAGGTGCATATGATCACTGGTGCTTCGATCTTCCACAAAGGGAGGCCACACACTGCTAGGTGCACATGATCACTGGTGCTTAGACCTTCCACAGAACAACATAGCCCTGAAGGCCACACACTGCTAGGTGCATATGATCACTGGTGCTTAGACCTTCCACAGAGCAACATAGCCCTGAAGGCCACACACTGCTAGGTGCATATGATCACTGGTGCTTAGACCTTCCACAGAGCAACATAGCCCTGGAGGCCACACACTGGTAGGTGCAGATGATCACTGGTGCTTAGACCTTCCACAGAGCAACATAGCCCTGAAGGCCACACACTGCTAGGTGCATATGATCACTGGAGCTTAGACCTTCCACAGAGCAACATAGCCCTGGAGGCCACACACTGCAACGTGCACATGATCACGGGTGCTTAGACCTTCCACAGAGTAACACAGCCCCGGAGGCCACACACTGCTAGGTGCACATGATCACTGGTGCTTAGACCTTCCACAGAGTAACACAGCCCCGGAGGCCACACACTGCTAGGTGCATATGATCACTGGAGCTTAGACCTTCCACAGAGCAACACAACAACGGAGGCCACACACTGCTAGGTGCATATGATCACTGGTGCTTAGACCTTCCACAGAGCAACACAGCCCCGGACGCCACACACTGCTAGGTGCATATGATCACTGGTGCTTAGACCTTCTGCAGATCAACACAGCCCCGGAGGCCACACACTGCTAGGCACATATGATCACCGGTGCTTATACCTTCCAAAGAGCAACACAACCCTGGAGGGTGCACACTGCTAGGTGCATATGATCACCGGTGCTTACCCCTTCCACAGAGCAACACAACCCCGGAGGCCACACACTGCTAGGCGCATATGATCACCGGTGCTTAGACCTTCCACAGAGCAACACAACCCTGGAGGGCACACACTGCTAGGTGCATATGATCACCAGTGCTTAGACCTTCCCCAGAGCAACACAACCGCGGAGGGCACACACTACTGGGTGCATACGATCACCGGTGCTTATACCTTCCACAAAGCAACACAACCCCGGAGGCCACACACTGCTAGGTGCATATGATCTTTAGTGCTTAGACCTTCCACAGAGCAACACAGCCCCGGAGGCCACACACTGCTAGGTGAACATGGTCATTAGTGCTTAGAAGCTCCACAGAGCCGCACAGCCCCGGAGGCCAGACACTGCTAGGTGCATATGATCACTGCTGCTTAGACCTTCCACAGAGCAACATAGCCCTGGAGGCCACACACTGCTAGGTGCATATGATCACTAGTGCTTAGACCTTCCACAGAGCAACACAACCCCAGAGGACACACACTGCTAGGTGCATATGATCACTAGTGCTTAGACCTTCCACAGAGCAACACAACCCCGGAGGCCACACACTGCTAGGTGCATATGATCACCGGTGCTTATACCTTCCACAGAGCAACACAGCCCTGGAGGCCACACACTGCTAGGTGCATATGATCACTGGTGCTTAGACCTTCCACAGAGCAGCACAGCCCTGGAGGCCACACACTGCTAGGTGCATATGATCACTAGTGCTTAGACCTTCCACAGAGCAACACAACCCCAGAGGACACACACTGCTAGGTGCATATGATCATCAGTGCTTAGACCTTCCACAGAGCAACACAACCCCGGAGGGCACACACTGCTAGGTGGATACGATCACCGGTGCTTATACCTTCCACAAAGCAACATAGCCCTGGAGGCCACACACTGCTAGGTGCATATGATCACTGGTGCTTAGACCTTCCACAGAGCAACACAGCGCCGGAGGCCACACACTGCTAGGTGCATATGATCACTAGTGCTTAGACCTTCCACAGAGGAACACAGCCCCGGAAGCCAGACACTGCTAGGTGCATATTATCACTGGTGGTTAGACCTTCCACAGAGCAACACATCCACGGACGCCACACACTGCTAGGCGCATATGATCACTGGTGCTTAGACCTTCTACAGAGCAACACTGTGTATTGGGCCAGACACTGGCAGATGCATCTGATCACTGGTGCTTAGACCTTCCACAGAGCAACACAACCACGGACGCCACACACTGCTAGGTGCATATGATCACTAGTGCTTAGACCTTCCACAGAGCAACACAACCCCAGAGGACACACACTGCTAGGTGAATATGATCACCGGTGGTTAGACCTTCCACAGAGCAACACAGCCACGGACGCCACACACTGCTAGGTGCATATGATCACTGGTGCTTAGACCTTCTACAGAACAACACAGCCCCGGAGGCCACACACTGCTAGGTGCATATGATCACCGGTGCTTATACCTTCCACAGAGCAACACAGCCCTGGAGGCCACACACTGCTAGGTGCATATGATCACCGGTGCTTAGACCTTCCACAGAGCAAAACAACCCCGGAGGGCACACACTGCTAGGTGGATACGATCACCGGTGCTTATACCTTCCACAAAGCAACATAGCCCTGGAGGCCACACACTGCTAGGTGCATATGATCTCCGGTGCTTAGACCTTCCACAGAGCAACACAGCCCCGGAGGCCACACACTGCTAGGTGCATCTGATCACTAGTGCTTAGACCTTCCACAGAGAAACACTGTCACGACCCTCAGCCCTGATCCCCACTGGCAAGCCCATTGGCCAGGTGGAGTCAGGACTCGGATCATTAATAAGGCCGGGCATCCACTCTTCACGCCCTCCTGGGCCCAGTCCTGCCGCCTTTGGTGCCAGGCTCATAAGTAAGGAAAGGCATCTGCTTAAGGGACTACTTTATTTAGGCTTTCAGCCAACATGGTGGCATCCACATAACTGGGTTCCTAGAACCAAGCTATGCTGTCTAGTGTTTTGGGTGTGGTGGCCTGGGGACTACTTTACCTGGACTACTTGACAGTGGCTATTTAAACCACACCCGAACAAGACCACATGCTTCATGTTACTTTGCTGCTAGCAACGTGACGCTCACTGTGTCCAGCTTCTCTCGAACCTGGCGAATTCCGGACCTGCAGAAAACAAAGAACATCGTTAGCACCAGAATCTTACCTGCAATCTTCATCCTTCTCTGCTTGCAGCTCCTGGGCAGCTCTGTTGGAGGAGTTTGCCGCCCGGATCGAAGGGACCTGAAATGACAAAGACATCATTAACGGAGGTACCAGAGTCATTACAACCATAAAAGCGCTTAAAGACTTACCTGGCTGGTTGCTTTTCCACCTGCACTGCTCCGGAAACTCCATCTACGCTGGGTACTCTCCGCGACCTACGAAAAGAGAAAAGCACATGTCAGTGAGGACAAGGCATCGCTGCGTTACGCAAAGCGCCTCCTCACCGCTTCATAGCGCTACAGTGCGCCATCATCTCCCGGTGAGAACCAGCACATCCCGTTCTCCCAGCGGACACTCCGCGCTCCTAGAGGAGATAAAAAGAGACATTAGAACAGACAAAAGGCATGCAAGAATTACGATGCCATCAATCTCAATAAGACCTACCTGAAAGACACTACAAGGGCCGCAGTCAGTGAAGTAACTGGACCGCCAGCGCCCACAAAAGACAACGCGCCCCTGCCCAGAGAGCAGGACGGACAGCCCACCGATTCCGGCAACCAGGCAGAACTCCCTCGACACCGAGACCACCAGGGAACCATTGGGAAGGGCATCAACGACCATCTGGCTGGGTGGCGTCCTCGTGGATACCAGGTGAGCGTAACAAACACTGTGTATTGGGCCAGACACTGGCAGATGCATATGATCACTAGTGCTTAGACCTTTCACAGAGCAACACAGCCACGGGGCTGTGCGCTGGCTGCTGCTTCAGATCACATGTGCTTAGATCTTCCACAAAGCAACGCAACCCCATGGGCCGCCTGCTGGCAGCTGCATGAGATCAATAGTGCTTAGATCTTCCACAGAGCAACGCAACCCCATGGGCCGCCTGCTGGCAGCTGCATGAGATCACCAGTGCTTAGATCTTCCACAAAGCAACGCAACCCCATGGGCCGCCTGCTGGCAGCTGCATGAGATCACCAGTGCTTAGATCTTCCACAACGCAACCCCATGGGCCGCCTGCTGGCAGCTGCATGAGATCACCAGTGCTTAGATCTTCCACAAAGCAACGCAACCCCATGGGCCGCCTGCTGGCAGCTGCATGAGATCACCAGTGCTTAGATCTTCCACAAAGCAACGCAACCCCATGGGCCGCCTGCTGGCAGCTGCATGAGATCACCAGTGCTAGATCTTCCACAGAGCAACGCAACCCCATGGGCCGCCTGCTGGCAGCTGCATGAGATCACCAGTGCTTATATCTTCCACAAAGCAACGCAACCCCATGGGCCGCCTGCTGGCAGCTGCATGAGATCACCAGTGCTTAGATCTTCCACAGAGCAAGACAAACTCTGATACAATGGCTAGGGAAGAGGCTGTGAAGTGCTCCAGATGCATGTGACATCAAGAGAGCAGCCTAGGCCATGGTGCTGGCTGGGTTGGCTGGTCGGAACTCCACACCTGCCTTCCAATGGACTTATGCTGCTTAATCCCACTGATCAGGTTACACAACACTGCAATGTCTCACGCCCTTAATCACCATAAGAAACGTAGGGGAACATACATATCGCTTCAGCCAAACATTGCTCTGTATTCTGATAATGCAAAGTTGCTTAGCCATTCTCTGTAAATGTTAAATGCGACTTGACTTCCATGTAAATTATCCCATCTAAAAACGCCTTATAAGATTTTTATAAGTAGCTACAAGGAGAACTTGTCAGAAAATAGTGGGGTTTTTCCGAACAATAATAAGAACTTGTATGACACCGAAATACTTATTCAATTCTTATAAAATCGTACACGTTTGATATAGGATTCGTGTAAGCTCTCATAAGATTCTGATAAAATCCTTATCAGAAATGTTTCTCTGGGATGGCTTATCAGTCCAATGGGAATGATGGATTGCAGCACCTGTTGCCGTACAAGGTCCACAGAGGGGTTCCGCCACGGTGAGATATCAGCGGTAGGATTAACCACTAACAGAGAGCTGAACGGACACAACCAATGCAATCAGCACAGAATAGGCCCTGCCCCCAGGTGGGGCATCATAGAGGGAGCGCCACCGGCCTCAGACTGGGGCAAAAAAATAAATGGTCTCGCAACAATGAAAAAGTGGCCTACAGTTGCAAATGGCAATTCATTCCTTTGTTTGAGTAGTACCCAGGGGGGAGTTTTTTTAAAAATAAAATGTGATACAAATTGTGCATTTTAAAGAATATCCATTCGGTACCACTGGTCAAAACTACTAGCCGCGTGGTGAAGTAACTCATTGAGCTGGTCCACATTGGTCATAAAGTGGCCTACTTTGACCAAAAACACTGGCCCACACTAGCATTTTGAATTTTTGGTTCGGGAATTGCCCTGTAGGCCAGTCCGAGCCTGGGCAACACCGCCCCTCTTCCCTGTCACACCAGCACCAGTCCACCAACTACGGACACCCCTGGCATCACAAAACCGTGTACGGTCCCTGCTGCGCAATGCCCAACCGCCACCCGAAGCTATCTAACACTTTACTGTCAAGTCACAAAGGTAGCGGGGACCACAAACTCTCGGGAATGGTGTTCCCCCATAGAAACTGCAGAGAAGGACGGCAGAAAGCAGCAGAAATCCATAGAAATGTTCTCAGGGGAGGCAGAGCGTCGCAGCAACGGCTAATCCCACAGGACGAACCATTCCCTTCAGGAGCTGCATGGAGCGACGAGCAAACAGGAAGTAAGACCGGCAGGAAGGAAGAGAGGAGGAAACTGATGTTTGGACAAGCTTAGCTCGCGAGACCTAAACACCGCTCAGGCACTGGAAATGCATTTAAACATCCAGTTCTCTCGAGCCCTTTCTGTTCACCCCCTCTGAAGGCTCTATGTCATTCGGTCGAAAACAGTCAATCTAATCCCTTTCATTTCATTTGTTTTTTCTTTTGGTAGATTTCCCTGCAAATATATGCAGGGGAGACCCCCGCAGCCCCCTCCTGTAACCCCTCACATTAGTTGTTACCCTAAACCCACCCCGAACATATATTTAGGGCAAAATTCAATCAAAAATATTAGTGGAAAACTAATTTGATGGATTCTCCTACGATAAAGCAAGTCCGATAGCACAGCGAGTAGAGCTTTGACATCCGTGCAGACCCTGTTGACACAGGTTCGAATCCCTGCAGGGCCAAACTCAGCCTTTCATCCTTCCAAGGTCGATAAATGAGGACTGCAAACCGTGGGTAATAAGCAGCGCTCAGATACCTGAGGGTTCATAGCGCTATATAAATGCTAAATTATTATTATTATTATTATTATAAAACCTCCCTCTCCCCCTTGAAACAACCCAAAGGCAGCATTAAGTGCTAACCAAAGAAAGCGACATACATGCCCACAAAAAGGTCCAGCCATGGGAGGAATTAGGCCGGAACAAGACAGAAAGACTGTGGCTCAGGCAAACTTTGTCTTGCCGAACTACTGTTCTGTGGGAGCCCGAGGCTCAAATACCCCCCCCCCATCCCAAGCTAGCCCAGTAGTCTCAAAAACCTGCTCTCGAGCCAGACATCTCTATATCACCCAGAAGCAGCCCTTTAACAGACTCTTTTAAGCGAGACTTAGCAGTTCATTTATGAGTTATGTGTGAAGGAAACCCCAACCTCACATTCCTTGCTTTCTAAATGAGTCTCCTGGTTTACAGATGAGGTTTGTGTTAGGGTGAGCATTGCCACAAAAGAAAAGAGCAGAGAATCCAGCTTGCATTACTTGCTCGGAAGGGTTTCATGGTTCAAGGACTATCACAGAAATTCTTCAAATACAAAATGGAAGCAAATGAATACCTAAGTGCTAATGTATTGCTTACTTGGGTGCTTGAGAACAGGCTGCATCAAGATAGTAAGAAGCCATGTCAAGTGACTGTTCGTTACCGCAGCTGGAAGGAATATATTTTAGGATTGTTCTTAAATATTCTGGTCTTTGACCTGCATTTTTATTTTTTATGATATTAAATTTACTATGAAATTTTAAATGATAATGAAAGCACCTCCAATTTACGTTGAAGGAGTCATTGATTGGCTGTCGGGTATTGTTTTGAGAAGGTCTAGGACGGTGAATTGAGAACTGGTCAAGTATTTTAACTGAATATTGTTCAAGTTGTATTAATTTTAGTTTATTTGTAGTTTTACTGTGTAACTGTCAGTCTTAACTGTAAAATTAAGCATGTACAATTGCTATTGAACTATTACGTGTATGTGTTTTTAAAAATAGTATTTCTACATTTTTGTAAACGTTTTAAAAACTAAATACAAATAAATAAATAATAATATTAAATACAAATTTCTGTAGTCTTTCTTATATTCCCAACATGCTCTTTGCTTTCATGTAAATCACCAGGACTCAGTCCCATCTGAAGGTGCCACTGAGGTGCTCACTTGATATGGTTCCTTGGGGCTATGGGATGCTGCTCGACCTGGGCTGCGTCTCCGCCCTTCAGCCCTGACGACATTTATCTGCCCATTTGCAGGACTAGTGCAGGCATTATGCCATCAGCCCCCCTAGACCCCATCCACTACTCCCAACCCGATTGGTTCCTCTTCCTGAAACCCTTTCTTACCCCCCCCAGTGAAATCAATACTCGACTCATGGATCTTGCCTATTCCCCTGGCTCAACGTAACCCTTGCGGTAATTGAAGTGGCCAGTCCCTAATGATGCCTCTGAATCCAGTGGCTGGCATCTAGTATTTCTGGATATCTACTTAAGTGCTTTGCAGAACATTCTATTTGATTGCAGATGCATCTTGGAACTGCTTGTGGGTTTCTTCAGCGTTCCACTGATTTCAGCTGTTGTCGATATTAGCCCAGTAGAGTTGTCCTTTTTTCCAGCGGGACATATTCAGTCCAATATCAAACAACTAGGGGTGGGTAAACCAGCTTGAATCATCTTGAAGCCCACCTAAGCAATGGGGCTTCGAATCACTCAAAGCACTTGAGTATAAACTTGAAAAGATTTGGCTGATCCGCACCTGAGTTTGAGCGGCTCATACAGACAAGGTTACCTCTTTGTGTGGCCCCCCTCAAACATGTGTGAGATTTGTCAGTTTCATTCAGTTTCTTTGCTTGCATTTTAGATTTGGTTCATTTCAGCTGACTTTATTCTTCCAAAATGCTTGTTTCAGGTCAAATTGACTTGAATTTGATTTAAAGTAATAAGAGCACCTGTTTTGAAAATATTTCAATTGATTGGAACTACAAACACCATTAATCAGGCTTTTGGGGGATCGATTTGAATCCATCCCGAGTCAGCTATATATTTATAGGGGTTTAACTTAGTTGAACTGATTTTAATCATTAATGCTCCCCCATCCCAACCAAAAACCCATATGCCCTTACTAAGTCAAGTAGAAACTATTGGTCATTGATCAGTCTGCAGGTCGGGTTTTCATAAACTTACTTCCTTTTGTGCCTCCGCAGTTTTGGGCTTCGGTATTCACCGCCCCCATTATGGGCTCCTTAGACTACTGCGGTGGTATTTATCTGGGTCAACTAGACTTTTTGAGCCATCGTCTTCAAGTTCTTGAAAATTCTGCTGTGCGCCTGGCACTTAAAGCACATTTTCGGTCCCCGGCCTCGCACTTGCTGGTCAAGCATCATTGCCTTCAGGTGAGGAGTCGGATTAAGTTCAAGACACTTTGTATTGTTCAACATGCTCTTTTCCATGAAGGGTCCTCTTTCCTTCAAGCTAAATTGACTCCCTACTCCCCGGGGTGTCTCCTGCGATGCTCCTCTGCTGATCTGTTGGAAGTCCCTCAGTAAGTGAAGCCTCAGCTGGAGGACGTTCCTTTTCAGTGCTCGCCCCTGCTCCGTGGAACTCCCTGCCAGGCCCTCTAAGGGAGATTACTGACCATCTTCAATTCTGCCGAGCACTTAAGACTCTTTTGTTCTGAGCTAGGTAGGATCTGTTTTCTGTTAGGGTTTTTTTACCTCCTCTTTACTGGTTCTGCTAGCGCCCAGATTCGTCCGGCCTGTGGTTTTTGCGCTTTACAAATTGTATTACATTACATTACATCACCTGAATTTCTTCAAGGCACTGGCTATTTAACCTCGAAAGGTAATGAATGGAAAAGGTCCATTCAATTTGCTTAACACCTGCAAATTGTGGAAAGCCAAGGGTTGCATGACCAACAGCGCCAGATTCTCCGCAGACAAGTCCATCATCCGGTTCCTCAAGACCTGCATCCAAAGACTAAAACAGTTCAAGAGTCTTCCTCATCCATCACCCTCAAGTGCTCCGAAGCAACCAGACCACAATGTGAGAGCTATTCGAAAATGATACCAGAAATGTGCCTCCTGATTACCCTCCACTTAGACCCTACTCCATCCACTGAGTCATCATTATAAATTTGAACCGACCTGCTGCTGTACCTGCATAATCCATTCAGGGCCAGCCTTAGGAGCAGCAGCGCCCTGGGCGAATTGGCGCCACCCTTCCCCAGCGCGCCCCTGGTCAACAGGGGGCGTGGCAAGGAAGTGTCACTTATTTATTTATTTTAAACCTCCTCGCTCCGGCGAGGCGGTAATTCTATGAATAGGGTGCATCAGCACCCTATTGTTCCTAAATGCGCCCCGCTGCCACGGGCGCATTGACTAACAATGAGGTGCCTGCCATGCCTTCTGCCACTATGCCAGCTTGGGGGAGCCCTTGAAAGACTCCCCCGAGCTGGTGTGGTGAGGGGCTAATGGTGCCTTTTGTTGGTGAAGGTGCCCGCAGCAGAGGGGCGCATTTGGTGACAATGGGGTGCTGAGCACCCCATTGTCATTGAATGTGTCCGCCTGCTGCGCCTTCTCCCACTACGCCAGCTCGGGGGAGCCCTTGAAAGACTGCCCCAAGTTGGTGTAGCGGGGGGTAATGGCGCCCTGGGGGGCATGGCACCACGGGCGTTCGCCCAGCTCGCACCCCCCCCCAAAGCCGGGCCTGAATTCATTGTTGCATTTTGGTTCTCCAGCACACGCGATTATATGCCATTCAAATTCAAATTAATATGCCCAACAAGCCTGCCGTTCAGTCCATTACAGACAATTACTGCCTCTCCTGGGCCGTAATCACTCCAGACTATTCCAGCCCTGCTTAACACAAATCTCGAACCAAAGCCCCAGAGTGTGCACTGAAGGGGGACGAGTGAGAAATCTGCGGGTATTTGTGGGTGCCAAAATGCTGCAGCCTGGAGAAAAGGACCTATTTCCTTTCTGTCAGACAACCGCTTCGCAATTTTGCCATGAAAATGGTGTTTCTCTGGAAATCGTCATGAACAGGAAAACACTTATTTTGGTTATTTTAAAGATGACTCGTAGTTGGGTAGGTTTATGTACACAGTCAGTGGCGTGATTGAGCACTTTCTAATAATTTCAGTGGCCTTATGGCAGTTATAGATTACATTCCATAGTGCTCTTGTTTGCCACAGGATATGTGTGCCCATATACATATATTGGCTGAGAAAACTTTAGTTAAGGTACAGCTAAGTAGAAACAGTTCAAAACAAGAGCACTAATGAAAATGGGACAGTATTGGACGTGACACTACCTTAGAGCCCACCCGTTGATGTCATACATGCTGTCTCATGTGATGTCATTGCTGATGTCGTCTGTGATGTCATCACTGTGATCATGGGTGGCATAACAGGGGGACGCAGATTAGGGTGGCGTCACCTCCAACACTTTCCGAATTTTAATTTTTTAAACCCACCATAACTTTCTTGGTGTTTTGAAAACATGGCCGAATGCTCCAACCAGAAGGCTGTAAGGTCTATGCTGCATTGATGATCCCTAATAAAGGTGGAGCCAGGTATGTGGTTGTCTTGGCAGCCTTGCTAATTGTCTGTCTTGGGTTGATGAAGCTATGTATAAAGTAGCACTGCCCTCTTAGACAAAGACAATTTCCTGGAGAAAAAGGTTTGCATTTGAGCTAATTTGCATACCCACAATGCCTTGCTGTTGGGGCTCAGAATTGGAAAGGAACTTCCAGCAGTGGCTACTAGGTGGCGGTGTGGAATGTGTGAGTGTGCTCAAATGGACTTTCTCCACACATAAACACATACATTTGAGGGTGGGTAGTAAGCGCTATGATTCTAAAGTCACTAGGACGCATGCATAAAAAGAAATTGTGTTCTCTATCCCAACAAGCGACAATCTGAGCCAAAGAGCGCAGCGCTGCAGCACTTGACACTGCCAATCCCTTCTACACTTCCTGTGCCCAGCCCTGCAGTGTTTGGGAAGTTCGCCTAAGACCATGATCAGCGTGTACAGTGGAAAAACAACTGAGTAGTCTCTCTCACACACACGTTCAAGTTTGTGCAAAACATGGTATGCTCTACGCGGAGCAATGGGCACTGCAGAATCCACTGATCCCCAATTTGCAGGCCCTCCCCCACTTATACTATTAGTAGGGTGTAGAGGTGCACTCAATTTCCTTCAAAATTCTCACCAAGATTACAAATATTAAATCATTCAAAAAAATCAGCTTACAAGTGCTCCTTATTGGATCCGTGCTACCGGATATAGTCAATTCACAGAAGTTGATATTGAGAATAATCGGAAGAGTGAAGGGAACCGTCATTGGATAGGCCCTTGCACAGGTTAGTGCAGCACCACGTGGTAATCCTTTTCCAAAGGTTGAAAAAAGTGTACCTTAATGGATCATGCTAAAACGATATTTACTTTTATTATACTTTCAGAATTACGTTACTCCAGATATTGATACCTGAAGAAGGGCCAAGAAGTCTGAAACACGTAGTAGCAGATAGGTGGACTAATGGTCCTTTTCAAATTTTAATAACTCCTATCAAGATATCTGGACTTTTATGGCTCAATGTTTGTCTTGAACTTATTTGTAACATGAAGAGAAACGATTTGTGTTATATTTACAAAGTGAAATTATTGATGAAGTGTAACACAGGGTAATGTCAGTAATTACTGTGTATAGCAATTGTTATATGAGAAATAAGGTTGAATCTGTATGTGATTTCATTACTTATGTATATAAAAAACATTTTGTGAAAAATCAATATACAATAATTTGTCAACAACAATATGCATTCTGTTTTGAGTACTTAAGAATTTACACAACGGTTTAGTTGATGTGTGTGCCCTTATTTGTACCTCGTTGTTTCGAGGCACTAACCTTTTCTCCTCCCCCACTTATGTTCAGGAATGTGCAACTACCCATGTGAGGAAGAAGGGGGTGACTCTAGGAGAACACACTCCGTATTCTTAGCCTCACAAATTGGCACAAGGCCATTCCATTGTATAGGTTTGTCAAGTGAAACAATGGTGCTTTTAGTAAACTGTGGGGCGCACTCACCCGCAACCGAGCTAGAAGCCACCCACCGTGACCTCGGCTGAGATCACCCAGCCTCTATCACACAGTATTCGGGACCTTCACCCGCTGGTGCCAGGATTCAACCCGTGCAGGTTATCGCTGAAAGATTGCTAGTGCAGCGCCATTTTGAGTTCTGCCACCTGGAGCATGCGCCTCACGCGCTCCACTGACCTTTGCAGTTTGTGCGCTAGACCACACGCAGTCAATAATACATGACCAGTATTTCAGTATTACCCCTCCCCCGTCCCAAGACACTTGCTTTCTACGTCAGCACCTGCAGATACTCCCCCCATCCCGTTCACAAAGAGCTTGGCAGCTGCCACGTGTTTCAGGGAGCCAAGGAAAAGATCGCACTCCAAAAATATCTCGACCTTCCAAAAATGTTTTCGGAGTAAAAACGTAGATTGCAATTTGAGAGGCTGATGTCTGGTTGATTGGAGTAAATGAATGGGGTGGCCGCTTTCACAGAGATTTGGAGGGATACACCCCCTTTTTTTCCCCACCTGTGGAAGGTCCGGGTGGCCAAGTGCATGACACGTGGTTGTGCGGGGCTTGAAAAAAGTGGGGGGAGTCTATGTGAGACAGTGGGTACACATCTTGTTTGGGATTTCAGAAGGATTCAATAATTTTAAAATATGTGTTATTTCATTGTCATAATTAGTAAATGCGTGGCAGGTATTGTAGTAGTCTATAGTGCTAATGATGTTTGTAGTTAATATTATCACAGAGAGCTATATTTTGCAGTCATGGCAAGTACCAAACTTGCACACACAAGGAAACGGCAATTTGGACTCTTCTTCGACCTCACTGGACTTTTATGGCGGGGAGATCGTTCGGGAAGGGGGGGGCGGTGGGGCGTGGATTAAAGCTTGGAGTCATCCTGGGCACCCGATCCCTCCATCGTGACATGCCGATAGGTCTTTGAGCAGTGAACAGAGTGTGACATTTCACGGAGGCATGCTGGCGATAAATCCTAATTCTGAAATGTGCGTTTGTGTGTCACCTATCGGACAGGCCATGAGGTTTGCATGCTCTAACACATGTCACAAGACTGCTCACCGCATTCCCTTCTGGCAGAAAAGGTCACGCCGTCCACCAGGGCACATCTGCTGACTGGCAGAGGGTAGCTTCCATAGCAGAGGCGTCCTGGGAAGCTATTCAGCCAAGTGATCAAAGTCCTCATAGAAGGCCAACCACAGAGGCCGTCTGCAACTGGATACCCGTCAGTCCGTGGCCTGCAGGCGCTACCCGACAAGGAGGGAAACAACTTGGACACCAAGAGTACTAGTGGCAGGACCAGTGACAGAAGTGTACAGCAAAAAGTAGTGGAACTGTGGTCTCGGCAGGGGGGAGAGTAGGCAAAAGCCTAGTGCCACATGTGACAAGGTGTTGCAGCTGCGGCATTGCAATAGTCTAAGTGATTAGTAACCAAGGCTCTTATTACAACTTTACACTGGCACAGGGACACGAATGGACACATCTCTGTATCTCGAGCTCTGAAACACGTGTGTACGAGCGGGATACAAATAAAATATCATATCATATAATGATGAATATGGTCATAAAAAGTAGAGAAATGGTAAAGAGAAAAAATTTAACGTAGTGGAACACAGCTCCCGACCGTTCCCTCTCACTTCGATCACTGGACAGGACTGAAACCATTGGGTGTTCAGACATCTCAGTTTTGCCAGGACTGTCCGTCTGGGTATTTGCACCACTGTCCCGGGGTCCTGAGACTTTTTAAAGTTTAAAAACCCCATCCCGGGATTTGGGGATCAGGTTTGACGTCATGATTTTTCCACCAGGTGCCAAAAACAGAGATCGTATGCACGCAATCCCCAAATCCTGGACGGGTTTTTTGAACTCAAAATAGCTGCGGGAGCCGGGGCGCTGCAGCATGACACGGGACAGGCCACCCACATAGAAGAAGTACTACAGTTTCACGGCTGAAGCTGTGGTCCTACTTCTATGTCAGTGGCCTGCCCCGGTTTTTTATTTTCAAACTTTGGTCACCCTATTTGAAGATGACTAACTGGGAGTCGCTGCAGCGAAAGGGGAAGGGGAAGAAAAGGTTTCACCTCAAGCACACACTGTTCACCTTTCAGTTTCATATATGTAAGTGTGGATGTATCTGCCCTCCCTGAGCCACAGAAAGTTCAACTTTTATCCAAACAATGTGTAGCATGACATATGCATTGCTGCACTGCTAAATTGGGCCTCAGAATCAGACGTGTTTCGGTCTCAGCCGGGCCTGCTTCAGGAGATAATTGAGTGTGCGCTGAGCTAGCTAAATGAACTAGCTAAATTTCCAAATGGCTGTGGCAGAATGGCAGCTACCCAGAAACCCCCGGGATTTTGTCCCTTTGCCACGATCGCTCTTGCTCAGAAAAATGTAGCCAGTCAAACCGGAATGCAGACGGATACTTTATAATTCGCGCTGTCAAAAGTTTCGCCTCTGGCATGGAAATGCTTGCGTCAAGTTATTTGCCCTAGGATTTAAGTGATCGAATTTCAGCAAGGCCCTGTATGGCTTGTTAAAATAGACATTAACTATCAAGGTACTTTTGTCAAGAGTACTTGCAAGCAGTTAAGTGACACAGACAAAGGGCTAGATTGATGTTACGTTACTATGCTTCTGCACTGCGCAGAATCACCGCCGTAGTAGTTTCAAAGGGTACCTGGTCATAGCGTCGAATGCCATAACATAGAAAAAAAAGCATCGAAAAAAAAGCATCAAACGCATTTTTTTAATGGTAAAGGGTTTAGTTCAATTTTAATGGGTTTTAAAGGTTAAAAAAGGGGGCTTGGGGAATACCCCATTAAAAAAATGTTTTTATAAAAAATGCATTCCATGCTTTTTTTTAGCTGAATTTTTTTCTATGGTACGGCATTCGATGGTTTGGCATTCGATGCAATGACTAGGAACTGTTTAAAAACACTGGTAATTGCACCGAGTGTACACGGCCCCCTACCTGGAGAAGCCAGAGGGAGGGAAAGTGGAGAAGGAGGTGGCAGAAGCAGGGCCAGAGGGAGTTAGGCCGGGGGGGGGGGGGGGATGCTTGTATTGGTGTGTGTGCGCGTGTTTGTCCACTATATACCTCCAGGTGATAGATATTGTGTCCGTACGTCCCTGGGCGAGCTTTCACTCGGCTAACGCTCTTCTTGTTCCCATCCCTAAGTTTAAACTTA
This sequence comes from Ambystoma mexicanum, assembly GCF_040938575.1. Classification (NCBI taxonomy): domain Eukaryota; kingdom Metazoa; phylum Chordata; class Amphibia; order Caudata; family Ambystomatidae; genus Ambystoma; species Ambystoma mexicanum. The sequence continues at coordinate 607,915,015 of NC_090938.1, read as the reverse complement.
GTCTGCATGGCGCCGTCGCAGCAGCCATCTTGTGGAGATGCCTTCCCCGTCTGCTGCGGGCTATGCCCACCCACCTTTGCTTCCGACATGCATTAAAAAGGTGTCTTTTTTAGGCCATTCTCTTTCTCTTCTCCAGGAGTAGCGCCAAGATGCCTCTGTGTGTATGGCGCGCTTCAGAAATGACATCAACATAACATAACACACATATATGGACAATTTTCTAGAGAGATTATGCATGGCGCAGCTTTCGCAACATATTGTCTTCTGTTATTGTGTGCCAAACACCTTTCGAAATGCCCTTTGTAGCACTATTGTGCGTGAAACATTAACCACAGAGCCCCTTCCAGCACGTGATCCATTGCTGTAGTCTCCGTGCACTGTTTTGGCATGTAGCCGGGTTCCCTGTGCTTGACTTTGAGCCTGGAAAGGCAGGAAACCACATTCCAGGCAGTGCCACATGGTTTTCAGCCACGTTTTAAATATATATTTGCTTCCTGGTCACAATGTTAGTGGTCAAGTGAAAGAAGAACACACCACCAGACCACCAGAGGGTGATCTGATTGCCAAAAAAAATCTGGCATCTCCTGGGCACACAAGTACCCGCCTCCCTGTAGCCCACTCAGAATAGAAGTGCCTTGCTGAACCCGGTGGAGGGAAGGACTTCTGTTGGAATAGCTCATGCTGAACAGCCAACAGTACTTATTTATTTATTTATTGCATTTATTAGTAGCGCCCGCACCCGGGGGTATCACGGCGCTAGTACATATTCCAGCAAAGGCAGTACAATCATAGGTTGGTAGGTAGGACAAACCGTAAACACGTTTGTTGAACAATAAGGTTTTCAGTTTCCTTCTAAAGGTTGGGCCCAAAGGCTCTTCTTGGATAGGCAGAGGAAGGGCGTTCCAGAGAGTGGGAGCCATGACGGGGAAGCTCGCTCCTCCTGCTCTTTTTCCGGTGTACCTCGGTGTGGCTGAAGCCAAGCTGGAAGAGGAGCGTAAGCACCGGGGTTTGGCGCTTCTGGAAATCCGCCGGCTGAGGTGGGTAGGTGCAGCGTTGTGGATGCACCGGTGAGCAATTGATCGTATTTGGAACTCGGTGTACATCAGGGGTGCTGCTTCCAAGCCATTTGCAACAAGGGGTGGTGCCAGGATATATGCCAGTCCAGACTATGCACCATACTGGCACTGCCCTCCTTCATAATGGGGCCAATTGAACATGTTCTTATGGCCAAAGTTGCCCCTCTGAAACAGAGTCAATTGTTTCTCTGATTTCTCTGGGATGATCCAGTATGGGAAATCTCGATATTGGACACGATTGCATACTTTCCAGTGAACATATACAAAGCATAGTTAGGAATATTCAAATAAAGGTCAAGTAAAGTCAAAGAAAAACAAATGAAATGATAACAAGACCCAAAAAGTACAAATTACAGCCCTGATAATGTTATACACCACACACTGTAAACTGAATCATCCCATAACACTTACATGGCAGTTGTTAAGATTACCCAACTCACGTGTCACTCATTTAATGCCAGGTGTGACTCATTTTAATGGATCTTCAGAGGATAAAAGGCGCTATAGAACCTTTGAGGCTCAAAACTGTATCCTGAGAGTCGCACAAAGACATCTATGGCGAGTACGCGATCCACTATAAGTGTAATGGGTTATTTATAACCAGCCTGTATTGCTCCGCTTCATCTTGCTTCCAAGGCGAGTGCGTTGCCCCTGAGTTATCCTCCCTATTTTTGCGTTTAGTGGATATTAATTGGATCCCAGCCAACTAGGTTCTAATCCCAGCTGCCCCTCGTAGATGACCTGGTATGATCTTGGCCAAATTAATTAAACCCCTTGCACTCGGGAATCGTATAATCTGAACATTGTAAATGCAGAAACAAGTTCTAAATAATGGTGTTAAGTGCTATATAGTTGGACGTTTATGATCGCGCCACCTCTCCATCATCTTGCCCGCAGTGCTTTGAGTCGATTCGGGGCATCACATGTACCCTTCCAATGACATAACACAATGACCCGGGCCGTTGATCTCTGTCTCAGCTCAGCGCAGAATTGCCCATCTCATTTAGCAAGCCCACATATCAGAGAACCACCCACAGCTCATCCCTGGAAGCTCCCCCACAGTTCAGAGCCACAGAGCAAAGCACTATGGGTATGCAGCCGTTAAATGAAACGCCTCTCTTTATCCTCATATGAGATTAGTGTGTTTGTCGTATAGGATGTGTAGCGCCATTTTACACATGTCTTTACCGGCTCAAGATAGACAATTCTCAAGGATGCCGAAACCACACACCTGTTCGCGAGCATTGGGTATCGCCAGCGTGGCGCAGTTGGCATCCTTGTGGATGGAGCATTGGGCATGTCTACCAACAGGGCCGGCCTTGGTGACAGCCGCGCCCCAGGCAGCAAAACAATAATTTGGTGCCCCGTCCCCCCTTGCGCCCCTGGTCACGCAGGGAGAGGGATGAGAAAGCATCAACGCCCAATTGTTATCAAATTCACCCCGCTGCCAAGAGCGGCCACATTTAATTTCAATAGGGCACCTGCCGCACCTTCTCCCACCACGCCAGCTCGGGGAGACCTTAAAAAACTCCCCCAGAAATGGTGTGGCAGGGGGTTAATGGCGCCCCGGCTGATGGTCCGGGCGGCCCTGCTCTAAGGCCGGCCCTGTCTACCAAACGTCAAAATCATTACGGCAGATTTAAAAAATAATAGACCGAAAACCCTTCTAGTGGTAGAACGAGCACCGCAGGGCCATCTCCAGCTCTGCACCTACTGCCGCCAGGGCTGGTCTGGCCCATAGGGAACTCTGGAGATTTCCTGGTAGACCTCTGCACCCTAGTCAGGGGTGGACTGGCCTATAGGTAACTCTGGAGATGTCCTGCTAGGCCTCTGCACCCTAGTCAGGGGTGGACTGGCCTATAGGGAACTCTGGAGATTTCCTGGTAGACCTCTGCACCCTAGGCAGGGTTGGACTGGCCTATAGGGAACTCTAGAGATGTCATGCTAGGCCTCTGCACCCTAGTCAGGGGTGGACTGGCCTATACGGAACTCTGGAGATTTCCTGGTAGGCCTCTGCACCCTGGGCCTCTTGTGTGTGGTTACCTATTTTATTTTCAAATTTTCTCATAGGACAATGCTCAAAATGTGTAATATGGGGCCACGCTCAAAAGGATTTCCAGGGCCTCTTTTGGTTCCCAGTCCACCCCTGACTGTCGCAGTGAGCAGAAACACTGCAACTCCACTGCTCAGAGCAAGGCGCCCCACTACAAATCCCGCTCCTCACAGGAGCTTTGGCGATAAGACCGAACATCCTCCAACGTAAACATCGCTCTGGAAGATTGCTTCCTTCTCGATAAGGAAGCCGCTCGGCTCGGAACAGCGAGCCAGTGATTAAACAGCCCGTTACCTCGATTAAGCTATCAACTCCTCCCTTTCCTTTGAGCAAGAGCCACCTGCTTGGCCGGCAGATTATGCTCAGAGACAGAGAGACATTGCTGGGGCCAAAAGACTCTGTGCAAAGAGTGAGACAGAGAGACATTGCTGGGGCCAAAAGACTCTGTGCAAAGAGTGAGACAGAGAGACATTGCTGGGGCCAAAATACTCTCTGCAAAGAGTGAGACAGAGAGACATTGCTGGGGCCAAAAGACTCTGTGCAAAGAGTGAGACAGAGAGACATTGCTGGGGCTAAAATACTGTGCAAAGAGTGAGACAGAGAGACATTGCTAGGGCCAAAAGACTCTGTGCAAAGAGTGAGACGGGGAGACATTGCTGGGGCTAAAAGACTGTGCAAAGAGTGAGACAGAGAGACATTGCTGGGGCCAAAAGACTGTGCAAAGAGTGAGACAGAGACATTGCTGGGGCCAAAAGACTGTGCGAAGAGTGAGACAGAGAGACATTGCTGGGGCCAAAAGACTCTCTGCAAAGAGTGAGACAGAGAGACATTGCTGGGCCAAAAGACTCTGGGCAAAGAGTGAGACAGAGAGACATTGCTGGGGCCAAAAGACTGTGCAAAGAGTGAGACAGAGAGACATTGCTGGGGCCAAAAGACTGTGCAAAGAGTGAGACAGAGAGACATTGCTGGGGCCAAAATACTCTCTGCAAAGAGTGAGACAGGGAGACATTGCTGGGGCCAAAAGACTGTGCAAAGAGTGAGACAGAGAGACATTGCTGGGGCCAAAAGACTCTCTGTGCAAAGAGTGGACGACAGGGAAGCCACTGCTTTTGGGTCGGAGGGTGTCAGTTCTGCTAGAGGGGCTTGGCCCAGCTGATTGTGAGCGCTCTGACAATATCAAACAAAAACGGTACCCTCCTCTCACATGAACATATCGTTTTTCATTCGCCATATCAATATTTGAATAATAATGGCACATTTGTATACAGCACTTCATGCCAGATTCCTGCCACTTCTAGGTGCTGTAATAAGCGTTGTAGGCCAATGGAGAATTATAGGGGGATGATAAGTTGGGTAGGGCAAATATCCCAAGCAATAATGACCTCTCGCAAGTCAAGGCTATAAGGCCTATCTAGCACTCTGTGCTAATGTTTGTTTGTTTGTTTGTTTATTTATTTATATTGCGCACCAGACCCTTAGGTTACCGGGCGCAGCAACAAGTATATGCGAAGCTTACAATGTTACAATGTTGTATAAATGAATTTACAGTATTACACAATATTACACAAATTACTAGAATGTACAAATAAACAATTGCCGTATTTACATGAATGTACAGTTAACAATATACAGGATTAGCAGTAAAAAACATAAGGGTTAATGTCACGTCAGGGTGCATTAGGTAGGACTACACTTGTGAGTGTTCAGGTGTCAAGTCGTTGTTGGCGATGTGTTTGATAAGGTTCCTTCTGAAGTGAGGGAAGGGTTGGTCAGCTCTTAGGTTAGGTGGCAGGGCGTTCCACAGGTTAGCAGCTTTCACAGGGAAGCTGACGCCACCAATTTTGGCAAGTCTGAATCTGGGTACTGCCAAACAATTGGAGTTGGCGAGTCTCATGGGTCTATTAGAGGTTTTTCTTTTTATTTTGTCCATCAGGTAGCTAGGAGCAGCATTATTTAAGGCCTTATGGGTTAGTGAGATCATTTTTAGCTGGATTTTGTTCTCAGTGGAGAGCCATTTATGTTGCCGCCTAGTCGAGGAGATATGCTCCCTCTTTTTTATTCCTAATGCAGCTCTAAGAGCATTATTTTGTAGAGTTTGAAGTCTTTGGGTATTGGCTTTATTAGCACTACTGTATAGGGCATTACAGTAGTCAAGTCGGGAAAGAATTAAGGCTCTAGCCAAGATTAGGCAGCTGGTATTGGACAGGAAGGGCTTGCCTGCTCTAATCAATTTACAGGTGTAAGCAGTGGTGGAGGCTAGGGAGTTTACCTGTTTGGTGAAGGACAGGGTAGAGTCGAGATAAAAACCAAGTGTTTTTACTTCCCTCAAGACTTTGATGACATTTCCGTCTATGCTGAAGGCTGAGTAATCCGGGCCCAATTTGTTAATATTGGCTTGTGTGCCCAGAATGATCAACTCTGTCTTATCATCATTCAGGCAAAGACCGTGAGTAGCCATCCATGCCTGAATGATGAGATACACTCTATTCACCAACTCCCCATCCTCGCTATGATCCCCAGAAAGTGGGAAGAGAATCTGTGTATCATCCGCATAGTTAGTGTAGGTGATACCGAGATTGTCCAAATCATCGAACAGAGGTTTGGTGAATATATTGTAAAGGGTCGGAGAGACGCAGGATCCCTGAGGGACTCCACAAGTAATGGGTATAGGGTCAGCTGCTGCCGATGGGGAAAAGACTCTCATAGTTCTCTCACTCAGAAAGGATTCTATCCAGCTGATAGCTTGGGTGGAGAAGTGAGCGGCAACGTCCAGGTGTTTACAGAGGACTTTGTGGTCCACAAGATCGAACGCAGCTGAGAGATCTAGTAGGAGGAGGAGGGCTGTCTTACCCTGATCTCTCAGTTCATCTATTTGGGCCTTTAAGTCAATCAGGGCTGTTTCCGTCCCGTGTAATGGGCGGAAGCCAGATTGTCTAGATCCTAGTAGTTTGTGCAGTTCGAGGTAGTTTTGAATCTGTATGTAGGCCACTTTGTCCAGGATCTTCAGCAGAAACGGAACTGTGGTGATTGGGCGGTAATTGGTAGGGATGAGAGGATCTAAAGTTTGCTTTTTAAGCAACGGGAGCACCCAGGATTGTTTTAGGTTAGCTGGGATGATGCCTGTGGAGAAGGATGCATTGACAAGTTTGGAGATAAATGGTGATAAGTCTCTGGCAGCGTCTTTTATTAGCTGTGCTGGGCAGATGTCACCTTTGCAATTAGATGGTTTGAGGGTGAGGATGATTTTTTCAATCTCAAGTGTGGATGTTTTGGTGAAGGAAAATTTGGTAGGTTGAGGCATGAGGGTAGCCTTAGGTGGTGACAGGGTAGGTAGTTTAAGCGAGTCTTTTTTCAGTTGAATTTTATTTTGGAGGGTAGTAATTTTATTAGTTAGAGCATATTGGATGTCAGAACACCAGGTCTGATCTTTAGTGCAAGTGTCTGGTATGGCAATAGGTGACTCAAGTTCCTTTAGGATGGAAAAGAGTTCCTTCACACTTGATTTAGAGTTAGCGTAAATACTAGTATCGTGTGGCCATTTTCTATTTTCTTCTCCATAGTTTCCATGTTTTTCTTTTTGGAGAAGGTTCGTTTTCCTTTTGCTGTAAGATATGGGCCATAGGTCGGCAGAATCCCCAATATGTTTAAGGGATGGTGACAGGAATGCTGTTTTCACTTGTTGTGAAGATATTTTTTGCATTGAATCTGAAGGCAATTGTTGTCGGCTACTTTCCAGGCTGTCACTGACATCACGCCAGTGCGGAAGCGCTAGTGGGTGACCTCCACCCAAGTTAAAGGTCCCAGGGCCTCTAAAGAGGGCGATGGTCACCAACGACACAACAGAGACCAGTGGCAAGGGTTCTAGCGCCCTCAGGGTTCATGCAGTGGGAATAAAGAAAAGACAGACTCGCCTGGATTTCCTGCAGCAGAGCTTGCGCAGATCCCCTCGCCCTGTGTGTTCACATCACAAAGGGAAGCTTGGAATGCAGCCTTTGCAAGGGGGCGGGGTCTCCAATCCAAGCTTGCTGATTAGCTAATGAGCTAGAAACAGTGAAAAGACCAAAGACGAAAGTAGAGAATATATGCGTCTATTGGGGGTTAGAGCCAAATTTTAGGATGTCCATGAAATGATCGAATGTAAAAAATCGCAGGCGACATTACCAAATCGTTTTTTTTCTTCTAATAATGCGGGGGGAGCCTCCTGCAAACCCTCTCCCGCCCTCCCACCTTCACAAATACCCTTACCCCAGCCCTATATTTCAACAAAAACGACCCAACATTTAGAAATATATAGGTAAAATAATTCGGTCATTTCTCCTTACGATGTTTTATATTCGATAATTTATAAGGATACCTGCATTTTATACTCTCTAAAGAGAAGAGCACATGCTCTGATGGTAGTTATGCACAGCATTGCGAGCTTTCTGATTGGCCTTGAGGCAGTCAATATTTCAATTACTGTGCGTATAGGTGTTCTTATTGACAAGTGTTCCAAGTCTGCCTTGCTGGTGGATTTTAACCTCTGTCCTGCAGGCTGGCCACAGACAGCAGGGGGGGAGCTCCCTGAGCTATTTTACTACAGGAGGGTCTTACTATGAGGGTGTGAGTTAAATGAAAGCCTTTCACGTTCTATATCAAACGAGGGATGTTTTCCAAAATGTTATGAAATTGCTTATGTTTTACACAAATTAGCAACTGAGAAAATCTGTGAAATGGGCCTTTGGGAATAACAAAGGCTGGTAATGTAACAATGTTTCGTAAATGACACAGAAACAGTTTGCAAACAAACTGGAACGAAGCTGTTCCATTTTCTGCGCTTAAAAGCCACACAAACACAGTCCTTGCAAAAGAAGGGGGAGAGTGTTGACGGAGTGCAAAAATTCATAGGCGCTCATTTTAAAAGAGCTCGTAATTTAGCGCCGTGAGCCGGTACATGAACACTGCAACGTAAACATCTCTCCGCCGCCAAATGTTCGTCATTTGCACGGCAGAGTGTAAAAGGGGAGGGCAAAAGCAGCGTACACCGTCTCTTGCCCTCTCCTTTTGCAGTCCGACGTGTAAATAAAGTGACCGCGGCCTGGCGCCTACGCAGGGCAGGCAGGATTTATAATCGATCCATACGGAGTCCGGCTTTTTGCTGGCGCGTCACAGGAGGCGGATCTCTATAGGCATCCCCAGCATTTGCACTATAATTTGGCAGTTATATAGCGCTACGAACCCGCAGGTATCTGGGCGCTGCTTATTATTACCCACAGTGTGTGGTGCTCATTTATCGACCTCGGAAGGATGAAAGGCTGAGTTCCTGCGTTAGCAGTCTCTGCATGGATGTCAAAGCGAGCGCTCTACTCGCTGTGCCACTTGACCAGCACTGAAAATCCACACGGGTGAAAATCCTGGAGGATTTGTATGGTGGACACCAAGGAAGTGATGGAAATGCAAGTTGCGTCCCGCCCCTCCTCTGCACCATAGCTATAGAGGAAATTGGGGCGTGGCATGAATGGAAGGCGTAAGGCTTTTATGCCTTCTAGTTATGTTACGTGCCAATCCAAAAGGAACTCCATTCGGATTTCCACAAACAGAACTGAAGAAACAAGGACATCAAACCAGTTGTCAGTTTCATTGCCAGCTAGTTCAGACTGGTGTCCCGTACGCAAGCCTACTATTACTAGATGGATTACGGGTTCTGCAGCCAGCCGCGCAAACCGTAAGAGAGGGAAAGTACACATGTGATCCTCATATCCACTTCCTACTAACCCATCCACACCCTATGCAAAACCACCATGAATCGCATTTCCTCTGAGGTCCCCCAGCAGTGTACAGCACTGACCTTTAAGGATCTGCTTGGTACGTAGTACTGACACTCTGGTGCACACCCAAGCACACTATAGGCAGACCAACAATGGCACCTGCACACAGCAGTGTATAATCCCTGCCTACAAACATCCAACAACAGAACGCCGTAACTCTAGAAGTTGCATACCACCAACGAGTCAAAGGACCGTGGGCACAAATACCTCTCTATGCCCCCGACCCAGACCATCCGCAGTCAGATTTGCACACAGTAACCGGTGTGGTCCCGAACTGCACACATCAACACTACAGCAAGGCTACCTTACACTTTCCCTCTCTACTCACTAACCCAGCGCACTCTTAGATCCGCAGAGCGTCGGTGCGCTGTATTAATCCCAGTAACAGAGCATAGCCTAATTAATTTGTGCAAAAAAATGATCAGGACTATTAGAGGGACCTTTTCTTGCTAAAATCGAGGGCATGTAAAAGAAAATTGGGGTAAAGAAAAACATGAGATGTAGTGAAATACAATTTCCGCACCCCCCCCCCGTGTGATAACCCCATCTGGAGATGGTTCAGCCTGGCCACGTGATAGCCACAACTACGCAACCCAATGTTTTCCATTTGTGACAATTAGACGACACTACCCCTTCAGCTGTTGCAATCATGATCGTCACTTTCTACCTTTTTTTGAAATTAGGTTGTAATCAACAGCATCCAGAGTGGTACTCGGAAAGGGGCGAGGGCTGGGGGAAAGTGGTAGACATGAGGGTTTCAATTGGAGACGTTTGGCAGGAAAAACACAGAAGGCCCTTGAGGAATTTGCAAATAGAGGAGAGACATGTCACATTGACTTAAGAAATGCAATTTTTTGTATATGTTAAAATAAAACGAAAAAAAAACAGCAATAGGTATTTTACAGTTTTGTTTTTTGCACTCTTCATTTTCACCTGGAACTTGAGCAGCACAGAAATGTGAACCCAACAACAGTCTTAATGTTTGGACGGCGGGAAAAAAAGAATGACATTCAAAAATGTTATTTGGTAGGTTGAATACCAGGCCGGGAGTTCAGCTCAAGGGCAACGTGCTCGTCTTGAAAGCAAGACCGCGCTGAGCAGCACGGCACGCGCTCAGACACTGGACTCCCGCATCAAGCGCGATAGGAGAGCCCAATTTCATTATTTTCTTTAATGCTGCAAAACACTGAAAATGACTTTTTACTGCAAGGGGTGGAACGATCCAAGAAAGTGTCAATGTCATAGTAATCCTGGAGACCGAGTAGGATGCAAAAATACACTTGGCACAGTTCCATGAATCAGGGTTTGTGTCGGCAGTGCAAACTCACTCTCCAGCAGTGCAAAGTCCTTGGAAGTTCGGAAGGCCTTCTAGGAGCCCTACGAAGATGGGCACAGTGGTGTGGGGATGGGGTGAGCCCTGGCTCCCCCTAGAACTGGGAGAGTGTTACTGCCCAGTCCAGTCAAAAACATGAGAATGTGAAAATGAGTGCTGGCCAAAGGCGCATGCGTCTAGGCGCTTTTTCTCTTGCGCTAAGCTTCAAATGCAGGGGGAAGGAGGATACCCAGTTCAATCAACCTCTGCAGGCATTCTTTGCAGCAGTGTGACACTTGCAAGGACAGGCTACCATTAGAAAGTATTACTCATTTACCTAAATATTTTGTAAAGCGCTTACTGATCCTGGCAGCAACTTCAAACCACGTGTCTGCCTTGATGGAGGGTGTCAAGCTACACGTTCCTGGCCCCATGTTGATCACCTGATGGCTTATTTGATCTTGGGTAGAAGAAGAGTGGCCTGTGCAGTGTGCTCTATTGGGTACGTCCTGACCCCTCCCCCGCCCCGACCCCATCCCCCATCTAACCAAGGATGTTGGTCCTGGCATCGTCTGCTATGGAGTAAAAACAATGCTATGGTTCCCCTGCCTGCTGAACCTGGGGGGCATGAGGACTATGATACATATGACATGGCATCACAACATGGCATAGCGCTGTACACCAAACCAAGCATAACGCGGCGTGACCTAGCATGACTATCCATAACATGGCATAGCGCACCACACCAAACCAAGCATAACGCGGCGTGACCTAGCATGACTATCCATAACATGGCATAGCGCTGTACACCAAACCAAGCATAACGCGGCGTGACCTAGCATGACTATCCATAACATGGCATAGCGCACCACACCAAACCAAGCATAACGCGGCGTGACCTAGCATGACTATCCATAACATGGCATAGCGCTGTACACCAAACCAAGCATAACGCGGCGTGACCTAGCATGACTATCCATAACATGGCATAGCGCTGTACACCAAACCAAGCATAACGCGGCGTGACCTAGCATGACTATCCATAACATGGCATAGCGCTGTACACCAAACCAAGCATAACGCGGCGTGACCTAGTATGACTATCCATAACATGGCATAGCGCACCACACCAAACCAAGCATAACGCGGCGTGACCTAGCATGACTATCCATAACATGGCATAGCGCTGTACACCAAACCAAGCATAACGCGGCGTGACCTAGCATGACTATCCATAACATGGCATAGCGCTGTACACCAAACCAAGCATAACGCGGCGTGACCTAGCATGACTATCCATAACATGGCATAGCGCACCACACCAAACCAAGCATAACGCGGCGTGACCTAGCATGACTATCCATAACATGGCATAGCGCTGTACACCAAACCAAGCATAACGCGGCGTGACCTAGCATGACTATCCATAACATGGCATAGCGCTGTACACCAAACCAAGCATAACGCGGCGTGACCTAGCATGACTATCCATAACATGGCATAGCGCACCACACCAAACCAAGCATAACGCGGCGTGACCTAGCATGACTATCCATAACATGGCATAGCGCTGTACACCAAACCAAGCATAACGCGGCGTGACCTAGCATGACTATCCATAACATGGCACAGCGCACCACACCAAACAGGGCCCGATAGATCACGGACACTCTAGGTGCCTTTAGTTTGCAAAAAGAGTTCAATGATTCGAAGGGAGCCCTTTGGGTGGCGAAATAAAAGATGGACATCTGTTGTTTAGGGAAAGTACCACTGTCTGTGAGTGAGCGGTCTGGGTGATTTTGCTCAGAGAGGAAGATGGGCTTCCCATGGCCGCTCCCTCTCCTACAGACTTTGCTTCATGTCTGTTATACAATAATAACAGTATGCTTAATATACTGCTTCATGTCAGAGTCTTCCCGTTTCTAAACGCTGGAATATTCATTAATATAATAGGCACGGGGCGCTATGGACCCTGAAGACTGTGTAAAATGGCCAAGACCAAAGAGGGTGTTTAACAAGGCTCAAGGGCCCATAATGCCCAATACGGCCCGAGGGTGAGGTCTATAATGCTAATATAAAACCCCTCCTTTTTCCATGATTCATAAGGGTGCAAACGTTGCAAGTAATGGTCTTGTATGGCTATATAACAGTATTCTCTACTTCCTGGGGGTAATGCCCATTCAACCTTTGGTATTCATATTAAGCTGGGCGTGTATCCACCTGGGTCTTCATGGGGAATACGGTAGGTACTTATGCATGGGCCTGCTCATAGTACATAAATCCGTCTAGGTAGTCATGGGGAATTGGCTGGGGGTTCGCTGCGCATTGCGGGTATTCTTGGAATGTGGCATTCTGAACAGTCTGCAGGCTATGCTAGTTCGCATTGCCCACAGTTTGTCCAATGAGAACACTCTATGAACGTTCCAAGGGTTATTATTAAGCTTTATAGACCCCATCCAAGAGCAGCACCGGGAGCTATAGTTCCAGAAGAGTGAATTAAAGGTCTGAGTGCATTAAAGACATTTAACAAAGTGCACAGGTCCATCACTCCCGGTACGGCCCAAAGGTGCTGTCTATAAAGCTATTCTATCCGAATTTTGGATTAAAAGAATCCATGAGGAAGCACACTCCTGGGAATAGAGGAATCTGCCTGTGTGGTTGGAAGGAATTGGCTGTGGAAAGGGAGAATGTCAAGCCGGGGATATGAGGGAGGGACGCCGGGCGTGGAAGAGGCTGCATGGGCTAGCTGCCCTGTAAGGCCTGGGCTGCGGCACAGGGAAGGATCGGAGCAAAAGCAGGGGCAGAGTCAATCTGAGGAGGTGACTAGCGGCTGGGGGTGGGGCAAGTAAAAATTAAGTCCTAGGACGCATCTGTCATGAGCGGCCTGGGTGAAGACTGGAGTGGGGCTGGATGTGGGGCTCACAGCAGCCCTCTGCATCTCTGCAACAGGGCTTTAAGGGGGTCAGGGATAGCAGGGGGAAAGCCCTGGCAGTCTCAGAAATATGGGTCTAAGTCGGGGACCTGCCAGGGCCATCTAATGTACCCTTACAGCCCCGGCTACTAGTGGACAAGGCTTTTTGTCGAAAGCCTAAAGCTCTTGCTCATGTACGAGAGCTTCAGGCTTCAGAATAAAATGCCCTTTCTCTATAATGGTGGCGCTTGTACCTGCGAGGAATCCCTTTAATCAAGAGATGCCCGTGGGCTGGTGCCACCATTATAGAAGAAAAGGTGAGATGGCTGTAAGCTGAGGACTTTCTTTTCTAAAGCCTGAAGCTACTGCTGGTTTGCGGATGCCTCAGACTTTAGGGAAAAAAAACCTTGGCTTCCAGCGGCCTCACCTTTTCAGCGTTAATGGTGCTGCTGCCCTCGTCAGGTATCCCTTTAGCTAAGAGATGCAGCGATCACCCGAGATGAAGGAATGCCTGGCGAGGGGCAGAGCCACCATTAAGCCTGAAAATATGTGGCTGCTGTCCCCCGCCAGGCATCCTTTTAGATAAAAGATGCAGTGATCAGCACCCTCTCCCCCATGTGGTGCTTAATATGTTGGCTTTGAAAAGATAATGCCTGAGTCAGCCCTGCCAGGACTCCATCCTGAAAGTGCTGGTGCACACATATCACTGAAACAAGCATTTAACTCACTGAGCTATCCAGCAGCAGATGTACAAATACATTACATTATTTCAATTACTTTCATAAGTTGCTACTGACATCATAGCAGATGATAATACAATCGGCAAGTTGTGCTGTCATAAGTAGTGCTAGATAAGGATAGCCATCCATCGTGTGAGTGCTGTGTTTCACTCATGTTCCGTTATGCATCTGTACTTTTATATACCTCTGTAGAGCGATCTGTTGTGTATACTATTGGTGCATACCTCTGTAAAGCGCTCTGTGTGTATCTGTATTGGTGCATACCTGTGTAAAGCGCTCCGTTGAGTATTTGTATTGGTGCTTACCTCTGTAAAGCACTCTGTTGGGCATCTGTACTGTTCTACACCTCTGTAAGCACTCTGTTATGTATCTTTATTGGTGCATACCTCCGTAAAGCGCTCTGTTATGTATCAGTATTGGTGTATACCTCTGTAAAGCACTGTTATGGATCTGTATTGGTGCATACCTCTGTAAAACGCTCCGTTATGTATCTGTATTAGTGCATACCTCTGTAAAGCACTCCATTGTGCATCTGTACTGTTGTATACCTCTGCTAAGCGCCCTGTTATGTATGTGTATTGGTGCATGCCTCTGTAAAGCGCTCTGTTATGTATCTGTATTGGTGCATGCCTCTAGAAAGTGCTCCATTGTGTATCTGTTTTGTTGTATACCTCTCTAAAGCGCTCTGTTGTGTATCTGTATTGGTGCATACCTCTGTAAAGCGCTCCGTTATGTATCTGTATTGGTGCATGCCTCTGTAAAGCGCTCTGTTATGTATCTATATTGGTGCATACCTCCGTAAAGTGCCTCGTTGTGTATCTGTATTGGTACATAGCTCTGTAAAGCTCTCTCTTATGTATCTGTATTGGTGCATGCCTCTGTAAAGCGCTCCATTGTGTATCTGTATTGTTGTATACCTCTGTAAAGCTCCATTGTTTATCTGTATTGGTGCATACCTCTGTAAAGCGCTCTGTTGTGTATCTGTATTGGTGCATACCTCTGTAAAGCGCTCTGTTATGTATCTGTATCGGTGCATGCCTCTGTAAAGCACTCTGTTATGTATCTGTATTGGTGCATACCTCTGTAAAGTGCTCCGTTGTATATCTGTATTGGTACATAGCTCTGTAAAGCTCTCTGTTATGTATCTGTATTGGTGCTTGACTCTGTAAAGCGCTCCATTGTGTATCTGTATTGGTGCATACCTCTGTTAAGCACTCTGTTGTGTATCTGTATTGGTGCTTACCTCTGTAAAGTGCTCCGATGTGTATCTGTATTGGTGCATGCCTCTGTAAAGCGATCCGTTATGTATCTGTATTGTTGTATACCTCTGTAAAGCACTCCATTGTGTATCTGTACTGGTGCATACCTCTGTAAAGCGCTCTGTTGTGCATCTGTGTACATAGGAGCTCCTTTCTCCTGTGAGCTGCAGAAGCAGCCCACCAACGACTTCCTTGTTCTTCATCGGTACTCAGGTAAGCGTGTGGCCATCTGCCGCTACCGGGTGCTACCTCACCACCCCCGACGCAAATCATCTCTACAATTTTTAAGGGTCCACTTTACCCCTAAGCCCTTGTGCCCCGAGTGCACTGCTTCAACGTAAGCAATCCAACTGCCTGCTTACCCGTAATCCTTTTGCCGTGCTGAGATCCACGAGAAGCCACTAAAAAATGGCTGCCTGATTTCGTCGTCAGACCCCAGCCCAGAAGTCCACAGTGTTGACCTGCCTGGCCCCTCCCTGCCTATCTACTTGACCTATCCTGGGGCACCGGCAGGCGTGCGCCGGCCCCCAACAAGGCACACACTAAGGCACCTGTCCTGTGCCTGTCCAGGGTCGTCCAGCGACCAGCGCCACGACTCTCTGCCCTAATTACTGTCTCATCTGCAAAGATCCATACTATTTCGACCAGCATATCACCCTGCCCGGTAAGTAACCACACTGCACTCTGAGAATCTACTCTTCGAACACTAGCGCTCTTTGCATCGCCACTGCTGAACTCTGTACTGACTGGCCCCTGCTCACTGTCAAGTGAAGAATGACAGCAAGTATCAGCCATTCCTAATGTGTTTGTAAATCATAAATGTCCCCAGTCTAAATGGCATCAGAGTATTGTACATTTTTAAATCACATTTACCTCCCTTTGCCTAGCTGTTTCTTTGTATGCTCTTCGTTCGTACTGTATTGAACTCCCACACTTACACAGCGCTGAATCCCCTATGCATATATGCCTATACTACGAATGTACCTAACCTGCCTGTTCTGCTTACCTACTGTACTTCTTTGACTCCTGCATGTCTTATTATTACACTCCACGTGTATTCCTGTATTACATTGCATTCTGGCCATCGCACTAGTTAGAGCATTCACCTTTTACCGCGCTTCCAGTAAACTAACTTCCTGTTGCCTAGCTGTTAGACCTCTAGGGGGGTTTAAATCGTTTGCTGCACCGCTTTTTTTCTTTCTCAACCTACGTCGCACTAAACTGTTATGGCATCATTCAACCGTTACAATTGCCTACCATTGTGCTATCACGCCTTCCCCCCTCACTGGTACTGTTAGCCTCTTACCTATCGTTCCTACCGTTACCATCTAGATCACGATACATTTTATATCCGTGTTCCAGTCTGACTGGCACTCTGTATCTGATTAACATAGGGTTATTACGTCCTGTCTCCCACATTTGTATTGTTGGTTGCATACTCGTCGCTGTACTCTATGTGCCTGACTCCTATACTGATCAAGTCTACCTACCTGGACTGATATTACCTTTATCTGTTCTTTGCGTATTACACACGTGGTTGCCACTGTATTCATTCATATCGCCGTTATTGCATGGTTGCCTCTGCTCCCAACCTGCTTAGGTCTCACTAGACTCATGTATCTCTTACACAGCAGGCATTGCAGATCTACCCTAGCATTCCATACTGCTCACTGCCTTGAAATGGCTCCTAGCAGCACCCTATGATACTTGACTAACCTTACCAACCACCATTGGGACCTACCCCCCTCACTATGCTATTATCATGCACTTATGTTATTAAGACTTATGTTGCCCACCATTTGATTGTTGCATTTAGCTGTATATTGTAGCTTGACCTGCCTAGTTCGCTCTCTGCTTAACTGGCCTCAAACACTATGTACTTCTATTTGCCAACCCGAGTCTATCTGGCCGTGATCATTGACCACACAGTACCACTGTTTATATCACCATGCCCTCTGTACTGCCCACAGGGAACATAGCAGCCTCAACTATGCCACCTATTCTTACATCCCCAGGCAACAGAGCACAGAGAAATCTCAGACTCCGTGCACGATTAGCCAAAATATTCGAACCCTTCAATAAATATAATATTAACTTAGATCACCTTCGACTTAAAATACATCCCCAAATGGAAACCACCCCACTTCCCAGCCCCAAGCTTTGCTCTAAAAGAAACAAGACTACCGCTATCCCACATGCCACTTCTAACTCACGCCTAATGCCACACTCATAACCTGACCTCAAAGGCGCATTAATAAATGCTCGATCCTTAGTCGCCCATGCTACTGACATAGCAGAGACCATCTTGGAAAATGACCTTGACTTCATCGCCATCACGGAATCCTGGCTCCACGATGCAGCAGGCCCAGTACTAACGCTAGCAGTCCCAGAAAATGATACCATCCTTAGAGCTGACAGATTAGATTCACGTGGTGGAGGAATAGCGATTATCGCCAAAACTAATCTCTCTTTCAGAATTACCTCAACACCTAACGTTAAATCCTGTGAGTCACTATCCATTAAACTACCCACCGCCAACTGCCAAACACTAAACATCCATCTCCTTTACAGACCCCCAGGCCCGATCGGTACCTTTTAATGAAGACATTACTACTATTATCTAAGAGAAGCTAAAAAGCTTGTCACAAACCCTAGTGCTAGGAGATTTTAACCTAGGGTATGATATATTAATGATTACCAGGCTACTTCCGTAGCTAACACCCTGACAGAATTAGGTTTCACTCAGAAAGTGAATACTTCCACCCACACCAAAGGGAGAACTCTCGATTGGATTGCAAGTCACAATTGCAACCTCTCCATCACATCCATCTCCCCCCAAATATGGACTGACCACCACCTAATCTCCCTTACCCTCAATACTAAAAGACCTACTGCACCAATACCTCCTCCCGCCTTACCTACTTTAACTAGAACTAAGAAAAATATCACAGCTGACAATATCTTACCCTATATCCTACCCAATCTTAACTCCCTACCAGACCATGCAGACCCAGGCCTACTAGTGGAAGAATATTGTAATGCTATGACTACCGCTCTTGACAGCATTGCTCCGCGTAAACTCAGGAATAGCAAACCCAAAAAGCATCTCAACTCTTGGTTTACACCCCACCTAAAAAACCTAAGATTACAGAAAAGAAAATGTGAAATGGCATGGAATCTACACCCCACTATAGAAATTAAAATCAATCTAATAAGTATCTCAACTCATTATAAAAAAATATCATCATGGACAAACAAGAAACATATAACAACAGGATTACACAAGCTAACTCTAGCATGAAGGAGCTCTTCTCCATTCTAAAAGAATTGGAAACCCCA
The DNA here is from genome assembly GCF_040938575.1 of Ambystoma mexicanum. Taxonomy (NCBI): domain Eukaryota; kingdom Metazoa; phylum Chordata; class Amphibia; order Caudata; family Ambystomatidae; genus Ambystoma; species Ambystoma mexicanum. The sequence continues at coordinate 607,896,518 of NC_090938.1, read as the reverse complement.
ATTGCAGTACAGGATGACTATTAAAGAGAAAACTTGGCGTACTGACATCCAGTTTGCACAAACTAATAAAGTGGCCAATCTCCAAAACAAAATAGCTCTAAAGAAAGCTTTACTATCAGCTCAAACTCAAACTCCCCCGAAACAAAACACTGAAGTCTAAACCCAAAGAACATATTAAATTGAACTTCTCTAAGGTGTCAGTTATTGAGGTAGAGAAAACGATTCTTTCACTTAAACCATCCAATTGCAAAGTTGACCAAGGCCCAGCACAACTGATCAAGGACGCTGCTAGAGATCTAGCCCCTTTCATCACCAAACTCATCAACGCCTACTTCACTACTGGCACCATCTCGCGTAATCTAAAGGAACCCTGGGTACTCCCTCTTCTGAAAAAACAAACACTGGACCCTAACGTACCCACCAACCACAGACCCATCACCACGGTGCCATTTCTCCTAAAAATCTTAGGTAAGGTAGCATACACCCAAATTCAAAACTTCCTTGAGGTGAAACCTACTCTTAAGCGCTCGCCAATCTGGTTTCCGACCACAACATGGCACAGAGACAGCCCTTATCGATTTAAAGGCCCAAATAGATTCATTAAGAGATGAGGGGAAATTAGCACTTCTCCTCCTACTAGACCTCTCAGCTGCCTTTGACTTGGTGGACCACAAAGTCCCGGTTAGTCACTTGGACTCAGCAGCCCACTTTTCAAAGGAAACTATAGTCTGGATACAGTCTTTCCTTAGTGACAAGACTATGAGGGTCTTCTCTCCATCAGCCTCAGCAGACCCGATACCTATTACTTGTGGAGTGCCCCAGGGATCATGCGTCTCGCCAACACTATACAATATCTTCACCAAGCCACTCTTTGACGATATTGACAATCTGGGTATCAGTTATACCAACTATGCAGACGATACCCAGATTATCCTACCACTTACTGGGGATTATGGGGAACTTCTGGCTATGGTGAACAGAGTCTATAGCATCGTTCAGGCATGGATGGCCAACCATGGCCTGTGTCTGAATGATGACAAAACAGATCTCATCATCCTGGGTACCGCAGCTCGCATCTCAAAACTCAACCTTAATTACTCGGCGTGATGGGAATACTATGAAGGTCGCCAGAGTAGTCAAAACATTAGGCTTTTACCTTAACTCAACCTTATCTTTTACCAAACAGATAAACTCACTGGCTTCATCTACGGCCTATACATGTAAATTAATACGAGCCGGAAAACAATTCCTGTCAGCTGACAGCTGCTTAATCCTATCTAGAGCCCTCATCCTATCAAAACTTGATTATTGTAATGCTCTCTACATAGGGGCAAACAAACCATCAACAGAATACAAGTGCTCCAAAACAATGCTCTTAGGGCGGCCTTAAGCATCCCTAGAAGAGTACACATATCTGAAATAAGAAGGAAACACAAATGGCTCTCTACACAAGAAAAAAATCATCTCAAATCGGCCTCCCTCATCCACAAATGCTTAAATAACAAAGCCCCTCGTTACCTAACAGAACGATTCATCTGAAAAAACTCTCTCAGACCGCCAAGAATAGCCAACCCCAGTTGTCTTCAAGTGCCAAGATTTAAACTGTCCACCATTGGAGGGTGCAGTTTCCCAGTTAGGGCAGCACAATCATGGAACTCCTTACCACAGACACTCAGATCTTACCAAACGTTTATCAAATTCAGAAAGAACACAATTAAATGGCTCATAGAGAAAGATATGTAACCTGCACTCTCCTACTGCACTAATTTAGCCCTGCCTGCATGTAATGTATTTTTGATATAGGTTTGCTAATATGTAAATGTTTGTTATTTATGACATGTTGTCTACATATGCACGCCTCTATACATCTACTATACTGTTTTACCCTCATCCTGTAACGCCGAGGAAACTGTTTTTACCTTTGCTCCATAACATCTGTAACTAAGCTGTAAGTTCTCTTTTCACCTGTGCCCCGATACATCTGGGTCTGGCACGCACAATAAATAAATAAACAAACAAACAAACAAACATCTGTACTGTTGTATACCTCTGTAAAGCACTCCGTTGTGTATCTGTATTGTTGTATAGCTCTGTAAAGCGCTCTATAATGTATACCTCTGTAAGGCGCTCGATTGCTTCTCAAAGTTAGTTCCGCGCTCACTAATTACCATAATAATAATTATTATTCTAGCTCAGAGAAGCTCATTTTATTAACCTTTGACTGATGACACAGTGAGATCGCCCTGTGAGTCTGTGATGTTCTGCGGGTTTCACACATGCACACAGGTATGCACACACAACCCTTAGGCAGTCAGGGCACAAGCGAGGGACCACGCGGGTGGACGGCGTCTGCTCACTTTTCTGAGGGGGCAGACGCTGTCCCCCCTGTATGGTTAAAAATTAAGAGCAAATATATATTTGATGCCTCTGCTTGATGTGAGAAGTGCACTGACAGGGAAATGAACCCTGCTGGTGACACTGAGCCACAAGACCACACAAACTACGTATCATGCAGCAGAAACACATCCTAACAGGACATATTTTGGTAAAGATCCTTATATCGATGAGGCACATGCCGTGTATAATTAGCCAGCAATGTAATAGGAAAATCTCCACTCTTGGCAAATTATTATTTGTCCTGTATATTTTCTTCACTTGTGAAAGACAAGTTCAATGAAAGATATCCTTTTAGGATATGTTCACTTCCGGTGACGTGACCCATCAATGCCTGAGTCAGGCTGTCCACAGTTTCTTTTAGTACACAAGCCCTGGCAGGTGTGCAACATACTGAGCTATCTTAATGGCCCATCAGCTGAGAATAGACTCCTTCTCTTTCTTGCCAGGTCCCTGTCAATAATTAAGCACATTTCTATAGCGGGTCGGGGAGTGCACTCACCGCCAATACAGTCATTCCAAGCTCAGGTACTGCAGGGCCACTCAGCGGTGGGCGGGCGGGCGTTCGCGGACAGCGTGCATCCTGCACCGCACGGGCTGCCTGGCACTCTCGGACGTCTTGTGTTGCCTTTTGGGTACAGCGTGTGCTCTGAAGCACAAACGCATAAAGCAGAGACGAAGGAGAGCCAGGGTCAATGTTTGTGTTGAAGTGAACACTCGGCTTCTTTATACAGCACGTTATCAGTGGCGTTGGCCTGTTTTATAAGCGCTCCAATTTGTAAAAAAAAAAAAAACTTCTTGTCTACGCCGTTCATCCTGAGTCAATCTTTACAATGAAACCAGCATAAATCACTCCCAGAGTGACAACACCATTTTTTCATGCAAGAAGCGTATAACTCATTCTTTTTGTTTATTCATATGGTTTTCATTTTTATGACATACTCGTGTAACATTACTGAAAATGGGCAGTAATAGTTACATGCCACTGAAGAGGGATGGGGAAGCATACCTCTGCCCCCCTCCTATGAAATTCATGACGCGGAAGAAGGCCAGGAGACACCGCAATCACCCATTCTATTTTGGACTAATTCCCAACAGACCAATGGTTGACAAGTACGTGGGGAGATAACCCCTCAGCCAGCCATATGCCCTCAACCAGTATGCACCCAGATGCCTTTGGGCCCGGCGCGCTATACAAGTAAACAAAATACAAATACAAACGAGCCATGCAGAGCAGGTGTGGTACGAATTTACCCCAGCGTGGACGAGTCGCCCCGGGCTATGACCAAAGACACCTCCATTGACAGTCTTGACTAAGCGCACCGAAAAGCCATGATTGCTGACGTTGTTAGAGACACCACGATTTAGCAGCATTAGGCATGAAGCACATGTGCCATCCGCACTCCTGGACATAAGCACAAAGTCGAATACATGAAGAACACAAGCGTGCAGTTCTATAGTTAGAGGACGAACACATATACATACTGTCATTGCTTTATTATTTTTGCCATTAGATGAAATGGTTGTAGCTCCTGAGCTTTTATCCGGGGCTACAACCAAAAGATCCAGGGCTAAAGCCCCCTGGCCCCTCTCCCTAGCAACGCCCCTGGCAGAAACCACAAAAAGCAAGAGATCCTGAGCAAACCTTGCAGATGCTTACATGCGAATAACCCCATGGAACTGCAAAATCACCTATGGGACCTGACCAAACCAAGCATGACTAACCTATGGAGAATGTTGTATAGCATGGACACTGTAGAAAGCGCATTATAATGGTTTAGGAAAATTGCAGCAGGCCACAAGGCCTTTCAGCAAGCGCCATGCTGAGCTGAATTCAGGCTGGACAGAGATCAAGACATGTGAGACAGGACCCGCAGCCAAGGCCACGAGATACGGATGACATTCCATTCCCTAGGTGACAAAAGCACCAGCTGCAGTAAATATGAATAATTCCTCACAATTCAGAGCTGCACAGCTCAAATTTGTGGTCTCGGAACACCTGATCCGACCGAAGCAGACAATGGACAGCAACCAGCGCTGGAAAAGAGAGACGATCTCAGGCTACCAGACAGAAGACTGCAACAATTATGCTACAATATGAGACAAGTGTTGCACTGAGCAAAGGAACACTCTCATAGGCTAAGGTGATACACACAAGTTACAATGCAGACACATAGTCATTCTTATTACCTTGAAAAGGTACACTGAGAGCTGAGAACCTTTGCAGATCCCAGGCCTGGGGATGTCAGCTCTAGCCAACCACAGTTCGGTATCCTAGGGGTGGGTAGCACCGGATCAGAACCAATGGTAGGCCCACCACACTGCAACATTGTTATAGTGACTTGGGGGTGGACCAGGCCAGCCACCAGACAGGCGAGGGCCAGTAGAATAACATGTACAGTGTCCACTATAGTTGGTAAGAGGCTCAGTATCCAATTAGGAGGGCAGATAGGTTTTTGGAGAAATGCCCAAGTAATGACGGAGCAGTGATGTCATTTTGCACAAAAAATGGCCTGCGAGCCAGGTGAAGTTGTGAGGTGCATGGATTTTCCCTGTTCATGAGCAGATCTCTGTTGCTTTTGTCTGTAATAAACCGCAGTTTAAACTTGCCGTTGACTGAGTCCTCCGTTTATCCTAAGGAAGGTATTGGGCCTTCCTAGAGTCCACAAACTCCTAGTGCCCCTCTGGCATACCTGGGAGTTTGTCCCAACAAGTAAGTAGCAGAGGATGGTTGGCTGTGCCAGCCCGGCACCAGGTTGTCTCCTTAGCCGCTGAACCTGAGAGGCTGCAGGACCCTCACATATTTCGAGAAGACGGGAAAACACGTGCCATGTACAGCTCATCAGGAGCCCCTTGTGAATCATCCTGCCCGAAGTAAGCGAGTTGTCCAGGCAGACCAAGACAGGGAGGCGAGCGCCTTGATGAGGAGCGGCAGCCGAGCAGCGCTAACAAACCACGCAGTATAAATACTGACCCAATCTAACGGCAAGTGTGGGTGTGAGGGAGGGTATTGAGTATTGTGGATTGTCTGGTATCGTCACGTATTGTCAAAGTATTGTCTATTATTGTCAAAGTGAGTAGGGATGGAAGCGGACGTAGAAGTCCTTTTTTATGTTTAAGGCACATTTGGTCTTCGAGGTAAAAGGTTCTGGTGAATAACCAAGACTATTGGCTTGAGGGCTTGGATGACAAAAGGTATGTAAATAGTGGTATTCCTGTGGGTTGGGCGTTTTAGCTTGGATCATAGATGACGGTATCCGCGCGACGATTAGCAAGGTAGCTGGCCTAGATTGCAGAAGGTGAGTTGACTGGTTAGGTCTCCTGGAGTGAGAAGTTTTGCACGCTAGGCGATGCAGTGGGTGCAGTTTGTTGTCGCGAGAATATAGGCATACTCTGCCTGGAGTGCAGGAAGACAGCTGTGGGGTTTATATGGGTGGGGAGTAACGGGCTATTGCAGTGTGCATGCAGTGTTTGATCTTCCTATATTATTCCGGAAGCTTGGTGACATCACGCCTAGGTTTGCACATAGGACATGGAGAGCGTGAGATGGTAAGGAGCTAGTATTGGAAACTCGGGATTGGTGGATGAGGTGAACCAACGGCAGTGCGCGGAAGGCAAATGGGCAGGATTTTGGGTGTGCCTGAAGAGGCAGTGGTTGTGAAGGAGGGGCGGTGCGTGGAGCACACCTTATAAGTTGTGGAGCAGAGAGGCTCGTAGAACCTGAAAAGTATTATTATTCTATTGTGCTTTTCTCTCTTAACCGTGGACCGCCGAAATCCTCGACTTGAGGTCAGGTAAAGATATTGCAAAATGTATCAGGGCAAATTCGGGGAGATACGCCCCTTCAGCACCTGTGTAAGACACTTGCACCTTATAGGGGAACGATCTGTACATATAGCATAGAATGGCCCAAGGATACAGAGGGGAAATTGACTAAACCATGGCCACCCTTGCAGAAGTTTCTCCAAAGACGTGCAGCAGTCACTATTGACACACATACAGGGTACCTATAAGGGGAAGAAACTGACCAAGTGCATGGATATTTTTGTGTTATGGCGCATGTTCCAGGAGGGGGAGGGGGATATCGCGAGGTGTCAGTAGATGCTAAGCCATCAGGAGGTGAAGGACCCAGGGACCCATCCCTCTGCACCTCCCCCTGCCCCAATGAGTGTAGCATTCGATGATACAGACAATGAACAGGGCATGCATCCAATGAGGGAACTAAGCACTGCAGAGGGGTATTCAAATCTGACCCATAAACTGCCACCATATACGAAAGAGGAGAAGCTGAAAGGCACAGGGTAGCCAGCTAACGACCCATAGGCGAGCAGTGAGGCGCAGCAGGGCACGAAGGAGGGGCTTGAGAGCATAACTACGAATGAATGGATAGCAGCACATGTAATCTTGCTTGAAGGTTTAAGGGAAGACAAATGGACAGGCAGAAGGGATGGCAGAGGTGATGGAAGGCCTAAAGAGGAGCAGCGACACAGCAGATTGGGCAGACTTAATGGACGAGGAAGACAGGAGGGACAAGGAGAGGGAAGTGAGATTAGAGCGCGAAGGCATGGAGAGAAGGAGAGAAGAGAAGTTGGAAAGGGAGGATAGGGAACGACAAAGGGAGGAAGAGAAGGAACGCATGGAAAGGGAGCAGAAAGAAAGGATTGAGAGAGATCTAAATGAACAGAAGAGGTTGGAAAGAGAGATGAGGAAGAAAAAGGAAAGGGAACTGGAGCTGGAGAAGGCAGAAAGACAGAGGGAGATAGCCAAGCAAGAATAACACAAGCTAGCAGAGAGGGAACAGAGGAAGTTGCATTTGGACAGGGAAGGAGCACGTAGGGAGAAGGACGAGCGCACAATAAGAGCAGCAAAGACACAAGTAGCACTAGATGGGTGAAAGGTGAAAGGACAGACATGAGGAGGACAGACGGACAGAGCCTGACAGCACCAACTCTCAGCGCAGGAGCGCCACAGAGGGATTGACTAGGGCTTATGATGACAACAAGAGAGTGCCCATATTGGAACCAGAAGATGTATGCACTGGCATTGAGGGCGATAGAGGGGACAGACAGGTGAGACTGACCAGAAGGACACACGAGGAGGAGGCAGCATACACACAGATGCACTTGTTGGAGTGAGAAGGGGTGCAACCTCAATACGTGCCATGGAAGCACACAGACAAGGAGAATGTGAAATGTAGGTTGCCATTGTTGAGTGCGGGGGCTGGGAAGTGGATTTATGAGATGGAGAAAATGACAGCTGTCAATAGGCTTGCAGTAGGGGGCATAAAGGGATTTCTAGTATCGATCTTAGGTGACACAGCCAATGACATATGGTAGAGGGCAGGGTTCCTGGGGGTGATGACACAGAACACAGCACATGACAGGTCGCCAATTGCACAATGCAGGGCAGCAGTATGGCAAGCATTGAGAACACAATACCCAGACACGTCAGACATAGGGGCAATTACGTCACGCAAAATGAGGGAAGAGGAAGATAATGTGCAGTAAATTCAGGAGATTCAAGAGCTTTGGTGCCTTGAAACTTGAGATCCATGGGATAAAACAGTAGCAATATTTTATCATATACTAGTTCAGGGGCTACCAGAAGCCATGCTGTAGAGTTTAAGAAAGTTAGTAGGGATGGAGACTAAGGGATGGCCAGAAATACAGCTCACGATAGTTCACCACTGCAGGTTGTGGCAAGAGAAGGTTAAGAAAAAGGAAGTGGACAGAAAGGCAGATGAAGCGCAACTGGTACAGATTTTATTTTCGAAGTATGCGATGGAGGGGGCTGTAAAAACCAGCCCCACAACACACATGCAGCAGCAACAATCACAACCACAGCTGTTTGCACCACACATGGTTAGAGGCTACATGGAGTGGGGCAGCACACAACAGGGGTTCTGAGGATGTGCATGCCTACAGAGGGGGCATGGCTTCGGGCCACAGATGCATCACAATCAAGGGGGGCTTCCAGGAGGGTTTTGGGGATATGGACAGCAGATGCAGCAAAACCCAAGGGACTCTTCGGGGGGCTTCCAAGGACAAGGGAGGGATCCACCACAGTGTTGGACCAGTGGGCAGAAATGGCACATCTAAAGGGTGTGTTGATTCAGAGGGATGCAACAGAATTGGGAAGAGCAGGGCCAGCAGCCATATCTAGGGGACCAGGACCAGAAACCACAAGGGCAGATGCAGGGTACATATCAACAGATGCCACAAGCACAAGCAGCACCAGCACAGATGCAGGTACCATAGATGCCAGTACCACAGTGCCTACAAGCAGCACAGATTTGAGGGAGCACACAACAACCTGCACAGATACAGAATGATGATGCACCAGCACACGTGGACAACGTGGTGACAGTACCCGTCCAACAACTAGGGAGAGTTACCATGGTAGGGAACAACCCCTTTACATGGAATGGTCTGTCCCTCTACCCTCAATAGGACAGCCCACAGACAAACTTGATGTGTCCCATCCTGTCGATCACACCCTATCCTGCGGAGGAACCTCACATAGGGGTGGCGATAGGTGACAAAACATTTTCCTTTCTTGTTGACACAGGGGCGACTAGGTCAAACATTAGGGAAGGAGCATTTACCTTGTCAGGCAAAGCCATGAACACTCAAGGATTCTCTGGGGCTCGGGAAGTGGTTCCTTTTACAGATAATATCTCACTGTCTATAGGAGATCGAGATCACAATCTATCACTGCCTTTACTCTCGACAGACAGCTGTAAACATACTGGGATGAGACATTATGAGCAGACTAAACATGACCATCTCATTCACAGGCAAGGGCATAATGTGCTCAACACCAGGCATACACATGGTAAATGTAAGGCAGATTGTCCAAGCATATTGAGGATGTACGGTACAGAGGGTGGGTGCCAGTGGACCCAGATATGTTCCAGTATGGGACTGACATTGCCATTGCATGACTTCCAGGCATCACAGGGAAAGTGTGGTGGGTTCCAAACGAGTACCTGGTCAGACCAGAAAAAACATTGGACGAGCCAGAAGGAACAATGGTGCCCATAGAAATAGAAGCAGTGGTGGCAAGAGAGGATTGGTTTGAAGTGCATGGGATGGATGACACGGGGAGGACATGGAGAGTGATAATTGCAGTTGCAGAAGGGTGCAGGCTGACCACAGTGACAGATGATGAACTATTCAAGGAAGAGAGACAGGAACTGGAGATGGTGTTTGAAATAAGTGTAACCTACTGGTTACAGATACACTACAGAGAGTTGCCACAGAGAATGGCGATGGCGGTGGATTCGCCACCCTCATTCTGGGAGGTGGACATGGCCAAGGTACCCAGCAGTTTATGGACCACATGTGTCTTCCCCAAGGGGTCAACAGGTGGGTGTAGAAAATCACACAGAGATATGTTAAACTACTGTATAGTTTAACGTGTTCCTGTGGAAAATGATATGTTGGTGAAGCTGCAAGACCCGTCAAAGGAACAGATTGGTAAACATAAAAGTGACATTAGGAACAAGAAATTCAAATATCCACGTTTCCAGTTGAAATTTCAAGTACTTGAAATTGTACTAAGGCTCCCGCGTGGTGGAGAATGACAAAAAAAAAAACAATTTTGGATACATAAACTACAAACAATGCACCCAGCTGGAATGAATGAAAAGTGGCATCTGACCTGTTTTTTGTGATCGCTTATATTCCAATGCTAACCTTAAGTATGACAAATGATCATTGATTTACAGTGATTGGGGATATGGTAAACTTTGGATAACAGGTGGAACATGTTTTGGGCATGTAGACAAATGGCCAGAATGGGAATGTAAATAAATGGACAGCAAGGCATAAAATAACTGGTATTGCATCCCAATTCACTAGACAAGAATGATGAATTGCTTTTCATTTTTATAAATCATGTTGCACTAATTGCAATGTAATTTCAGAGAAGATTAGCATTTTTATTATTCTTTGGACCAAGCTCCAGGACAGAACAGGGCCTATGCAAAGGAAAGCAGCGATCCAGGCTGCAGGCTGCCCCAAAGTTTATTTTTAATGAGCACTTTGGCTGGTGGAAACTGCAAATAAGGATGACTGTGTGGGAGCGTGTCTGTCTTCCACTGTACATATTTGGAGGGAGTCAAGATGGTACTAAACAAGTTAGCCCTTTCTCTCTGATCTGTCATTGCTCCCACCTCTGTTCCCCAACATTTTTCAATTTCATAATTTCTTTGCTCACTTTTGCTTCCTAAATCAATTTTCTAATTCCCCGCTCTTCACTGTCCACCTTTGCTGAGCTCTATATTCCACTCAGACTGCAATGGCCTTAAATATGATAGGCTTTCATGTGTGCATGCAAAAATCTATTGTGTGCATGCATCTGTGCATCTGAAAGGGGTTGAAAGGCTCAGTGTGCACATGTGCATTTTTCGTGTGCATGCATGTGAAAGGCTACAGTCTGTGTGCCTGAAAATATATGCTGTATATGAAAGTGTGGACATGTAAGGCTTAGGTCTGTCTGCATGTGAAAGTCGGCATTGCTCATGCAAAGCTGCGGTGCTATGGTATGTGCTGCTGTGGGTATTGTACATGTTACCAGATTTGGACACCATCTTGATTCGATGACCGCACCAAAACCTACATTTATGGTTAACCCATCGATGACCAGGTTCTATAGTCCGAACACAAGCATGCAAAGCATATTCTAGTCCTTTGGAATGAATGCACATGCTATGTGATGGGAACGTGATATGCATGCTGGCATTGAACTTTCATGACAAACGTGAACTTTGCTTTTCATTGAAAGTTGCCGGGTTTATAATATGCGTGGCTGTGCAATACATAAAGCCTCCCCTAATTTGCTTATGTATTGACATCGCTGGAAGCGATACCACAGAAAATGAGCTCAGCTGTAGCCTTAGATACTCAATGTGATGATGGTAAATTACATTACAAAATGTTTTAGAATTAACCCAAGAAACACATAACTTTGCTTTGCAGATTAACAAGTGGCATTATCATTATTCTATATGAAGCAGTATCTTGAATGAGCATTTTTTACGTGGCATGCACATGTCAAGTGAATGGCTTCTGGGCCCTTCTGATTTTGGCAGTTAACACACAGTGAGATCAAATATTTTGAAAGGATCACACACTTTATTTAATTGTGAAGCCGGGATTAGTCTGCAGCATAACCAAATATCTTCTGAGATTTAGTTGGTAGAACTAATACTTTGGTTTTAAAGAACACTCAGTTTTGTAGAGATGTTTTGAAACTTACAAAAAACCATCATCCAAGCTGAAAAATATATGAATCCATGTTCAGAACAAACACTATGGTCGTAGCTTTATTTACTAATTCTGGAATGGGAAACTACAAAATTGCAAAGTAATGTGAAGCTAAAAAACATCCTATGAGTTTGGGAAATGAACGTTTAAGACTTAGACACACATAAAAGGTATTGCATGATAAGGTCACCTTCTTGTAGTCATTGTTTGACAGAATCATCCTTGCTACTGCATATCATGTGATGGGAATGTGAGCACTTGTCAGAAGCAATGGTTCATCAATGAACCACCACTAATAAGGAGCTTGCCATTTAAAGGCTCTGCCGATAGATATGTGTGTGTTGACTATTTGCGAGGCACGAGTGGGAAGCCCTGTTGAATTTGCAAGGGGAGCGTTGTCTGGTCACATGTCCAAAAAAAGGCATCCTCATTATAGCACCAGTGATGAAACAAGCTTGTGAGGTCCCTAGGCCCTCAGTTACTGTACAGGGGAAACATGTCTTGCATTGGCCCTGATTGAAAATAAGGATATACAAATGTGATAATCATATACATTGAATTGCTTACAAAATATTTTTTTATTTAGCAGTCTCGACTTATCAATTTTGCAAGACTAATTTATGGCTGCGGACAGTGTGAGATATTATTAACATAAGAACATAAAACATTGCATAAGGATGGCAACCACATCCTAGAACATCATATACGGACTAAGAAACATATATCCACACTTAACATACAGATGAAAACACAAGTAGGAAGACAATTTATAATGTGTTCCTGTTTTATAACACGCTAACAGTTTTGAGTGTGAACATGTTACTCACACCATTATGAGTTATCACATTAAGGGATATCGCACACTTGGCTCAAGAGCAGCGCAGCTCTGTACTACGTGTGCGGTTAGGCAGCGTATGAGCGGCCATCATTTACCAGTAGTGCAGTGCTGTGATACTTAGCTCAAGAGCAGCGCAGAGCTGTACTGCATGTGCAGTTAGGCAGCGTATGAGCCGTCATCTTTTAACAGTAGTGCAGTACTGTGATATTTATCTCAAGAGCAGCGCAGCGCTGTACTGCGTGTGCAGTTAGGCAGCGTATAAGAGGCCATCTTTTAACAGTAATGCAGTGCTGTGGTACTTAGCTCAAGAGCAGCGCTGTACTGCGTGTGTGGTTAGGCAGCATATGAGCTGCTGTGTGTGCAGTTAGCCAGCGTATGAGCGGCCATCTTTTAACAGTAGTGCAGTGCTGTGATACTTAGCTCAAGAGCAGCGCAGCGCTGTACTGCACGTGCGGTTAGGCAGCATATGAGCAGCCATCTTTTGACAGTAATGAAGTGCTGTGAGCGGCGGTCTGTACGTCGGTCTGTACAGCCACAAGGATTATGAACTTTGAAGAAAGGCGTCATAGTGGGGGGTCATTTTCTAGGAAGGTGCAGTGATAGATGCCCAAAAAAAAGTATAGCTGCGTGAAACGGGCGAGTATGAAAGCGCGCCAAGTGTGAACTGATCCGCATCTAGGCACTTGGAAGAAGTCAGAGGGCCTGATTCACACACCCTTTTCCAATGGGATTTGCCCACTGATCAGCACTTTGTGAATCGGGCCCAGAATGTTGACTTGCTGCCACTCCAAATTGACCGCATTCAGTGTGTATTCAGGTGAAAATGCAACTTTTTAGGAAGCAATGCTTGCAACATCTACTTACAAGGATTGTTCACTTACAGTTGTTGTTTTTTTCTACTTGTAGAGCATGCTCAGGAAAACACATGCAAAGGAAAGGGTTAAGCATTATACTGTGGGAAAGAAAGCTTGAGCACGTGACTCCTGTCCTGAAGCTGGTGTATCAGGTCCTGGTCCTGCCTGCAGAGCGCTCTCCTGCCCCATGAGATTCTAGCCCCCTGATGTATTATTATGAGGGTTCATTGAATAGCGCCTAATACCGCCTTCAGGCCCTTTCAAAGCACTAAGGACACGAGGGGAAAGGAAAAGGACCAAAATGCCCCCGTGGCTGCCTCTTCATGTTCCCATAAAGCACATCCTCATTGGCCCTTGGAAGCACCTCCCAATGGGCCCCAATACACACCTCCCTGTATGCTCCACGAGAACCGCCCCGTGAGTACCTATCGGTACAGCACCATGGGGCCCCTATGAGTACTTCCACATGGGCCATTATGAGCATCATCCCCTGGGCCCCTATGAGAACCTCATTATGGGCCCCTGGGCACTTCTCCATGGGCCACTAGTCCAGCTTCCCCATCTGCTCATATGAACACCGCCCTGTGCCCAGGCGATACCCTCTCCATGATGTGCCCTTATGAACTCCTCACAATGGGCCCCTGTGAGCATTTCCCATGGGCCCCTATGTGCACCTCTTCATGGGCCCCCGAGAGACTCCCCATGGGCCCCTTTAACAGCCTCCCTATCTGCTCTTATGAACCCTGCCCTATGTACCCCCATGAAATCCTCTCCACGATGTGCCCTCATGAGCGTCTCAACATGGGGCCCCTTGGAGCACCTCACTGTGGGCTTCTGAGAGCTTCCCCATGGGCCCTCATGAGCAAGCCCATATGAGGACCTCACCAAGGGCCTCTAAGAACCTCCCCTTACTATTATGAACCCTTGCCCATGTACCCCTATGATATCCTAGCCATGATGTGCCCTTATGATCACTGAGCCACAACGACGCCCCTATAAAGAGAACCCCAGGCACCCCTATAATATGCTCTCCATTGTCGATGGTGCAACACCCAGGTATCAGGGAAGCCCTCAAAGCCTCATCACCCTGTGCCTGTGCGCCTGGACCTCTCACTGAATGAGACCGCGTCCCCATTCAAGGCCTGTCTGGTGACTGTGGGGGAGTGGGTGGGCAATAATTGGCTCAAGCTGAGTTGTGACAAGACTGAGGTACTCGTGGTGGGTCCCCCTTCTGCCGTAGCTGTCTGGACTCCTCTTTCCTAGCCATCTTCTCATTGCCCCTTTCCTGCCCCTGTGTCGGTCGTGAAAGATCTGGGGGTGCAAATCTCCGCCACCCGCTCGGCTCAAAAGCAGATCAGGGCTGTGTGTCAGAAAGGCCACTTTCAGCTCACAATTCTCCATAAAGTCTGACCATTTCAGGGGCCCAGTGGTTGCCTTGCCTGTTCTGTCTGCATTGGATTACTGCAATGCTCTTGTCTTGGGGCAACGCCCTACCTCACACACCGGCTTCGGGTGTTGCAAAATTCTGCAGCCAGAGTGGCTATCTTGGCTCCTCGCTTTGCCCATACTGCCCCTGTACTCCGCCGCCTACACTGGCTTCCTGTGGCCAAGCGCATCCACTTCCAATCCCTTTGTTTGGTGCATCAGCAGCTGAGTACTTTGAGTTGAAATTCCGCCCTTACATTCCAGCTCGGGCACTGCGTACGGCGCATTCTTATCTAGTTCTGGTTCCGCGCGCTAAGCGTGCGCGTGTAGATGGCCGGGCATTCTCCATTGCAGCTGCTCTACTCTGGATCTCGCTTCCTTTGTTGCTTCGCTCCACAAGGGACCATCTGGCATTCAGGTGGCCTCTCAAATCGTATCGTCCGAATGGCGGTGTGTTGATAGTTCTTACCATTGCTTCCAGCGCCAAGATGCCCCTGGGCAAATTTTGCGCTCTATAAATGCTTCGAAATACAAATACAAACACCCAGCCAATCGAAGGCCTTGTGCATATGACACGCGGCCAGCACTTTGCTGGATCCTCCCAATCGCTCCTCTCTTCCAGAGCCATTCATGGCCAGAGTGAAGTCTATCTGAGAACTAAAACACCCTCCCACCTCCCAAGGGGAAAGAACTCTCTGGTCCCTCATTCTGGGGCTTATAATGGTCCCTAATTCCATGGGGACACATTAGGGTTCTTTTCAGCTAGGGCTGGTGGAGCAGAGAGTTCAATGTGATACCTTAATCGCTGGAAGTAGTCTTTATTTAAGATAATGGACTAGGTGTGCCGCACACCGCCGCCCTGTTGATGAGCTAAGACGGTGAGGTCTTTGAGACCTGCAACATGCGTGTTCTTCACGGTGCAGTTTAAGATGGGTCTAGATGGCAAATGTACCTGTGACCCTGATGCTCATTTTCTGGACCAGTGATGCGGCCTTCCTTTCACCCCGGTGGGTAGCGACTGCAAATATGCCAGTCAGGCCTTCATAGCCAGTTCGGCCCCCTACCCCCTGGCACACCATAGAGTCTGCGTAGTCTCCTTCTCTGCGTCAGGTCTTACAGGCTGATCCGCCTCCCCTGCCTCCACCTCCTGCTGTCTGCCATGTGGCGTTCCAAATCCAATTGGTATGCTACAATCACGAGCATACGTCTTGATGGCACTCGACGCTGGAATGTTTTTGGGGAAAGATAAGAGGTTTGCATTTTGTGCTGATGATCTCACTTTGGCACCGGGAATAAAAATTGAGAAAATGTATTTAGAGCCCGTGCCGGTTTTACCAAGTAGGGAATACGGGCACAAAAAGGTGTTCTCTAAACACGTATTGTCTAAAAATGTTGCACTAGGTCAAAAAGGGAGCCAGACTCTACCTTGCATTATGCTACGTTCCATGAAAAGAAATGTGTTTACTGCGTTTCTTTTCCCATGATACTGTAGGCAGAGCGCGCGCGCATGATAGGCCGTTCATACAAAGACTATCATTATATAGTCTGCAATTTGGTCGTGTACGTTTAGTTGATTTGACCAAATACACATATGTGTGTGTGGGGGGCGGGTAGGGGTGTTCGGGTGTAGCAGGGTGTGGGGTAGAGAGGGGACGTCCCCCCATAATAATAAAAAAAACAACTTAAATTTGAATCGACCAAAAGTGCACGACCAAGTTACAGACTATGAACAACAAAAAGTCGATGTAACAGCGCGGAGCCCAGAAGACTGTCTGCTCCATAATCTGGCAACAGGAAGCCAACATGGCCCCCTTGGTCTAGCATCTGCCCCCCCACCCCCAAAATATAGTGTGGCCTAACAAAAAAGTACTTTTTGGAAACACGGCATAAAAATTGCTTTTTGTGAAGATCTCTGGGCAAGAAAGTGAAGAATTCAGGGAAAGGCTGGCAAAAACGAAGACTGTAGAGTAAGGGGTCTGCAGCCTGTGCCTCTCCACCTGTTTTGGGCTACCATTCCCATTACTCTTCTCCATCTGATTTGCTGGCTAGAGCTGATGGGAGTTGCAGTCCAAAACATCTGGACGGGCAAAGGAGGAAAGAGAGAAACCGGGAACCCCCCCCCCCCCCGCCCCCCCACGGGAAATCCCATTTCTGTCGGAGCGTATAAAAGCAACACCTCATATTTACAGTGATTTGATCTCAAATGACATATTTCTATGATATAAAATGTGCGATGTTTTTGCATCCATAAACATTTGTAGCGAAAGGAATTGCATGGCACCTGATCCCCGCTTCCAAAAGAATCCAGCGTCCCTCTGCTGTATTTATACCCCCGGGGTCTCCGTCGTACCTTCATCGCCCACCTATTTGGCCACCCACATCCGTGCTATTTCGGTACGTTTCCGAGGACGAATCCGAGAAGATAGCTCGGGGTTCGGCGAGGCGGGCTATTCAGCAGCCCTGCTCTGCGCGGCAAGCGTGGCACGCCGCCGCCACTGCACAATGCGCTCCACACACACGCACGCACGCGCGACATGTTTTCCAAGCAGAGGGCCGAGGTCAACAGAGAACAGGCCGCGCGCTAGCCACAAACAAGGGGTTCCGAGACTCCGCAGGCCTTTCAAAACATTCCGCTGGGAGGTGCTGTGTGCTCCCCCACCCATTTTCAACCATAGTGCTATGAAGCATCTTATGTGGCGCAATACAAAACACCAAATAAAGAAATGACATCACTGATCCCAACCACTTCCCCTAAAATCCCAACCCTTTACAAACACACACCCCATTTCAACTTTCCATTTTAGACATGCACCCCCCTTTCCTGAACATCTTTGACCAGCGCTTCTTGCGAACCATGATCGCCAACCCCAACATACCATCCTCCTTACCTGTCCTGCTCCACCCAATCGACCCCTTACCTTGGCGGGCTCCACAGGTTGCCATGGTCCTGCCGGACAATGCAAACCACGTTCTTCCGTTAGGAAACCTATAACGTGGATTCCTTGAACCCTCTCTCTCTCAAACTTGCACCTTCTAACTGATCTGCCACTCGGGAGGTACTACGTCAAATGCCCCAATACCTGTTGGCGGGGTGTACTACAGTGCCGGGGTACCTTTGGGCATTGTTTTCTTCAACCAGGGTCTAAGCAGTGGCGTCATCTTTCCAAAAGTGTCGATAGTGGAAGTGACATCAGAGAACCTTCAGCCCCACAGAGCGCATAAAAGGCGCCTTGAAGTGACCTGACTTGCATTTGGCACTGTACAAATCACCAATCAATAAAAGGAAGTAATACCCCGAGCACTAAAGTCTGGATGAAAGGCCATCGTTTATCTTAAACAGCCCAAGTGCTGAAGGCGAGTAAACTCACCCTGAATCCCAAGAAGAAATCATTCCAGACTCTGCCCACTTCTGCAGGTAACAGGGGCACCGCCTTCGTATGCCAGTGCAGACCCACATGGCCAGTCACTGCCATCCAATGCCAGAGTAGTTGAGGAGGTGGGATAGGTCGGAGGAGCAGGGGAGGGAGGC
Source organism: Ambystoma mexicanum (assembly GCF_040938575.1). Classification (NCBI taxonomy): domain Eukaryota; kingdom Metazoa; phylum Chordata; class Amphibia; order Caudata; family Ambystomatidae; genus Ambystoma; species Ambystoma mexicanum. The sequence goes on along the minus strand of NC_090938.1, from coordinate 607,878,209 downwards.
AGCTCCACAGTGGAAGAAACCTCAGCGATCGGGGAGATTTTCTTTGAAGAGTGGGGTCTTCAGGTCCTTCGGAAAGTGTAGGATGGAGCAGATAAAACAAATTCTAACTATGGAACAGAGGTCTTCAAATTGCGGGACCCGCCCCCCAGCATTCACGGAGGGGCACGAGACCCCAACCTGAAATGTAAACAAAAAATATTACATGGCCTGCGGTAGTGGCCATGTAGTTGTGGTTAAGTTGCTAAACCCATAGGAAGAGCACTTTTTGGGCGGCTTATAACTTCGCTCCCCCTGGACGAATCCTCACCAAACTTTGCAAAAAAAAGTATATGGCCCACTCTGAATTTTTTTGCCAAGTTTGGTGAGGTTTGGTCAATGGGGGGGGACAAAGTTATAGGGGGTCCCACATTTTTTTCCCATAGACATAATGGGAAAAAAACTTTGCTCATGCCTACAGCCCAAACCGCTGGATGGATTTTCACCAAATTTGTGGCAGGAGCGGTGGCTTGGTCCTGAAAGCGTGTTTTTGTTAATTTGGTGTAAATCCATCCAGTAGTTTTTTTTTTAAACGACCAAAACATAAGGCAAAAAAATGAGTGATATCTATGTCTACTCTGCGGACACACTTCCCTGTTTGCTCCGCAGATAGGACACCGATTGGCTAATAGACTTGAATCATGTTCACGGACACACAACGTGTTCGCTTATTGGTTGGCGTGAAGCGTGAGGTGCATCAGATTTTTGGAAACGCCCGCTATTTTGGATTCGTGGACATCAGCCGGTGTCCGCGGACATCGCAGTAAAAACAGATTAAAAACGCAACATTGCACTTGTCAAACTTATCAAATAATCTCTATGGACGTGAGGGGTGAAGACGATGGGTTGGAGTATGGCTGCAAGAAGCAAAAAAACAGGTGGTTTTTGCCGTGAAAGTCCGCAAACAGTTTGGATGTTCGCGAACAGTCCTGAGAAGTTCGAGGACACTTCAGATGTTTGGGGGCAGTTTTTGGATTGCATATCACTTTAGCACCACTCAATGAAACAAAAAGATTATAGATCTAGATCTAGTAATGTCTGAATGAATTATATTTTTTGACAAGTGTCATAACGTAGGTACAAAAAATAGTGATTTACCTTTGGTGACTGAGGTGTAGCCTGTGGCCATGGGCAGTGGCCAGATTGTCCGGGTCTTGGAATAAGGTCATGATCCGGACAATCAGGCTACTGGCCATGACCATGAGGGACAACACATGGGGTTAAAGTGGCCATGTACACCTGGGACTGGCTTTGTGGTAAAGTTATTCGAAATTGGGATAGGTTTGAAAGGGAAGAAAAATGTGCTCATGGTAATATGGTCATAGAGTACTCTTTTCGCCTTCTGCAGGCTGCCATGGAAAGCAAAGAGGGGCCCTGTACGGAACCCCGCCATCCCTTTCCATGGTGGCCATCTTGGAAAAGGATTTTTCTTCCTACACCGGGACGCCGCAGGCATCCCGGTGTTGGAAGAAAAATCCTTTTTTTAGCACCCAGGGTTCCCACTTTGGAAACCTAGGGTGCTAATGGCCTTCATCCCTCATTACAGGGGCTACAATGGGGGGATAATGGTCCGGAGACCTCGTTATTCACCCTTGCTTCGCTTGGGCTGATAACTTCGGCTGCCAGGTCGGTACCCACCATTCCATCCCTGGACCTGGGGATAAACGCCACAATATTGCCATTAGCATAACACAAAATGCAAATGGAAATGTTGGAAAATCTTACTGAGTCTATGTACTTTACTGAGAAATATAAAGTAGATGGAGTCTGTACGTTTTTTTTTTTTAGTTCTATTTTTTAACTGTGAAAGGTTGTTCCTAAAGGAACATTTCCTTTATTGTTTTTGGATGCATTTTATTTTTGGCAGGAGAGCTTAGAACGAAAGGTAGGGAGGTAAATGAGGGAAGAAGCATCAAACACTAATATGGAGGGGCAGGTGGACAGGGGAAAATGTTGCGCGTGTGTTATTTCTAAGTTAGGGGGCACTGTTTCTCATGCTCCTTGATTACAGGAGTGGTGGTGGCTCTTGGGGCGGAGGGATGGCATTAGCTGATTCCATTTTAAGATAAATAGCAGTTTTGCTAAAAGTATGTACTGTGTACTAGATAGTTAATGGATGCGTAGGAATAGGTGTTGGAGCTGTGCAAGGGAAATTTTGAATTTGAAAGTTCTTAGATCAGTAGAAAATGCAGTTCCGAACTGTCCACAGAGCACGGATCTTAGCGTGAAGTGCGGACGGGTTCTCAGACAGGTCATCATGCCGCGTGCCAGCATATGGTCATGTGGCACTGTCCGGAAGGTCCGCAATGAAGTCAGATGTTCGTAGACGTTATGGTTAAGTTGCACTAATAAAAACCTATGAAATTGAATGAAAATACTTTGTTAAGGGGACGGTATGGTTAAGTTGCACTAATAAAAACCTATGAAATTCAATGAAAAAACCTTGTCAAAGGGACGTTATGGTAAAGTTGCGCTACTAAAAACTATCAAATTCATTGAAAAACTTTGTTAAAGGGACATTATGGTTACAAGTCAAACCGAAAAACCCCTGAAATTCACCAGTTATGGTAAACTAAGCAACCATAACTCACGCCACCACCGTGCACTGCTAAGAACAACACCCATGACATCAAAGATGACATCACAAATATGATTGATGACATTACATGTCTAGCCCCTTCTTTTTTTGTTCACTGACATATCCAGGCCAGGTGAGTTTATTCACTGACAGTCAAAAACTTAAAATTCAAAAGGTATTACATTTGTAGACGTTGCTATTCTCACATGTTCTTGCAGTACTTTCCTTAGAATTCAATCGCGTCTTATGATGCACATGCATAGGGGAAGAAGCAGGCCTGAAACGCAGCAATCACTTCTATGCATGAAGATAATCATGTTGGTTATACGCAGTGGCTCATGATACTGACTCTTGTTTACTTACTTTACTCTCCCTGTATAAGCCCCATATTTGTATACATGGTGGTCTCTTAATGTACAAGCATGTAGTAAGTGATGCGTTATTACCTACTTAGTATATGTTTCACAGTATGCAAAAGTGTGATACAGAAGCATTCACCATTTTACTATCCAACATGGGAAATTAGAAATGTTACATCTCTGTGCTGTATCCTGCAGCCAGTGCCTATGTTTCTGTATGAGTAGGTTCCTGTTCTAGAAACAACACTGCAATGGAAGGTTCTTTGGAGCAATACATTGCATAATCAAGTATCTAGTTCATCACACATCTCCAGATGACCCCTGGCACTTTTTTGCCAACATTACATTCACAACCCCTTGTTGGGACCTCCTATGAAAATGAAATGCACATGTGATGTCATCAGTGATGTCATCAATCATATTTGTGATGTCATCTTTGATGTCATGGGTGTTATTCTTAGCAGTGCACGGTGGTGGTGCGAGTTATGGTTGCTTAGCTTACCATAACTGGTGAATTTCAGGGGTTTTTTGGTTTTACTTGTAACCATAAAGTCCCTTTAACAACGTTTTTTCACTGAATTTGATAGGATTTTAGTAGCGCAACTTAACCATAACGTCCCTTTAACATAGTTTTTTCATTGAATATATATATATATATATATATATATATATATATATTCAATTTTTTTTATGGCGGAAATGGGCAGGGGGTCACAATGGAGCATAAAACTGTCTCAGGCACCAATGAAAAAGTGCCCACAGTTGCAAATGGCAATTAATTCCTTCAGGGACAGACTGTATGAATAGTCCCAAGGGGGTGTTTATTTTTCAAGTGTAAGCAAATTGTTATATTTAAAGACTATTTATTCAGCAACAATGGTCAAAACTACTAGCTGCATAGTGAAGTAACTCACCAAACTGGCCCACAGTGGCCAACAAGGTGGCCCATTTTGACCCAAAAAACTGGCCAACGGTAGCATTTTGCATTTTTGGTTCAGGCACTTCCCTATTGCCCTACAAGCCAGTCCGAGCCTGGCGGCTCATCCATAATGGGCAAGGGGGCGTTGACCCAGTGGCCCCCTCACCCATTATGGAGGAGCAGGGGAGCCAGCCCAGTGAAACACTGAGCACTCCCTCAGCTGCTTTTTCCAGCTGAGGGAGTGCTCCTGTGCTGGCTGAACTGTCAAAGGAAAACATTGTTTCCCTTTGACAGTTCAGTTACCCAGCCGCATATGCCCACTGAGCCATGCAAGGCTGGGTGTGTTTTGCATCGGCAGCCTTGCATAGCTCATTGGAAATGCCGGCTGGGAAATTGCATGTCTATATTTGCGAGGGGGAGCTCCTGGGCCTCCCATGGGCAGGCCCCTGCATGCATGTGCAGGAACCAGGAAGCTCATGCTTCCCGATTCCTGTACATGATGCAGGAGCTGGAGAGCTGAGGAGGAAACTTCTGCACCGGGACAGATGGTACGTTTATGTTCATTTATTTTTCATTTAAATACGTGTATGGATGCGTGTATGCTTGTGTTATGAGTGAGTGTACGGTGATGGCTGCTTGTGTGAATGATAGATTGATTGCTGTGTGAATGTGTTTGTTTTGGTCCGTTGAGCTAATTTTGGCGATTGGGGGGTGGAGAAGGGGGCGGGGCGGTTGTACAACAAAGGCATTTTAAAAATGGCTTTGTTGCACAATATCTCTACCCAACTGCCAAAATCAGCTCTCCTTCTGAGGCGCGGTGGAGCCCAGGGAACAGGGATGGTATTTTTTTACTGGACATCTATCATAGATATCCAGTCAAAAATACCATGCTTTCCCCATGGTCCCCCCAGTGCCTTGCATACACACATAATCATGTTGATTGTGTTAGGCATTGTGGGGCCCAGGGGACAGGGATTGTATCATGCCTGTCCCCTGACCCATAAGCACCAATTGCAAACTGTTTGGCTTTTTACAAAATTAGTTTTAAAGTATGCTCTAAAATGCTACATTTTAACCCATTATTTAAAACAAAATTTGCGGGGGGCGGGACCCCCGAAACCTCCTTGCTAAGCTCGGTCACTATGGCATATCTGTGGGAAATACTTATGCTCCTCCACTTAAAAATGTCACCAGCCGCCACTGGCCCTGTGACTCTTCTGGGAGCAGGGTAGGGGAACCCAGGGACTGTGGTGGGAGCAGGATGGGCGGGAGCCATGGGAAAGTGGTGGGAGCAGGGTGGGGAGAGCCCAGGGACTGTGGTGGGAGCAGGGTAGGGGAACCCAGGGACTGTGGTGGGAGCAGGATGGGCGGGAGCCATGGGAAAGTGGTGGGAGCAGGGTGGGGAGAGCCCAGGGTCTGTGGCTGGGTAGGGAGAGCTCAGGGACTGGGTAGGAGTGGGATGAAGGATTCCAGAGACTATGCTGGGAGCAGGTGGGGGAGCCCAGGGAGTATACTGGGAGTAGGGTGCAGTGACGGCACGTGATAGTTCATAGCCATTTGGACTTACTGTCCATTTTGCGTGGGGGGGGGGGCACGGCCTGCCCATATTTTGCTATGGGGGGCCATAGGCCTAATAAGTTTGAAGATCACTGCTATAGGCAATGCTTCCCAGGCAGGCCAGATTCCCAATATGTGAGGTGTAGCCACAGAAGTGTATGTGTTGCCCGTCAGAGGTAACACCACCATGTCTGTCATCATCCGGCAGGCCCTCACTTGCCCACACTAGGCTGGCACTAGTAGCTCTGGGTTTGCATCTCAAAAATTGTGTCCGACTGAGATCGAGCCAATATAGGCCTGGAGTCTGCGCATTAAAACACAGGATCTCTATACACATGGGCCTGATTCACAGAATCGTTTTATAATGGGGTAATCCCATAGGAAAGTGCTCAGTGGATCAGGCCCACCGTGCCTAGCATTCCATCTAACCGCCTACTGCATTCTGGGAGTTGTAGTCATTCAAAAACACAAAATGGATTCAGTGTTGATAGTTTCGAGAGAAAGGTCAGGACTGTTAACATGCAGCTGTGGAGCCACCCTCAATTTACATCTACTATGCACTACTGCAGAATGATTGCACAATGAAAAAAAAAGCGAAATAGCAGACAGAACATTACTTTCTATACAGCACTAGATGCATTCAGAAAAATGCTGACGCTGCGGATTTGTCATTCTTTCTAGGAGGCTTTTCTGGCGGGCAGAGGCTCCTGAAACATAGAATGGGCCCATGATCCGTGCTGTGGGCCCATTCAGTCCCTACACTGCACACGGGTTATCAGACCTGGTCTCCAGCTTTACACTTGCTTGCTTGCGGTTCTCACCACTTCAAGAGCAAACTCTACTGTCCGCTTGCTCAAGCTTTTCAATTCTACGTTGGTGAAGTGATGAGCTACAAGCAGGGGTTAAGTCCTACAAAAGAAAGTGGGAGGACTCATTAGCATACCAATTGAATCTGGTGTCACCAGAAATTAACATATCAAGGTGCCCTCTGTAAAAAGTGGGGGGACTCCATCCACCCGCGTGTACCCACGACCTAATCCCTGACTACAAGCAGGTGTAAATACCCTGCATTGATGTAAACCATTAAAAAAAAAGCAGAGGCGTAGCCAGGATTGGCTAACAAGTGGGGCCTCCAACTAATGTAGTTGGGCACACCACAGTGACATTAACAACTGTAAATGCCCACACAGGGAGCGCTGCTGAGTGGGCATTTACAGATTTTGGGCGGGCCTTGCCCACTCAGGCCCTAAGAATTAGAAGCTGTACAGAGAGCTTACAGGGAGGCCCAGAAGAACACCAATATGTGTCCTAGGCTTTGCTTTAGCAAACGAATGCACTCTGGGACTTGTAGTCCTGAGCGACTTCCATTGAACACTTTGTACTTAAGCCCCTGATATCAATGATTGGTAAAAGAAAGGCCCAGCCCTGGAAAAGCAGTGCTGCCACCTCGGTGTCCCAGAAGTCTCTAAAGTCAAGTTTTTTCTTTCTTCTCGGAGGTCGTGGTTGCTTCAAAGGGAAACACTGCCAGCTCGTGCCGCTGCTCCTGACGGCCTTCACATAAAGGCTCATCCATTAAGAACGTATTTTGGAACCAAGGGCAAGAAGCACAGGCGTCCAGTGGGAATTTAACAAAGAGCGATTGCTCGAGGACACATGCAGGGCGAAGCCCCGTGGGCTGCGCGCGCCCCTCCCCCTCACCTCCCTGCCGCTCGTGCCTCAGAGAGCTAAGTAATTGGGCTGTGGTGCCTGGTCCAGTGAGGCAGCGCATTGTGCACACGAGGCCCCCTCTGGCACGGCAGCTGCTGTGTTTTAGGTGGGTCTTGGCAGGCCATTCTTTGCGGCGAGGGGGTCCAGATGGCTCACTGTCAATAGGACGCCACCACTCCACCCCAGGCGTTCCCTTTACAAATCACTGGTATCCGGTGCTTGCATCTAATGTAGTCCATTGAAGTTAACCAAGACCAGAAGGCAGTAGTTTGTTAAAGAAAAGCTTAGGGCTTGAAAAGTGGTGACCACCCTGCCTTTGGTCACTGGCTCTCGATGTAGGGGTGGCACACATTTCACTTTTTCACCACAGCAGAGTGCAAAGCTCACCCTGGGACCTACCTCTATGTGCAAAAAGGCATAAGTAGAGCATAGCTGCCGAGTGGTGCCATGCCATGCGTGACACCATGTTTTCATTGGGCATGCTGGGACTTGTAGGCTGAAAAAAAATAACCTACTAGTCTCCGAATTCAAAATGATAATGCAGGATTGGCTCAAGGTTTCACGCGTGGCACGGGCCCCTTGGCAACTGCGGTAGAGGTCTCTGCGCCACAGAGGGCCCCTTCAAAGCGCTACGCCGGCGGCACTGAAGTGAAAGAATTTATACAGTGGCAGTCAAGAAAGGAGGGCACGTTACCAAAATTGGACAAGGGGGGTTATAATTTGCTTGTGTTTCCAATCTGTCCTGATCCCTTCTGGTGTACTGGAGGTGTGGGGCTGATGGATGGTTTAGAAATCGATATTCATCCCAGGACCACTGGTGCCCCGGAAGTTGATTCGTCACAACAGTAGATGCGCTATTCAAGGGCGATTAGACACTGATTTTAGCTTTTTTTTAGCGATGCAGTGCCCTGCACGAGGAAACCCAACTCCACCTCTTCTCTTAAGCTTTACAGAAGCATTGGCTTGCCAGTGCCGTGTGTGTTTTGCATAGCGCACAGTTGTCGCTGGTATGGCTTCGCAGCACGGGGCACCTGCCGCGTAGCTCAGGAATCCGACAGGCCGAAGGCGTACGTCTGGATCGATGGATGCCGCTGGCCTTCGTGTGGTGACAAGCAGGTTCAAGTAAAGGGGTGCCCCACACTGGGGCTGCAAGCTTGTGCCTGTGGCTTCATTGCACTGAGGCAGCCTGTGAGGTGAGTCGCGGGTGCAGTGAACGGGCTCTGGTATTGGGGGCCTCGCAACCTCCTTGTCATGAACTTTCCTATTGTAATACCCACCAGCACTGACACTAAACGCCCCGGACCAAGAGGAAAACAACAAACTGGCGACAATGTTGTGCTTTCAGTGTGGCACTCGTGCCTCATAGTATCGCGTGAAAGAGGTGTTAGTGTTACACCACTAACTAGTGCACACGGAGCTAGCGCCCCCTGGGGGTGAAAGCTTGAGCTGGTCCAGCTAGGGTTTGCACAGAGATTTCAACAGCTGGCACACTGCACATAGGGTACAACGACCGTCTTTTTTCCAATATTTTTTTACCGAAACATTTTCGATGAATTGTTTCGAGAAAAAAAGTTTCTGTCAAAAACTCACTTAAAAAACTGCCGTTATGTTCTACCCTATCAATTTAACAATATTCCCTCCCCACTACCCCTTATATACCTTTACCCACAACCCCATATATTTTGATGATTTTTTTCGAGAGAAAAAAATCGGTAAATAAACCATCGGAAAAAAACACTGTCGATGTAACAACGTTGTACCCGCACACAGGGCGGTCTCCCTGGCATTTAAGCTCGTCAAGACGTTCGTTTCTAGGCCGTGATATAAAGCAACCATCACGCGCAGTGCCTTTATAAGGGCCTGCCCTGCTACACCCTTGTCGGGGTGGGGGTTTCTGGAGAAGTCTAGCGCAGGATGTGCTGCCGATTCTAAATCCACGCGAAGGGGGACGGAGGGGTAGCTGCCACGTCATGTTGTTATCAGAAAGTAACAATGCCTGGAGACGATGTCCAAACAGGCTTCCCCCCAAGAGCTGCCATTTTTGTCCGGTGGCACTGGCACAGTTTAGAGACATAAGTGGCGTGTCCGGGCTCTTTAGACTGGGGTGGCGTTATCATACAGAAGCCCCGCCAGGTAAGGATCATAGTTCAGCAAAATGGGGTGGCCAATCAGATTACATGGGTAGCACATGTCACCCCAGGACACTTCCTGGACACACCTAGGTACGCAATAAGAAAGTATTGCGGGAAAGCACACGCTTGACTTCATGCACGTTGTCCGAATGTAGTCGAGGGCAGTAGACTGCACGCATATTGCCTGAAGTGATGAGCGCGGACCCTGCGCGCCAATTCGGGGATGCTCCCGATAAGTGGATCACACACACTGCAGGGCGTGCACTGATAGCTCACCAGTGCAGACTGTGAGCCCCCCACATTGGTCACTGCTCGGAGAGGGCGGGGGGGGGGGGGTGCTTCGAAAGGTACAGTGCAGCATCTTTGGTTCACAAATCACACCAATGGTGACGTGAAAGAGAGAGAGACATTCCGGAGACAATATTTGAGCATCGCTGTGACATTACACCTCTTCGCAGCAGACACAATTCAGTGCACGTGTGGCATCTCACTAGAATGAGTTATGCCCCCCCCCCCCCGGCCACCTCCTACTCACAGTCATATTACTATGTATGCAGCAGATTAAATACTTCAGCCCAGGGGAAAGGATGTGTAACTTCCTGCAATATTAACAATGTATGTAGCACACACCACAATGGTGCCACTTAGTTTTGTGATCTTATCTAACTCTACTGTACTCTTGTTTGCAGGCTTCAGGAAAGTGAAAGGGGGAGTCTTACTCGCAGCCAGCGCACTAAGTTCTGCATCAGGCACATTAACAGCTGAGCTACCTCCCTGTGACTGGAACCTTTGGCTTGCAGGTGGGGCACAGAGCTCTGCAGCAAAGCAGTTTGGAGCATCTGACCTGCAGGGTACACACAGAACTCTACAAGGTGCATGATGGTGAAACCTGCACACTACCGGCTTCACATCAGTCCTGCTGCAAGCACAATAACACCCCGAGCTACCCCCCCCCCCCCCGGTGACTGCAGCGCTCTGGCTTGCAGGGTCCATACAGAACTCTGCAAGGTGTGTGAGTGAAACCTGCACACTACAGGCGTCACACAGTCTCTGCTGCAGGCACAATAACCCCCCGAGCTACCTCCATGTGAATGCAGCCTCTGGCTTGCAGGGTACACACATAACTCTGCAAGGTGCATGACAGTGAAAACTGCACACTGCGGGCTTCACACCAGTCACTGCTGCAGGCACATTAACCCCCCGAGCTACCTCCATGTGACTGCAGCCTCTGGCTTGCAGGGTATACACATAACTCTGCAAGGTGCATGACAGTGAAAACTGCACACTGCGGGCTTCACACCAGTCACTGCTGCAGGCACATTAACCCCCCGAGCTACCTCCATGTGACTGCAGTCTCTGGCTTGCAGGGTACACTCATAACTCTGCAAGGTGTGCAAAAGTGAAACCTGAACACTACAGGCTCACACCTGTCTCTGATGCAGGCACAATAACCCCCCGAGCTACCTCCATGTGACTGCAGCCTCTAGCTTGCAGGGTCCATACAGAACTCTGCAAGGTGCGTGAAAGTGAAACCTGCACACTGCCGGCTTCACACCAGTCCTGCTGCAGGCACATTAAACCCCCGAGCTACCTCCATGTGACTGCAGCCTCTGGCTTGCAGGGTACACACATAACTCTGCAAGGTGTGCAAAAGTGAAACCTGAACACTACAGGCTCACACCTGTCTCTGCTGCGGGCACATTAACCCCCTCTCGATCCCGCTGTGCCCTGAGCCGGTGACATGCAGAGTTCAGAATAATGAACAGGCATTGCAAGAATGCCTTGCTTTCATTTCCACGGGGCGGGCCTGCTGTGTACACTCCGAGCAAGGACTCAACTCTGATATACCACTTCTACACGTGGATGTGCGCCGTGGTTAAGAGTAGACCGTCATGTTACACGTCTATTTACATTTACAAAGGGATACGATACAGCTGAACCATGATTGGTTACTATAAGTGTTCTTTTATAACGCGCTTAATACCGGAGGCCTGTTTCTAAGCCGATGCCGGGATTCGAACCTGTGTTGCTTTGTTGTCTTGCTTCCAAGACAAACGCCATTCAATTTGTTCCTGTCTAATATCCACAAGCTGCAACTGCCTGTTCAGGTTGATAGAGATGCAAAAATATTCCGCTGACAACTGTGCGGCTTCAGGGTCACGACCTATGTTTCAGAACAAAGGCCGGGCCTAATAGGCCGATCAGGCTGCCATTGACTGGCAGCCTTGAGGCCGAATGTGGTTGGCAAGAGACTGCACGCACTCTGATTGGACGGAGTTGCCTTTGCACAGATTGTCTGGATGCGGTATGAAGACTCGAGTGACCCAAGTGTCGCTACTGTCACGCGCCCTTTGCAGAATCGCCTGGCAATGATGTGTAGCTCGAAAATACACAACTAAAGTCTATTTTTAAGTGGGGCTAGGCCACGTGATCTTGCTGCTCTTATACCTCCAAACTACCCTTCTTGATGGGCGAGCCACATGTGTTGGCGCTAACTTTTAGACATTTCAAAAAGTATATTTCTAATTCGTACCTCCGTAAAACAATATTCTTTTGGGGAGCTGTGACCTGTGACCTTCAGATTACGAACATATCCCACCCCTGTTCGCAGAGCTCTCACCCAGCCTCTATGAGGGGTTGCAATCTGTGTGTACCCTTATTACTCAGCACCCCCCCCCCCCACTTCATGCTGCTTAGAGATGGGATACACTGGGTCTGCCTAGTGGCTGCTTAGTCTCTTACCTTCATAATGCTGCTGGTGGTCCGGTTGGGGTTCCTCTCAGCAGAGCTGTCCCGACTGCTCCTGCCAGACCTGGGGCTGTCCTCGGAGCACCGGCCGTTGCGTACCGCATCCCGGCGGGCCCTGGCCGGGGACAAGAAGGCCCCCGGGGAGTCCGGGGGCTCAGGGGTGGCCAGCAGTCCTGTCGGTGAAGGGGAGAGTAGCCCGTCCGCCACGGCCGCCGCAGAGCCCAGGCAGCGTCCATTGGCCATGCTCAGATCCCGGGTCCCCGCCAGGACGGGGCGGTCATTGTCCGGTTTCCAGGGAGCGGGCGGGGGCGGGAGAAGCCACCGTAGAAATGACCGCCAGCGAACCCAGGGGTACAGCCCAAATAGATGCTAAGGACCACTGGCCAGGGGAGGGCACAGAGGGGTAGAGAGGTTCCCTGCCAGATGGTGATGGAGAGTTGGGGGGAGGAGGTACGGCTCCAGAGTTGATGTTGGGGGGGGAGAGAGGGGGGGCTTGGGGTTCGATCAGCCAGGGGCGACGGCGTTCAGAGTCCACAGGGTAGAGGGGTTGGGCGGTTGGGAGGGTAGTGGGGTAGGGGGGTTAGGCAATGAAAGGGGGTGCAAGGTACCTCTGACCAGACCAGTAGGTGGTAGTGTGTAGTAGGCACATGGGATGGTGACGCTGAACAGGGGGCAGTGGCCAGGGGTTGAATTAACTTGGTTCTGGGAAAGGGATCCTGCGGTGGGTGCGGGTCACCTGGGAAGGGTGAGCGCCAGCCACGAGAGCAGATTCAGTGATCAGGGGAGTTGCGAAAGTGCCCAGGTGGGCACAAAAGGGGCGCCGACACAGCTAGCAGAGAGACACGGGGACCCCGTCACTACCCAGAGGCCGCGGTGGAAGTGGCCCAGCGCCGCAGCAGATCCCGGGCTGCCCTCGCTCGCCACCGGCCTCTCGCCTGCAGCAGGAACTGTCTCCGGGGGCGGCTTCCGCAGGCTCCACTCCTCCCGCTGCCGGGTCCTGGTCCCCTCCTCTGCCGGCTCGCTCAGCCGCTCTCTGCCCTGCTCTGTCTGCACATAGGGCTTTCTCCTCCTCCCCTCCCCTCCTCTCCCCCCACTCCTCACCACACGTGCTGCTGCTGCTGCTCGGGGTGATTCTCACACAGCTGCTGCGCCGGAGACTGCTGCTATAACAGAGACTGCTGCTGCTACAATAGAGACGGCTGCTGCACCACACTGCTGTTATAGCAAACACTGCTGCTGCATCAGACTGCTCTTATGACACCAGAGAGTACTGCTGTAACAGAGACTGCTGCCGCTATAACAGAGACTGCATCTGCACCGGAGACTGCTGCTTTAACAGAGACTGTTGCTGCTATAGTAGAGACGGCTGCTGCACCACACTGCTGCTGCATCAGACTGCTCTTAGGATACAGAGAGTACTGCTGTAACAGAGACTGCTGCTATAACATAGCCTGCTGCTGCTATAACAGAGACTGCATCTGCACTGGAGACTGCTGCTTTAAGAGAGACTATTGCTGCTATAGTAGAGACGGCTGCTGCACCACACTGCTGCTGCATCAGACTGCTCTTAGGATACAGAGAGTACTGCTGTAACATAGACTGCTGCGATAACAGAGACTGCTGCTGCTATAACAGAGACTGCATCTGCACCGGAGACTGCTGCTTTAACAGAGACTGTTGCTGCTATAGTAGAGACGGCTGCTGCACCACACTGCTCTTAGGATACAGAGAGTACTGCTGTAACAGAGACTGCTGCTGCACCAGACGGCTCTATAACAGAGACTGATGCTACTATAACAAAGATGGCTGGTGCCTCATACTGCTGCTACTATACCAGAGACTGCTGCTATAGCAGAGACAGCTGCTGCACCAGACTGCTGCTATAAGAGAGACTGCCGCTGCTATAACAGAGAGCACGGCTGCATCACACGGCTGCTATGCCAGAGGCTACCGCTATAACAGAGACTGTTGCTGCATCACACGGCTGTTGCATCAGACTGCTGCTATAACAGAGACAGCTGCTGCTATAACAGAGACTGCTGCTGCATCACATTGCTGCTATACTAGAGGCGGCTGCTAGAGCAAAGACTGCTGCTGCATCAGATATCTCTATAACAGAGACTACTGCTGCCATAACACAAACAGCTGCTGCATCACACTGCTTCTATCATACCAGAGGCTGATGGCTGCTGCACCACAAAGCTGCTATACAAAAGACTGCTGCTATAAAAAAGACCGCTGCTGCATCTGACTGCTGCTATCCCAAACACTCATGCTTCCTTAACAGAGACAGCTACTATGCCATTCTACTTATATATAAGATGCTGCTGCTATACCAGAGACAGCTGTTGCAGCACACTGCTCCTATACCAGAGGCTATTGCTGCTGCTATAACAGAGGTAGGTGCTGCATCACACTGCTGCTATTACACCAGAGATTGCTGCTCCTGTAACAGCGATGGGTTATGCACCACAAAGCTGCTATACAAGAGACTGCTGCTATAAAAAAAGACTGCTTCTGCTTTAGACTGCCACCATCCAAAGACTGGTGCTTCTACGGCAGAGACAGCTACTGTGCCACACTGCTGCTATGCAAGTGCCTCCTTCTATACCAGATAACTGCTGCATCGAACTGCTGCCACACAAGTGACTGCTGCTGCAGCACACTGCTCCTTTGATATCAGAGACTGCTGCTATAACAGAGACGGCTGCTGCATCAATATGCTTCTATCCCAGAGACTGCTCTTACATCAGACTGCTACTACAAAAGAGACTGCTTTTACATCAGACTTTTGCACTATCAGAAAAGGCTGCTGCAGAATACTGCTGCTATATCAGAAACCTGTGCTACACCAGGGCTGTTGCTGCTGCAGCAGAGACTACTGTTGCTTCAGACAGCTGATATAGCACATACAATGACTGCTGCCACACCAGAGACTGCTTCTGCATCACACTGCTGCTGCACCAGAGAGGTCTGCTACACTAAGGACTACTGCTGCACCAGTCTACTGCTACACAAGAGACTGCGGCTACACTAGAGCTGAATGCTGCTCCAGCAGATGTCTTCTGTACAAGAGACGGTTGCTGTTTTAGGGACCGCTCATGCACAGAGGCTGTTGATCTTCATAGGGTGCTGCTGCACCAAACTGCTGTTGTTGCAAAGACTGCTGCTGTAACAGAGACGGATACTGCACCAACGATTTCTGCTGCAAAAAAGAATAATGTTATACCAGTGGCTGCTGCATTAAACTGTTTCTGTACCTTAGACTGTGACAGCACCAGGCTGATGCTGTACCAGAAACTGCGACTGGGCCAGACCCTTGTACTCCTATACCGGAGACTGCTGCTTCAATTACTGCTTTTGTACTAGGAACTGCTGCTGCACTACACTGCTGCTAAACCACACACTGCTGCTGCACCATACTGCTATAACTACTGCTGATGCTGTACCTGGTGCTGTACCATGGATTGGTACTCTCTCAGAGACTATGGTACTGCTGTAACAGAGACTGCTGCTATTATTATTTTAAATTGTTATTATGGTATGTATTGAGTGCTTACCTAGCGCCGGGAAGCAACAGAGCACTTTACATTCATAAGGGAAGAGCACAGGGAGGGACGCAGAGGAAAAAGGAGCAGGGAGCTAACAGGGGAGGTGGGCAATTGGCAGCAAAGGACCTACAAACAACCAGGGGGGAGACAGTGGGGAGCAGATCACTGAGTCTCAGGTAGGGTGGAGGGTGTGTGGACCTGGGTGTTAGGGAGGAGCCATTATTTGAAGAGGAAGGTCTTGAGCTCTTTCCTGAACTGTAGAAGAAATGTGGCGAGTCTGATGCAGTGTCAGACTGGGACAAGAAATAGGCCTGGTAACTCAAAAGAAAGTGGCCCATCCCTCGCCTCAAAAAAGTGGCCAACCCCTCACCTCACGACCCTTGACCTCTGATGACATCACCAGAAGTGATGTCATTTGACCCCCACCCCAGAGTGACATCCTGGGAAGCGATGAAACACAACCTTTCCCCCCTTGACAAAACAGGAAGTGGCATCAAATAGCATTGTTCCTAGGTACACTAAATTACTGTGAATCCAAGCAGACGTCCAAGGCCAAATGATAATATGTTATTGTGTAGCACTTACGCTTAAGCTCTTTTCTATAGAACAAATATGCATACAATATCACCCAACCCGTGTTGGTACTCATTTATCGACCTAAGAAGGATGAAAGGCTTTTTGAAAAAAAAAATAATAATAATTGGAAAAATTTTCCAGGGACGAATTCGGCCCGGCGACGGGCCGAAAGGCAGAGGGACCAATCCGACCCTGGTCTGATGTTCACCGAGAGGAGGTTCCAGAGTCTTGGGGAGAGGCATAGAAGGCCTGTCTTCTGGTTCTTTCCTTCCTCTAGAGCAGAGGCTGATGCCTCACCAGAAAAAGACAGATGCTAGCGCAGCGAGACTGCTGATGCACAATCAAGGCTGCTATTGCGCTAGAGAGGGTTGCTGCTAACAGAGACCAGTGCCTAACAAGGAGCAATAGTGGTCAGCGGTCACTGAAGCTGCCCAGAGTGATGCTCCCTGCTGCTGCCTTGAGTGACTCTCACTGCAGCTGCCCAGAGTGACTCTCACTACAGTTTTCAGGGTGACTCAGGCTACAGCTGCCTGGAGTGACTCTCACTGCAGCTACCTGGAGTGACTCTCACTGCAGCTGCCCACAGGGACCTCCACAGTGGTTCAGGGTGACTACCACTGCAGGTACCCGGAGCGACTCTCACTCACAGCACTTTTTCAGGGTGACTCACGCTGAAGTTGTCCATGGTGACTCTCACTGAAGCTGTTAAGAGTGGCTCTCGCATTGGGTTTTTTCATAGTGGCTCTCGCTGCAGCTGTCCAGTGAGACTGTCAGTGCAATTTTTCTGGATGACTCTAGTCTCACCGTGGCTGTCTGCAGCTGTTCAGGGTGTCGCTCTTTGCATTTATTTATCCAGTGTGACATTAATGCAACTGCCCAGGGTGACACTCACTGCAACTGATCAGACTGACTCTCACTGCAGCTGCCCGGAATGACGCTAACTGCAGCTGCCCAGAGTGACTCTCACTAAAGTTTTCAGGGTGACTCTCACTCCAGTTACCTGGAGTGACTCTCGCCACAGCTGCCCCGGGCGACTCTCACAGCACTTTTTCAGACTGACTCTCACTGCAGCTGCCCGGAATGACGCTAACTGCAGCTGCCCAGAGTGACTCTCACTAAAGTTTTCAGGGTGACTCTCACTCCAGTTACCTGGAGTGACTCTCGCCACAGCTGCCCCGGGCGACTCTCACAGCACTTTTTCAGGGTGACTCTCACTGAAGCTGTTCAGAGTGCCTCTCACAGGGTTTTTAGATGAGTGGCTCTCGTTGCAGCTGTCCAGAGAGACTGTCAGTGCAATTGTTCTGGGTGACGCTAATCTCACAGTGGCTGTCTGCAGCTGTTCAGGGTGACTCGCATTGCAGTTATTCGAGGTGACCCATTGCTTCTGCCCAGGGTGACACTCACTGCAACTGATCAGAATGACTCTCACTGCAGCTGTTCAAGGTGACTCTTACTGCATTTGTTCAGGGTGACTTCGATTGCAGCTGCACAGGGCGACTCTCACTGCATCTGATTAGGCAGGGTGACTCTTGCTGCGGCTGGTCATGGAGACTTCCACTACAGCTATTTAGGGGGACTCTTACAGCATTTTATCAGGGTTAATCTCACTGCTCAGAGTGACTTTCACTGCAGAAGTGCAGATTGCCTCTCAAAGCACTTTTTAAGGTTGACTCTTGCTTAAGCTGCCATAGGTGACTCTACCTGCAGATGCAGAGGGTGACTGTCAGTGCAATTGTTCAAGGCGACTCTAGCCCACCATGGATGTCTGCAGCTGCTCAGGGTGACCCTCAATGCAGTGGTCCAGGGTGACGCTCGCTGTTTCTGCAGTACACTTGGTGACCCTCACTTCAGATGCGCTGGATGACTCTCGCTGCAACTGTTCGAGGTGACTCTCACTTCAGTCGTTCAGGGTGACTCTCACTGTTTCTGCAGAACACTGGGTGGCCCTCACTGCAGCTGCACAGGATGACTCTCATTGCAGCTGTTCGAGGTGACTCTCACTGCAGCTGCAAAGGATGACTCTCACTGCAACTGCTAGAGGTGACTCTCACTTCAGTCATTCAGGGTGACTCTCGCTGTTTCTGCAGAACACTGAGTGGCCCTCACTGCAGCTGTGCAGCATGAGTCTTGATGCAGCTGTTTGAGGTGACTCTCACTGCAGTCATTCAGGGTGACTCGCTGTTTCTGCAGTGCACTAGGTGGCCCTCACTGCAGCTGTGCAGGATGACTCTCGCTGCAGCTGTTCGAGGTGACTCTCTCTGCAACTGCTCAGGGTGACCCTCACTGCAAGTGTTCAGGGTAATGCTCACTGTTTCTGCAGTACACTTGGTGACCCTTACGTCACCTGTTCAAGTTGACTCTTGCTGCAACTATTTGAGTGGCCTCTCACTTCAGTCGTTCAGGGTGACTCTCGCTGTTTCTGCAGAACACTGGTTGGTCCTCACTGCAGCTGCATGGCATGACTCTCGCTGCAGCTGTTTGAGGTGACTCTCGCTGCAGTCGTTCAGGGTGACTCTTGCTGTTTCTGCAGAACACTGGGTGGCCTTCACTGCAGCTGCACAGGATGACTCTCGCTGCAGCTTTTTGAGGTGACTTTCACTGCAGCTGCTCAGCGTGACCCTCACTGTAGTTGTTCAGGATGACTCTTGCTGTTTCTGCAGTCCACTGGGGGGCTCTCACTGCAGCTGCGCAGGAGTACTCTCACTGCAGCTCTTCGAGGTGACTTTCACTGCAGCTGCTCAGCGTGACCCTCACTGTAGTTGTTCAGGATGACTCTTGCTGTTTCTGCAGTCCACTGGGGGGCTCTCACTGCAGCTGCGCAGGAGGACTCTCACTGCAGCTCTTTGAGGTGACTCTCACTGAAGCTGCTCAGGGTGACCCTCACTGCAGATGTTCAGGGTGACCCTCGCTGTTTCTGCAGTACACTCGGTGGCCCTCACTGCAGCTGTGCAGGATGACTCTCCCTGCAGCTGTTCGAGGTGACTCTCACTGCAGCTGCTCAGGGTGACCCTCACCGCTGCAGTTGTTCAGGGGGACTCTCGCTGTTTCTGCAGTACACTGGGTGGCCCTCACTCCAGCTGCACAGGATGACTCTTGCTGCAGTTGTTCAGGGTGACTCTCGCTGTTTCTGCAGTACACTGGGTGGCCCTCACTGCAGCTGCGCAGGATGGCTCTTGCTGCAGCAGTTCAGGTGACTCTCACTCCAGTCATTCAGGCTGACTCTCGCTGTTTCTGCAGTGCACTGGGTGGCCCTCACTGCAGCTGCGCAGGATGACTTTCGCTGCAGCTGTTCGAGGTGACTCTCACTGCAGCTGCTCAGGGTGACCCTCACTGCAGTTGTTCAGGGTGACTCTCACTGCTTCTGCTGTGTACTGGGTGGCCCGCACTGCAGCTGCACAGGATGACTCTCGCTGCAGCTGTTCGAGGTGACTCTCACTGCAGTTGTTCAGGGTGACCCTTGCTGTTTCTGCAGTACACTGGGTGGCCCTCACTGCAGCTACGCAGGAGGACTCTCACTGCAGCTGCTCAGGAAGACCCTCACTGCAGTTCTTCAGGGTGACCCTCGCTGTTTCTGCAGTACACTGGGTGGCCCTCACTGCAGCTGTGGAGGAAGATTCTCGCTGCAGCTGTTGGAGGTGACTCTCACTTCAGCTGCTCAGGATGACCCTCACTGCTGCAGTTGTTCAGGGGTACTCTCGCTGTTTCTGCAGTACACTGGGTGGCCCTCACTGCAGCTGCACAGTATGACTCTCGCTGCAGTTGTTCAGGGTGGCTGTCGCTGCTTCTGAGGGACACTGGGTGGCCCTCACTGCAGCTGTGCAGGATGGCTCTTGCTGCAGTGGTTCAAGGTGACTCTCACTGCAGTCATTTAGGCTGACTCTCGCTATTTCTGCAGTGCACTGGGTGGCCCTCACTGCAGCTGTGCAGGATGACTTTGTTGCAGCTGTTCGAGGAGACTCTCACTGCAGCTGCTCAGGGTAACCCTCACTGCAGTCATTCAGGCTGACTCTCGCTGTTTCTGCAGTACACTGGGTGGCCCTCACTGCAGCTGTGCAGGATGACTTTTGCTGCAGCTGTTCGGGGTGACTCTCACTGCAGCTGCTCAGGGTGACCCTCACTGCAGTTGTTCAGGATGACTCTCATTGCTTCTGCAGTGTACTGGGTGGCCCGCACTGCAGCTGCGCAGGATGACTCTCGCTGCAGCTGTTCAAGGTGACTCTCACTGCAGTCGTTCAGGGTGACGCTTGCTGTTTCTGCAGTGCACTGGGTGGCTCTCACTGCAGCTACGCAGGAGAACTCTCGCTGCAGCTGTTCGAGGTGACTCTCACTGCAGCTGCTCAGGGAGACCCTCACTGCAGTTGTTCAGGGTGACCCTTGCTGTTTCTGCAGTACACTTCGTGGCCCTCACTGCAGCTGTGCAGGAGGACTCTCGCTGCAGCTGTTGGAGGGGACTCTCACTGCAGCTGCTCAGGATGACCCTCACTGCTGCAGTTGTTCAGGGGTTCTCTCGCTGTTTCTGCAGTACACTGGGTGGCCCTCACTGCAGCTGCACAGTATGACTCTCGCTGCAGTTGTTCAGGGTGGCTGTCGCTGCTTCTGAGGGACACTGGGTGGCCCTCACTGCAGCTGCGCAGGATGGCTCTTGCTGCAGCGGTTCAAGGTGACTCTCACTGCAGTCATTTAGGCTGACTCTTGCTATTTCTGCAGTGCACTGGGTGGCCCTCACTGCAGCTGTGCAGGATGACTTTCGCTGCAGCTGTTCAAGGAGACTCTCACTGCAGCTGCTCAGGGTGACCCTCACTGCAGTCATTCAGGCTGACTCTCGCTGTTTCTGCAGTACACTGGGTGGCCCTCACTGCAGCTGTGCAGGATGACTTTCGTTGCAGCTGTTCGAGGTGACTCTCACTGCAGCTGCTCAGGGTGACCCTCACTGCAGTTGTTCAGGGTGGCTCTCGCTGTTTCTGCAGTGCACTGGGTGGCCCTCAGTGCAGCTGCACAGGATGACTCGCTGCAGCTGTTCGGGGTGACTCTCACTACAGTCGTTCAGGGTGACTCTCGCTGTTTCTGCAGAACACTGGGTGGCCTTCACTGCAGCTGCGCAGAATGACTCTTGCTGCAGCTGTTCGAGGTGACTCTCACTGCAGTCGTTCAGGGTGACTCTAACTGTTTCTGCAGAACACTGGGTGGCCCTCACTGCAGCTGTGCAGGATGACTCTTGCTGCAGCTGTTTGAGGTGACTCTCACTGCAGTCGTTCAGGGTGACTCTCACTGTTTCTGCAGAACACTGGGTGTCCCTCACTGCAGCTGCGCAGGATGACTCTTGCTGCAGCTGTTTGAGGTGACTCTCACTGCAGCTGCTCAGGGTGGCCCTCACTGCAGTTGTTCAGGGTGACTCTCACTGCTTCTGCAGTGTACTGGGTGGCCCGCACTGCAGCTGCACAGGATGACTCGCTGCAGCTGTTCAAGGTGACTCTCACTGCAGTCGTTCAGGATGACGCTTGCTGTTTCTGCAGTGCACTGGGTGGCCCTCACTGCAGCTACGCAGGAGGACTCTCGCTGCAGCTGTTGGAAGTGACTCTCACTGCAGCTGCTCAGGGAGACCCTCACTGCAGTTGTTCAGGGTGACCCTCGCTGTTTCTGCAGTACACTGGGTGGCCCTCACTGCAGCTGTGCAGGAGCACTCTCGCTGCAGCTGTTGGAGGTGACTCTCGCTGCAGCTGCTCAGGATTACCCTCACTGCTGCAGTTGTTCAGGGGTTCTCTCGCTGTTTCTGCAGTACACTGGGTGGCCCTCACTGCAGCTGCACAGTATGACTCTCGCTGCAGTTGTTCAGGGTGGCTGTCGCTGCTTCTGAGGGACACTGGGTGGCCCTCACTGCAGCTGCGCAGGATGGCTCTTGCTGCAGCGTTTCAAGGTGACTCTCACTGCAGTCATTTAGGCTGACTCTCGCTATTTCTGCAGTGCACTGGGTGGCCCTCACTGCAGCTGTGCAGGATGACTTTCACTGCAACTGTTCGAGGAGACTCTCACTGCAGCTGCTCAGGGTGACCCTCACTGCAGTCATTCAGGCTGACTCTCGCTGTTTCTGCAGTGCACTGGGTGGCCCTCACTGCAGCTGTGCAGGATGACTTTCGCTGCAGCTGTTCGAGGTGACTCTCACTGCAGCTGCTCAGGGTGACCCTCACTGCAGTTGTTCAGTGTGACTCTCACTGCTTCTGTAGTGTACTGGGTGGCCTGCACTGCAGCTGTGCAGGATGACTCTCGCTGCAGCTGTTCGAGGTGACTCTCACTGCAGTCGTTCAGGGTGACTCTTGCTGTTTCTGCAGTGCACTGGGTAGCCCTCACTGCAGCTACGCAGGAGGACTCTCGCTGCAGCTGTTCGAGGTGACTCTCACTGCAGCTGCTCAGGGAGACCCTCACTGCAGTTGTTGAGGGTGACCCTCGCTGTTTCTGCAGTACACTGGGTGGCCCTCACTGCAGCTGTGCAGGAGGACTCTCGCTGCAGCTGTTGGAGGTGACTCTCACTGCAGCTGCTCAGGATGACCCTCACTGCTGCAGTTGTTCAGGGGTACTCTCGCTGTTTCTGCAGTACACTGGGTGGCCCTCACTGCAGCTGCACAGTATGACTCTCGCTGCAGTTGTTCAGGGTGGCTGTCGCTGCTTCTGAGGGACACTGGGTGGCCCTCACTGCAGCTGCGCAGGATGGCTCTTGCTGCAGCGGTTCAAGGTGACTCTCACTGCAGTCATTTAGGCTGACTCTCGCTATTTCTGCAGTGCACTGGGTGGCCCTCACTGCAGCTGTGCAGGAGGACTTTCACTGCAGCTGTTCGAGGAGACGCTCACTGCAGCTGCTCAGTGTGACCGTCACTGCAGTCATTCAGGCTGACTCTCGCTGTTTCTGCAGTACACTGGGTGGCCCTCACTGCAGCTGTGCAGGATGACCTTCGGTGCAGCTGTTCGAGGTGACTCTCACTGCAGCTGCTCAGGGTGACCCTCACTGCAGTTGTTCAGGGTGACTCTCGCTGTATCTGCAGAACACTGGGTGGCCTTCACTGCAGCTGCGCAGGATGACTCTTGCTGCAGGTGTTCGAGGTGACTCTCACTGCAGTCGTTCAGGGTGACTCTCGCTGTTTCTGCAGAACACTGGGTGTCCCTCACTGCAGCTGCGCAGGATGACTCTTGCTGCAGCTGTTCAAGGTGACTCTCACTGCAGTCGTTCAGGGTGACTCTCGCTGTTTCTGCAGAACACTGGGTGGCCCTCACTGCAGCTGGGCAGCATGACTCTCGCTGCAGCTGTTCGAGGTGACTCTCACTGCAGTCGTTCAGGGTGACTCTCGCTGTTTCTGCAGAACACTGGATGGCCCTCACTGCAGCTGCGCAGGATGACTCTCACTGCAGTCGTTCAGGGTGACTCTTGCTGTTTCTGCAGAACACTGGGTGGCCCTCACTGCAGCTGCGCAGGATGACTCTCACTGCAGTCGTTCAGGGTGACTCTCGCTGTTTCTGCATAACACTGGGTGGCCCTCACTGCAGCTGCGCAGGAGGACTCACTGCAGTCGTTCAGGGTGACTCTCGCTGTTTCTGCAGAACACTGGGTGGCCCTCACTGCAGCTGGGCAGGATGACTCTTGCTGCAGCTGTACGAGGTGACTCTCACTGCAGTCGTTCAGGGTGACTCTCGCTGTTTCTGCAGAACACTGGGTGGCCCTCAGTGCAGCTGGGCAGAATGACTCTCACTGCAGTCGTTCAGGGTGACTCTAGCTGTTTCTGCAGGACACTGGCTGGCCCTCACTGCAGCTGCGCAGGATGACTCTCACTGCAGTCGTTCAGGGTGACTCTCGCTGTTTCTGCAGAACACTGGGTGGCCCTCACTGCAGCTGTTCGAGGTGACTCTCACTGCAGTCGTCCAGGGAGACTCTCGCTGTTTCTGCAGAACACTAGGTGGCCCTCACTGCAGCTGCGCAGGATGACTCTCACTGCAGTCGTTCGGGTGTCTCTCGCTGTTTCTGCAGAACACTGGGTGGCCCTCACTGGAGCTGCGCAGCATGACTCTCGCTGCAGATGCTCATGGTGACAGTCACTGCAGCTGCACAGGGCGACCCTATAGCTGCCTTGGGTGCCGCTTACTTGCGTTGCATGGGGTATCTCTCACACAGAAGATATTACAGGCACTGGCTGGTGTCTGTGAGCGGTATTATTAGCCGCACAGACTTCCACGGTACAGCCAATGAGGCCACGTGACAATCTGCGCAGAGAGATGGGGGCTGTCTTGAAGGAGCTCCATCCCCGCCCCTTCTTTCCTAGACAGCAGTTCCCCAGTTCCTGGCGAGCAATGTGCGCTCGGCTCAGTACTAAAGAATGCGGGGGATTGGGGTGCAGTGCTGGCAGTTGGGGGAGGGGAGTGGTGTGGAGTTGGGAGAAGCAGGTCTTTCGTGTGGACTCAGACAGGTGTAGACCATGGGAGAGACACAGCTTGCCCTGGAGTGTCCACACGCTGCCATTTCTGCACGATGCCAGCAGAGTAAAGGAAAGCCTGGCACCCAGTGAATACGTGTGCAGAGGTGTGCATGTGCGCTCAGATCTGAGGTACTGGGATTGAAATTATTTACACGGTTAGCAATAGATGAACTCAATGTATTGCTTGGGTACAGCACAGCTTCTGTCAGGGGACCCCAGGCCATGCGTGTGATACCTTCAGGCAGTCCTGCCTCCACAGGCAAAAGCACACTGCATCCTGGGACTTGTAGTTTCGCTGTCACCCCTGATAGCAAGTCTCTGCACGCAAGGGGCCACTGATTAAAGAGCCAGACCTGGCTGGAGTTGCCATACATGAGGCCTATTTGCAGCTTTTGGCTCTGATACTTATTCCTGCCCATTCACCTTTTGGTTCGCCTGACCAGAATTACTTCTCCATAAAGGCTTCTATCCTGGAGCAAAAGCACAGAGAAGTTGTGGCTTCAAGTTGCAGGTCCTGGCAGACAGCATGTACAATTACAATTAAACTCTCCCTGAAATGCTTGCATGTTGGGGAGTGTTTTAATTCAATTGGGAACATTGATTAGCATCCGATCATGTCAGGCCGGTTTTAATTGTAATTGTGAGAGCTGCTTGACATGCAATCATCACTCACAATGAAAAGTAAACACTGCCTGGCATGCGAACATGCCAGCCAACGTTTACTCACTTTGCACTGCAGAGTTGTGGGGTGCATTTAAAGGCCCCAAACAGAAGTCCCTTTCACATGAATGGCAGCATTTTAAACACTGAAACAAAAAAGGCCTGTCCTTTGCTTTTGTTTTTCAACTAAAATTAAAGAGCCATGTGGAAATGGTCCTAATTGTCATTACCAATGGATAAGCAGCATTTTAATCTACAAAAAAAGAAGGAGGAATCAAAGATCCCTGTCACACGAAAAACGGGATTTTTAAACATTGAAAACAAAAACGGCCTGCACATGTGTGTGAAAATAAAAATGGTTTTACAACTTCACAAGGAAAACACCCACTCTCAGCCTGGATGTGACATCTCCCATCTAATGAACAACCGCAGTAACATTTCCTGCTAAAGGTGTCGAAATTCAGTGTTCTCCAGACCTGCTGGCTCTGAAAGCATTGACTTCAAGAAACAGTCACCCTTGGCTGGAGCATGACTAATATGTGTGAAAATGAGGGTACCCACTTCAAAGAGCAAGCTCTCAACACAAAGGAGATTGATTAAAAAAAAAAACTGTGGCCACAGGCTGATGCAGTGAAAACAGATGGCCGGAAGGCAGGAATCGGGGCCATTTGTCACACATGAAGATTCACAATTAATTTAAAAGGACTATTATCATTTAGGCTTTTTTTCTCAGCCATCATAAAGCAGATTTATTTAATTTTTCTACAATTTATTATGTAATTTCCAGGCGATTTTGTGGATATAAAATGCATCTACCTGTGACTCTGGGAACTATAATGGCCAGTTAGACTAGGTTTCTGGCTGATCCGAACATGCTCCAAATGTGAGAGGTGGTGAGAAGGTGGAAAATGAAATTAGGGATACGCTTAATAACTTGCATGTTCATATCTGTTGTGCTTTTTATGGAAATGGCAGAAAGATCCCACATGGCCATGCTACATGATACAGATTTGGTGGTCGGCTTATCTAATTCCCCATGATTAGCTGAAACCAAAAATATGTTTCGTCTAGCAGTTGCTAGGAAAATTATGAAGTTGTAATTAACTCGTTTTTGCCAAAAAGCTGAAAGGAGAACAAAGGATGATGACAAATGGGAATTGCCATATGTTGCTCCTGACCCCTAAACCAATCCTTACTTGGAGGCTGGGTTTCGGAGGAGAGACAAGGGTAACTGTCCAATCCTAGTGGCAGGGAGTATTGCAGGGCAATTTCCCAAGATTGTACAATTGGTGATGTCATCACTGCTATATAAGGGGGATGGCACTAGGACAGGGGACACACAGAGAAGAACAGACATAAAAAAGGAAAAAGACAGGAGGACAGAGAGAAGAGACAGACCATCAGGAAGGCTGCTGAAACTTACAATCTGACAGCTGTAAGGAGACACCAGAGGAGATTGCCGAGAGTGCATCTGGGTGGAGCTGTCTATTTCTAGGAAGGCCTCAAAGCTGACTGGGTCCTATGGTGGAGAGCCATCTTTGAGTGTGGAGTGACAGACCCCTGCCCTATCTTTCCAGAGGGTCCTGAGATGCAGCTGGCTTTCCTGAACCTTAAACAGGGTCTTACTATGTAAGTAGACTGAGCTCTGGAAAACCAAAAGGTGGGTGAGTCTGCTTGCCTTGAATTCTTTCCTTTTAAAGTTGGTGGGGTGGGGGAGAGGGAAAACTGTGTAGATCCTTAGCCTATTTAACCAAAAATATTAATTTTATCAATTCCCCATTTGGCAGAACACTCCGGGTGAATTTTGTAAAAATTCAAAATTAACAAAGCTCACTTCCCAGTGTGTACTGATAACTAAACCCTATCAATTTATTGGGTAATCCTTTCTTGTCCAGCTGATGCTGACGTCTTTAAGGAAGAGGGGTGTCTTTGTTCTTAAATCATTCCAACCGTTTTATCCAGCTTCCCCAACGCAGGCCTTTCACTAAGGGGAGACTGAAATCCAAAATTCCCCAAATCATTCCAATTTTTCTCTCTAACTTCCCAACGTAGACCAAAGCCAGGGGGGTCTGAAAAACAAACCTCTTAATCACCCTGTGTTTATTTTAAACCAAAAGTGTGGGAGAAATCATAATTAACATATGTATTTGAACCAATCTTGAAATCCTACTGCTAGTCTTTTAAGCCTACAGGAAAATCAAAATCGCACAACATCACATGATAACTGCCTTCAGGACTGATCAGTGTAATTATTTTGTTAATTGAAATTTGCAGAAAGGGAAGAATTGTGATTTTGTTCTTTTTAACTCATTTTTGTGATTTATTTATGCTGAGAAAAGTTGATTGTGTTGTGCCATGGATAAAGTGGTTTTTGACATTTTCGTGCTAATTTCTATTACTTTAAATTTAAATAAATACCACTATATTTCCCGTACACTGGACTGGTTCTTGGCTCACTGTTAGCTCAAGGGAGAGGGATATGTGTCTGAGATGGGGCTAAAAAAATATTCTGTTGAACCGTTTGTTGCATTACCACTTAAGTGGGAAGGGAAGGAACCTCCTGTGGTGAAGGTGGCTTCTGAATAAACCTTTACAGAGTGCAAATGTGAAGGGCAAAGGAGGTATACATGATTGTACGCCGTCTTTTGTCCTGTACATTTGCACTGTGCAGTGCAAATGACCAAAATCTGACAGTGGGGCCCCACTTCCGTAGCTGATGTTTAGCAATGCTGCATGCAGTCGTACACGCAGTAGTATATCATGGCCGCCGGATCAACAAACAACTTAACTGAAGGGCAATTTTACTTCTAGTCCTTATTTCTTTAACAAACTAGCTAACCGAGATTGAGTTCTGACTGGGATCCCCCAGAATGGGAGTTAGGGTATCACAAAAATGTCCCTGCTTTCTGTAGATACGGGGACCTAGGTTCTTTACCACCCACCCCTCCTCCACGACCCCACCACTTTGTTGTGTCTGCCTCTTTGGCGGAAAAGAGTGCCCTCAAAGTCTTCAGGATTTATAGTGTCTGCCACTTTCTTGGCTATTTGTTGGGGTGAACTGGAGACTTTGAGCCCTTTAAAATGATTAGCAATACCCTGGAGATGGATGGGGATGCAGATTTGAATCAAACATCAATAATTCAGACAACACAAATAGCATGACAAAAAGTTAATCTGTTTTAATGCAAGTAACTAAAACAGAGAGTACAATGAGCATCAGCAATCGCTCGATACTCAACTCTCAATCATTTCATTAAAAAGCTGGGTTTTAAACCCTAAATTGGTCATGCTGATGTGCTGACCTGCGTCATTACCAATGTCATCCTGCGTGGCAAACTTCTAAAACCTATCGGGAAGTGGGATCGGGTCTAAGTGAATAACTAAGCATAGGTGTTATATCTGTATAGAGTAACAGAGAGAAATAATTGGATATTTAACATCAGGTGGGGCAACTAAGCCCTCTCTTCAAAATGGCCATTATGAACGTCACTAAATGTAGGACATCCCATTGGCTACCCAAACTATAGGACCCCGACTACGTGGTCCTCTATAATTGGTTGGCTTCTAACACCCTTCAATAACTTTCCACCTATGTGAGCAGCATGCAGACTGAACAACCAGGTGCGGGTGAGCTTGTCTTGGTACCAGCTTCCCACCAAATAAAAGTACACGCCATCATCACCTCAATGTTTCAGTGTCGATTAGTGTTTGAAGTTGCCCTTCAGTCTGTACTATTCTCTGGGATTTCTTAATGAGTATGGGTACTGTCTGGCTTCCGTGCATAGATGTGATCTCCTCATGCATTCAATTTCCTTCCATCACATGACTGGACACCACGATTTGAGCCTTTTCTTGTATTTGATTTTATTCCTCAATAGTCCTCTGACATCTTTTGTTTTCACTTGACCTTCTTGAACAGGAACTTCTATTATTTCACGTTAATTGTATCTAATGTCAGCCAATTCTAGTTCTGATAAGACCCTGGCTCTCTTGGCTCATCCAACTCTTTAGCTGAAATATATTCTGTTTAATTCAATTGCTTTTGTAACTGCGACACTGAATTTGAGGCCTCCCTCATTGTTCAACACTGCTATATACGTAGTGGAACATTCACTTTTTATTCAGTCCATATATATCTATGAGGTATATATGTGTATGTTGGTGCTTGCCGTGATGTATTTACTATAAGCATTTGGCAAGCTTCATGATTGCTTTGCTGCTTGCGTTTCATTGCATCGGTACACGTTTAAACTAAGTATCTTCATCATGCTTATGGCATATGTCTCCTTATCCTGATCCAAAGATGTCACTTATCCTTGGTACTTCTTTATTCTTCATAAATCGTCTGCCTCTCTGGTCTGGTTATCTTCTATATGGCGTCGATTTAGTTTCGATTGACGTCACCATTCATCCTGGTCATTCAGTTTCTTTGTTTCATCAGGAATCGCATTCAAATGGCCATCATAATGTCTTGGATGTAGGTATTGTTTTCTTAATGGGTACTTTACTTCCCATATTCTCTTAGGTATAGGTATTCTTATGGGTACTGCATTGAGTTGTTGCTCTTCTTCTTGCTCTCTTATCGGTGTAGTATACATCACATAATTTGGTTCATATTTCTCAGGTAATGTGTGGGGGTACTTGGCTCCTCCTCTACAGGGGTTTTCCTGGCTGTGGTTCAGTTGTTCTTTTCTATGGCCGATGCCATCAGGATTCTTCTTCGTGCAGCTGGACTTTACTTCCAGGTACACCCACCTTGTACCCCTATGGGTTCCAAAAGGGTTTAGGTGTTGGGCAACTGTAAAATCCCAGGGTTTTGGGATTTTATTCCAAGAAACAAAGGCAGGTATTGCAGGGGGCCTTCTGGGTCTTGGCTGGCAACGCTAAGTCTCTTCACTATTGTATCAATCCCTTTAGGATCAGGGTTTTGGAAACTGTCAAATGTCCCTGACCTTTCCTGCTTTCTTCCTGTTCTCTCTTCTGTCTACCGTCCCTCATGCCCTTCTCTTCTGCCTCCTGCCTCTCATGTTTTTCTCATCTGCCTCCTGCCTCATGTTCTTTCTTCTGTCTCCCACCTCCCATGTTCTCTTTTCTGTCTCTGCCTTCCATGTTCTCTCTTCTGTCTCCACCTCTCATGTTTTTCTCTTCTGTCCCACCTCTCATGTTCTCTCTTGTGTCTCCCTCCTCTCGTGCCCTCTCTTCTGTCTCCTGCCTCTCATGTCCTCTCGTCTGTCTCCTGCCTCTTATGTTCTTTCTTCTGTCTCCCTCCTCTCATGTCCGCTCTTCTGTCTTCCGCCTCTCATGTTCTTGTCTTCTGTCTCCACTTCTCATGTTTTTCTCTGTCTCCCACCTCTCGTGTTCCCTCTTCTGTCTCCCTCCTCTCATATCCTTTCTTCCGTCTCTCTCCTCTCATGCCCTCCCTTCTGTTTCCAGCCTCTCATGTTCTTTCTTCTGTCTCCCACCTCTCATGTCCTCTCGTCTGTCTCCTGCCTCTCATGTTCTTTCTTCTGTCTCCCACCTATCGTGTTCCCTCTTCTGTCTCCCTCCTCTCATATCCTTTCTTCCGTCTTTCTCCTCTCATGTCCTCTCGTCTGTCTCCTGCCTCTTATGTTGTTTCTTCTGTCTCCCTCCTCTCATGTCCGCTCTTCTGTCTTCCGCCTCTCATGTTCTTGTCTTCTGTCTCCACTTCTCATGTTTTTCTCTGTCTCCCACCTCTCGTGTTCCCTCTTCTGTCTCCCTCCTCTCATATCCTTTCTTCCGTCTCTCTCCTCTCATGCCCTCCCTTCTGTTTCCAGCCTCTCATGTTCTTTCTTCTGTCTCCCACCTCTCATGTCCTCTCTTCTGTCTCTTTCCTCTCATGTTCTTTTGTCTCTCTCCCTCCTCTCATGTTCTCTATTCTGTCTCCACCTCTCATGTCCTTCTCTTCTGTCTTCTGCTTGTCATGTTCTTCTCTTCTGACTCTACCCCTCATGTTTTTCACTTCGGTCTCCCGCCTCTCATGTTCTCTCTTCTGATTCCCACCTCTCATGTTCTTCTCTTATGTCTCCCACCTCTCATGTTCTTCTCTTCTGTCTCCCACCTCCCACGTTCTTCTCTTCTAACTCCCACCTCTCATGTTCTTCGCTTCTGTCTTTTGCTTGTCATGTTCTTCTGTTCTGTCTGCACCTCTCATGTTCATCTCTTCTATCTCCACTTCTCATCTCATGTTATTCTGTTATGTCTCCACCTCTCATATTCTCTCTTCGGTCTCCACCTCTCATGTTCTTCTCTTCTGTCTCCACCTCTCATGCTATTTTATCTTCTGTCTACACCTCTCATGTTCTTCTCTTCTGTCTCCACCTTTCACGTTCTTCTCTTCTGTCTCCACCTCTCAAATTATCTTCTCTCTCCAGCTCTCTTGTTCTCCTCTTCTGTCTCCAAGCCAGCCTGAAGCTGTTCGTCCAGCTTCGCTCGGCGAAACCTCTTGCTGCCTGTTACCCGCAGCTGACTCCCATTTTTAACTCTGCACAGAAGCCTGCAAAGCTCCCTGAAGCCAACTCGATCCTGTCAAGCCCCAAGAACACCTACAGAACAAGGTACATTGTTGTTCTGTCCCCCTTGTCCTACCTGGAAGACCCCCAGGGGCATATTAAGGCCCATTGCCCCCTTTTTGCTGAAGCCAAGTAACCTTAAACTGTTGTGCTTATTAACCATAGCGAATACCCTCCTGTCAGTACCCAGAGTGCAACCCTTTTCCTTCTTTGAAACTGTCTGTCCTCTGCATTCCTTTACAGGGTGGGTTGTATTTCGTATTGTTGCTAGAACTGTCTGTTTTGATATAAAGTAGATGTTTTTGATACAACCTTGACTGGATAGTCCCATTGAGTAATAATTGTATTTTCGCTATGTGTTGCAATCCACGACCTTTCAGAGATAAGCCTGCTGTTCCGTCCACGTTACCAAAATTGGACAAGGAGGTTAATAATTTGCTTGTTATTCCAATCTGTTCGGATCCCTTCTGGTGTACTAGAGGTGTGGAGCTGATTGATGGTTTAGAAGCCGATATTCCCCACTGGACTACTGGAGCCCCAGAATTTGATTTGTCAGTTTCTCAACCACTCTACTTCGCTGTAAGACTTTCATGTTCTGAGAGGTGTGTGGCTCCCACAAGGGATAGTCACGGGGCCCATTTGTTATGCTGTGAGTGTTGCTCACAAACGTCTGTCTGGTTTCATAGTTGACCTCCTGGTTAAATTGCATTAAGTGTCTAGCAGACGCCTGCGGAGGGTGGTCCACGAGTGGCTTGCGCCCTCTCTCATTTCTCTGTGTTAATGCACGGACGCAGTGCTGGAAAATGAAAACATGTACTGGGGGAATCCTTTTATCCTTGGAGGGGCGGGGCTGCAGGGAGGAGGGGGTCAGGGCCGAAGGGCGTGGCCCCAAGTTAGGTCATGCAATACAGTATCTCTTTATAGAATCCACTCCTGGCGATTTGCATAAAAGCAAAGACCATTATGGGAACATAAAAATGTACACAATGATTCAGTAAGAAACGAGTAATGGCTGAATAATGGAAGCTGGGCTCTGCAGTTTTGATTGCTCACACTAGTGACCCTAAGCAACTAAATTCTGTACATTGCAGGACATATATACCAGTTTGGACAGCTGCAATAAGTATGTGAGGCTTTGGCTGTTTCTGTATTCAGTTTCTTGTGCCAAGTCTTCTGAAAGTCCTGGTTGAAACCTGGGTTGATCGTGCATGTGATAACTCGGCCTCCAGGGAGGACCTTGTCCTGAATTTGAGTTATCACAGGCACAAGCATCCCAGAGTCTTCTAAAAGCAGCATGATCATTGAAGCATGGGTTGCATGTCTGTGCAAAAACGCAGCTTCAGACTAAGGGCCTCATTACACAGAAGGTGTTAAACCAAGGTGCTAGTAGCACCTTGGTCCATGCCGGTAAATTACCGGTACCGCCATGGAGGAAAGGGGAATTACCGCCCTATTCCAAGGTTGGCAGGGCAGTAATTCCCCCTTCCTCCATTGCCCTTCCCCATTCCCATTTTTGCCCCATAGGGCATAATGGGAATGGGGAAGGTGCTAATTACGGTACCGCAAATTGCGGTACCGTAATTAGCACGCTGGTCCCTTTGCGGGTTAGTTTTTTAACGCCTGCTAAAGACAGGCGTTAAAGTACCAACCCGCAAAGGGACCTCGTAATAAGGCGGTAAGGGTTAACGGTCACCGGTACCCTTACCGGTGACCATTAACCCTTACCGCCTTCCGTGTAATGAGGCCTTAGGTCTAGGTCTGGGTACGGAGCGGTGTTTGGGCCCATTTCCTTTGCTGCATGGACGCTCTTTCTTAGGGTGCAAAAGAGTCTTCGAGAAAATTGGGCTTTCCACACCAAGTCAGGAATGGTGTGAGGGGTACGGGGTACAGGGGATCCACCAAATACCCCCTTTATGGCCTGCATCATGGATCTGTGGGCAGTCCCCAGCTCAGAGGGTAACTGCCATTCCATCACCTGCCCTTAATTAAGTATTTCAGGACATATGCAGGGCATGATTTGGTAACTTTAAAAAATCCCAGCCTGGGGGATGAAAATGGATGTGATACACGAGTGCATCTCACCAGTACTTTATCATGAAAAGTCATGCACAGAAGGGTCATCAATTGGCTTACATGTGATTTTAAGGAATAGTGCCCCCCTCGAAGCACCCTGTTTCCCTTTGTTTACAATCCCACCCCAAACCCCTCCACATTCGTTATTATCTATTCGTTAAAGTCACTGCATACCCATCAATTGTATTGTTCTGCATTATATGGCAAGTTTGAAGACATTGATCATCTGAGATGCCTACATTTTAACACTTGTGATATTTCTGTCACTTAAATTTAGCACTGACTATGGACTTTGCTAACACCTAGGGAAAGCGAGTTTCTTCTAACAGCGATATTAAGTGAGTCGCAGGCCACTATAGATATAGAAGGTATGTAGAAGGTAGGAATAATTAACTCAAATAATGTTTGCCTGTATTGTGTGATAAACTTACATTTAAAGAACACGTTTTTTCCTACCTGGGAGAGTTCAATATTCTGTAAGCAATAGCAAAAAATAAAAAAAGAGAGGACTGTAACAGAACAGAGTTAACTCGCTGTGCTAATAAATGGTGGCTTCTTGAACAAGTAAGGAATCTAAAGACAGAAAAAATGCACCCCTATAGGTGGAAACCTAAAAAGGAGTGCAGGCAATAGAAAAAGCACTGGCAAAGCCAACAGTTTCTCCTTTTGCCTCAGCATTGGCTAGACATTTGCCAGGCAATGCCACAGTGGTACTGCCCAGCCAGAATACGACAGCAGGTGGACAGTGGTGGGAGTACCTGGGCATATGATAGCAGTGCCCAGTGGTGGCTGGTATGAATGGGCGCAGGGGCAGAGCTCCCCATGTTTCTGCAGTAGCATAAAAGACAATGCACATTTTAATTTAAATTTACACCGAAGATTACTCTATCTTTCAGTTGTACTCGATGCAGCGCTCCACAGCGCCATCATGTGGTCCTTTGTGGCCATAGCACAGCCACAGTTTTGCCTCATCTCGAGTTGGGCGGTATCCTGGCCGTAGTACTGCCGGCGTTATCGCTCACGCTAATATTGTTACGGTCAACGCCGGATCAAGGGTTGGGCGGTTACTGTAATTCCCCATTCCTCTGTTTTACTAAACCAAATCATCAGAAGGCATGTGGGGCATCAAAGGTCTTCCACGTGGTGTGTCAGCTTCTGCATACAAGTTCCCAGGGCCATCTGATTGACAGCAACAAGGGGCCTCTGAACTGTTGATGCACCATGGCTGGGTGGGATGTGCAGGTCAGTGTGTGTCCCGACTTCCGACGAGTACTAGACTGGCGGATCGGTGTGCAGGTAACTGCAGAACACTATTTGTGTGTAATAAATATGTGTGTGCATGTGTGCAAAGGTTGTGTGACTGGGAGTGCAGGCCTACATGGTTCACGCCGTGGGTGAGAGAGAGAGAAATGTGCGGCATGGGAAGTTTATACATAACGATAACATGTATTGCCCAAACCAGTAAACACCATGAGAAAACACTGTGGGCCTCATTACGACCCAGGCGGTAAGTTACCGCCTGGGCCGTGACTTTACCACCATGGCGTAAACTATGTTTACGCCATGGTGGTTGGCGGATTTACCGCCCCATTCCAACCTTGGCGGGGCGGTAAATCCCCATTTACCCATTTACCCTTCCCCATTCCCATTTTGCCACATAGGGCATAATGGGAGTGGGGAAGGCGTTAATTACGCCACCGTAAATTACGGTGGCGTAATTAACTCCATGGTCCCTTAGCGCCATGGATTTTAACACCTGCTAAAAGCAGGTGTTAAAACCTCCATGGCGCTAAGGGACCTCGTACTCAGGCGGTAAGGGTCGGCGCTGTTTACGCCGCCGTAAAACCCTTACCGCCTGAGTCGTAATGAGGCCCTGTATGTTTACGACCAGTTGTCACATTGAACAATCTATATAGGGCCTCATTACAACTCAGGCGTTAAGGATTAACGCCGTAGTTTACCCTTAACGCCTGATTCCGATTTTAACGGCTGCTTCTAGCAGCCGTTAAAATCCATGGCGCTAAACCGCCTTGGTGCTAATTACGCCACCGTAATTTACGGTGGCTTAATTAGCGCCTTCCCCCTCCCATTATGCCCTATGGGGCAAAAATGGGAATGGGGAAGGGTAAAATGGGAAATGGGGATTTACCGCCCCACTCACCTTGGAATGGGGCGGTAAATCCGCCATCCACCATGGTGTAAACGTAGTTTACACCATGGTGGTAAAGTTGGCGTACTTACCGCCTGGGTCCTAATGACCCACTATGTGTTAAAAATAAAATATAACGTGATCTTTATGCAAACGAATATGATTCACAAACAAGTGCTCACTACAGCCCCTGAGCGGGCT
Source organism: Ambystoma mexicanum (assembly GCF_040938575.1). Classification (NCBI taxonomy): domain Eukaryota; kingdom Metazoa; phylum Chordata; class Amphibia; order Caudata; family Ambystomatidae; genus Ambystoma; species Ambystoma mexicanum. The sequence continues at coordinate 607,841,977 of NC_090938.1, read as the reverse complement.
GCTCCAGCTACATTCCTGTAAAGCAGTCAGGCAACCTTCTCACATAGCATTCCTCAAGATGTGTCATGCATTGTGAACCCGAATTCGGAAGTACAGAAAATGCCTTCTGTATCATTTGTGTTAAAGAGAGATCATGTGCGGGCCCCAAAGTTGCTTTTAAAAATGGTAATGGTTAACAAAGTAAGCCGCCACCGTGTGTCCATGCGCCTGCAGCTGGGCATCATGTTTTGGTTTTGTTAGCTCATAATGCAAAATCCAGCAAGTACTTCATATGCAATAATAAAAGCAGTGATCAGCCTAGAACCATATGAGGTGGACTTGTTCAGAGTGCTCGTTCTGCCACCAGGAACAAATGTTTCATTAATGGCAAACATTGATTGCCATTATTGAGGTTAAAAACGGCAGGACACGCAACATGAGGTCAGTCAGCTCCTAGCCAGGTAGATGAAAGAGAAGTCTTGAGAGATTGTTTTGTCCATTTTTAGTTTTGACTATTAAATGGAGCCACCTGTAAGCTGAAACTATTACAATGGAGTGCGGATAGGAGACAGTTCAGTTGTTTGGGGGAACATACAGCAACTGGGGGTTATTTGGTTGCATACATGCTTTGTCATGCAGTAATATCAAGCTTTCTGCTGTATAGAGCCATCCAGTATTATTTCTAAGCAGTCTTCTGTGGGTTAACGGCTCAATTGCAGCTGTAAATGTGCTACAGGTGTTGTGAACATTACTTAATCAAGTGTGCCTTCAGGCACTTGATTTGTAAGCACTATGTGTGTTCTTACATGTGTTCCTTGCACTGAAGTCCACTTTAAAAAAACAGTGGCAAAGAAAACCGTTTTGTTTGTGTATAGGTATTAGATTGTCACTTGCCAGGCACTAACATCATATGCCAAGTTGCACACACCATTTTCAGGTTGTTGGCATCTTATAGCAGGGTAGTACCGTTATGGCAGTAACTAGCAAATGTTTATCCCATGACTTCACAAAAGGAAAACAGATGGTGTTGCCACTACTTGCTTGATTACTGTATTTATGTTTCCATGTTTGCAGACAGAGTTTCATTACTTGCCATATCCTTTTTACTTCTTCTCTGAACCAATTAAGCAGTGTGCTAGCTATACTGGTTTTTGTTTCGTTTTTTTATTTGTTAAAAAACATACCACACATCAAAGTCAGTTTCCTTCTTATTGAATCATCAATTGTATCTTCATTGATTAATGACCACACATCATATTCAATTTCACATTCAATTTCATTAATTGATCGCAAAGTTCCATACTACATTGATCACTCTCGGGGTACAATACAGCCCTGAAGATAAAATAATGAAACTAATCAAGGAAACTATGATGAGAGAAAACTATGAGATACAAACCAATCAATGGGCAAAAAATTGATTGATGATACTAAAGATAAAATAATCAAACTAATCAATGAACATTCAATTGATGGGTGGCACTAAGGAAAAATAATTAAACCTATCAATGCAAATATAATTGATGGGTGTATCAAGAGGAAGCAAAATCAATCACACTAAAAGGAAACTCAAAAAGGACATCAAGTAATGAAGGTATCATTGATGATTTAATAAGAACGGGGTGAAAAACTGTAAGAAGTCAATTACGGCTGTATGGTACCCCGAGAGTAATCAATGTAGTATGAAACTTTGAGATCAATTGATGAAATTGAATGTGATGTGTGGTAATTAATCAGTGAAGATACGATTGATGATTCAATAAGAATTAAACTGAATTTGATATGTGGTATGTTTTTTAACAGATAAAAAACTATGCAAAAACCAGTATAGCTAGCGCACTGCTTAATTGGTTCAGAAAAGAAGTAAAAAGCTATTTTTGTTACTGCTACGGTCACAGTAAACTGAGCCCAAGCGTGCAGACAGCTAGACCAAGCCTGGACTAAAAGGGCTCGCCCTGGAACAAATCCTGACTTGACCAGACTCTTTTTACTTGCCATATCCTGCAAGGGCATGCTTTCTAAGAGTGGCATGGCATTTTGTACTGTATTGGCATTATAGGCATCACCAACATGATGAGTGTTGTTACGTGGGCATAATGGCCCACCTGGGTAGTCCTTCAAGGGCACTATTAAGACTGACGTTACTATAGTTGGTTCCGTTTGATGATGGCCCAGATGAGAGAAAAAGTACAGTGAATTAGAATGCTACACAGCGGAAGTCCTGTGGCTGAGACATGTTTGCTCTATAATTTCCGTCACTCTCTTTGGTTGTCCCTGTGTTCTTAAATGAGCAACATTTCCCCAGGATTTCAGGAATCCTTAATATCCATCACACAGCCAAATTCTGAGTGGGCGTGCCACCAATAAAGACTTGTTTTCTTACAGTAGTATGGCATTCCTTTACTGGCATTATGGGCAAATCCAACAGGAGTATGCTCTTACATGGGTAGAAACAGTATGGACATATTTTCCTATAGTATCTTTAACAGCATTATAGGCAAAGCAAACAGGAGTATCTTCTTATGTGGCAATACTGGAATATATTGGTGCAGCCAGCATGAACGCATATGGGTAAAGCCAGCATTAATGTTTTTTTATGCTGGCATATTGTGGGCAAATGTTTCATAAAAATACATTGGAAAATGTTCCTGTGCACGGTAGGTGACTTGGCATCAATTGGTCTATCCGACATGTTACCCTGAAAATCGATTGAAAGATGTGTGGCTTTTAACCATTTTTTTCACAGAAAGTATGCTGTGAAAGGATCATTTTAACCCATTATCCCCCAAACCCTCGTTGGTCGGTTTGGGCTCCCTCGCTATGCTTGATCACTAATGCACATTTACGAGAAATATTTACGAACCACCAATCAAATAAATCACCAGCCGCCACTTGCAAGAAGCTGAAGGAACACTTGATTAAAACATGTTTCAATACACCAGTAGCTCACTTATAGCTGCAATTAACCCACTAACACAAAAGACTGCTTTGAATCAATGCTGGCAGGTCCTTCATACCACAATGTTTGATGTTATTGCTTGATAAAGCCAGCTCAAGGAGATCCCAGGAGAATGTGTTTTGGGCTGAGAGGGGCTGGTAGTGGGTGGGAATGTCCATAGGAACTAGCATTGCCAGGGGCAGTGAATGGGTGGGTAAATAACCACCCACAGGCTGTGTGTCTGTCTTCACATCTCATTTCTCTCCTAGCGTCACATTCCATGACAATAGTTTCGGCCTGTAGGCAGTGGTTTCAGCGCAACCTAATAGCTAGAACTAAAACCCCTGTGACAAAGAAAAGGGCATAAATCCCATACACCCTCACACTAAAATAAGCATTAGAAAAGCCAAACGATTTGGCTTTTGTGTAGTCATCGTATAGGCATTTGCCAGGCACATCCATACAGGTGCTGCCTGGCCAGAGGATGACAACACCTGGCAACTGGTGTGAGTACCTAGGCATATGGTATCAGTACCTAGCAAATTATAATGCATGTAAAAGATCCAAACCGTATGATTTGCCCAGTCTCAACAATAATTCAATGCGGGGCACGCATGATTTTTAAAAACCAAGTGGCTAAGGGCACACTTAGTTATGGAATTTGTATCACACCAGGAGCTTATTCACCTCTATAATTGAGCATTCACCAATCAGATGACTCCTTAGACATAACAATGGCACCACCATAAAAGCCCAGAGGGTATTGTTACTGCATAATAGAGATAGCTAAAAGAGATCCAAGGAGGATGGGCTTTTTGGCAGCGAGGGGCCCTTGGTGAAGTGGGTGGAAAGAGCCGCAGGGATTAGCGTGGACATGGATGTTCAATGGGTGGTAAAAATCAACGGACACCCCAGGCTGTTTGTCCCTCATTACATGCCATGTCTCTCCTATCTGCACAGGGGTGGACTTGCCTATAGGGAGCTCTGGAGATTTCCCGGTGGGCCTCTGCACCCTGGGCCTCTTTTGTGTGGCATTTCCAAATGTTCACATAGGAAAAGCATTGGGCTTGCTGACAATGTGTCATATGGGGCCACTTTGACAATTATTTCCAGGTCTTCTTTTAGTTCCCAGTCCACCCCTGCCTATCTGTACTCCTATGCCAATAGTTTTGGCTTTATATGTGGCGCTGAACCACCATCCCATAGCCATAAAAATAGAGTAGATGTGTGTGTACACACACAGAGGGGGTAGGGTCAAAAAGAGACACAGCAGTGAGTGAGTGAAGAGCATATTTACAGCTCCAGAACATGCTGATATGGAGAGTGAAATAGCATTTGAGTGGGGTAACATGGTCCCCCGACAATTCAGCAATAACTTCAAGCGAGCATTGTAAAGAGGATTTCCTGCAATGTAACATTTTCAGATTTGAATGTGGTTGGAGCATGAAGATGCATAGGGAGCGGCCAACAAGCACAGTGCAGTGCGGCCGCCATAACCAGTAAGGAATAGCTAACAACGAGCGCTTACACATAACTGTTGGAGAAAAAGATATGGATTATTGTACTTTAAAATGCAGTCCTCGTTTTGGCATCAGCATCCATTTATAGCCTCTGTACTATGATGTTGAACATTTACCTAGCTTCCATGTGATACTGCGTAAAAGAGGGAAAGAAACCCTTTTCTGCTCGGAGCCGGCAAGTTTATTTATTTATTTATTGGTTGATTTATACCATGCCTACGGCCCGTAGGCATAGAGGCGCCCAATAGTACACACATATACAAGAAAGCGACAGAAAACATGAACAGAAATAACACACAACTAAGAACCAGGAACCATATGGTCATGTTAATAGAAAGATGCAGCAAACTCATTTAAAGGCCAGGAGCTGAGGACACTATGGGCCAGATTCATAGCATGTTTTGCACGCTGAAAAGGGACTTTATGCACTGATCAGCGTGCAAAACACCTTTCGGCGATGCATGGAATGGACTTTGAGTGCCTCTCTGTGGCCCCGCACAGGCCTGTCGTGTCTGCAAAACGTGGGTCGTGCCTTCGCAACGAAATAAACAGTGGGCAGAACCAGCATTTTCCACATTCTCCTGGCAAAATGAGGAAGAACAAGGAAAAACGTGGGCATGTTGAGGGAGGGCAATGAAACCACATGTCCATCCAAGTGGAAGCATAACCGAATGTATGCCTTTCACTGGACAACGTCACATTGAGAAAAGTCACACATAAACCACCTGATCGCACCGCCACCCAAAACTACACGCAAAGTACAATGTGCAGCACGCAATGCACACCATTTCAACGTCGGTCAGCCACGATGAATGCAGGAATACTGGGAGCCATCGTACATGGACTCAGAAGGAGGAGGAGGATGCAGAGACCGTCCTCTGGATTTTCACACCACGCACCACGCTGTTTGAGATGCCAGAAGACCAGGTGTATGCAAGGTACCGATTCCCACCCCATATCATACTAGACCTGGTCAAAGAGTGGGAGGAAGACCTGACATCCCCCACCACCTGCTCCTATGCCCTCACCCCCCCTGAGTAATTTACTGACAGCACTCCATTTCACAGCCAGAGGCTCCTTTCAGCGCACCATGTTTTTAATTTTTTTATTTAATTGGGTATTTATAATGCGCCTATACACAAGTGTTTCAAGGTGCAACAATGCACAAGAGGGGGGACAGAGGTGACAAAAACAAAACGGTCCTACTAGGCCTTGTGACATGTAAGCCAGTCAGATAGCACAGCAAGTTGAGTGCTCGCTTTGACATTTGTGCAGAGCCTGCTGACGCAGGTTCAAATCCCGGCAGGGCCAAACTTAGCCTTTCATCCTTCTGCGGTCGTAAATGAGCAACACACACCGTGGGTAATAATAAGCAGCCCTCAGACGACTGAGGGTTTGTAGCTCTATATAAATGCAAATTATTATTATTATTATTATTCGGATCGTGCAAATGCAGTGACAAGAAGTGCAAGGTTGAGGGGAGGTGGGAGGGAAGGCCAGGAGGTCAGAGCAAGGCGAATGCAGAGAGTGCAGGTGAAAGGAAGGTTAACGATCTAAGAGCAAGGTAAGCAGTTGGAAAGGCTCAAGTGGCCAGTATAGTGCAGGGGGACCGGAGGCAGTGCAGGATGAGGGGGGGAGAGGTCAGGGGAGACCAAGTGCAGGGGTAGACTGGAAGCGATGGGACAGGCGCCCTGTAAGAACCTGATGGAACCAGGCATCCCGGAGGAGAGAACATACAGAAAACAACAATGAACAAGTGACTTGATTGGGAAACACAGGTAAAATCTGTCATGGGTAAACATGCGTAAATGAGCACAACCCTAGATGCACCAAGTGTGCCAAACCTGTCATGTGGAGTCAATGGAGACAAATTGCCAGATCTGTGTTGCCAGAGGCAAGGCCATGAAGGGGAGCCGCTGAGGTTGTGTAGACCTGTGAATGGATGGGTGTAATATGTGGAATTGTAGTAGGGCAGGGGTAAGTGAGTGGATAAGGGTGTAGAGTGAGCTCTGGCACAGGTCAAATAGTAGTGTAGACAAGGAGTACACCTGCAGGGCCTCGTCAGACACATGGGTCGGGGGGACGTGAAGGGTGACAGTAAGAAGACATCATAACGGTCAGCGAACAATCATAATGCAAAGTGCAGATGTACAGTGAATTCAGGACGTGAATGAGGAGGATGGTGATGGAGAATGTGGCTAATACTGCCAATGGCTCAAGTATAATAAGTGCTGCACATTTCCATTATGGAAAAATCAACATATGCCTCCATCCTGGACAGGGGTACAAAAAGTCGGAACAATGTGTCCATCATGAACAAGGGGGGAGAAAACAGGTTCAAAGCTAAAAAAAATAAGTCCATCCTCGACTGGGGGTAAACAAAATGTCCACCCTGAAGGGTGGGGGAGAAGGTGTGTGTCCATATCCACATGACTGGACGACAAAAATCAAAACCAAAAAACATCACGGCAGAGGTGCTTGACGTGGCGTGGGTATGCTGGGACCAGCAAGTGGCTGTGGGGGCGGTGGTGGATCCAGTCCACGCAGCGCCAACGCCTGGTCTTCATTGTCTAGGGCCAGCCATGACACGGAGGCATGCACCAGAACCCCAAAGGTGGTGATATCATGATGTGCTTCATCCTGAATGGCCACAGAGTCTGTATGTGCGCTCACGCGTGACATCTAAAGTTGCTGGGACAGCGTCTGCCTCAAACCATCCATCTCTTCATGGAGTTGGGCCCTTGTGGCTGAGAGTTCATCGTGCAGTGAAACCCTCGAGCTCTAAATCTCACGACGATTGGATTTTGAGATGTCAACATATCCTGCTTCAGGGCCTCTCTATGTACCTTAGCATCTGCATGCAGGGAGTCCTGCAGAAACTTCAGATCAACGCGTTGGACCTTGATGTTGGCCTCAGCACCCAGTCTGTGGGAGAGCCTTGAGGACTGCATGCGTCTCGGCTGTTGCGCATCCCGGGTCGCTGGTGTGGACTTGTACTCGGCCAGGCGATCCATACCCTCTGCAACACGATTTAACATATCACCATGCTGGAAGGTGGCACGCAACATTTGCTGCTCCCACTCTGTCTTTTCAACATGCACACGTCAACCACATGTGCGGGGCCAATGGTGGTGTGATGCAAGGGACCAGGCACATTGCTGCGGGGCTCCTGTCGTTGGCTGCAGGTCTGCAACCCTCTGTTGGATATCAGCCCTATTAGCGGAAACCAGCTCATGGGAGGGAGGTCTTGCATCCATAAACACCACACCTGTGGGTCTCACCACTGACCGGCCTTGTGAAGCCTGCTGCACCACCGCACACTCAGCTGCCCCATCTGATCTGCCCAATGGGGCACTCACCTTCTCCCTCTGGGAGTCATCCACTTCTGGTTCTGCATCTGAATCAGCAGAGTCAGAAGAGTCTGAAGATGCAGGTGCTCGAATGATGATTGCCTGTAGCACCTGTGGATTGTCCTGGTGATTGACACCACAGCCTCCACTGGTGGACTGACACATCACCTCCTCTTCTTTCTCCTCCTCTATATCCGCTGCATCATCACCTGCACATAAACAGACAACGAAATTTGGAGTCTTTTGAGTCATGTGTATCCGCCAAAATATGCACATGTGCACAAGAGAGCATACAGAGTGAATATGGCTGTACACCCATACATCTGACATTGTGACTTGTCACACTGTGAGCAGCACGCCACAAATGTATGGCTTTTTTAGACAGATGCCCCCCCCCAACCACCTGTGTCTTGCCCATGCAGTTATTGTGGACATAGCCGTACCAATGTGGCCTACTCATGACTGATGGGCAAGCATTTGAGTACACAACCCAGGGAGAAGTACTGCACGTGGTTCACTGTAATGCTGAAGGCCAACACATGGCATTGTTTAGCCAGCTAAATGCACATATATCACCAAGAACATTATATGACAAACATTATGTGATTCCAACTATGTACTTGATGACCATGTCTTGTTGATTACCACATGAAGACTGTTCATGCATTTCACTACATTGCCACACATGCTGCATGCCTGAGTAAGGCAAGTGTGATGTACTTGCCAAAACACTCCAGTGGATGCATTGGGACGTGACCCACATGCTTTCTCTTGCCATCGACAACCTCTCCATCCTCCCAACATACCAACCACTGTCAGATGTCTCCTAAATGTGATGACAGCGCCCTTCACATGACTGTCATGCAATGACTGGCCATGATTGAGTGATTGAATGTTGCTTTCAATGGCACTGTTATGTAATGGGCACTGATATGTCACACAATGTGAAGTGACACTTCACATTGCGTGTGTTGGCATATGCCCTGGCCCTGTGTGACCACACTAGTTAGTAGTCCCTTGAGCCAGCTCTGTGTCACTTGTACTCACAACATTGCACTGGAAACGTTGACATACACATCTACTACGAGTGTGCCATACTGTACACACACCCAATCACATGAATCAATTGCACAATTCACCACTCCACTGTACTAAACCCACATACCACACAGCTACAACATAGTATGCACTGTCTGTAGGCCAGCACTTACTAGACACGCTAATGCCAGCACTGTCAGTCAAAGCACGATCCTGGTCTGTTGTGCATGTATCACCCAGGAGGTATGCGCATAATGTTGAGTTGGCAGTGTCACTGTAAAGGTGGACCCCATACAACATGTCAAGAACAGCTTTTGCCATTCATACTGCTAAAGCTCAATGATGGTCTTGGGATTGTACGTAGGTGCAGCAATCATTAGCCACATGCTTGCCTCCTGTATGGGAGAGTTTGTTTGGGCATCAGTCCCTGTCTATGAGCAGCATCCTACAAAGATGTGTCAGTATTGTTGACCGGGCGTGCTCAGACTGAGAACCAGCACCTCCTCATCTACAGATCTCATGACACAAGGATAAACAGAGCCCTCATGCCACATCTGAATGGGTGATGGTGCTGCCATGTCATTCCACATCATACTTAATCCACATGTCAGCACAAGTATGTATGTCTCAAGAACACAGACAGGGAAATGTTTGTGCAAGTGTTGTCAACAGTGATGCCAGCAACAAGGCATGTGTTCGTCATGTATCGACTGATAACCCCATACAGGCCTTACATGTCAAACTGGTAATAAAGCTCTGAACTGCATCATCATATTTCCTATTTGAAAATGCACATACATGACTTGCAATGCAGACAGGCACACTCGTTGGCATCAATCAACTCTGTTATCTTTCACATGAGCTGTCTGCAGACATATCAATGGGAGAGTACCAGACTGACCACCTTGGAATGATGTCCCACCATTAGCTGATTTCACCTATGAAATGACTAGTGTGGGCCCTTGCAATGTACAAGTTAAGTTGCCTGAACATAACGCCTGCTACGCAGGGCAGTGGTCTGTGTGCACTCATACCTCCGCAGGCTGGTCACACCAAAGTGTGTCATTACAGTCAGCCTTGCAATGCATCCTGACCAAGCATTCTGTAAGTGTAGGTGACAGTACATACATGCACCTCAGCAGCAAATGATGTGCCTGGACGACAAATGTCGTATGTACTTGATGTACAAAGCAAATAGACAGGCCCCATGAATATTGTAATGATTGATTCATGTGGAGGAGGAATTTCTGGACATGACACAGGTGTGCCTTGTGTGTGATGTGTGCCTGATAGGGGGGCACATCATGGGGTCTTGCAATGTGCACATGTATTTGACATTGCAACCCTGCATGCAAGTACTGGCACAGCTATGAGGGCAAGTAGGCATTGATGTGTACTGTCACACAAACATGTGCCACATATGTGAATCACACAGAAGCCTCAAAGAATGCAGGCCATATCACAGAAGGGAATACAGTAGAAAACATGCATTTGCCAAGGATGGCTGTCAACTGCAGCCAGCTGTATGACAACACATATATGGGTTACTCAACCCTGATAGTCCAAACATACAATGCACACAAATGCCACTCACCAGATGTGTCCTGATAGGTCTCCATGCCTCCCACGCCTTGTAACTGCTCAATGCTGATGAGTTGACTTGTAGCCTCTTCGATTGGCGTCAGATGCTCCTCCTCTGCTGTCCCCCCTCCAGTGGCCAGTGCAGAGGCAAGGTTGTCACTGAGCTTCTGCTTGGTCCTTCGCCTGAGGTCATTCATCCACTTCTGGGCCTGTTCAGCATTGCGTACTTCCACACCACATACATTGATGCGGGCTGTGACCATATTCAAATTCACCATTCATTGTGCTGCAGAATTGATGATGCCCGCAAACTGGTACATCTCATGATGGTATTCCGTGACATACTGCCTCATCGCGAGTTTGGCGGTAACCCTTAAATGCGGCGGCAATGCTATTACCACAGCATTTAAGGGTCTGCCAAATCACGGACTTGGCGGATTTACCCCCAGCTCTGAACTGGGGGCAAATCTGCTGTGATTTCACCGGTTTTCGGTGCTATTACCGCCAGCGGTGGTAATAGCGCCAAACATTCCCCATTGGGCCCAATGGGGAATGGGACATTCCAGAATGGCCCAATGGGGAATGGGGACTTACTGTTTCACCAAACCCGTGATACGGCGCTAATAGCGCTGAGGGAGTTTGGCGGTAGGGTTAGCACCCAACTCGTGATGAGGCCCATAGTCTACAAAGATGTGGAGCTCCTCTTCAGTGAAGTGCCTGTTCCTCTGTGGACCCTTCTCCTGTGCCATATCTTGAGGTGGAGCCTCTTCCTGCTCTGCAAGGCATCGGCTCTGGGGCCCAGTGGCCCTAGGTGGTGATGTTTCACTTGTCTGCCTCCGACCACATCCAAGTACAGGTGCCGGGTCAGCTGTGGGCTGAGGCACACCACATCCTCCTAGGGCTGGGGCACGTGTCCTCACCATGTCCCTGCCTACTCCCTTTCCCTTTTGGGGCCTCACAACTCATGGTGCAGATGAAAAGGATGAATGGAATGCACACCAATATATTGTTCTGCGCAATATAAGGAAGGGAACAGTGTATGTGATGTACTATGTGCATGCATAGTCCAGCAAGGCTCCAATGTACACCAAAAGCAAATATATATGCGGTACACGCCACACAGAAGCACCCCAAGATCCAACAATTACATATGCGATACCTAGAAAGCTTCCAAAAGATGAAAAAAGCAGTATGCTATATGCAGTGGCACCCCAAAACATGAATATTGCGTATGAGACACACTGTAGGCCTCAAAATGGAGAAAATGATATGCACGTATGCGTAGAGGCAAACGCCAACAAGAAAAATGTGGTACGAGTTATTTTTAGGAAACAGCCACACCCAAATATGTATATGTGTATGCATGTCACACCCCTTAAATATCGGTGTCATTGGCGTGAGCCACGTAGGTGTGCTGTGTCCAGCGCCTGGCATGTAACTTATGCACTAAGGGCATTTACTGTGTTTTTGGCTGCCTCGGATGAGAGACGCACACCAGAGTTCCACCTGCCTGCTTGCCATTGCTTTTGCCTCCTCCGGCACCTCCTTCGTGATGCTGCTCGTGTGGAGCTGGCTCAGCATCACAAGTCGATGTGCCAATACCTGAGCCAGCTGGCAAGAGCACTGCTCTCGGGGGGTTTCTGTGCGCTGGCACATTCATTTGCACCCTCCTCCACTTCCTTCTCTGTGCCCCAGTTGTCCTCCAAGGAGCCTTCCTTGCCGCATTTTATCAGGGCCCCCTGTAGACCAATCCCACCCACAATGCTTGGTCTGGTGGTGACTATGTCCCTGCCTCTGGTGGATGTCCCAGGTACGCCACATGACACTGCCCAGACACCAACATAGAGACAGCCAGTGATTAAACAGCTGGTTCTTCAGGACAGTGGTAGTGCTGTGCCTCCGACATGTGTCATCCAGAAAGCGGAGGTACCTGCGCAGCTTGCACTCAGTCAGCCAGCAGCACATAAGGAGTTTGCAGAGGCAGACATTGCAGGGCCAATCAAAACCAAGGAGGCAATTGAGGCAGGACATGTTTGGCATTTGGCAGAAGCGGAAGCGGGGCAGAGGTGTCAGAGAGGCGGGCATTGGGGCGCGCTGGCATCCTGGAGGCAGCTTGCAGGGATGTGGAGGAGGAGAACAGGAGGATGATGGAGGGCCTGCAAGACCTTCAAGAAAGAACGCAGGACTGCCTACAAGAGGAAGATGAGGAATGTGACTGTTCCCTGGAGGGCGCACCGAATGGCATGTAGGCCTGCTCCCTGTGCACATAGTTCTTAGTGTTAGGTTTCATCCATACCTGCCTAACCTCCGGAATTGTTCCGGAGACTCCGGAATTTTAAGCATTTCTCCGGGTCTCCGGAAAAATCCCTTGAATCTCAGGAATTTTGAGATTTTTTCCGGGTCTCGTCATATTCTCCACCTGATTGGCTGCCGCCGGTAGCCAATCAGGTGGAGAATATGACGGGACCCGGAAACGGCGCGAAATGTTCGTGCCTACTGCCTGCAACACTATAATAATAGTGCTTCCAATCTGTCATTGGATTGTAAGCAGTATTATTACGGTGGCGGTGCTACGTTCATTTTACTTACCATAGCACTGAAAATCATTCATTCAGTGCTATATTCAGCAAAATGAAGGCGGCGCCGCAGCCGAAATAATGCTGCTTTCAATCCATGTCATTCGATAGAAAGCAGCATTATTTCTGCTGCGGCGCCGCATTCATTTTGCTGAATATAGCATTGAATGAATAAATGATTTTCAGTGCTTTTGTAAGCAAAATGAACGTGGCAACGCCGCCGTAATAATAGTGCTTTCCATCCAATGACATGGATTGAAAGCACCATTATTTCGGCGGCTCTGCTTACTATAGCATTGAATGAATTATTTTCAATGCTATAGTAAGCAAAATGAAGGCTACAACAATCGGGTTTACCTTTTTGAAAGGTGGGCAGGGCGTGTGGGCGGAGTCTTGTGTAGATGTGGGCGGGGCTTAAATCTCAGGAATTTTGATTTTCAAATGTAGGCAGGTATGGTTTCATCTTGGATTTTGTTTTCATTTCAGCCCTGGACATTTCACCCTTCCCCATGTTTTGTTTTTGTTGTGTGCATGTTGTAATACAGATTTATGTTTCATGATCACACACCTGTTACAGTCTCTTTTTGTCCATGTGCAAATTCACTTTTACTATGTTTTGACAATGCATTTCAACTATGACTGTCCCGTGGGTTGGGGACTCACTGTGGATGTGTGGGCTGCACTCATCCCTTGTGAACTCACTCCTCTGTAGCTGTATCCCTCCCAAGGCATAGCCCCCCCTACCTGCACAGATGGACCGAATGATACGTTTGTTGCATTCCATTTCATTAGTATGTCAGATGTACATGGTTTGGTCACAGTGTTGCTAGTGCAACGTTATGCTGTCCTGTTGATGTGCAGCTGAGTGTGATGTACCAGGGAGTCCTGTGATGAGCTCCGGACATGGATTCTGCAGCAGTGGTATGGTATGGTATTGTTTATTTGTAAAGCGCCGATACACAAAGCAAGTGTTTCAAAGCGCTGAAGGAGGGAACAAGGGGGAAAAACAACAGTCATTTGGAGTCCTTGAATTTCTAAACAATACAGTCAGCATGTGCAGAGTGGGTGCATGGAACAAGTGCACACAATACACTTAACGGTGTAGATAACAACAAATAGGTCTGACAACAGTTTTTCCAAATGCATTGAGGCACCACCATGCAAGGAGGGGAGACAAGCGAAACACAGCCAGGCGATCTTCAAGACATGGTGCATTCAGATTGTGTAAGTGTGCAGACAGGTGTAGGAGAGGGGAGTGGGGGATGAGTGCATGGTGTGGAGGGGGGGCCAAGTGTGCCCAGACAATCAGAAGCTTGGGTAAGTGCTGAGAGATGCCACGCTTATGGGTCATTGACCAAGTGCAGTAACAATGAGGCAAGTGCAAGGCCCGGAGGCAAGTGTGAGAGGACTGGCAAGGGTGCCAGGGACCTGTGAAACTCTGAGGTATCGCAGGGGGACAGTCAGCAGTCTGCGCTGAAAAAGGAGGGAGAGGGGGATAGCGCAGAGAGAAAGGTTAGCAGGGTAGAGAAGGAAGTGGAGAAGAGGAGTGTCTTAAGGAGTTTCCAGAACTTAAGGAGATTGGGCTCAAGACCGAGGGTGGCAGGGAGGCTAATCCAGTGGGAGACCCCTGCAGAGGATAAATATCTGACTTCAAATCTCTGCTTGGAGAACCGGCTCACTTGCAGAAGGTTGGCGGTAGATGAGCGGAGGGTTCGAGAAGAACAGTATTTAGGTAGGCAACGTTGCAGATAGGTAGGTCCCAGGCCCCAGAAAGCCTTGTGGACAATGCAGAGGGTCATGAACTGGGCTTGAGGCCAAGGATAAGTCTTGCGGTTCTGTTCTGGATGAGTTGCAGAAGGTGCAGAGCAGAGGCAAGGAGGTTGAGAAACAGGTTGTTGCAGTAGTCCTGCCTTGAGAGAACCAGGGCTCTGGAGACAGTGAGCCGCTGGGGGAAGGTGAGAAAAGGGAGAGTACCTCTAAGGAGGTGTAGCTGGTAGTTGGTCTTTTTAGAGATGTCCGAAATGTGAGTGGAGAAGGAGAGAGTGGAGTTGAAGATGACCCCAAGGTTTTTTGCATTGCAGGTGGGTGCAGGCGCAGGGCCAACGGAGGCCAGCCAGAGTGAGAGTGGGAAAGCAGGAGCAGGAGTCCCAATGTGAACGATCTCAGTCTTACTGGCGTTGAGGCAGAGTTTGTTTGCAGCACACCATTACTGAATTGCGGACAGACAGTCAGATATGAGCGAGGTAGAGGAGGTGGCTGAGGGTAGCCTGAAGGAGAGTTGCGTGTCATCGGCATAACACTGGAAGTTAGAGATGAAAGTGGCAATCACACGTGCAAGGGCAGCCATGTAGACATTGAAGAACCAGGGGGATAGGTTAGAACCCTGGGGAATGCCACAGGTTGAAAGAGTGGTAGTAGAGAGAAAGGACCCAAGCTCCACCTGGGATGGGCGGTCGGAAAGGAAGAAGGTTAACCATGCCAGAGCCTGACCTGTGATTCCCAGTGTCATGCAGACGTGCGATCAGGATGTTGTGGTTTACCATGTCAAAGGCAGAGGAGAGGTCAAGAAGAATGAGGACAGAGGAGTGTTAGTGTTGAGATTTGAGAGCAGGTCTTCATGGGTGTTCAAAAGAGCAGTTTCCGTGCCTCTAGATGCTCTAATCCTGACTGATGGTCCTGGAAGCAACAAGCAGTTTCAGTAGGGAGGGTGAGCTGAGAGATAGCCAGCTTGTCCAGGAGTTTTCCCAGGAAAGGGGTGATAGAGATAGGGCAGTAGTTTGCTGGAATGGAGGGGTCGGCAGAGAGTTCCTTAAGTAGAGGGTGCACACAGGAGTGC
Organism: Ambystoma mexicanum; assembly: GCF_040938575.1. NCBI lineage: Eukaryota > Metazoa > Chordata > Amphibia > Caudata > Ambystomatidae > Ambystoma > Ambystoma mexicanum. The sequence continues at coordinate 607,826,159 of NC_090938.1, read as the reverse complement.
TTAAGAGAAGTTGGGAAAACTCCAGTGGCAAAAGAGAGATTGCAGAGATCAGCCAGGGCTTGATTGAGATAGTCAATGAAGTCCTTAATGGTTTTGGAGGGGCAGGGATCCACCTGTTTGGATGAAGCCATCATAGACCGGACTTGTCTGGTGACCTCATCAGGTGTGATGGGAGTGAGAGAAGAGAGGAGAAGTGGTGGGGGACCAAGGGAGACTCCAGAGGTGTTGGTGAATGAGGTGGTGTGGAGGAGAGAGAGGAAAGGATGTCTTGGGTTTTTGCGATGCAGCCAGGGGTGACCAAAGGTCCTGGGTGGGTGTGACAGAAGAGGAGGCTGCTGCAGGATTGGCCAGTTCCTTAAAGACATTGAAAGGTTTGGCAGTGTTTGATGCCGCAGAGATGCAGGTTTGAATAAAGACTCTTTTCTTGGTGTGGATGCAGAGTCGATATTGCCTTTGAAGGAGGCGGCAGGCAAGTTTGTGAGAGGGTCCGCCTGACGCATTCCATTTCCGCTCAGCTGCCCTACACTTGCATTTAGGGCAGCAGGATAGGAGTCGTATCAAGAGTTGCACTTTTTGGAAGGCTTCAGTCGGACCTTCATGACAAGGGAAAGAGTATCAAGGGTGTTAAGATAGAGAGATTGAAGTTAGCGAGAGCTGTGTCAGGGTGGGAGTCAGCCGCAGGAGTAGGAGGCAGAGAGTAGGTGGAGTCAAAGGCAGCCACAGTCACTCTTTTCATAGGTCGGGTGACTTTGAGACTGAGTGGCTGCGCCGGGTTTGCCAATACAAGAGGAGAGGAGAGCTTCAAGTGTGATGAGAGAAGAGAGTGGTCCGTCCAAGAGAGAGATGTAGTGAGTGGGATAGAGAGAGGGATGTCGGTAGAGATGAAAGCATCCAAAGTGTGGACGCTGTGTGCGTGGAGCCAGAGGGTAAGATAGAGATGGAGAGGGAATCACATAGGTTGCAGAAAGGAGGAGGAGGAAAGTAGAGAGGAGGCCAGGTCAGGCCATTCTGAGAGGAAGAGAGTAGACTGTCCTGGTGGCCAATAGAAGGTGGCCATAAGGAGAGAAGATTTAGGAGAGAGTGAGAGCCTGCAGAGTAGGCACTTGAAGGAGGAGGAGTAAGCCTGAGTAGGGATGATGGACACAGGTATCCATTCTGGGAATATCAGGGCCACTCCCCCTCCTGTCCCTTTGGGCCTGGGCACAGAGAGAATCTTGAATCCTTCAGGGAGGAGTATATCAAAGCTTGTGACAGATTTGTCCTCGAACCATGTCTCTGTGATGGCGAGCACATCAAGATCCATGAGTTCAAGGAGGTTGCAGATGTCAGACGATTATTTGACACCAGAGCGAGAGTTAAACGTGGCAATATGGAGCAGCTTGCCATCTTTGAAGGTCTTCCGCGGGGGGTGCAGGGGACAGTGGTCCCCCCTGAGGGTGACAGAAGAGCCAGAAGGATAGTGGATGGTGGCGGGGGAGCCAAGGCTAACAAGAGAGCCGGGACAGTGAGGAACGGCGAGGGACCCTGTGCAGAGGAGGAGGAGGAGGAGGTCACAGTAGGCAATGGAGCCTGTGCAGAGGAGGAGAAAGGCACAACAGGCAAGGGAGCCTGTGCGGATGAGGAGGAGGGCCTAGTAGGCACGGGAGCATGTGTGGAGGAGGATAAAGGCCCAGTAGGCAAGGGAGCCTGTCCCAGGGAGATGTAAGGTTTGAGAGGCGAGGTAGGAGCCTGTCAAAGGGTAGAAGGTTGGGTTGAGGATCCTGGACCATGATGGTTCCATTCCGATAGACATTAAATTATGACCCTGGAAATGGCAAATAGGTTAAGGAGGATCTCCCAGGGGGTGCCACCGTTAATGGGAGAAGAGGCGATAGGAGAGAGAAAGTCAACCATGTGGAGAGTCCACAAGTCGGGTGAGGGGACGACCAAGAGGATGTCTGTGAGAGTCTCTCTGGCGGAAGCCGTGTGATAGGTGTCTGAAATAGGAAGGCCCTGTATGTCCTTCTTAAGTTTCTTCCAGCCAGATTTGGTGATCGGAGAGGCAGAGGAAATAGAGAAGCAGTTAGAGAAGATAGGAGAGATAGATGGTGACATAGCAAGCTGCAGTGGTGAGGAGGACTCAGGCTGATGCATTGAGGCGCATGGAGGGGCGGGAGGGTGTACTGGGGAAAACACAGGGGGTGGGCGACAGTGGGAGGGGGAGGCACAGAGGACAAGGTAGGACATGTAGGATTCCAATGCAGGATGTACTTACAGCAAACACTATTTAAAGGTAGTAAAGTAACAGTTGTGCACCCTGCAATAAGCAATTTGAAAAGAAAAATGGCAACAGCAAGTACACAGCCGTGTTCGATTTTAGCTAAAGCAGAATGAAACACGGTGCAGCATGGTGCAAGGGTAACAGAAGAACCCAAATGCCAATTAAGCAACACACCCTAAAAACGTGCTTTAATTGCAGCAACGCTGAATGCAGATGGAGCACAGGGAAACAGAAGCACTCAAACACAAATTAAAAAACGTTTTTTAAATGCAGCAACACTGAATGCAGATGGAGAAGAAGGAAACAGAAGCACTGAAATACATGTATGAAAGAAGTAGATGTAGTAAAAAGGAATGAGGTTAGTTAAGAAAAAGGATTGAGAGTACAGCATTAGCAATGCCACAGGAGAGTTACTAATGGTAGAACAGCCAAACTCACAGTCATTACTGCAGGGATCGTGGGAGGCCTTTCATCCAGAGACAGAGGACAAGTCCAGGAATTATTCCGGTGGACGCAACATAGTTAGAACAGAGTTTTCTATGGCCCAGGCAGGCTCCTTTGAAAGTGCTGCTTTGAAACAGGGGCCGGCTATTTGCCTCCGGCTCCCGATTGGCTTGAAATGGAGAGGGAAGGCCAATCAGAGTGAGGCAGAGGCAAGAAGCTGAGCACTCGGTGAATGGAAAAATTAAGCAGCCATTTTAAAGGTACAAAGAAGACAACAGAACTGCATGGCCCCGTGGCCAAAAACACAGCCAAAGCATGAACTAGTACACATTGTTGGAGGGGTGCGTAGCAGCATAAAAGTGAAAGCCAGCAATCGCAAAATTAATTAATTTCTCGCTTGCCACCATGCACACTCTAAATGCCCTAAATTGCAATCCCATGCCCCTTCTGGGCTTACCTTCTCAGCTGTGATGTTGAAATTCACAGCTGTGCCGTAGGGATTATGAAATTCAGCTTCAGATGCAGCCAGCAGGAAGGGCCTGCTCGTTTCGTCCGGGGGTGGGGGCAGAGGTGAGCGGGGCTGGTATCAGGACTTCAGGGGGCTGCCTGGGGTGGTGGCAGAAGTGAGGGGGGCTGGTGGGTGGTGTCAGGACTTCAGGGGGCTGCCTGGGGGTACTGGCGGAGGTGAGGAGGGCTGGTGGGTGGTGTCAGGACTTGAGGGGGGCTGACTAGGGATAGTGTTGGGGGAAGGGGAATGTGGGGAGGGAGGTATAATGTCAGGGGGCTGACTGGTATGGTGGTGGCAGTGAGGGGGGCTGATGGGTGGAATCAGGACTTGAGGGGCTGTCTGGGGGAAGTGGTGGAGATGAGGGAGGCTGGTGGGTGGTGTCAGGACTTGAGGGGGCTGCCTGTGGTGGTGGTAGAGGTGAGGGGGGCTGGTGGGTGGTGTCAGGGCTTAAGGGGACTGCCTGGGGGTAGTGGCGGAGGCGATGGGGATGTGGGGAAGGGAGTATACTCTTGGGGGCTGACTGGAGTGGTGGCTGAGGTGAGGGGGGCTGGTGGGTGGTGTCAGGACCTGAGGGGGCTGCTTGTGGTGGTGGCAGAGGTGAGGGGTGGTGGTGGGTGGTGTCAGGGCTTGAGGGGACTGCCTGGGGGTAGTGGCAGAGGCGATGGAGATGTGGGGAAGGGATTATACTCTTGGGGGGCTGACTGGGGTGGTGGCAGAGGTGTGTGGTGCTGGTGGGTGGTGTCAGGGCTTGAGGGGGTTGGCTGGGGTAGTGGTGGAGGTGAGGTGGGCTGGTGGGTGGTGTCAGGACTTGAGGGGGCTGCCCGGGGTGGTGGCCGAGGTGAGGGGGCTGGTGGGTGGTGTCAGGGCTTGAGGGGGTTGGTGGGTGGTGTCAAGGCTTGAGGGGGCTGCCTGGGGGTTGTGGCGGAGGCAATGTCGGGAGGGGGGTATACTGTCTAGGGGCTGACTGGGGTGGTCGCTGAGGTGAGGGGGCTGGTGGGTGGTATCAGAACATGAGGGGGCTGCCTGGGGTGGTGACAGAGGTGAGGAGGGCTGGTGGGTGGTATCAAGAATTGACAGGGCTGCCTGGGGTAGTGACAGAGGCAAGGGGCATATGGGGAGGGGGTGTACTGTCATGGGGCTCACTGGGGTGGTTTCAGAGGTGAGTGGGGCTGGGGGTTGTGTTAGGACTTGAGGGGGCTGCAAAGTGGTAGTGATGGAGGTAAGGGGGACTGGTGCGTGGTGTCTGGAATGCTACCCACTGAGGGAGTTATATCTGTTGGTGCTCATCAAGCTGTCTGCGGCACCAATACCTTTTTTTAAGTTGTGAAAGGGCAATGCAGCCATTTCGCAAATAAAGAAAACACTAAAGAAAATGGCTTTGATAGAAATAAGGAGAAAGGACCAATTTCAAATTTCTTCTCCCTTTCCATGGCGGTCAGCAGTGCGTCGAGGAGGAGAGACTACGGGAGAATGAGTAGAGCTGAGTGCAAGCTTTGTGTGACAGGCTGCAAGCAAGAGTGGGGCATGCGCTGGAGAGTGGTGGAGGCAAGTGGCTGGGGCGGGGCGAAGGAGCCACCCGGGAAGAACGATTGCGGCATCGTGCTCACCATGGGCTTGGAGAGCGGAAGATAGTGTACGGCAGTGCATCATTTGTGGGCAGGGTTTGCCAGTGTTCAGCACTGGCACTTATTTCTGTGCCCTGCACTTATTGTCTCAGGCTCAGTTTGATTATCATGTGGTGTTTTGGCAACTTTATTATATTAACTGCCAGTCACAAAATTAACACCTATAGAATCAGAGCAAAATGTAAATGATGATTGTGTTTAAAGACACACGTAAACATTTGTCTCAAGTCAAGACACGAGTATGTTCTTTTATGTGTATTTTGATTAGTATTTGTGAATACACATCTACCGTAGGGAGTAGAACCATCAACCACAGTAAGCTGGCGTGAGTTGCAGCATTAACCCCATATATGTTGACAGCATGGGAAGAAGCGATGGGTGGTGGCAACAGTGGATGGGGCACTGCCCATCCTGACGGGTCACGGGGGTGTCAGAAAATATGTGAGCCCGGCACTCATTTTTGTACAAATTAGGCACTGCTGTAGGGTAAAGCCCACCTTTTTACCTCCATGATTGACTGAAAGGCCACCTTATGTCTCCTCCCTGGGGCTAATATACTTCATTAGCACGCTGGAAGGGGGCACTGGCAAATCATGATGCTCGGAAACATGGGCTGTATTGTATGGTACAAGCAGTGCTGGAAATGGACATTTACTGGGGGAACTCACTCCCCCCTTTGAGGCGGAGGTGAATTGTCAGTGGAGTGGGCGGGACTGGGGCGGAGCTAAATGTGGAATGATGTGGGTGCCCTGAATATAGGATGCTGGCTGCTTTGCATACAGATTAAGTGTATTTTGGGAACATAAAAATGACCTCCAATTTATCAAACGTGTCTGTGCTAGTAATTCGAATATTCATTCTTTCTGACCATGCAATACACACTTGGTATGGTGTTCCTTTCTTCTGTCTGAATTGTCACCCTGACAGTAAAGTGTGTGCAAAGAATGAGACGTATATATAGCTTTGGAGGGTTATGTTATTTGAGTGTGTGCTGTTGAGCAAATGATGACTTCCAGATGCAGTCTGTGACGCGGCTGCATATTGCAGCTCAGCTGCATGCATAGAGATACTGTGTCCCTATGCAGTGCGACTGAGCCACAATATGCAACAAAGCTCCATAAACCCCCTCCAAGTTGAAGACGTTCAGTGTCTCATACACAGCGTTCTGGAGACTCATGGTCGAGAGCTTCCCCAGCTTGTGGTGGTTTGGGCCTCCTGTCTATATGGAATGGCACTTAGGCAAGACAGGTTTTTCTAAAGAGCAGCTCCATCTTGTTCCAGCCTAATTTCCATTTGGGTACAAGCCAATGTTCTGAGCAACCTGGGTAGCCAGCGCACCCATCCCTTCCCCCTCACCTCTTAGCACCCGTGTAGATTCCTACACAGTTTCTAATGATTTTTTTAAATTTTTCTTAAGAACCTTTCCCTTTGCTGCGCGGCCAGGTGCCACACAGTGCTGTCCCATGAAGTCTGTTTTCAGTGTTGATGACTGCATCAACATTGAAAACAGACTTCATGGGACAGCATTGTGCGGCACCACAAGCACCCATGTAGGGAGCTCCACAGGTGCTAAAAGCGATATGGCCCTCGGCAGGCAGAACGACCCTATCGGTAAACTTGGGCAGCAAGCCGTTACCGACAGGGTCGGCCTGCCAGGCCAAGGGCATATGACCTGATTAGATGTTTTCAATCATAGTTTCAGTGCTCCAGCTGTGATAATTGGGGTGACGGGTACTCGAAAGGAGCTGCAGGAAAATGTGCTAATAATCAATGCAAATCACTAGGTACATTCCTTCCAGATGCTTTCTCTGGCCTCAGATGAAACAAAACAAAAGTTGTCTCAGAAAAAAATCCTCCGTAGAACTGTGTGCAAATGTGTCAGTATCTGCCCAACTCACTGTGGCCGTTTCACTGCATTTGGTGTTTTAGTCCACTCTTGAACTTTAAATGCTTAATACTTCTTATTGTTCTGATTACTTACCGGTAATCTTCATTACTCCTAGTCCTACTCTTCCTCGTCACAGTACTTACCTCATGAGGCACCCGCCTCCGACACAGGACCTTCTTCTATTTCTTCTTATTTCTATAACTCCTCCCCCACACCCACGTCACTTAGTTTCATATTACCAAGCCGTAGCATGGGACCTTCCCGGCAGGGAGGGTGAGGAGGGTCGTCAGTACTGTGACGAGGAAGAGTAGGACTAGGAGTAATGAAGATTACCGGTAAGTAATCAGAACATTACCTCCACGTCCACTCTTCCTCGTCCCAGTACTTACCTCATGAGGTATACCAAAGCAACAAACGGGGAAAAAGGTCCCAATGAGACACAGAGTCAAAACAGTGCAGAAACACACACCTTTAATAACTCCAATATTACATCCCCACAGACAAAACTCCAACCCCGAAGGAACCAACCCCCGAGTGGGAGACATTCAACCTATAGTGGTTGATGAAGGTGCTCTGATCAGCCCAAGTGGCAGCTCTACATATCTCCTGTAGAGAAACCCCCCTAGCATCGGCCCATGAGGCCGCCAAACCTCTGGTGGACCGCCCCTGAACGTGCGCAGGCACAGGCAGGCCCGAAGCCACATAGGCCATGGAAATCACAAGACGGATCCATCGGCTAATGGACACTACAGATGCCTTACGCCCAGCCCCAGCCGGGCCAAAAGTAATCAGAAGACTGTCAGAGCGGCGGAAAGGGGCAGTTCTAGCCAAGTACTCCAACACCGCCCGCCGCACATCAATGCTATGCCAAGCCACTTCCTCTGGCGTTTGCGGATTTTGAAAAAAGGCAGGGAGAACCAGATCCTGAGAGGTGTGAAAACGAGAAACAACTTTAGGGAGAAACTTCGGATCACACCTCAGCACCACCGAGTCTGGCAGAACCCTCAGGAAAGGGGGGTGACATAACAGAGCCCCAATCTCCCCAAGCCTACGGGCAGAAGTTATGGCAATCAGAAAAGCAGTCTTCAGCGTCAGATGTTTCATATCAATTTCGGAAATGGGCTCAAAAGGAGGCCCTTGAAGAAACTTTAAGACAAGAGGGAGATCCCAAGGAGGAAGCCCCTTATAAGTACAAGGACGGGAAGAAGAAAAACCCCTGAGCAACTTCCCCACCAACACCTCCCCATCCAAGTGCCCATCAGAGTCCCCCAAAAGGAATTTTATGGAGGCCCACTGAGAGCGAAGCGTGGAAACCGCCAGGCCCTTGTCAAACCCATCCCGGAGGAATTGAAGGATAGCGGGGAGGCCAGAACGCAGGGGTGGAATCCCAGACCGCCCACACCAGTCCCGGAAATGGCTCCAATGTCTGCGGTAAGCCTTCAGAGTGGAGGGTCTAAGAGCATTCATTATGGAATCAACCACAGGACCAGAAAACCCCTGAGATATCAGCCTAGCCCGTGCAATATCCACACTGCCCATTGTATCTGGCGGACCCCCAACCGTAGCTCCCCCAGAAGGGGACAAGGCCACTTCGGAACCAGCCAAGGCTCCTGGCACCGAAGCTCCAACAGAGAGGGGAACCAACTCCGGCGGGGCCAGTACGGAGCGAACAACAATACAGTCACCCTGGATATTCTGATGCGCTGTACCACCCGAGGCAGAAGAGGAATAGGTGGAAAAGCATAAAGGAGACCCTGAGGCCACTGCACAGAGAGGGCGTCCACCCCCCACGCACCCTCTGTCCGAAAACGAGAGCAGAAGAGGGGAACTTTTGCTGAGGCTGGAGACGCAAACAGGTCCAGAATAGGGGTCCCGAACCTGACACAGATCCTGGGTCGAGAGGACCAGTTCCACCGAGGAGGGAAACCGGCGGCTGAGTAGATCCGCCCGAACATTGTCCACCCCCCTGATATGTGAAGCCACCAGGGACACCAGATGTGATTCCCCCCAAGCACCTATCTGAGCTGCCAGGGCATTAAAGGAGCGGCCGGAACCCCCTTGGTGGTTGACGTAAGCCAAAGCTGTCGTATTGTCCATCCGGACCAAAACTGCCCGGCCCATCAGCAACCTCCTGAAGTACACCAGAGCCCGGAGAATGGCACACAACTCTCGCCAATTGGATGTCCGATGGCTCTCTTCCGGATCCCACTACCCCTGAGCAGAGAGGACTCCCAACGTAGCTCCCCAGCCCCTTCCACTGGCGTCGGTAGTAAGTGTGGTCACAGGAGGAATGATCAGGGACACCCCAGCCCATAGTTTCGGAACCCTCAACCACCACTGCAGGGAGACCTGCAGCGCCAGAGACACTGGAATCAAAGCCTCGAAAGCTTGAGATGAAGGGAGCCAGTGGGAGAGAAGGTAGGACACCAGGGGACGTAGATGAAGACGGGCCCAGGGAACTAGAAACACGCAAGAAGCCATGTGCCCCTGCAATTTCAGCAATAGGCGGGCCGGGACATACTGCCTCCCGAGAACCCTGCCCAGAACAGTCAGCAAGCGACGGACCCTCTCCAGGGACAGGAACACCTTCCCCATCCTGGTGCAAACCTGTGCACCAATGAAAACTAGATCCTGAGAAGCCTCCAGTTGGGACTTCTGCCAGTTCACCAGGAAACCCCAGTCCTGTAATGCCTGGCAGACCAATCGGAGATGAGAAATGACAGTCTGCCGGCAGGACGCTTTGACCAACCAATCGTCCAGGTAGGGAAATATCTGAATGCCCCGCAGATGTAAGTGCGCCACCAGGGGAGCCACCAGCTTGGTGAAAACTCTGGGGGCAGATCGCAGTCCGAACGGGAGCACCCTGAACTGAAAATGTCGGGATCCCACTGCAAAGCGGAAGAACTGCATGTGCCAGGGACGGAGAGCCACATGGTAATAAGCGTCCTGGAGATCCAGAGATGTCATCCAATCCCCCTTTATTAACATCGGAAGAATGTTCTGTAAAGTCTCCATCTTGAAGTGTTCCTTTTGGACGAAGCAGTTCAGGGCTTTGAGGTCCAGAATTAGACGGTACTTCCCCGAAGGTTTGGGGACCAGGAACACCCGTGAGTAGAACCCCTGACCCTGCACAGGGAGTGGAACGGGCATGATGGCCGCCTTCAACACTAATTCGGAGAGCGTGCCGTCCATGGCCAACCTCTTGAGCCGAGACCTGGGAACCACAGTCCGAACCATGCAATGCTGGATAGGAGGAGACAGGAAATGCACTCGATACCCCCATTGTACTGTGTCCAGAACCCATGAGTCGGAACATCACCTTTCCCATACTGGAAAAAACTGCCGGAGTCGCCCGCCCACCGGCAATTCCAAACTGTCTGGACTTAGGTGCCGGGCCAGGACGTGAAGAGCGTGGAGGACCCCGACCCCCCCTAGCCCTCCGAAAAGAATGTGATGAGGAGCCAGGAAAAGACCTGCTGGTCACTGGACCAGCCCCAGAGGAAGATTTCTTGGCCGTTGAAGGAGGCTTGCGTCGAAGTTTGCCAGCATGTTTGTCCGCCCTAAAAACTTTGTGCACCTTATCCTCAAGGCAATCACCAAAAAGCCTGGACCCAGTGAAAGGAAGTTTCAGGGCAGCCGCCTTCTGAGACCCATCAGTCTTCCAGTCCCTTAGGTGCAAATGCCTCCGGGCAGATATACCAGCCCCCATGGCCATGGCTGAACCACGCACCCCATCAAAAGCCAGATCGGCCAAAAACTCAACCTGTCTCTGCATGTCTGTAAGCAAAGGGGCACAATCAGAGCCTTCATTGACAGCCTTTTTCAACTCCCTGAAACCATTCAACACTGTTTCAGCTGTGTAGGAACCATAGATATTTGCTCGAAGGGCCAGATGCGCCCCTGCATGAACCTTCTTAAGGCCGGAATTAACTCGGCGGTCCACTGCATCCCGGACGGCCGCCTCCTCGGCCGACATAGAGGAGCGACCCACCAGGCTGGCGAGGATAACGTCGACCTCAACTGGATCAGACAGCAAAGTCTCGCCCTTCAAAGGGTAAAGTTTGGACATGAAGCGGGGCATTGCAATCTTCTCCGGGTCATGCCATTCCCGGAGGATTTTTTCCCGGATATCGGAAACCAATGGCAACCCCTTCCTAGGTGTATGCCTATACTGGCGAATAGAAGGGTCGGCCCCCTCCACCGGCACCAGGGGCTCTGAAAATCCCATGCAATCTCCAACTTGAGCCAGCACCTCCTCCACTCCCTCTCTGTCCAGATACTTCCCTTCAGCATCAGCCAAAGAGGAACAAGAAGAGGCCGATGACTCAGCGCCAGAAGAAGAGGAGGATGAGGAAGACAGACGCCTGCGCTTGTGTCCATGAGCATGTGTGCGACTCCCTCTACGATGCTTAAGCAGCTTCTTCAAATCCTTTCTGGTCAGGGAAAAACGCTTAGCCTTCTTCTTTCTCTTTCTGTGTAAATCAGGAGAAGAGGAAGACGAAGAAGAAGAAGACAGGACCAGATGCCTGCTCTTTGCAGAATGTTTTCCCATGTTGAGTAAACCCAAAAACAGTGACCAAGGAAGCCTGCTTCACCAAAGACCCCTGCACACTGAACCAAGGCTCCACATACAAACAATTGCTAACGTGCCTCTCCCACATTCAAATAGAGGCCAGAAAGAACAACAACCAATAGGAACAACATCAATTAATTCCTATGGCAACATGCCTGCAGCATCAGAGGAGGAGCCCACCCTCCTCCGGAGCACGTGGCTCAAACAAGAAAAAGGAGCCGCCAATCCGTGCAAAGCCGCCCATGCAGCATGGCCATGCAACAGGAAAAACATGCCCCCCCTTCTCCTTACCTTAACCCGGGTCCGTTCTCCCAGAACCCGGGCCACGATGCCCTGCGCTGGCCAAAGCCCAGCAGAAACCAGGCAAGGCAGCCTGACTCAACCGGGTCCCAAGCCCCGCAGGGAACCCAGGAGTCTTGCCACACCTGAAGGAGCCGAAGGCCCCGCCACACAGCCCCACCAGGGGGCCAGCATTCGGAGCTCCCCAGCGCCCCGTGCCGGGAGGAAAAAACAAGCCCAACCTGCCGGAGGCAGGAAAAATTAAACTAAGTGACGTGGGTGTGGGGGAGGAGTTATAGAAATAAGAAGAAATAGAAGAAGGTCCTGTGTCGGAGGCGGGTGCCTCATGAGGTAAGTACTGGGACGAGGAAGAGTGGACGTGGAGGTAATGGACCAACCAAAATACTATGAAAATGCGATGTGTAAAGCAGAAGCTTTCAAAGTTACATAAACTTGTGTCAATGTCGTGTCTCCTGTACAGAAGTGAAAGTCTGGTGCACAGTTATTTATAATGTTTTAATGTATTATTAAGGATGCTTATTCAGTGCGAAGCTAGCACTAAAGAGGTAGTGGAAGGCTGCACAAACCAATCGAGAATACCGAGTAGCTAGTAAGGAGGGGATCAAGGCCGTAGATCCACAGCAGAGTAAACTGTGTGATTGATCGGCTGTTAAGAAGGAGCAGCAGTGAGAAAGAGAATCTAGCTCGGATCGGATTCCAAACCCTATGGAGTCCTGTCCCGAGGGGAGAAAAATGGAATCCCTAGAAAATGTCGAATAGAAAACAACGTACGGCATAATTGTTCGAATTACTACATACAGCCGAAATAGCCGAACAATTATGCCAGTGAACAAAGCTAGCAGTGGTTGCGGCTGTGTCCCCCGCACCCTTGTTCGCTGTAATGTGACAGGGAGTTGTGGCGGTGTCCCCCGCTCTGTGATAAATAAAGACATTAAAAAAAAGTTATGCGACCCCAGCAAAAACTCACCTTTTCCAAACCCCTGACTGTTCGCGACCAGGATTGATGCTTATTGCTTATCAGTATTTTGTATCGCACTTTGCTTTTAAAATGTACAGCGCTTTGGTTAAAAGCGCTGTATAAAATACAAATATAAAATAAAAGAATAAAAATAAAAAAAGACCTCTGTGGCACCGGTTCACATCCACGTAAGTGGAAGGAACTGGTCTTGCAGCGAGACAGGGGAGTCAGGAGCACACAACGAAGTGTGTCCCCGTAAGGTAATTAAGAGGGGTGGAGTGGGGGGGGGAATTAGGGAGGATTTGTGAGGGAGACGGACCAATGTGAAAATAGCGAAAGAGAAATACGCGTAAATAAACTCTGGTGTTTCCACCTGCTGACTTTTCCCTTTCGACATTTTCACGTATATCCGAGAAAAATACTTATTGCGTGGAAGGAATTGTGACTGTGATAAACAATGGTTTGTGCTGCTGAAAATTGGGTAAACTAGACCAAGTCAGAGGCATGACCGCGTCAATGCTTCAAGAAAACTGTATAACCAGTATTGCAGAAGAAAATAACAAGAGGAAGGGACTAGGTGGAACACAAAGTAAAATACATTAAGAGAAAACGGGGTTCCCTGCAAGCAGCTCCTGGAAGGGCGGGAGCGATGATTAATGCCGCCCCATGAACATTTCTATTTTGGTGCCTCCCCTAAAAACTGCGTCTTTGGGATCCGATTCTCACAGTATTTGGTGACGGATTCTCAAACAATCCTCGAAGAGCCTATCACTGTGAAATGTGGTCAAAAAAATTCTAATGACTTTCTCTCCTTGCTTGGAGGTAGAAATGAAAGTAGAAGAGCAGTGGTTCGCACCACTGCTCTCCCGCTTCCAAGAACGTGCATGAAAGGCCCAGAAATGAATCTCGCATGCATTGCGTCTTCCCCTGCGCCGGGTCCAAATAGGCGCAGGGGAAGGTCTTTGATTTATGATGAGACTTGAAATGCACAAAAAGGCCCCCTTATTTGTGCAAATGTGCAAAGGGAGTGGAAAGGGGTATCTGAATAGGTGCATGAAGGATGTGCACCTTTGGATGCCCTTTGTGGATTTGGGTGCAACTTTTTTGGGTGTAAGAGTTACGCAAGAGCATCTTATCACTTCCACGAAAAAAGGTTTGAGAATCTGGCCTTTGAAGTTTTTAGGAGCAGATGGAGCTTGCTGTTGCCTCAGTGCAGGTGGTTAGCAACAGCCCTGGACTACACAGTTCAAAGTGTAGACTGTAGGCTGGGGAGAGGGTGCAGCTCCCTCTAGGGGGAAAAAATAGCATGTCAACAGAGGAGTTCCGGCATTCTGGAATCTGGACTCCTTGCAGGTCGTCCTGGAGAAAGTCATGCAATCTCACAAAGGGCAGCCACGTGTCAATGTGTCTCCATGTACATCTGGTAACATCGCTAATTCAGGATCGCAAATTAACAAGGGGGGTCCTGGGAGTCTCTCTGCCAGACATTAGTCCTGGTTGCGAGAGACTTACCCAGAGTCTTTAGCTCACAATCTTTCACAGAGAAGAAATATCCCAAGCATATTAGTCTTTGTCCTGCCCTGAGGCAGTCCAGCACCGAAATGCTAGGCAATTCTCCTCTGAACAAGAGTACCAACAGCATCCCCAGACACGTGTTTTAGTCTGGTTGGACCTCATCAGTAGGGCGGAGCTGTGCCTCTCTAAGAATAGTGAGCAAGGGGTCCACGTCTGGATTCCACTAGTAAGTTAGGGTGAGACCCAAAGTTACTTAAATATGCAAATTAACAATGGGTTCTTGGGAGTCCCTCTGCCAGACATTCAGGATTGCAGACAAGCTCTTTTAGAGATCCTGACAAACTTTTATGTTTGCCAAGCAGTGCGGTTCCTTCTCAAGAGTTCAACGGCACACCAACAATATTCTTACAGCAGCAAGCTTAGATCATTTGAAACCTTGTAGCATCTTCAGAAGGGGAAGTAGAGGAAAGAAGTTGTACTTTTGTGAAAAGCTCTATCTGACTTTAAGCCAATTATAAAACAAGGTGGGCTGGGACATTGTCATCCTTTGATATGCAAGGTGGTAGAGCCAAAAACAACTCTGAAAAAATCCACTGTAATGCATCACTAAAAGAAACAAGATGACGGCTTGGCCTCAGTGATACAATTGTCTACACTTCATCCATAAATGCCTTCTGTAGAACGTTGTCGATAAGTAGCACAGATGTTATCAGGGAGAACATTGGTTACCATTTGGATATTTATGCCCTGAGAAAGGGATTACATATATGTATGAAAGCCCTGAGAAAGCACAGTGACAAAGCGTGTCAGCCTTATGTCACACTTGTTCACTTGCAGATTTGCGCACTCACACATTTGGGCACTCCTACATTTGCAAATGTGTATGTTTGCCCACATGCACATTTGCACACTTGCATATATTAAGTTGCACATTTGCACACTCACAATGTGCACATTGTGATGGCGGAAATGCATGAATTGGAGGGACAAGGCCTTCATGTTCTTGTCCTATAGTCCTTTTTCATTTGTGTTCTGTATTGTTTTCTTCCCAGGAGTCCATGTGGGACTCCTTGTAGTGCAGCTCTTCCTGTTTTTGGTTTGATGTACAGACCCATGGGATACCCTTATGGCACCCAACGGTGGGGGTACAACCCTGTGCCCCTAGTGTATGTTTTGGGGCTCCTGTGTGTGGCCCACGGAGTAGGGCAGCTTCATGCTGAATTTGACAGGTGCTCTGAGTATCCTCCATTTTGGGATACCCAGGCCCTGCCATTGGAATCAGTTGATTCCTGATAGGAAACAAGATGGCCCCGGTGGCCTCTTGATTTCTATTGCCTGTTACCTTGTTTTCCCAAAGTCCTGGGAAGCCCTGACTCTGTCCCTTCCCCCTGACTGGCTGTTGGGTGGAAATTCCATACATGGGGCCTCATTACGACCCAGGCGGTAAGTTACCGCCTGGGCCGTGACTTTACCACCATGGCGTAAACTACGTTTACGCCATGGTGGTTGGCGGACTTACCGCCCCATTCCGACCTAGGCGGGGCGGTAAGTCCCCAATCCCCATTTACCCTTCCCCATTCCCATTTTTGCCCCATAGGGCATAATGGGAGTGGGGAAGGCGCTAATTACGCCACCGTAAATTACGGTGGCGTAATTAGCACCATGGTCCCTTAGCGCCATGGATTTTAACGCCTGCAAAAAGCAGGTGTTAAAAGCACCATGGCACTAGGGGACCTCGTAATCAGGCGGTAAGGGTCGGCGCTGTTTACGGCGCCGTAAACCCCTTACCGCCTGAGTTGTAATGAGGCCCATGGTGTTATTGTGAAGTCCAGGCCAGACTGGCTGGAGCCTTCAAGTGACTGTATGTTGTGGGTACACCCTGTGGGTGGGACCTGGGTGAATGGAGCGTGTGACCAATATACACTTCTTGTTGTGGATGTCTGTTTTCTGGTGTTTGACACAATGACTGAGACAGCCCTGCCCGAAACTGGTATGAATGCAGTGTGTAGTGTTGAATGACAGGGTACTTGTCCCAATACACATTCCTTGTTGTGAGTGTCTTAGAGGGAGGAGAATGGCCTGAATGTACTGCATGCCTGATTGGCTGACTGACTGTTGAATGCCCTTCTTAGTGATTGTTTGCCTGATTGTGACCCAGCACTGTGAATGGGAGATCAACTAGTATATCCGGGGGCCTCTCACTGCTAGAAATCATTCAGAAGCTGAAGATGAAACTGACACTTGATCTCGAAGCCGAGCCTGAAGAAGAAGGTTGAATGCTGTTGTCTCCCTTCACCAAAATCTGAAAGCCGAAAGCTGTCAAGACTGATCCAAGAGAGAACCTGGTTAGGCACCTTCTTCCCATGCTCCGAGGGACCATCGAGCACTGCTAACCTTCGCCGAAGCTCCCTGGAAGTCAGACCCTCGACAGGCTGCCGACCGGAGATGGGGACCGCTGAGGAGAATGAAGATAAGCACCGGACATTCCATCCATCGTCGTCGACCAGGGTTCACAGGTTTGCTATAACCGCTGGAGGCCCGTCGAAGCCGTGTTGCCCAGAAGAGGGGACCGCTTCATGCCGTAGCATCGACAACCAGAGCGGCAATGCTCCTTTGCCTAAGACTTTTTATTCACGGACATGCTTGTCAGCACCGCCGCCTGCCTTATCCCGCCGGAGAAGGCCAGGCCATCAATGTGCCGAGGAGCATCTGCCGGTGGGTTTCCCACCACCCAAAGATCGTGGAGACACCAGACGACTCGATGCCCTTGCTGGGCCACAGTTCTTCACAAACTCTTTGCTGTCCTGAACTATCGACATCGAGGTGCCCTGCACGCCTCTCCTTTGCAGGACGTCTTCGCCTCGTCGTCAACGGTCAATGCTGGGACCGAAGCAGCCGCCTCAATGCCGAGTTCACTTTCTTCGAGTGATCTCGACGATCCGTGGCTCTTGCTTTAAAGGGAGCCGCTCAAGAAGGATCCATCGATGACCCATCGCGGAACTCTGCTATTCCAGGTACATTGGGGTCATAAAAACATTGTAGAAGGAAATAAGACTAATTGAACAATATATGGACTGTGCTTGTGATATATCTTTATTTTACAAGATGCCCAGGTGGGGGGATCTCCACACAGAACTGTGTCTAATGGCAGAGGCCAGTATTCTGCCAATTGTTCTAACCAACTGCTTTCCCTCCTATATCTACTGTTGGTTATCTTTTTTAAGTGATTTGTGTGACAGTTATTGTGATTGTGTACATAATCTTGAACCTTAATTATATAAAGACTGTGTTTTAACTAACACAGTGTGTGGACATTCCTTTGTTGGTGCTTGGGGACTACACTGTACTTAAGAACCAGCCTGCATCAACTCCTAAGAAGCTAGGCCTTGATTGCTCGTCCATTTCTACCAACAATAGAGAATCTTGGCTGGGGTCCTCTGTGCCTCTCCTCTACCACATAGAAAGCAGAAGTACAGACACCCCCTCCAGTCTTTACACACTTCCCATCACTCAGTGTGACAAATTTGACCATCCACACGGGGAGTGTGTGCTTGCCTGGGCTTTTTTGATATTTGGATAATGAAAATGAATGATGGGAGATCAACCTCTGAAAATGTGTGAGGCCATTCTGCACACATTTTCTCTGCTCGCTGCACAAAATGGGCCTCATTACGACTCAGGCGGTAAGGGTTTTACGGCGGCGTAAACAGCGCCGACCCTTACCGCCTGAGTACGAGGTCCCTTAGCACCATGGCGGATTTAACACCTGCTTTTAGCAGGTGTTAAAATCCATGGCGCTAAGGGACCATGGAGTTAATTACGCCACCGTAATTTACGGTGGCGTAATTAACGCCTTCCCCACTCCCATTATGCCCTATGGGGCAAAAATGGGAATGGGGAAGGGTAAATGGGGATTGGGGACTTACCGCCCCGCCAACCTCGGAATGGGGCGGTAAGTCCGCCAACCACCATGGCGTAAACGTAATTTACACCATGGTGGTAAAGTCACGGCCCAGGCGGTAACTTACTGCCTGGGTCGTAATGAGGCCCATAGTCCTGTGTACTCAGGGAGGGTACAGCCTGAAGGGACCGTCCTCCCCCTGTTATGTTCAGATGGAATGTGACAGCCACAGGTAAACCAAAGCATCTCAAGAACGGGGAAGTGACATGGACAGCCTAATTAAAATATCAAAGGCTTGATGGATCTGCTTTCCTAGGGTTTAGCTTGGCTGGTGGCAGTGCATACTAAAGAGAGGTCTGTGAGGCAAGCCTGGTGAAGGGGTTTGGTCGCCAAACTGACAACAGAAAGGCGGGGCTAACACCTTTTTTTATGCAATGATTCGACTTGAAGCTAGTTCCCACCCCTCTGTATGAAAGGCAGTGAATGGCATGTATGGGTCCATTAGTTACCATAGGCAAACTATGCAGAGCGGACCACTTTCAGAGGGGAGAAGTATGTGATTTGAGGGAGACAGGAAGTCTGCTCTCATCACAAACTTCAAGGGAGACCTGCGCTTTAATCAAGAGTCACAGAGGGCTCAGTTAACCAGAGAGACACTTTAATCTACAACATACAAGATGATGGGTGGGACTTAGGTATATGTTGTCACCCCTTACCTTTACTGTTGCAAAGCACTATAGTCCTGACCTCATGCATAACAGAAGATTGTTGGTGGGGGCCCAGGATTCGTTCATTAAGGTAGGCTTAGACTGCACCAATCTTCTGGGGTCCATTGGGCTTTAAAAGGCAACTGAACCCCTCACTTAGCAGATCATCCAACGACTTTGAAAGGAGTAAGAAGAAGGACTCATTTGGACCTGGGCTGAAGGTAGAGTCTACCTTTCATCTTCCGCCAGTGAAGGAAGGTCAGGATTTCCAAGAGGGAAACAAGATACCTTCCCTTAAACATCTCCCAGGGAACAGAGTGAGATACCGGACTCAGAGGACCCGCCCAGCAGCTCCAGAAATGGTACCCAGCCAGTACACACTGTGACCCTTCTAGGTTCTTCCAAGAAAGGTTATTAGGTGGGAAGTGCCCGAGAGTATCTGAACTAAGGAGAAGGCCATTGCCTGAAAACCCTCCCCTAAGCTTTGGGACACCAGTCGTGCGAAGAAGCCAGGAAGAGGGCCACGCAAGCATCAACTAGCGTCCATCTTTTAAAGGGATTTTCGAGACAGTCGGGTCCTCTAATCGCAACCAGCTGCACCAGTGACTTGACACGCCACAGTCGCCAGAGCCATCTGAGACACCTCGACCAGTGTTTCAGATCGACCAACCAGCACTGAGACAACGATTCTTGACCCTGAACTGCTATGTAGGCCAGCCTGCAGCTATCTGTCCAGCCTGCAGCCATCCATCCAGCCTGCAGCTGTCCGTCCAGCCTGCAGCTGTCCGTCCAGCCTCGCTTGCCCAACTGCCTGCTGCCTGATACCCGCAGCTTTCTCCCATCTCAAACTTTTTCTCAGGAGCTGAAAGGTCCCTTGGAACTGCCTCAATGCTGTCAAGCATCAAGATCTTCTTAGGCACCAGGTACATTGTGGTTCTGACCCCCTGGTCCTTCTCCGAAGGCCCTTAGAAACAGTTATGACCCTTTGCCCCTTAGTGCTGAAACCAAATAATCTTGAACAGTAAGACTGATTACTTTATCAACTACCCTCTTGTCAGTATCCAGAGTGCATCCCTTTCCTTTGTGAAACTATCTGTCCTCTGTCTTCCTTTACAGGATGGGTTGTATTGTGTAGTGTGCTAGAACTGTCTGTTGTAGTAATAATAAAGTAGATATTTTTATACAACCGTGACTTTACAGTCCCTTTTATCATTGGGTAATAATTGTATTTTCGCTGTGTTACAACTAACGAACGATCCACAACCTTGCAGGGATAAGCCTGTCGTTCCGTCCATGTTACCAAACTGATCAACGAGGTTTATAATTGACTCGTGTTCCAACCTGTTTGAATCCCTTCTGGTGTACTAGAGGTGTAGGGTTGATTGATGGTTTTGAAACCAATATTCATCCCTGGACCACTGGTGCCCCGGAAGTTGATTCGTCACACTCACACATTTGCACAATTACATATTTGGGCGCACACACTCACACATTTGCATACTCTCACATTAGCATTCTAGATTAACTGCTGCCCAACTGTACAAATTGCTTGCCATAGTTGAATTTTTCACCCAACTTTAGCTCTTCTGCCATTGTATTTTGCCACTTATCACTGTATCCATTGTTTGCACCAGTTGCATTCTTTCACCTACTTGAATTGTTGCCCCACCCACTTTATTTTGTTCCTTAGCATCTTACATTGTTTGCCCGCAGTATGAATTGTGTGCCCCAACACTAATACTCCCTTCATCATGATCAACCGCACTGTACGCAGACATTATACTGCTTGAACATGGGCATTTAAAATCCCCCTACAGCCTTACAGACATCAAACAGAACTCTACTCCTCTACAACCAACTTACATATAAACGCCTCTGCCAATGCACCCTGGCACTGCATGCACACAAGCCACCCATCCCCACGCAAATGCCTATGCATAAGGCACAGACAACACAGCAACCGGGTACTCCTGAACTACACGAATTAACACACAAGGAAAGTTATCCTGCACTCCCCCTCTCTCGCTAATATCCTAGCCCATCACGGATTTGTGCCGAATTAGTTTTATTTTTCTTTGCACAATTATATGTGGGGGGAGACCCCCGCACTCCCCCACATACTCCCCTTACATAATTAACTTGACTAAGCCACCCCTCCACATATAATTGCTGCAAACCTCCCCAAAAACCTTCGTCATTTCGGCATTCGGTATTTTAGTGAGCTCAGAAATTGACTGACGCCACCCATCACTCCTTTCGGATCCGCCAGAGCACTTGGAGGCCATGCCAACGGCAGCGGTTCATGGCATAATTCCCATGGGCAGAACCTTTGACATAACAAAGCTCTGCTCAATTGCAGTGATCCCCTGAAGGGACTGTTCAGATGGGCGTAATTTTAGGGGGGGGAAGATGTGTTTGTCCCCCCTAACTTTTATGGCCCACCATTTTGTCCCCATTCATTTGGCTTGGACACCTTTTCTTCAGATGTCATGTCCCCCCAACATTTTTAGCAAAGTTACTCCACTGACTGTTCAGACTTGCCTTTCCATGGATCCTCATAGTTCCGTGGAGGAAAAGGCAAGCTATGAGGCTACAGCGGACCACCCATGTGATGCCCAGTGAGGATTAATAATGAGTGTACTTATGAACAGTGGTCAAAGTGTACGAAAATAAGTAGTGGAACTATGTTCCCTGCTAGCACCCGCTCCCCACAAACCCCATCATCACGCCTCCTCCCACACACAATACAAACCCCCAAACACATGATCCTGCTGTTTAAGGGAACGCTCAGTGCAGTGCACTGAAAGTGCAAGTTTTAACTTCTTCCTGCACTGTTATTTTAAAACGAAACGGTTTCTTTATACAATAAAAGTATAGGAGCAGAAAAACGTAATTAAAAAAAGTAGAGGAGCACCGCCCCCAACTGCTCCTGCTCACTCCGTCCCAGGGCTGGACTGGGAGCTAAAAAAAGGCCCTGGAAACAATTACTGGGGAGTTCAAAGTGGCCCCATATGACTAATTTTCAGCAAGCCCAATGCTTTTCCTATGAGAAAATTTGGAAATACGACAGAAAAGAGGCCCAGGGTGCAGAGGCCCACCAGGAAATCTCCAGAGTTCCCTGTAGGCCAGTCCACCCCTGCTCCAACCACTGCTTACATAGCTCTTCACAAAGGATTCAAGCCGCTAATAAGCACTGTAACAACAGGTGAAATGTTTACCCCTTTTGATGGCACTCAATGTATTGCCCTTGGAAGAATGAAGGGCAGAGTCGGCACTTCTGAAAGCTACATACTCAGCGATTTGATGGGAGCTATGGAGAACCCTCCCTTTCCTATGGAACCAAGGTGAGGTAATGCTTGAACCTTCGGAAATATAATCACATGAAGTCAGCACTGATGGTAGACCAGAAGTCCCGGTTTTGCCTGGACTGTCCTGGAATTGGACCCTCTGTCACCCCGCCCAGAGAGGTTTTTTTTTTTCAAAAACCATGTCATGGTTTTGAGGAAAGGGAAAATGAAGAAAAATGAGGTTGGTGCCAACAATTATAAACTAAATATACATCACAGTATTTTCACAACTTTGCCATCTGAGGATGGGCTTGAACTGCCAACCTTCTAGATACTATCAACATACATTCACTGTCTGTGCCACAGAGACTGGCTGAGAAATCAGTGGATATAGAAATGCATGTAATGTTAAACAGAGCAATGGCTACTTTTGTTAGTAACTTCTTACATCCACAGACAACCCTGCAATGTATATGCAGATACTTTGGAATGGGGGGTGAGGTGGGTCGGGTTAAAGGAGGGGTGGAGGTGGGCGTGGGCGTGGAGGGTTTGGTGTAGTTCCTCTTTTATGCTGCTGGCCAGCCCAGTTTTTTGCCTTGAAAATCTGGTCACCGTACTCATGGTGGTGTCAATGATCAAACTCAAAACACTGTGCGCTGCATATCCAAGCACTAATGGGTCACAGGCCCAGGGTGCTTGCAAACGAGCTGGGTTCATGCAATGAACCAGTTCCCCGCTGGTCAACCAACCAGGGTTCAAGAGAAGAAAACACAAAGGCAGGTGCTTGAGACTCATATGACCCCCCCCCCACCCCTCCAAACTGTGAGAGAAACCCAGCTATAAACTGTTAAGCTCAACTTGCACACAGGTCCCACAATGCATAGAATAGCAACTGAGGAATATTGAATGGGGTTGTGTGGGCTCAGACCTTGTACTGGGAAGGATTCTAAATTCCCGTAAACTGGCTGCTGAACTATCTCAGCGGTCCAGTGATTTCTCTACACAAATATGTGCTTAACCTGAAGGTTTGGGGTCAAACCTCTTGTCCTTCCTTCCAAGTCCCATAAAATGAGTGCTGTTGTGTTGCGTAATCATAGCAACTGTTGTCAGTGCTTAGGAATGAGTGAAATGGTAAAGTGTGCTATATAAGTGCAGTCATCTTTGTTAAGCGTTTTACCCTGTGGCCTAACCATGCACGGGAAGTGACGGTGACACACAGAGAAATATAAACTCTGGAGCAAATGGCAGTAGTACAGGATGAAACCTTTCATCATCATATAAATGTGACAGGTGGCCACGCCCCTTTAACCCAGAAGTCCTGCCCTGCCAAATGTTCAGTTCCCGAAGTGACATAATGGGGGTTAACCGGAAGTCCTGCCCTACCGGAAGTCCCTCCCTGGACATGCCATCATGGGGGTTACCCAGAAGTACCAACCTACCGCAAGTTCTATCCCGGAAGTCACATCATGGGGGATACCCGAAAGTCCCACCCTAGCGGAAACTCGACTCCGGAAGGGACATCATGGGGGTTACCCATAAGTGCCAACCTACTGGAAGTTCTATCCCGGAAGTGACATCATGGGGGTTACTCAGAAGTCCCACTGTACTGGAAGTCCTACTCGGGAAGCGATATAATGGGTGTAACCTGGAAGTCCCACACTACTGGAAATTTCACTCTGGAATTGACATTATGAGTGTAACCTGGAAGTTCCAACCTCTAGGTTGTGGGTAAATGCCATCAACATTTTGACCCAGTTGTAATCTGTGTGAAGCCCTGTTTGTGTATCATTTGCACCGGTTTATAGGGTGACAATATAATGCAGAAATGATGTCAGTGGGCCTCATTACGAGTCCGGCAGTAACCGCAGCGGTAAAACTGCCCGGTTACCGCCGGACTCGTATTACCATTCTGCCTCCGTGATTCCCGGAATTACCGGGGCATTACAACCCCGGTTTCCCGGGAATCACGGAGGAGGAATGGTGTTAATCCCCATTCCCTATGGGACTCAATGGGAATGGGGACCATGGAAACACCGGCAGCATCTCGTAATGCTGCTGGTGTTTCCTCGTCCGCCTACAGGCGGGTGGTGTTAAACCCGCCAGGTCAGACCTGGCGGGAACATCACCTGCCGCCTGCAGGAGTTGTGATCGCCCGGCATGGAAACAACGGTGGCGGCGGGTTTACCGCCACCATTTTTTCCATACCGGGCGATTTGTAATGAGGCCCAATGTTGTGCTCGAACCCTGCAGGTATGCCCCCAAGACCCCAGAAGTGTGTCACACCGTTTATATTGCGCCAGGCTGCTGGTAGATGATGCAGGCATTAAACTGTGACATTTGGGGGAGGTGTGAAGTAGGTAGTGCACTTTTGACCCTGATATATGCCATGGTGCGCCTGAGCGCTGTGCAGATGATGTGTTCACAGTGCCGCCTGTAGGTGTGGAGTCAAGGGTATATATACAGAAAGAACTCCGGAGAGATGTATACATCGCTCCTGAAGACCTGGTGCCTTCGATACCCTGAATCATGAAGCGCTACAGCTACTACTTTAAGAATACCTCAGGGAGCGATGACTTGAAAACAATTCAAAACTACTACATTCAGCCAAAAATAACCCCTGTAGCTGATGAGGAATCCCAACACCCTAATGCTATGGAGTACCAGGATGATCTGAGTCAGCAGCTTTGTATGATGAAGCGAGGTGATATGACACCACCTGTTTCTCCTATCAATGCTGCTGCTGAATACTGTGATGGTTTAGATGCAGTTATAACTGATGAAGATTACACAGATGCAGACTACATTGATATGAATGAGTCTATGAAGATTGTTAAAGTTCCCCTGCATGAGGACCTGAGTGTTCTGGAAGAGCTTTTTCCAGAGGCTGCCATGTCCTCAGAAGTAGAAACATGCAGCGATGAAGAGAAGCTGTTAATGGACGACGTTAATGCTACTGAGATGGAAGCGGATGGTCCTGACCTGTGCAATCTGGTATGTAACAAAGTGTGTGTGTGGGTGTTTGTAAACATTTGTTAAAAACACATATTCAATAGTTAAACTTCTTTTTTTTTTTGAATTGCAGAAAACAGCAGATAAAGTTGATGGCGGTGAGAGTCAGCGGTCTTCATTCAATAGCGTCAATTTTCTACTGCGTGTGCTGTTCAAAAATGATCGAAGATCCAGCAACCCAAAGCAGTTAATAAGTGTAAGAAATGTGTCTGCCTAAAATGCTTTGAAAGTTTTGATGAAGAAGAACATGAAACAATGACCTTTTTGGGGTCCTTAACTGTTCAGGTGTCTTCAATTGCAATTCTGTATTAGGAAACATGGACAAAGCTAACAGGTCTGGCTTGGTAGATGTTGAGGGTAAACGTGTATTGCCCTGTGGTAGTTTTACACAAACAATATCTTCTACATTTGCAAGCCCATACCTAGGGGCTTTGCCAGTGCCAGTGCTTGATTTATCATAAAATGTATGTGTTCATACCCCATATGCTGCCAATATCAATTGGAAAGAAAACATATCAGAAATCTCAAAATGTGATTAAGAAGCTGCTCCATTAGCAAATCAACTTCAGAAAGTTCAAAAGCAATTTATATTGAATCTGTCTCAGGGATTCCTGCCCCACCGAAAATGCAATGTAGTTTATTTACGGTTTACTTATGGTTCAAGTGATGGACTGTCCAAAATCTCCTGTCTCCCTCTAGACCTTTGGTTCTAACCATGTAAGACACCCACAGCTCTATACATACTGGAGCATGCTTGAACGCCTTTACCTTTGGAGGCATGGCCTCTGCTTTGTTGTTTACCATGCAGTTTATTGTTATTGATATTCACTGTGCCATCCAGTGCCAACCCTCTTCAATCCCAAATCCACGATACACTCCTGTCAAATCTACAAGAATAAGACTGCTATTCACGATGTAACAGGCTGCTCCGGTGTATGTTATGGTTTCTGGTCCCACAGAATATTTTAATCACAACCTCAATTTGGAATTTCGAAGAAGCAACAATAAAATGAACACTTTGAAATGTATATTTCTAAAAAGAAAAATACAAACCAAAACATAGGAAATCTTCTGCTACCAATGAAAGCCTATTTGGGTCTAGGATACTCCCTATATTGTAACTTGTTTGGAGAATTGTTGAGAATCAGAAGGAGCTGTAGTGGAGATCACACTTTTGGATTTTAAGCAGACGATCCCTCACACCTTTCAAAGCATGTTGCTATTCAGAGGCAGTACTTAGTTCAGTTTTACCTAAAGCATGTCAAATACTGAAGTTTACTTTGGAAGTTACGCAAAAGTCGGGGCTGTTGCAGTTACATTTTGTACTCCTTATATCAAACAAATTCATTAAATGTTGAAGACCCTTAATAATAATGTGGCAACTTTCACTTTTAAAGAAAGTCCTGGCTTCACAACTTGGCCTCATTGAAGTGTATGTTTTAGTGTTTGGTTTTATGTTTCTTCTGTTCCTTCATTCATAGCTCTTTTAAAAAGTGTTTCAGCTTGGACATTCAATAATACTTGCAATAGACTTGACAATTATGAACAGTACTAAGAGACCACAATCATTAAAGTTGTTGCCACATTTACCTGAGACCAGATTCCTCAGTCCATTAGAGCTGCTGACACAATGAACACCAACTTTGCTGTAAGACCTTGATCCTGGGAAGCAGCATGGAACTTGGGAACATTTGAGGGTTATTTTGGGGACATTGAGCAGAAAGGTACAGTCGACCCAGGGTGTGAGGACGGCGGCAGGTAGCCCCGGGGTTAATGCTCAGTCTGGACATTCCAATAGGGTTCTTGTTATATGATTGGTCCAGCAGGTGGACAAGATGTAGAAAACAGAGTAATGAGGAAAGGGATGAAGGACTGAATGGGAGTCGTCTCTGAGGCAACTGGGAACATCGTCCCGGGACGAGAAGACCATCCAAGGTATCTGCTATCTCATTCTTATTTGATAAGAAAGTTACTCGTCAGCTTTAGTTTCTCTTTAAAAGAAGGTGGTTCGGGTGGCAGAGGTTGGGTTGTTGGAGAAAGTTTGGAAAGGGACATGCTGCCGGATTTTGGATTGCATTGCACTGCATTAAACTGCATTAAACTGGCTCTGTTGCCTTACTTCTCTTTGGAAATCCATCATGTTGGATCAGTTTCTTCCACAGTCCAAAAGCCTGAATCACCTTCAAAAGAGTGGCTATTCTAAGACATAAACTATATCCTAACCTCCTTAATCTGCAATCTGGAAACCCCCCATCTTGCAACTAGACCCCATGGTTGTTACAGATCTGCACATGTAACGTGTGCAAACTAGCAAAAATCTGCAACTCAACATTCAAATGTGGAACATTTAAGGAGGCTTGAAATTCAAACATATATCAATTGCCTGTCAACATACTTCATACATCATTGATTGCATCTGTAATACGTTCTATGTAGGAAGTACTATTAGGCTTTGGAAAACAAGGCTAAAGGAACATGTTGGAGCAATAGGAAGTAAGGGGTTGAAAAATCCTCTTGCAGTACATTGGCATAAGCACCATTAAACTGAGATCCTTTGAAGATCTTTAGATCTTTTTTGGAATCCAACATGGAGCAGATCCACCAAGTGGAGGGAAATGCAGGCTAAGACTACGGCAAGAAGATGCTTGTTAAATTCACCAACTTAAATCAACAGATGAAGGAATCAATACTGATACAGAACTGTTTGTGTTTACTGGCAACTAATAGTTCCTTCTGTGACTTGTTCAATCCGTTTTCGCTGCCCTTTTTTACTTTTCTTCTCTTCTTCTTTCAGATAAGAGTATTCTTTGGGTGACATATTTATAATTATCTCGAAAAATATTGTGAGGAGTATGTTAATCTGACAAGATATGTTAACTACACAATTATTTTGTTAGACGTGGTAACCGGAAATGTGTGTATGACTAGCAAGCCATTTGAGTAATTACTTTTGTATTTTTTTTAAAAGATCATAGCCCTTATTTTCACAATTAGACTTAATGGAAATGTAGTTGATTGTATAAGAAATACCTATTTTTAGAACTTGTGTGACCATAAGACATGTTGCCTCAAATCAAATTGTCAGCAAGCCACTTCACCTTAAGATGACGGTATCTACCCAACTCGTAGGGGCCAACTCATTGCGACCATTAGTACATATCTTTCGTAGCATATAATTTGCAGCATTTTTAAGGTGGTTTGGGGGTTTATGGGGTTGGGGTATATTTTTAAAAAATGTGGGATGTTTGGGAAAAGGTAGGGGCGTAGAAAGGAAGCATTGGGGTGCCACCCGACCCCCAAGAAAATGCAGCGAAACATGCAGGAAAATTGTTGTGATGAGTTGGCCACCTATGAGTTATATCAGATCCAAGATGGTGCCGCCATTTTTCAAGGGTTTGGACTGAATACTTCCTCTGTGATCACAAAGGTACGTAAACCTTCTGTTTGGGTAATGACTAGATAATCACATGTAGACTGTATTGCATAGCCCATGTTTGGGCTTGGAAACTATTTTGTATGTATACCTGTTGGTAAAATCAGCATATTCACCTTTATACATGATACATTCTTGGCCTAGACCAGTCTTGACGTAAGCTTGGCAGCCCAGAATTAGCCCTCTGGAATTTGACCTGTGCTACAGACTTCTGAAGCAAATCCACCAAATTACCAGGATTGCCTGAAGATGTCCTCAAGCCCCTCATACATCCAACTCTAAACCATGTGTTATCTTTCCATCGAATTTACACTTGTATCCTCCTAGTAGAACATGGTGTGGTTTACCTGGATGGGGTCACGTGACACCAATTGACAGACAAGTCCAGTTTGCCATTGTGGTTGGGCACAAAATATAAATGCATTTCAGCATAATGCATAATGCTGATATGAGGCAAATAATCTGAGTATGTGGCATCTGATTTCAATACATATTAAATGGTGTTAGTGTCAGGACATATAATATGAATACATAACAAATGGTTGGACTATCTCGTACAATCTAGACAAATACTGCATTCTGAAGTGACTTGCTCATTCAAAATCACAAATAAATAGATAAATATACATGCAGAAAACTTGACATATGTTGTCAACCCCATAGCATACAATGGCAATGCCTGGCAAATGATGGGCGAGAGGACAATGTTTATATTCCATCTGATGCTGTAATCATTGTGGCCTGATATAAAAGTGCCAGAAAGGCACATGTTGTGTTCTTTATCCGAGAGTAGAATTTTCCAATCTTAATCAAATAAGGGAGCTGAAGTATCAAAGATACTTCCTTAACCATGTGCACTGGCAAGTGTTTGGGTAGAGAAACCTCACACGCCAACTCTTCAAATAACACTTTTCGTGCGGGTTTTGCTTTGAACAGTTTTTCCCCATTCGTTGATGAATATTGAGCACAGTTTGGTGAGGATAACGCTGTTACTTTGCATCAGAAGGTTACATGCAGAGTGATCGATGGGTCAACTCCATAGCTGAAAAAAATCCGACCACAAGATCTAATCCTTCCAAGACTCTGCAGCAAACGATCACTGACTGAGGTATCTCCGATGAGCAATGGTAAAGGCCATGCCAGAGCCACTCACCTTGTTCCCAAAGTATCCAGTCTCTCGAGAAAGAAATGTATGGGTGTCACGATCCCTTCCACGCACACACCAATACATCATGTGGTCAACAAGGCGCTCGCCCACCCCCCCCGTCTCACTCTTCCCTTTCTCCCTCCCTTCTCCGGGACTCATGTGGACTCTCACACGCTTTGCGAGCGCACCCGCGCCTGGTCCGTAACAAGACTGCTGTCAGGCTACGGCCATTTCTTCATTGGCAATTACCTTGGCGCCTGGGATCGCGAAGGGCTAGCATTGAGCTTCCGCGTCGCGGGACTGTAAGGTCACGTGATGCTCTTGCCGATCACGTGACTCAGCCGCACATCACGTGATCAGAAGCGCGAGTACTTAAACACGGAAACCCAGGTACTCGTTGCTTCACAGCTGTGCTCTGCATCCTGTTTGGCGTTACGTACCTTTGGATCACTGACTGCTCATGGAATCGACCTGGCCTGCTCTACTGGACTCTTCTTGGATCTACCCCTTTGGATTTGTTTGCATAGTGATATCCGGCTCTTGACCACGGACTGTTATTGGATTGCCTCCTGGATCTCCCTCTTGCACTATGGCTCTTTGGACTTCTTGTCTCATAGCCCCACAGTTCCTGCTAACAGGCGAACAACTGAGGACTACTCCTCTTGGGGTATTTCAGTCCACCTGGGTCCCGGACCTCTCCACTAGGTTCATTACCTCTTCCTTGACCCTGATTGGTAAGACCTTTCCGTTTTTCCTAAACACTGTGGTTACTGTTTATTGCTTGGTACTTAATCCGCATTTTCTTGCAGCAGCGTGGGGTCCCAAAGGTTTGCGGTCCCGGACTTGAACATCTTCGTCTGTGGCTTCAACGGCTGCACAGAGAGTGGCTTTAGGTTCTCTCTGTGCGGCATTTGGAGACGGAGGCCTCTTCTGCCTACACGACACTCAAGTCACAACAGACTGTGAAGCATATTGTCATGTAGGCAATGGAGGGGAACGCTGAAGACCCCATGATTGCTATAGTCCAAGCCATTACAGTGCTACGAGCCGATATGGCAGCAGCCAACACGGCTATCCATCAACGTCTCGACAACATACAAAGTGTCAGACGCCCTTTACCCCCAGATGCAGAATTCGGAGACACACCCCCTGTCTCCCAACCCGTTCCACCTCCCAATCTCCCACCTCAGAACCCCGTTCCCCTGAGAGATACCATGGGGATCCCAAGAAATTCAGGACCTTCCTAAACCAATGCAAGTTGCACTTTCTGTGCCAACCTCAGGCTTTCCCAGATTCCACCACGAAAGCAGCGTTCACCCTTTCCCATCTGGCTGGGATGGCCGCTGCATGGGCCAACCCCTTGTTGGAGAATGACAGCCCGGCCTTATATGACTTCGTTCTCCTCGTCACCGAGAGGTCCAGGGTTTTTGATGCTAGACAGAAGGTCCATTCTCGAGATCTGAAACTTCTGGATTTGTGTCTGTAACGCTCACCTGAATCCCTCGGAGGCGCAGGTCTGGGCTGGGGGTTCTCGGAGTCTTCTAGGGTCACGCGCAGGCCTCGAATGCCACCCTGGAAAGGCCCTTTCCTCACTGAGATCTTGATCTGAAGGGTGAGGTGTCTGCAATTATGAGAGCAAGGGGTTAATATGGATATATAAGCCTGACTGGGTAAGCTGCCTCCCCTTCTTGGTACTCCCAAGTAGTTCGTAGGCTAAATGTGCTCACCTTATGTAGGTGAAAGCGGAGCTCTCCATCCTGCGTCTGTACAGGGGCGCCGAAGCCAGTTACTTCACTGGTTAATTGTCCAGCCTCTTGGTTGCAGAGGATGAAGATTTGGAGCTAGGCCGTTGTTAGCAGCACGAACGGCCGTTGCTTGAATATGGAGGTCCGGAGAGCGATGGAATGGCGAAGGTATTGCAGGCAAGTAAGTAGAAAATGTCAATTCGAAGTTAAAAGCACTTCTTAATGTCTCTTTTCCTTTTTTCAGGTCGCAGAAGCAGCTCGGTAGAAAAATGGATGTCGAGGAATGCACCGAGGAGTGAGAAAGATGAGCGCTGCCCAAAACACGTGCGTATAGATGGAGTTTTGTATTTCTTAATGATGTCCTTTTGTTTTGCAGAGTAGCAGCGTCGGCGGAGGCGAGAAGAATGCAGCGCAGGTAAGGAAAGTTTCACGGAGGTTTACTAACCAATGTCTTTGCTTCCACAGGGTGCCGGAAAAAATGGAAAGCTGCAGCCCGTGGCTTGAGATGCACCGATGGACTGGGTAAGTGCTGCGCTGGTTTTTATCTCGTGCTAACCTGGTGTTCTTTTCCCTTTTCAGATGCTGCTGAAGACAAAGATGGTATTTCGGAAGGTAAGATTGCAGATTTTTCTTCCCCAGATGCAGAAGTTGAAGATTCTCTGGAGCTGACACGGTGAGCGTCCTGCTGCTATTGCAGAGTAACGCGAAGCACGTTGCTCTGATCGGGCGTGGTTTAAATAGCTTACTGGAGTGCTTAGGTGTCTCCTTCCACAGCAGCCTCGCCCAGGTAAGAAGTCCCAGCTTCCAGAATAGTTCCAGTATCCAGTCCCAGGGAGTGGTGCTGGCCACACCCAGAGGTAAAGTAGCTCCAGCCATGGATGGATGAGGATTTCATCCTGCAGGTGCGTGAGCAGCATGGTCTGCAGCAGGTAGGTCCACCCAAGCACCATTCCTTACATCATGAGCCCGGCACGTCCTGTGCCGGGACTGAGTCCCCTTATGAGCCTGGCGCCACTGGCGCCAGGACAAGGTCCATAAGGCCCCTATGGGAGCCGATGGGTGCCTGGAAATGAAGTTGTGACCCAGCTTCCGAGGCAGTTGGGCTAAACCTGACTCCTTGGAGGCTGCGGTCATGACAGCACCCCCCCTCAAGGCCCCTCCCAAGCTTGTCTTTTCCGGAGGTTTTGGCTTGTTGGGAAAAGCCCGATGAAATTTTCGGACTAGACGAGGTGCATGTACATATTCTGAGGGTTCCCAAGATCTCTCCTGGGGTCCATATCCCTTCCAATCAATCAAGTAGTATAGTTTTGATTTGGAAATTTTGGAGTCCAAGATGTCTCGAATTTCAAATTCGGATTCTCTGTCAACTTGGATTGGCTCAGGAGGTTTAGTCAAACGGGTTCCGGGTTGCACAGGTTTCAGGAGAGAAACATGGAAGACAGGATGTATCTTCATTCGAGTAGGTAATTCTAGTTTGACAGCCACTGGGTTAATCACGGCCGTGATCGAGTAGGGTCCTAAATATCTTGGGTTGAAGGTGCGTGGCCCTTTTAAAGATAAATGTTTAGTGGACAGCCAGACTTGATCTCCTTTTTGATATTGAGGAGCCTCTTTTCGATGTTGGTCTGCTCCTTTTTTGTATGATTCTTTAGCTCGTTGAAGATGAGCTGTGGCTTCTTTAAATGCTTGAGTTATCGTCGAATGCAGATGGTCAACAGCAGGTGTTCCGAGATCTTGAGGTGGGTCCAGATTTGAGGTTTGAGGATGACTTCCATACAGCAGGAAAAAAGGGTTTTTTCCCGTCCCAGAATGGATTGAATTATTGTAAGCGTATTCAGCAATCCAAAGGACATCCTTCCAAGTACCCTCGGATTGATGAAACATGCAGCACAGATATTGTTCTAAAGTTTGGTTAGTTCTCTCAGTTTGCCCGTCGGTTTGAGGGTGATGGCTGGTGGAAAGTCGTACATCAATTTGTGCTAAACGACAACAAAAAATGGGAAATAAATTGGCTCCCTCGGTCAGAGATTAGTACTGAAGGGAAACCGTGCAACCGGACAATGTTTTCAAGAAATTCTCGGGCTAGAATGGAAGCTGTAGGTAAACCCTTCAGTGGGATAAAATGAGCCATTTTTGAAAACCACAAGAAGCCACAAACTTTTTAACATCTTTCCTCCAAGATGGCCACCAAAAATGCCTTTTAATTTTCTCTGAGGTTTTGGCAACTCCAGGATGTCCTTCCATTAGAGAATCATGGTAGCAGGTGATGACCTGTTTTTGTAAGTCAACGCAGGGTAAGAATAGTCTTCCTTGGAAATACAATAGGTTCTGATCTATTGTAAAATCCTTTCCTTTCAATTGCCAATTCGATGAATCTTCGGGAGTTATGAGTTGATTGACCCTTGCTTTAATCTCTTTGAGGGATAGTGTGTTGATTGCTCCTAGTATCTTTTGTTCAGGAATTATTGGCACCGGCTCCAGATTAGCTGTAAGTTCGTCTACCCCATCCGGGAAAGGGCGTCTGCTTTTCCGTTCCTAACGCCTGGTCGATATGTGATTACAAAATCGAATTCTGCGAAGAATAAAGCCCAGCGTAGTTGCCTCGAAGATTGAGCTTTAGCTGACTTCAGGTACTGGAGGTTACGGTGATCCGTGATTACAGTTACTGTGTGCCGGGCTCCCAAAAGATAATGCCGCCAGGCCTTAAAGGCGGACTTAATTGCCAAGAGTTCTTTGTCCGTAATTGTGTAGTTGATCTCAGGAGCCGAAAATTTGCGAGACCAAAAGGCTACAGGGTGTAACTGGTGCGTTTCGGGGTCTCTTTGTGACAGCACCGCCCCCATTGCAAGACTGGAAGCGTCTGTCTCGACGATGTAGGGAAGTTCTGGACGGGGATGCCTTAAGACTGGAGCAGAGATAAATTTGGCTTTTAATTCTTGGAAGGCTTGTTCGGCTTCTGGAGTCCACTCGAATTTTTTATTCTTTTTCAGAAGAGCCGTGATAGGTTGGACTACCCGAGAGAATTCAGGAATGAACCTTCGGCAAAAATTAGCGAAGCCCAGCATGCTCTGTACACCTTTCACAGAAGTTGGGGAAGGCCATTTGGTGATAGCATCCACTTTTCTTGAGTCCATGTGAACTCCGTTGGGTGACAAGATGAACCCTAAAAATTCCACTTCCTTTGCATGAAAGGTGCACTTCTCCAGTTTAGCAAACAAGCGGTGTTGGCGAAGTCTCTGTAAAACCGCTGTGACGTGTCTACGATGATCAGTTTCTGAGGCTGAGTATACCAGGATGTCGTCATATAAACGACTACGCACATATCAATAAGTTCTCTGAGGACATCATTCATGAAAAACTGGAAAGCGGCCGGTGCGTTATATAGTCCGAAGGGCATTACTTGATACTCAAATAATCCATATTTAGTGCGAAAGGCCGTCTTCCATTCGTCGCCCTCCTTAATGCGTACCAAATGGTAAGCTCCTCTGAGGTCTAACTTTGTGTATATGCAGGCGCCTTTTACCTGGTCCAATAATTCAGGAATCAAGGGCAACGGATATCGGTTTTTGACTGTAATCTGGTTCAGGGCGCGATAATCGATACAAGTTCTTAGGTCACCTTCCTTTTTCGGGACGAAGAACAAAGCTGAGGAAGCCGGGGATTTCGAGGGGCGGATGAATCCGTTAGCCAAGTACTGGTCCAAGTATTGCCTGAGATGGAGGTTTTCTGGTTCAGTGAGGGCATATATTCTACTGCACGGAGGGGTGGACCCAGGTATTAGGTCTATCTGGCAGTCGTATGACCGATGCGGAGGCAGGGTGTTGGCTTGATCTTTCTGAAAGACGTCGCTGAACTCTTGGTATTCCAGAGGTAATCGGGGGTCCTCGGAAGTGATGGCTGCTAGCTTGATTTCGGGCTGAGGATAACAGGTTGAAGCGCATTCTGGAAACCGAATTACCTTGGCTCGCCAGTCTATCTGAGGATTGTGCTTTTCCAACCAAGGCATTCCCAGAATCACCTGAAACTGCGGGGCCTTGATTACATCAAACACGATCTTCTCCCGATGTCCGTCTTGACATAACAACGTTACCTCCATGGTGGTATGAGAAACTGGTCCGGAAGCTATTTCAGTACCATCCACTGTAGTGATTACGTCCTTTACCATCTTGGGACGTAGGGGAAGATCCATCCTGATAGCCAATTCTTGGTCCACATAATTACCGATTGCTCCGCTATCAATGTATACTTTGATAGCATGCATGCGATCTGGTCTATTGGGACTTATGAGGACCATAGGCATTACCAAATGCGAGGTCAAGGAACTGGTTTTAATGCTCGGCAAGCGGACCTCTACACTTGTCGGGCGAGGTCGTTTCCCGATTCCAGTTTCTCAGCATTTTTATCAGAAACTCCTACGGTCTTCTTGACCGGTTTCACTGAGCAATCACAAAGGAAATGTCCAGAATTCCCACAGTATAGGCACAGCTGTAATTGCCTTCTTCTTTCCCGTTCTTTCTGAGTTAATGGTCCTTTTACTACTCCTATTTGCATTGGTTCCACGGAGTCATTCCCTTTAGCGGAGCTCTGAGGTCTTGAAAGTACCCGGGTTTCAAATCTGGATCGATCGGTCTTCCTGTTCTGTAGCCGATGATCTAATTGGACTACTAGGTCGATATAATCTGAACAGTCTTGCGGCGGATTAACCACCTGTGCTAAAACGTCTTTAAGTTCCCCACGTAGACCTCTGTAGAAGAGCGTGATTCTCTTATCTTCAGGCCACCTGGTCTCAACCACCAGTCTATTAAAGG
This sequence comes from Ambystoma mexicanum, assembly GCF_040938575.1. Taxonomy (NCBI): domain Eukaryota; kingdom Metazoa; phylum Chordata; class Amphibia; order Caudata; family Ambystomatidae; genus Ambystoma; species Ambystoma mexicanum. Next base: position 607,790,051 of record NC_090938.1, on the reverse strand, counting down.
ACGCTATGTAAGCGAGGAGATCCTGATTACTGTCGAGGCGAGTTCCGTTCCACGCAGAAGCAGCACAAACTCCTACCTCCCCTTGGCGGTCTTGGCGCCTGGATTAGGCAAACGCAGGTCACCGCGACCCCCACGGGGAAAGAGGGTTGGGGTCCTTGGATTGGATGGGTAGAGGGTTATTAGGTACACCGGGTTGAGGTTTAGGGAGCGGTTATGGATAGGCAGGGGATTTCTAGGAAAAGCATGCTCCTTTGCTCTGTCCTCGGCTAGCTGTTACATAGGCGAGGTATTGCAGCCTTCACGGCTTCTTCCACATCACATGCATACCCTCATACATGCGTTACCCTTTCTGAGACCAAAACATGCATTCAACATTCATGCATGCGTTACCCACTTGGTGTTGCAGCCCCACACTCTGTTATAATCAGCACAGAGGTGGAATTCGAGTTGCAGGTTAGAAACAATAACACAACAGGTAATAGTCAGTGTCTCCAGTTGTTCATAAAAATAAAACTAAACACTGAATTGAGCACTCCTGCGCGTGCACAACAAGACCGACTGTGTTCATGCATAGACAAAATAACTTATTGGCACTTAGCTCTGGCTTCGCCAAGCGTCCTGCTCCCTGGTGGGTTGGACAGATTCTGTAGACTGCTAGGGCTGAGGCGTAGGCTGCTATGGCTGAGGCGTTTCCGTTCCTGACACACATAAAAAGGAAACTGTTAGCGCGTGCCCCCCAGAAGTGTGTAGATCCTATCTCCCAATCAGCTCAAACAATGCCCGCAACTGGTGAGCATAACGTAGCATGCAGTTAGGAGTTAGTATGGTGAAGCGTTCCGCTATTCATTCGTGGTCGCTTCCCAGAAGTTAGTATTCAAAACTGGTCAGAAACCCGCTCCGGAAAACTTCCGTAGCAGTGATACTAGAGCGGCACTTATCTCATGAGGCGCGGGGCCAAGGACGGTGTTTTTCCGGCGAGGACGGGCCCCGCGAGAGAGGTTTTGCTGGAGCTCAGCTGACTGCGTCCTGTCCGATGCAATCTCAAGCGCGAACAAGCGTTCGCGGGTTGCGCATGCGCGGTAGCTCGCTTGCGCATGCGCGATGCCTTGGGCGTGGGCTTGGGCGTTGCCTGGGCCTTTTGCAGGTCCCGTGTGCCTGGCTTGTTCCTCCAGAGAGTCGGCTGGGCAGCTGGAGCTGTGGTCCTATGCCCGGAGGCTGCTGGGATTTGAAGTCCTGCTACAAGCCTCTTCCTGCTTCTAATTGTCCTGCTTTTACACCAAGCACACCTGCAACCTGGACACAAATGACATCTACTTAATGGCTTACCCACACCTGTTCCAGCAGCAACTTTATGCTTTCCTTTATTAGTGTTTGCCTTTACGACAGTACACCCCCTCCCCACCGAAGGGCCTGGCTTAGAGGGGTGGTTGCGATGGAACAGGCGCATGAGCCGCGGAGCATGCACATTAGAGGCAGGTTCCCATGATCTATCTTCGGGGCCAAAACCCACCCAATCTATGAAGTAAAACAACTGGCCTCCCCGTATTCGTGAATTAAGTATTGCCTTCACCTCATATTCTGGAAACCCCTCGACTACAATGGGTGGTGGTCTTTGCATTCGTATGTGAGGGGCTGCAGGCTTCAAGAGAGCCACATGAAAAACAGGGTGGACCTTCATGTGGGAAGGCAAATGCAGTCGCATAGCCACTGGGTTTACAACTTGTGTGATGCAGAATGGGCCAATAAAACAAGGTTTTAGCTTTTGTGGGCCTGCTATACGTAAATGCTTGGTTGAAAGCCACACCTTATCACCTATTTGATAGTCTGGGCTGGCTCGACGCTTTTTATCAGCATATTGTTTGTTCGTGATTTTAGCTTTTATCAAATTTTGATGAGCCTTTTTCCAAGTTTCTGTTAACAAGTTTATTCTTGTCTGCACTGATGGTAAAGTATCTGGAAGTACTGCGGTAGACGGTTGCACATGTGGATTATACCCATATGTTGCGAAGAACGGTGAGTACCCAGTGGCAGTATGTTGTGCGTTGTTGTATGCTAGTTCTGCAAGCCACAGGGTGTCCAGCCAACTTTGTTCTGCCCCATGTGTAAAACAACGAAGATACTGTTCGAGAGTTTGATTCAAGCGCTCGGTCTGTCCGTCTGTTTCGGGATGGTAACTGCTGGACAACTGTAACTGTATACCAATCTTTTTACAGAAGAGACGCCAGAATTGGGACGTAAACTGAGACCCCCGATCCGAGATGATGTGTTGTGGTACTCCATGCAATCGAACTATGTGCTGCAAGAACAAGTCTGCAAACTCACCCGCAGACGGTAGGCCTTGACAAGGAACAAAGTGAGCGAGTTTAGTGAATGAGTCTATTACCGTTAGTATGGTTGTGTAATTCCGATCCGGAGGCAATTCCACAATAAAGTCCAGTGACACGGTATGCCATGGCTGACATGGTGTTGGTAGAGGTCTAAGCAGACCCATGGGTTTCTTATGATCTGTCTTGTTCCGGGCACACACTTCGCATTGTGTTACATATTCTCGAACTTCCTTATGAAGGTTTGGCCACCAGTAATGTCGTTGAATCAATTCCTGAGTTTTATTAATGCCTGGATGTCCCGCTAATGGCGAATCATGGCACCAGTTGAGTGCTTGGGTTCGCAGTTTTTGCGTTGGTAAATACACGACCTTACCTTGATACGGTACCCCTTCTTTCAATTGTCGTTCCTGTGTCGGATCTTCCCACTGGAGCAATTCCTGTGCCGTCATTGCATCACCGATTTGTTCCAATAAAGTATTGGTTGTACCTCCTATGAATTTAGTTGAGGGTACTATAGGTTTTGCTTCCACATCAGTGTTAGGGCAGCTTGGTGGCTCTGGATACCTAGATAACAGGTCCGCTTTCTTATTCTCTTGACCTGGGCGGTATGTTACCACGAAATCAAAGTCCGCGAAGTACATGGCCCACCGTAGTTGACGTGGGGTAAGGGCTCGTGCGGATTTTAAGAATTGAAGGTTACGATGATCCGTTAGTACGGTTATTGTATGCCTTGCTCCCAACAAATAGTGTCTCCATTCCGCAAAGGCGGCTTTGATAGCAAGTAGTTCACGGTCAGCGATGGTGTAGTTCTGTTCTGCAGAATTGAGTTTTCTTGAATAGTAGGCTACCGGATGTAATTGTCCAGACTGGTCCCGTTGTGACAATATAGCCCCCAATGCGTAACTCGAAGCGTCTGTTTCCACCAAAAAAGGCAACGTGGGATCTGGATGGAGAAGAACAGGCGCTGAAGTAAACGCTTCTTTCAATTGTTGAAAACTGTGTTCCGCCTCCGGCCCCCACACAAATGGTTTTCCTTTCCTCAGCAATCGGGTGATGGCTAAGCTTTTTTGCGCGAATCCCTGGATAAATCTTCGATAAAAGTTCGCGAACCACAGTACGGATTGCACTTCTTTGACGTTTCGTGGGGCCGGCCAATCCAGGATTGCTTGTACTTTATGCGAATCCATCTTGACTCCGTCGGGTGATAGAATGAACCCGAGAAACTCCACCGTAGTACAATGAAACGTACATTTTTCCAATTTGGCGTATAGATGGTGCTCACGCAAACGTTGTAATACAGATTTCACATGGTCTATGTGTTCCAGTTCGTTACGGGAGTAAATCAGGATATCGTCGATGTAGACCACGACGAAGATATCTAGAAATCCCTGCAGAACCTCATCCAGAAAATGTTGAAAGGCAGCGGGTGCGTTACAGAGACCGAATGGCATGACCTGATATTCATAGAGTCCGAACTTCGTCCTAAAGGCGGTCTTCCATTCATCTCCTTGACGCACCCGCACCAGATGCTAGGCCCCGCGTAGGTCCAGTTTTGTGTAGATTGTCGCTCCACGTACTTGGTCCAATAAGACTGGTATCAGGGGGAGTGGGTATCGATTCTTAATCGTGATCCGATTTATTGCCCTATAATCTATGCACGTCCTAAGGTCTCCGGTCTTCTTCGGGATGAAGAATAATGGCGAGGAGACTGGGGAAGTAGAGTGACGGATGAAACCATTTTGCAAGTTGGTGTCTATGTACTCCTTAAGATGTCGGTTTTCTGCCTCAGTGAGGGCGTATATCCGACTGCACGGTAAGGTGGCTCCAGGTTCCAAATCAATCCTACAGTCAAAGGATCTATGAGGTGGCAAAGTCTCGGCGGCTGCCTTGCTGAAAACATCGCAGAAGTCTTCATATTCTTGGGGCAAGTCCCCTAACAGGCTACGGTCATCCCCGTTTGTGGCCCCCAACACTTGCACCACGTGTTTCACGTCCTTGGTGCAATGCGTATTGCAATATTCTGAGGAAAAGCGAACCGTGCCATAACTCCAGTCAATGACTGGATTGTGTAACATGAGCCAAGGCAGACCAAGGATGAATCCAAATTGGGGGGCCGCAATAACATCAAATCTGATTAGTTCCTTATGACCTCGAATGTCCAATACCATCTCACCCGTTTGCTTCGTCACAGGCCCGGACTTCAATGGAGACCCATCGACTGAACAGACTGCTTCTTGTACATCTTTAAGTTGCACTGGTAAGCCCATCTTTTGAACATAAGCTGCATCCACAAAATTGCCCGTGGCTCCTGAATCCACCATGAGAGTGACGGGCTGATCAGCTTGACGTGTCTGTAGAATCCCTGTGACGGTAATGTGTATTTTACTGCTGTAAGTTACATTACCCAATGTGTGCTTAGGGGCGTTGTGATGGTTTTGGCTCGACAGATTTGCCCTTCTCACTGGCGAGCACTGGCGTTTCCCGAAGGCGTGCCGGAACTTCCCTGCAATGACATTTTATTTGGTTTTACTCCACATTCCTTTACGAAATGTCCTGCTTTGCCACAATACAAGCAAAGCTTTTCCCGCCGCCGCTTCTCCCTTTCTTCTTTGGAAATCGGTCCTCTAATTGACCCTATCTGCATGGGTTCTGACTCTGGGGTTCTTTCTGCCTTACCGGAACTGATCGGGCCTTTCTGATAGTCCAGCTTAGCCGAGTTTGATTTATTCTCCCATCTCCTCCTGTCTTGCCTTCTTTCGTTTTGACGGTGATCTAAGCGTAAGGCCAGATCTATCATTGCTGTACACGTGGTCGGTTGGGGATCTACTTGTGCTATCAAGTCTTTTAGCTCCTCCCGAAGTCCCTGATAGAAGAGAACCATTCTCTTTTCGTGTGGCCACTCGGCTTCCACTACCAGACGATTGAAGGTAGTTACATATGAAATCAAATCTTTGCTTCCTTGTCGCAAAGTGAGGAGTTCCCGATCCCGTACCAATGAGGCTGCTTTCCTATTGAATATTTTCCCAAATTCTTCTTGGAACTCCCCCCAATCATACAAAACGGCATCATCCTTTTGCACTAACGGGGTTGCCCAGGCTGCGGCATCCCCCGTAAGATAAGAAATAAGAAAAGCGGTCCGGGACTGCGCGGTACGAAATATACTTGGTTTTGTGAGGAAGTGCAACTGGCATTGTGTCATGAATACTGAGTATTTGTGTGGGTCCCCCCCGTACCTTTCTGGGGCAGCCAAGGGCATTGGTGGCTCAGTAGTCACCTGGACCTGCACCGGGGTCGGTGGGAGCCCCCCTGGGAGTGGCCTTCCCTGTGCGGTAAGCTCCTGCACTCGAGTGGTCAAGGTAGCATAATCCTGCCTAGTAAGGTCTAGTGCTGCCTGCAGGTCGTTTAAAACACGAGCTATGTCCTCCATTGTCTTTCAGAGTTCGTGCTACTTGGGCGTATAAATATACGTGGGTTCGCGCTTCTGTCGAGGCGAGTTCCGTTCCACGCAGAAGCAGAACGAACTCCTACCTCCCCTTGGCGGTCTTGGCGCCTGGATTAGGCAAACGCAGGTCACCGCGACCCCCACGGGGAAAGAGGGTTGGGGTCCTTGGATTGGATGGGTAGAGGGTTATTAGGTACACCGGGTTGAGGTTTAGGGAGCGGTTATGGATAGGCAGGGGATTTCTAGGAAAAGCATGCTCCTTTGCTCTGTCCTCGGCTAGCTGTTACATAGGCGAGGTATTGCAGCCTTCACGGCTTCTTCCACATCACATGCATACCCTCATACATGCGTTACCCTTTCTGAGACCAAAACATGCATTCAACATTCATGCATGCGTTACCCACTTGGTGTTGCAGCCCCACACTCTGTTATAATCAGCACAGAGGTGGAATTCGAGTTGCAGGTTAGAAACAATAACACAACAGGTAATAGTCAGTGTCTCCAGTTGTTCATAAAAATAAAACTAAACACTGAATTGAGCACTCCTGCGCGTGCACAACAAGACCGACTGTGTTCATGCATAGACAAAATAACTTATTGGCACTTAGCTCTGGCTTCGCCAAGCGTCCTGCTCCCTTGTGGGTTGGACAGATTCTGTAGACTGCTAGGGCTGAGGCGTAGGCTGCTATGGCTGAGGCGTTTCCGTTCCTGACACACATAAAAAGGAAACTGTTAGCGCGTGCCCCCCAGAAGTGTGTAGATCCTATCTCCCAATCAGCTCAAACAATGCCCGCAACTGGTGAGCATAACGTAGCATGCAGTTAGGAGTTAGTATGGTGAAGCGTTCCGCTATTCACTCGTGGTCGCTTCCCAGAAGTTAGTATTCAAAACTGGTCAGAAACCCGCTCCGGAAAACTTCCGTAGCAGTGATACTAGAGCGGCACTTATCTCATGAGGCGCGGGGCCAAGGATGGTGTTTTTCCGGCGAGGACGGGCCCCGCGAGAGAGGTTTTGCCGGAGCTCAGCTGACTGCGTCCTGTCCGATACAATCTCAAGCGCGAACAACCGTGTGCCTGGCTTGTTCCTCCAGAGAGTCGGCTGGGCAGCTGGAGCTGTGGTCCTATGCCCGGAGGCTGCTGGGATTTGAAGTCCTGCTACAAGCCTCTTCCTGCTTCTAATTGTCCTGCTTTTACACCAAGCACACCTGCAACCTGGACACAAATGACATCTACTTAATGGCTTACCCACACCTGTTCCAGCAGCAACTTTATGCTTTCCTTTATTAGTGTTTGCCTTTACGACAATTACCTTGTCTGAGTGACAGGAGTTCATTGTCCAAGGCCTGCCCCTGTGAATGTCTTGCGAACAACTTTTCCATACTGGTCTGAAAGTCTTGAAAGTTATAGAGGAGCGGGTCATCCTGTGTCACGAGAGGAATGGACCAATCTGCAGCACTACCGCTAAGATAGGAAAGTACAAACGCTACCTTGGCCTGGTCCGTTGGGAATGCGGTGGGTCTACACAGAAAGTGCAAGCGGCATTGATTGATGAATACTGCATATCGCTTTGGATCACCGGAAAAACGTTCGGGCGGGGCCAAAGGCACATTCCCTGGCAGATTAATTTGCACCGGATTACTTGAGGTTGTAGGAGTGCCGCCCCCTCCATAGGGAGGCAGTGGCGTCTGTCCCCCTTGAGCCTGTAGCAACTGTCTGGCCAGATCATCCGTCCGTTCCTTGGCAATGATCTACTCCCTTCGTAAAGCGTTTGTTTCTTGGCGAGATGCGTGTACTTCTGCCCTTAGTTCCCCAAGCAATTGAGCCAGTTGATCTGTGTCCGAGGTTTCCATTGCGCCTGGGTGGGAAAATTGCGGTAGGCTTCGCGTTCTGTAACGCTCACCTGAATCCCTCGGAGGCGCAGGTCTGGGCTGGGGGTTCTCGGAGTCTTCTAGGGTCACGCGCAGGCCTCGAATGCCACCCTGGAAAGGCCCTTTCCTCACTGAGATCTTGATCTGAAGGGTGAGGTGTCTGCAATTATGAGAGCAAGGGGTTAATATGGATATATAAGCCTGACTGGGTAAGCTGCCTCCCCTTCCTGGTACTCCCAAGTAGTTCGTAGGCTAAATGTGCTCACCTTATGTAGGTGAAAGCGGAGCTCTCCATCCTGCGTCTGTGCAGGGGCGCCGAAGCCAGTTACTTCACTGGTTAATTGTCCAGCCTCTTGGTTGCAGAGGATGAAGATTTGGAGCTAGGCCGTTGTTAGCAGCACGAACGGCCGTTGCTTGAATATGGAGGTCCGGAGAGCGATGGAATGGCGAAGGTATTGCAGGCAAGTAAGTAGAAAATGTCAATTCGAAGTTAAAAGCACTTCTTAATGTCTCTTTTCCTTTTTCAGGTCGCAGAAGCAGCTGGGTAGAAAAATGGATGTCGAGGAATGCACCGAGGAGTGAGAAAGATGAGCGCTGCCCAAAAAACGTGCATATAGATGGAGTTTTGTATTTCTTAATGATGTCCTTTTGTTTTGCAGATGCGAGTAGCAGCGTCGGCGGAGGCGAGAAGAATGCAGCGCAGGTAAGGAAAGTTTCACGGAGGTTTACTAACCAATGTCTTTGCTTCCACAGGGTGCCGGAAAAAATGGAAAGCTGCAGCCCGTGGCTTGAGATGCACCGATGGACTGGGTAAGTGCTGCGCTGGTTTTTATCTCGTGCTAACCTGGTGTTCTTTTCCCTTTTCAGATGCTGCTGAAGACAAAGATGGTATTTCGGAAGGTAAGATTGCGGATTTTTCTTCCCCAGATGCAGAAGTTGAAGATTCTCTGGAGCTGACACGGTGAGCGTCCTGCTGCTATTGCAGAATAACGCGAAGCACGTTGCTCTGATCGGGCGTGGTTTAAATAGCTTACTGGAGTGCTTAGGTGTCTCCTTCCACAGCAGCCTCACCCAGGTAAGAAGTCCCAGCTTCCAGAATAGTTCCAGTATCCAGTCCCAGGGAGTGGTGCTGGCCACACCCAGAGGTAAAGTAGTTCCAGCCATGGATGGATGAGGATTTCATCCTGCAGGTGAGTGAGCAGCATGGTCTGCAGCAGGTAGGTCCACCCAAGCACCATTCCTTACATCATGAGCCCGGCACGTCCTGTGCCGGGACTGAGTCCCCTTATGAGCCTGGCGCCACTGGCGCCAGGACAAGGTCCATAAGGCCCCTATGGGAGCCGATGGGTGCCTGGAAATGAAGTTGTGACCCAGCTTCCGAGGCAGTTGGGCTAAACCTGACTCCTTGGAGGCTGCGGTCATGACAGTGTCAGGGTAGGGGTTCCCTCATTGAATACATAACCCGTTTTAACCAGCTCTCTGCTGAAACTTCCTGGCCCGAGGTCAAGAAGGCAGTAGTCTTCTATAGGGGTCTCAGTAATCCCATGAAGGACGCCTTATCAGTAGTACCCTCGTTACCCACTGCATTCCAGGATCTGGTTGACTTGTCGCTCCAGGTGGACGCACGTAGGTCCGAAAGAAGGGCGGAAGCAGGTTTCGCCCAGTCCTCCACACCTCACACGGCAGTTCCTTCCTCTGACTCCTCTCAAGAACCCATGCAGATCGGGGGCGTCAGGAGCGTAGGAGGGTGGATAACGCCTGCTACTATTGTGGCACCTTAGATCACTTTGTTAAGGAATGTCCACGCCGTCCCAAACTCAAGCCACAGGGTTTTCAGATAGCTCGATCATAGTACCGGGGACGGGATCGAGCTATACCACATACACCCCGAATCCAACACCCTCTTTCGGGCATATCCGGCCCATCCATGTACAAGCCACTCTACAGCCCACAGCGTCCGTTTCGCATCCTGTTACTCTTATAATCGATTCAGGGGCAACGGGTAACTTTATCGACATTTCCTTGGCCCGTTTATTAAATCTGCCCCTCTTGACAAAGAACAGGCCTGAACCAGTACAGGCTATAGATGGCTCTTCTTTGATTTCGGGCCCGGTAAAACAACAAACAGCCCCTTTGCTATTGACCATACAATCCAGACACAGGGAGACCATAAGTTTTGATCTCATTACCATGCCACAGTTTGGGCTTATTCTGGGAATCCCTTGGCTTCAGGAACATAACCCCCTCATTGATTGGAAATTGGGTTTGGTTCACTTTGAGTCGGAGGTCTGTCAACATTTCTGTCTTCCCACAGACACACTCAGCGACAATCCTGCTCAGGCTATAGCTCAGCTTACGGTGCAGGATCCGCAAGAAACACCATCAGAACACGTAGTCGGGCTAGTGGTGACAGACGTTCCCCAGGTATACCGAGATTATGCGACTGTGTTTGATCGTGGTTCCTCTGAAACACTGCCTCCACATCGCCCGTACGATTGCCCCATCGATCTACTCTCTGACACAGTGATTCCCACAGGGCGGATCTATTCCCTCTCACCATCTGAGGAAACGACTCTCAAGGAGTACATTCGGAAGGCCTTGAGCCTAGGGCACATACGACCATCCACCTCGCCTGCAGCAAGCCCTATCTTTTTTGTGCCTAAAAAGGAAGGCGATCTGTGCCCATGTGTAGATTATAGACGCCTGAATGCTATCACGAGGAAAGATCGGTACCCTATTCCCCTCATCATGCCCTTGCTTGACCGACTCACACACGCCTCCATTTTCACCAAACTGGACCTCCGCGGAGCCTACAACCTGGTCCGTGTCCGTTCCGGGGACGAATGGAAAACCGCTTTCTGTACCCGGTACGGCTTATATGAATATACAGTCATGCCTTTTGGGTTGTGTAATGCCCCGGCAACCTTCCAGAGGTTTATGAATGACATCCTGAGCGATATCTTAGATGTCTACGTCGTGGTTTACCTCAACGACATCCTGATCTTTTCTCAGTCTCTGGAAGAGCATGTGCGCCACATTCGTGAGGTGTTATCACGCTTACAAAAACACTCGCTATATGCTAAACCGGAAAAGTGCCTGTTCCACGTTGATAACGTTGACTTCCTCGGGTTTTGTATCACTCCCGGGGGGTTGTCCATGAACCACTCCAAGGTTAAAGCGGTTTTGGATTGGCCTATTCCTGCAAACCTGAAAGCTCTTCAGTCCTTTTTGGGTTTCGTGAATTTCTACAGGAGGTTCATCTCTGGTTTCTCTTCTATCGTGTCTCCCCTCACCGCATTAACCAGTCCTAATGTTCCCTTTCTTTGGTCTGATACACAACAGAAGGCCTTTGATTCACTGAAGACTGCTTTCACCACAGCCCCTGTCCTCCAGCATCCCGACTCAGAACTCCCTTTTATCGTGGAAGCCGACGCCTCCTCCTTCGCTCTTGGTGCCGTCTTGTCCCAAGCATGTCAGTCCATGGGTCGTCTGCACCCGGTTGCATTCCATTCCCGCAAGTTCACCACCCCCGAGTCACACTACACCGTGACCGAGAAGGAGTTATTAGCGGTTATGGACGCATTCCGCGTGTGGTGACACCACCTCTTGGGCACCAAGCATCGAGTCACGGTGTTCTCTGATCAACAGAACCTGCAGGATTTGGCGTCCCTCAAATGTCTTAACAGTCGACAGGTGAGGTGGCATCTTTTCTTCGCAGCATTCGACTTCCAGATCCGACATCGGGCTGGTTCCGCACACGGCAAAGCCGATGCGTTGTCCCGCTCTCCCGGGGGGGTTTCTCTGCCGGTATTCCCTGACACATTGTTAGACAACACTAAGGTAATTTGTTTATGTAACCCCTCAGTGCCCTTAGTGGACGCGGTACGCAAGTGGGTGTCCTTGCATCCCAACCAACTATCAGAGTGGGATCTGGTATTCCAGGATGGTCTCCCGTTTTTGCTGAACCGCCTATTCTTACCCACTGCCGATACACGTAATATGGCCATGGAATGGTCGCACGATGCCCCTGTGAATGGTCATCCTGGCCAACGCCGTACGTTATCCCTCCTGAAACGTTGGTGTTGGTGGCCGGGCATGAAGAGGGACGTGGATTGCTACGTCAATACCTGCACCATTTGTACACAATGCAAAACCCATAGGGGACGCCCATTAGGCCTGCTTCTCCCTTTACCAGTACCCCCGAAACCATGGCATACATTAACCATGGATTTTGTTACAGAACTTCCTCGGGTACAGGGTTACAACACTATTTGGGTGGTGGTGGACTCCTTCTCAAAGATGGCACGCTTCAACCCCTGTAAGGGTATTCCCTCCGCTTCCGTCCTGGCCACCTTGTTCTTTGATTCTGTCTTCTGTCTCTTTGGGTTGCTCTCTGTCCTTATATCTGATCAGGGTTCTCAATTCACTTCTCGCTTCTGGCGCGCTCTGACCAGATTAATGGGTATTGATGTCCGGTTCTCTTCGGCCTACCACCTGGAGACGGATGGTCAGACCGAAAGGACGAACCAGACCATGGAGCAATATCTCCGCTGTTTGATCCTGCAGCAGCAGTGCTCTTGGTTGCGTGCCCTCCGACATGCTGAATTCGCCTACAACAATGCGGTTCATGCATCCACTGGGTTCTCCCCCTTCTATGTCCTCTATGGCCAACATCCCTGCACGCTGCCGGTCCCTGACCTCGCGGCCTCCACCAATCCGGCCGCTAGTGCCTGTCTTAGGGATCTGTCCTCTATCCACGCCCAGACTGCATTACATCTCCGTGAGGCCCAGTCTTCCATGAAGGTCCAGGCAGATAAGAAGCGGCTGTTGGCCCCGGCTTTTTCGGTGGGTTCCCGGGTGTGGCTTTCTACCCGTCACTTGAGGTTAGTGGGTTGCAGGAAACTTTTGTCCCGTTTTGTGGGTCCCTATGTGGTGTCCCGGGTAATCAACCCTGTCACGTACCGCCTGGTTCTCCCGGGGTCTTGGAGGGTCCACCCTGTGTTTCACGTCTCCCTTCTCAAACCGTGTCCGGCCCCTTCCCGCTTGTGCGCCTCTGCTGCCCCGGTGTCCTTGGCATCCCCGGACGAGTGCGAGGTGTCCTCCATCCTGGGCTCCCGGGTCTGCAGGGGGCGCTTGCAATATCTGGTTGATTGGGTCGGTTATGGCCCGGAGGAGCGCTCTTGGGTCCCTGCTATTGATGTCCACGCTCCCCGGTTGGTGGCTCGCTTCCACCGGGATCACCCTTCCTGCCCACGGGGTCGTGGGCCTTTGGGGGGGTTCTGTCACCATCCCTTCCACGCACACACCAATACAGCATGTGGTCCCCAAGGCGCTCCCCCACCTCCCGTCTTACTCTTCCCTTTCTCCCTCCCTTCTCCGGGACTCACGTGGACTCTCACACGCTTTGCGAGCACGCCCGCGCCTGGTCCGTAACAGGACTGCTGTCAAGCTACGGCCATTTCTTCATTGGCAATTACCTTGGCGCCTAGGATCGCGAAGGGCTAGCATTGAGCTTCCGCGTCGCGGGACTGTAAGGTCACGTGACGCTCTTGCCCGATCATGTGACTCAGCCGCGCATCACGTGATCAGAAGCACGAGTACTTAAACACGGCAACCCAGGTACTCGTTGCTTCACATCTGTGCTCTGCATCCTGTTTGGCGTTACGTACCTTTGGATCACTGACTGCTCACGGAATCGACCTGGCCTGCTATACTGGACTCTTCTTGGATCTACCCCTTTGGATTTGTTTGCATAGTGATATCCGGCTCTTGACCACGGACTGTTATTGGATTGCCTCCTGGATCTCCCTCTTGCACCTTGGCTCTTTGGACTTCTTGTCTCATAGCTCCACAGTTCCTGCTAACAGGCGAACAACTGAGGACTACTCCTCTTGGGGTATTTCAGTCCACGTGGGTCCCGGACCTCTCCACTAGGTTAATTACCTCTTCCTTGACCCTGATTGATAAGACCTTTCCGTTTTTCCTAAACACTGTGATTACTGTTTATTGCTTGGTACTTAATCCGCATTTTCTTGCAGCAGCGTGGGGTCCCAGAGGTTCGCGGTCCTGGACTTGAACATCTTCGCCTGTGGCCTCAACGGCTGCACAGAGAGTGGCTTTAGGTTCTCTCTGTGCGGCATTTGGGGACGGAGGCCTCTTCTGCCTATACGACACTCAAGTCACAACAATGGGATTGAATGCTGTGGCGAGACCTATTCATATTAATGCAGAAACAATGGGCCTCATTACGAGTCTGACGGTAACTGTGCCGGAAAAACTGCAAACCCCGCTCCCCTTAAAGGGTATAATGGGGTACACCTTAACCAGGTCAAACCGTGATTTTTTTTACCGGCGTCGTTTTTGCCCCAATTTTATTACCTGATACCATCCACTTGTCTGACATCAGCAATGCTTTTAAAATGGATTAAATAGTGTTTGTGCATGCAGAGTGGCATCTTCATCCGTCCTAAATGTACCTTTAAAGAACAAATACATGTTTGGTTCATAGAGGAACTAATGGAATTAGGCATTTTTGTCCCTGATAGCACATTATACTGGTTGTCATTGACAGATACACATCTCGACTGAATCGCAGGTTAATATCGTGTCTTGGAGCGATTCTACCTGTTAAGTGTGGAGCAATCATATATATCGATTTGTGTAAGGAGGCAAAGGAGGATGATAATTTAGCCAAGTGCAAATATGGGTGAGACTCACTTGCTTTGTGTTCTGCTCTGCCTAATAGGAATTTGATAAATGGTAGGCCAACAAACACATCACAAAAGATAGCGACATTTTAAAATGAGTCATATACCCTGCCAAAAGGTGTAGTCAGTATGGCAATGCAAACTTTATTTCGTGCTTGGCAGAAACTGACATTTAGCGATTTGTAATGTTTGGGATGTGCATACTTCTAATTGAAAGGTTTAAGTTACTGGACCCCCATAGGTTTAGATGTGATGGTTTAGTATAGAGGGCACACTAATATCTTGAAAACCAGAAAAGCTACAGCAAAGGAGACTATGAGAGTTATTCATAAACTGTTATGTAGGTTATACGGTTAAATTACATATTGTAATGCAAGTATTTGTTATGACTGACTGGAATCATATTGCAATTTACTGCATACGATGTATTTAGATCAAATAGAAAGGGTTTAAAGGGATGGTCTAGTAAAAAATGTTATTTAAAAAATAGATAGGCAACATAAAAAAAAATACTAGCATTCTCCGTTTTAAAACTTCCTATGTAAAATTTTGAGCTATTCAAGCTCAAAATTCGCAAAGGCAAGCACATGGGCGCATCCATTTTGTGAAATGGAGGCCCTCCTGTGCTGGCTTTTGCTTTTGCGGCACTAATGAAGGAAAAACCAGCCAGCTGTAGTAAACAAAGGCTACCGCTGGGTGGCTTTCCCTTCATTAGTGCTGTAGGCGGAGGACGGGGAGCAGAGACCAGAGCAGGAAAGCTGCAGCTGAATCTCGGTAAGTGCTATTTATTTATTTTATTAAAATAAGCACTAGCTGCGTTTTTTTTCTAAGTTTTCCGGGCTCCTCCAGCCCGGAAAACTTAGAAAAAAAACGCAGCTAGTGCTTATTTTTTTAAACAAAATAAATAGCACTTACCCAGATTCAGCTGCAGCTTTCCTGCTCTGGTCTCCGGTCCCCGTCCTCCGCCTACAGCACTAATGAAGGGAAAGCCACCCAGCGGTAGCCTTTGTTTACTACAGCTGGCTGGCTTTTCCTTCATTAGTGCCGCAAAAGCAAAAGCCAGCACAGGAGGGCCTCCATTTCACAAAATGGATGCACCCATGTGCTTGCTTTTGCGAATTTCGAGCTTGAATAGCTCAAAATTTTACATAGGAAGTTTTAAAACGGAGAATGCTAGTATTTCTTTTTTTATGTTGCCTATCTATTTTTTAAATAACATTTTTTACTAGACCATCCCTTTAAGCCACTGGACCTCTTCTGCTACATGTTTGAGTTATGTGTCAGCCATGTCTATGATCAGTGTCCCTAACAAAGGGCAAGCACAGTTGAAGATGGTGTCTTGGAATGTGAATGGACTCAATGATCTGAATAAACAGAAAAGGGTACTAAATAATTTAGACGGATTGAAAGTAGATGTCGACCTGCTACAGGAGACCTTTTTGGTGGATTCCAATGCGGATGTGACGAGGAGGGGAAGGGTGGGATCTATATTCTCTTCTTCAAATTCAAGAGGGGTATGTATTTTACTGAGAAAAGGATTGCCTTTGTCTGTGCTGGCGTCCAAAAAGGATGATGAGGGGCGGTTTATTTTTGCGCCCCCTTAAAATTCAGGACTCCATCATTGGTGTCTGTAATATCTATGCCCCTAATGGGAGGGATGGTTCCTTTTTCAGGTCTCTCAACCAGTTTCTTCAGGGAGTTCCGCAGGCTGATTTGTTTCTAGGTAGAGACCTTAACCAAAGTTGCATATGTGAATTGGAGTTGGGAGACTGAAAATAGTATGGGTGGTCATAATTTGTCTTTACTTGCTTTAGTTGATGAGTTCAAATTTGTGAATGTGTGGAGATCATCCCACCCAACAGTTAAAAAGGATACTTATCATTCAGGATGCTACAATGTTTTTTCAAGAATTGATATGCTGTTAGTTGTTGGAAAGTGTACACAAACCTTTTTGCATGCAGATGTGGATGCTATACTAATTTCTGATCACGCACCGGTCTGGATAGAGATGTCATTATCTTTCATATTGCCCAAATCCAATTATTGGAAATTGAATACTGCAATGCTGAATGACAATGATGTGGTTGAGAATATTGTGATGGAAGATACATTTTTTATATCTGTGAATTGGGCTCAAGGTGTGTGTGTGGTATCGACCTGGGAAGCATTCAAATGTTATATGCAGGGCTTGTTGATAGGTTTATCAAGCAATAGGAGTAGAGTGTTCAAGAATGAATTGAATGCTAAAAAATCTGAAGTTGTGGAGCTAGACAAAATGTGTGTATCAATTCCTTCAATTGGAGCCAGGGAGGTGTTAACCCGTAGAACATATCAGCTAAACAAGCTCTTATCTGAAAGGGCAGCAAGACTACCTTTTAGAATCAGGTGTCATTACTACGAAGGTGGTGAAAGATGTGACAGACTGTTCGCACATCGCTTGAGGGTCCAGGAAGCAGATCGAACCATAAGTGCAATCAAGCAAGCATTGGGCGGGCTAACATTTGATCCCGCGAAGATAAATAAAGAATTCCGTGACTTCTATTCTATGTTATATACCTCTGAAGATCTACAAGGGTGGGTAGGTCTTACAAACTACTTGGATGGTATGTGGCTTCAATAAATTGCCTGACAGGCTGAAAACCTAATTGTATCAAGCTCTCACTGTGGAAGAATTGATGAGGGTGACATAAAAATTAAATGGTGGGAAGTGCCCTGGTCCAGACGGGTTGCATGCTGAGCTTTACAGAATCATACCGAGGGTGGTCTTCGAGCTTCTACTTGAGGTGATTTTCGAGTCAAGGCGGAGAGGTGTATTGTCAGCAATGATGAGACATGCTTCGATTTCGGTTTTGCCAAAAAATGGGAAGCCACCGACTCTGTGGTGTGCTGAAGGCCAGTCCATCTAATAAATACTGACAATAAGATCCTGGCCAAAGCAATTTCTTTGAGGATCGAGGACACACTAGAGCACCTAATCAACATCAACCAATCCGGCTTTGTGAGAGAAAGGAGCCCATCCACAAACATGCGCAAATTAGTATTGACATTGCAAGAGTGCAATAAGTTAAATTCTGATGTGGTAATGCTTTCATTGGATGCCGAAAAGGGATTTGACAGAAGAACTATGGATTTGGTAGTGAAATCATGCAATGGATATTGTTACTTTACTCTAAGTTGCTATGAACATCAATGGGTCATCATCCTCAAAGAAATTGCTTTGGCCAGGACCTTATTGTCAGTATTTATTAGACAGACTGGTCTTTAGCTCACCACAGAAGTTGGTGGCTTCCCATTCACACCTCTCTGCCTTAATATCCGCCTTAATATCCATATTTGTAATTTCTATACACGTGCCAGCTGAAGCCTTGTGTATTCCCTGCTGGGTTTTCTCTTATTTCTGTCTTAGTTTTAATTTTGGTTGCATATGTGTCACTTTAGCCCCACCTACTGAGGCGCAAATATTTTTATGGAGTGTGTAGAGAGGGGTGGCAATATGGAGGCAGAAAAGTTGGCTGATGCTCTTGGCAGTGGCGTGTCTAGACTCTTTTGACTCTGGGCTGGGGGGAGGGGGGGTCAAGCGGGGCACTGACTTATGCAGGGGTGGCATGAAGTACAAGTGCACACACAGGATAATGGGGTGGCACATAGGGTGGCCAATCATATTCAAGGGGTAGCATGTGCCACCCCAGGACACTCCCTGGACACGTCTATGGCTCGTAGGCAATATAGTTTTGCCTCAGAAACCGTTTTGTATCATCACCTTTGCTTGCGGCTCATGGGTGCTGTTAGAGGGCCACCTACACAGCCTACGATTTACCCTCCCAGGTCCAACTTGGGTCCTTCCTCTCCTCTATCTCTATCTCTACCTGTGGTGTTCCCCAGGGGTCTAACCTCTCTCCCTGGCTGTTCAACTAATACCTGGCACTCCTTGCCCACCACATTGCCGCTCTCTGCCCCAACCTTCAGTGCTATGCGGATGACACTCAACTCATTTTCAGGCTCCCTTCTGCCACTTTTTCTCCTTCTCTCATCTCTGACTGTCTGTCTGCTATCCAGGAGTGGTGTGCCACCAATGATCTCGGCCTTAATGCCAGTAAGATTGAGACTCTCCTCATCGGCACAGCTGCTCCCACCTTTCCTGTCACTCTCTGGCCGGCCTCTCTTGGCCCTCTTCCTGCTCCCACCTGTGAAGGTAAAACCCTTGGGATCATCTTCGACTCCACACTCTCCTTCTCTCCTCACATCTCTGAAGTCTCTAAGAAGTCACGCTACCAGCTGCACCTCCTCACAGGTATTCTTCCTTTCCTCTCCTTCCCCCAGAAGCTCACTGTCTCCAGAGCTCTGGTTCTCTCTATGCTGGACTACTAAAACAGCCTCTTTCTAAGCCTGCCTGCTTCTACTCTCCGCCCTCTGCAACTCATCCAGAACAGGACTGCGAGGCTTGTCCTTAGCCTCAAGCTCAGGGATTTTATCTCTCCAGGAGAAATCTCTGCACTGGCTTCCAGTGGCTGTGAGAATTAAGTTCAAAACCCTCTGCATTGTACACAAGGCCTTCTGGAGCTTGGAGCCTCAATACCTTCAACTCCCTCTTCCTAAATATCTTTCTTCTCGACCTCTTTGCTCATCCACCTCCAACTCCCTCAGGGTCAGTCGCTTCTCCAAGCAGCGAGTTGGTGGTCGATCTCTTTCTTTGGCTTGGGCCTCCCTCTGGAACAGCCTCCCTGCCTCCCTGAAACTTGAGGAGAACCATCTCCAGTTCCGGAATCACCTCAAAACCTTCCTCTTTGCTTCTACTTTCTCTCCTCTCCACGGCTGAACTCCAGGCTGAAACTGCATTGGTCACCTGCCTACCCTCTGATCTCGGGCCCAGGTCCCCTCCCCCACCAGTTGCACCCCTGCACTGCCTCCCCGGCATCACCAACACTTGGCGACTGTTTTCTGTATCCCTACAGCCCCCTACCAGCACATGACACCTGATGTCTGCACTTACCCTTGCACTTGCCACCAGCTGGCCGCACTTTTTTTTCTTATTGCTTTAATTTATTCTATTGATTTTTACTGTCGTTCCCATGTACTGCACTTCCCCCTCCCCTTTTCCCCCCCAGCACTTTCCCCTTTCCCCTTACCCTGCACTTGAGCGATCTCAATGCCGCCTGGCCTAGTAAGATCGTTCTCTCTGTCTTCCCTCTGATCCCCTCCCTTGACTCGTCGCGTCTTATCATATCATATCATACATACTTTGGCCCTTTAGTCCCACACGTTTTGGCTCAAATGTGTCACCACTTAGTGAGGCTAATATTTCTTGCTCGTAGGTAACTTTTCAGTGCAACACTGCAACCATTAACCTAGGCTTGAAGGAGGAGCTTTAGCTTAACCATTGGTTTTGGCTACTGAGTGGCATTAAGCACCAAACAAAGGATGAACAGACTGCCCGCTGAGAGGCACTGGTGACACTGAAAGCAGTGCAGGGACACTGTAACCATGGCGGCTGTTCTTTAGCCAAATAGGCCACCCCTCTCTTCCCCCTATGCCTGTGTACCTGAATGAGTTCCCTTTAGCGAAGCCAAGATATTTCTTATTGCCTGAGGCTTGCTGGCGTCGTCTCCGGGAGTGGTGGAAAATGGCAGCCATGGGTAACTGTCTATGTTTGCTCAGAAACCTGTGCTACAAACAGGAAGCAGCATTTACCAATCCTTACCTGCCAATCTGTTTTAAAAAATATACAGAGCCCATTCCATAGGCAATTGCATTGCCCAACTTCACGCTGCTCATTGACCACAACAGCTGCCAGGATAACATTGCGTCCCTTGCTCATCCCTACCATGGAAACCAGATGCCAATTGATATCACCTCCTAAACCCTCCACCATCTCCTCTACTCTTTCTGCCAACAATCTAGATCTCTACTTTGCTTCAAAGATTTCTAACTTTGAAAATACACTCGCAAATTACCCCCACCTGCTCACTTTTCTCCACCACCTGTACCCTCCTCTCCTGCGACAATGTCTTCCTTTTCACCCACTAACCCTGATGGGATTCTTGACCTTCTCCTGAGGGCTAACCCTTCATGTACGCCCATCGACTCTATATCCCCACACATAGTGAACCTCACAGCTGCCGGTGTTGCTCCATATCTTAGTTTCTTCTTCAACTCCTCTCTTGACAGTGCAACTTTAACATCATCGTACAAGTGGGCTTCTCTCAGCCCTATGCTTAAGAAATCTGGCCTAGATCCGAACTGTCCTGCAAACTTTCAACCTGTCTCTCGTCTACCTCAGTATTGCCAAATCATAGCGCATGTTGTTTCAACCGATTCACTGAATTCCTTCACACACACAACCGCCAATATCCTCTTCAATCTGACTTCCAACCTCTGCACTCTATTGAGTCAGCTCTCCTCAATGTCAGCAACTACATCTCTTCCGCTCGTCATGCTAACCATTCATCTATTCTTATCCTTCAAGACCTGGCTTTGATGCTGTCAACCATTCTGACCTTCTCGCAACACTACCTCTCCTAGACGTGAAGGACAAGATCCTTTCTTGGTTTGCTTCATATCTCACCCAGACACTTCAAGGTGTCCTGGAACAGCCTTACCTCCCCATTCACCCCCACCCTACAGCTGGTGTTCTCCAAGGGTGAGTCCTGGGTCCACTTCTCTTCACTTTCAATATTTCTGCTCTTGGCACCTTGATCTCTTAGTATGGCTTCTCCTGTCAACTATTTGCTAATGACACTCAGATCTTCTCCTTGCCATCCTTATCTGACTAACTATGGACTTTATCTCCTCAGCATCAGAACAATAAGACCTCTTCATCCCTTCACCACTGTTAAGCACCACATTTCCTTTTTAGTACTCTCTTAATTTGACTACTGTGCCACTCTACTCTATGGCCTTCCCAACTAAGCCTTTCAACCTCTCGACAAAGTCTTCAACTTAGCTGTGTGTGCACTCTTGCACCTTCTCTGCTTCACCTCCACCTCCCCAGCCTCTCTTCAGGCTGGGTATCTATGATAATAGACAGTATAAGCTCATTCCCATCATCTTCAAAACTATAGACAAACTTATCGAACCCTACCTATCCCCCATCTGAGTCCCTACTCTCCCACTCACTCCCTATGATCCCCCTCAGCTCACCTACTTGCCACCTCTCGTGCCCCTTGCTCTCCTTCTCATTTCTGGTCTCTTCCTCTCCTTGCTCCCTTACTCTGGAATGCTCTTCTTGTCTGCACTACTCACACTCTATCTCGATTTAAATCTAACCTCCTAGCTCTCCTCCTTTCTGAAGCACCACTTGCAAAGCACCCTACACTACCACATCTCCCTGTTCCCATCTCCCCCTCCTTCCCTATGATAACCTCACAGCAGATATCCCTCACTCCTTCATCCAAAAACATAGCACTTCCTCCAATCTCCCGTTCCTATACCTTGCGCTACTGTCCCTGACCCTGGTTCATGTTTCTACCTCCCGTGCATCTTCTGGTCTTCTATCCACAGCTGTAAATGTTCCTGTCTCCTCTGCGCCCTGATAACCCAGGGACTGGCAAGCAGTACAAATAATAAAACAAACAAACAAACAAACATCATAGAAGCCAGATCAGCATATAAAAATGCAGCCACCAAGGGGAAAGCAAAATGGTCTGAAAAGAGATGGAGGGGCCTGGAAAATGCTGCACCCTCTGGCAATTCGAAATTATACTGGAAGACGATTGCTGATGGTTTAAGTGACAGCCCCTACACAGGCATTGTGAGAACCATTGAGATTCCCGTAGCCAATTGGCTCGAACACTATTCGAGGTTGTATAATCCTGCAGGCCAATCTGCCATTGTGGAAACATGGTTGAGGCCCCATGTGGGCACTGGAGCAATACATAACTCTGCCCAAGGTGACTGCCTTAACTTTTCTATAGAAGATCTTGACATTGCGTTGAGAAATGTGTCTAATGGAAAAGCTGGTCCCGACCTGGTTCCGATCCATTTTTTTAAGCATGAGTGTGTGATTTTTCTGCCATTATTTACATGGGTATTTAACATTCTCCTATGTAATAAGGCTCCCTCACACAGCTGGAACAAGGCTGTTATTCGACCAATTTTTAAGAAAGGCAATGGGCCTCATTCCGAGTTCGGAGGTAACCACGCCGCTATTTGCGGCATGGCTGCCTCCGAACTCGTCCAAACTCCGGCTTGGTGAATGGAGCAATTACCGGTCCATTCCGAGGTCGGAGGGACCGGTAATTCCCCATTCACCGGGGCCATTCCCCATTCCCATTTGAGCACCCATAGGGCTCAATGGGAAGGGGGAAGGCGGCAATAATGGTACCGTAAATTACGGTACCGTTATTGACCCTGGAGTCCCTTAGCGGGTCCCGTCCTTACCGCCTGCTAAAAGCAGGCGCTAAGGAAGTACCCTCAAAGGGAACTCGTAGTAGGGCGGCAAGGATTTAACGGCACAAGTCTCGTTACCGGTGACCGTTAACCCTTACCGCTACTCGGAATGAGGCCCAATGTGTTAGATCCAACTTGTTATCGCCCCATTTCCTGAATCGATACACAGGCTAAATGGTTTGGTAGGGCACTTTATGGGAAAATCATGGATTGGGTAGAGGACAATGCTATCCTCTCGGATATCCAATTTGGTTTTCGTAAGGGTCGGGGACAGTGGATTAAATTTTAAATCTGCCTCTGCTTTTGGATAAATATGTCCATTTCTACGGTTCCAATCTACGTAGCTTTTACGGACTTAAGTACAGCATTTGACTGTGTGAAACATGCGAAATTATGGTTGTATCTGCCACTGTTCAAAAGTTTGAGGATAAGAAATTCAGCTGTAGCTCTTAATCTGATGTTTTCATCTCCAAACCTAAATTGTGGATAAACAATGTAGACTTTTTTTGAGCGTGCATTGGAACTGAGAGCGTGTTTATTGCAGTATAAATCAATGTACGTGGTATTTTAGCACTAATTTATTGTGGATAAATGTATTATATATATATTGTTTTGTATGTATTGTGATGTTATTGTTCTTTTATAGGCTAGTTGCAAGAAATAAAGATTTCCTTCTTCCATATCCACATCCTCTCCGCCATGGTTAAGGACACTGGTCTTCTGCCCTTTAAACCAATGTTTATAGCGCCTAGATGCCTCCAAGCTGGGGAGCTATACAAATTGCAAAAAAAATACATAGATGTTAAAATGTGCCAAAAATGCATTGTTTGCCCTGTAATTTGCTTTAAATAAATAAAAAGTGCAGGCCTACCTATATGTGTAAGGTGAGGCGCAGAGTTAGGACATCATTGGGCCTCTGGGCGAGAAGCTGGAGAGTCCACCTCTGTCCCACCACACCCTACTCCCCTCACACACAAAGTTTCACATGGCTTGCACTCGGGCATCAAAGTGAAGAGCCCAGAAGCTACACAATACCTGCATAATGTGTGAACATGCCATCAAGGCTATGCTTTACCAGTCCTGGGGATTCATTAAAAAATTAATTGTGGGGGTTGTAATTTCGGTTAACTTTAAATTAATACTTTCCACTTAAGCACCTAGTGACAATAATTTATGATATGCAGGTGCAGGCAATGATAATGCAACTAAGCCTAACCCCTATTTTCTTCTGTGAGTCCAGGGAGAAACTGAATACATGAGTGGACTGAGGAAGTGCTAATCTGTTTAACCAGGAGAGGGTCACAGAGTACCTGATGTCAGGATTCGACCATCCGCACAGTGGGTATGCACTCGCCTGGGCTTTTTTAAAACATGTATATGAAATTAAACGATGGTACATCAACATCTGGAAAATGTGCACGGCTATTCCGCACATATTTCCCTATGCTCACTGCACAACATACGTATAGACCTGTGTACTCTGAATGTACAGAGCCTACATGCGCAGTCCCCCCATCATACTTAGTTGGGATATGACAGGAGTGCACAATGCATCTCCAGAAAGGGGAAGGCACCACATCTTCCCCCTGCCAGGGCCAGCCTGATTAAATAACCAAGGCTCCATGGATCAGCCATGTCCTTTTGTTGTGCCCTGCAGCTGGTGGCAGTGACTAACGTAAAAATAGAATGTGCCTCAAGTGGGGCCTGGCTGCAGAGGTTACCAAAGGAGACAGGAAACCCCAACAACCAACCAGCTCCCGCCCTCAGTATCAATTGACAGTGAGCTGTCATGTCTGGGACTGCATGTTTACAGTAGTTCACCCCGCAGAGTGACCCCATTCATAAGGTATGAGTATGTGTTTTGCAGGAGCTAAAGAGTCTGATCTTGCTGCAGCTTCAAAGGAGACCTGTCTCTTTAATCAGGAACCACAGAAAGATCCATTATCAGAGAGACTCTTTGATCAACGACAGGAAGATGGGTGGGAATTATTATCGCCCATGTTTTCAACCCTTTACCTTTTCTGTTTCAGTGCACTCTGGTTATGACCTCATGAAAACAGGAGATTGATGGTGGGGACCCAGGATCAGTTCTTTAAGGAAGGCTTATCCTGCACCAATCTCTGTGGCCCTTTGGCTTTAAAAGAGGGCTGAATCCCTCTTTTGGCAGATCTTCACAAGGAGTAGCAAGAAGAGCTCATCATTGGACCCTGACAGAAGGTACATTCTGCCTTAGATCTTCTGCCAATGAAGGAAGGTCAGGACCTCCAAGAGGGAAGCAAAATCCCTCCCCTAAAAATCTCCCAGGGAACAGAGGGAGATACTGAATCAAGAGGACGCCCCAGAACCGGTACCCAACGAGCACACAGCATGCCCTGCTGGGCTCTGCAGCAAGCTTCCTATGTAGGAAGCTCCAGAAGGTCTCTGAACGTACAACAAAGGACACGGCAGCTGCCTTCAACACACTCCTCAGCTTTGGGCTGCCACTATTAAGGGCGACACATGCCCATTGAAGAAGCTGGGAGAAGTGCCTCGATGAGCATCTACCAATGTCTGCCTTAAAGGACATTTCGAGCCAGTCGATTTCCTAGAGTTGCAAACAACTGCAACACTGACTTTGCACTGCCAACAAACACCCTGATTCACAGAGCTGTTCAAAGTGTATTTGTACTTCAAAAATACGCTTTGCACTGCTCTAAAAATTCAATGAATCAAGCCCTTAATGTTTTGTCGCTAATTGAGGATGCATGTGCAGTTTCATTAAGGTGCAATATGGTGCCATCCCTCCTGCAATTGTCGCATGTGCTCCCTCTGCCCTCACACACATTATACATACACCAGGGCTTTAAGTGGCTGGGGACAGATGGGGCTGGGCCCCGGCAGTCTCCAGAAAGGGTTCCCGAGCCGGGGTTCTGCCAGGACCCACCCCCGACTATCCCCAGCCAGCCGACACCTCAGGCAGCCATTGTAGAGGCTGCACAGTTATATGAGCTGCCTGCAGGTGTCAGCACTTCGGTTTAGAAAAAAGAAAAGGCACAGCCTTTTGCAACCATGCAGTGAGGGCTGCCAAATGTCTATGTACTCGAAAGAGGAGGAGCACTGGACTGCCCAGCTCTCCTTTTGTTTCGAGTAACTAACTAGTCATCATCCAGCATTATGCTGGGTGATGACTAGTTACTCAAAAACAAAAGCAAAGACTGGGCCCTCCCGCCCTCGTCCTGTTTCAAGTACAGACCTTTCATTCAAGGAGCCCGTAGTTAAAGCGGGATCCTTGAATGAAAGGGCTGCCTGCTGTGTGCGAGCTGGGGCACACTGATGTCACACCTTTTGGTGTGCCCATCCCCTTCTTTTGTTTAAAAGAAGAGGCTGGGTGCATCATAGGTAATAATGCCAGTGTGCCCCAGCTCCAACTTTATAGTGGGGGGCTCTCGTTAGGGGGCGTGTCCTAAGGCCACAAACCCCCTAACTAGGGCCCCCCTCGATTTCCAATCCCACTTAAAGCACTGACATACACAATTTGCTCACACCATCATGCACATACATATTTTATTTATTTTTTATTTTTGTATTTGTAAAGCGCCTAGCAGCCCAGAGGCATCAAGGCGCTGTTTCAAGAAAGTGTCTTAGTTACAGCAAGTAAATGGAAATGCATGGGTTACAAGTAGCGGGTGCTTAACATGACATCGAGGGTAGGAGTTATACAAATAGTCTTGTTTTGATTGCTTTTCTGAAGGCAGAGTGGAACTCAATACTTCTGATTGTGGGAGGGAGCAGGTTCCAGTTGGTGGCTGCTATCACTGGGAAGCTTGAGCCTCCTGCCCGGGCTTTGAGGCTTTTGGGACAGCTGGCTCTGGTGAGTCTGTTCGAGGGGGCGCTAAGAATCTCTGAATGAGGTATTGTGGTGTGGTATCATGGAGGCATTTGTGAGTGAGTATCAGAGATTTAAAGAGGATGCGTTCATTCACGGGAAGCCAATGAACAGATTTCCTCGTGGCAGAGATATGCTCTCTTCTGGAGATGCCTGTGGCTGCTCTGAGGGCATTGTTTTGCACTGTTTGCAGTTTCCTGATGTTCTTTGCTGACGTACCTAGTAGGAGCGCGTTGCAGTAGTCGATGCAAGATCCAATGATTGCTCTTGCAATGGTAAGGGAGTTTTGTTGCGTTAGGAAAAGTCTGGCGGATGTGATACATTTGGAGTGGTAGGCAGCTGCTGAGGATATTGCGTTCACTTGTGTGGTCATGGTGAGATTTGAATCCAGATAGACTCCAAATGTTTTGACTGACTGAGATATAGGGATGCAAGTGTTGTCGATGAGAAAGGAGTCATATTGTGGACCCATCTTTCTGATTATGTTCGGAGAGTCAATGATTAGGAGTTCGGTCTTTTCGCTGTTGAAACAGAGCCAGTTTTCGGCCATCGAGGACTGGATGGTGGCGTAGATGGTGTTGAGGGTTGTCTGGTCCACATAGTAGTCTCCCGTGAGAGGAATAAGGAGCTGCGTGTCATCAGCATAATTGGTGTATGTGATGCCCATGGAGTCTAGATAGTTGAATAGTGACCTTGTGAAGAGGTTGAACAGGGTGGGTGTAATGCAGGACCCTTGTGAACTCCACATTTGATTAGGTCGGGTTGTGCGCAGACCTGGTCTGAGAAGACCTTCATTGCTCTACACGGAGGAAGGAGGAGATCCATGCCGTAGCATTGAGTGATAAGTTGCCGGCAGTTGTGAAATGGCGGCAAAGGGTATCTTGGTCAACCAAGTCAAAGGCCGTGGATAGGTCTAGGAGTAGTAAGAGGGCAGGTTTGTCTGTGTCCCTGGGGTCATCTGTTTGGTTCTTGAGGTCCAGGAGGGCGGTCTCTGTTCCGTGGTTGGGGCGAAAGCCTGACTGTTGGAGACCAAGTAGATGATAGGTGTCCAGGTATTTCTGGATACGAAGGTACACTGCTTTATCCAGGATTTTCAGTAGGAAGGTACCGTGTTGATCAGTCTGTAGTTCACTGGTGTTTTTGGATCCAATGTGGGTTTCTTCAGCAGCGGGCGCACCCAGGCTTCTTTGAGGCAGGAGGGTGCTAGGTTGGATTCGAAGGATGCAATGATGAAGGCGGTGAAGAAGGGTACCAGTGCAGGTGCGCTGTCTTTGATGACCTGAGCAGGGCAGGCGACGCCTTTACAGTTGGAGGGCTTGATAGAGTTGAATGTAGCTAGGACGTCCTGTTCTTTCATTTCTTGGAATGCGAACATACACATTTCACTCATTTATATAAGCGCCAACCGCGCCCATCCACGCACATAAACGGACACACAAAGTTCTTACACCTCCCTGCGCACACTGCTTTAGCTCCTGCGCAGAGAGCGCACCCTGCGCATCTGCCAGAAGGCCAAGTTCCCTGTCAATCAGGACCATGCGCTATTTGCGCACAAGCTGGGAAGTGGCGGGGCCACAGCACTGATGCTCCAGCGGCCTCTAAAGTATCTATGCAATCTGTGTGGCGCCATTAGGACTCCGAAATGACGGGACAGGCCCCCCTGCACAGCACTCACCCACCCGACACCCCACATGATGACCCTCAGCCACTGCCCTGGCCGCAGCAGCACTATGTGCTATGTGAAGTCTGTAAGTTGCAACTTTGAATTAAAACGTACATCTCTTATCACCTATTGCCCAAACAGGTGGGGGCCGACCTCATGATGAAACATACTCGCCAACACTGTCAGCAGCACCGTTTCCCATTCCTAGATTTTTAGCCAACGGCCTTTGCCTGCTGGGTCTTGACTGTCCTATTCATGTTGGATGAAGAAAAACTGTATGTCCCAGCATGCACTGCTTGTTTCTTTTCTCAGGATTATTTTTGATTTTGAAAAAAGAGGTATTTCAGGATCTTAAAGTGGCTACCTACTGGAAAACAAACTGTTTTCTTTACCCCATGTATTCCAGGATGTCCCCTTGTTTGGAAATGTCTATTTGGAAGTTGTCTGAGACCTCCCCACCCCTCAGTACCTGCACGTCTTATTTTTGAGCATTTGAGTGCCTGCACTTCTCAACGCCTGAAAGAGAGTACCGGTACTCAACTATGCTGCGGGGTGAAAATGAAAGCTTTTCATTGCACTTTATAGGAACTTAAAGGACTGCGCTTCTGCAGCCTTTGCTCGGGAAAGCAGCACCCTCTTCCTCCTCCTCTCTCCACCTCCGCAGTGCCCATAATGTCTCCTTCAGGGCCCACCTTGCAGAACAAAAGGAGGGACAAACATGCCGCTGCTGTGCTCTCAGCCCCCCAGGTGTGGGAAACTGATTCCCTACGGGGGCTTCACCTGCTACCACTGGGGTCCTTTCATGGAGCAGGGATTCATTTGGAGATTCTGAGAACTTACTTCTTAAAGATGTTTCTTTGTTGTTAGCAGTGCCTATTCTAATATGCAAATGTTTAAGCAAATGGTGTTGTGATGGAATGTTTTCCACTGAAAACTTGAACACAGCGCCAGCAAGCAATAATAAAGCTCTCCTTCTAGAGGTTAGCTTGCAGCTGCGATATCTGCTAGTTTGATACACCAAAAAGCAAGTCTCAATTAATATAGATATTCAAACGTTCTTAACTCAATACAGAACAACAAACTGGAAGTTTGTGTGAAAGGATCTCAGTTGCACTGCTTTACCAATATGTGTGCTCCCTGGCATATCATTTAATCTCCCTGAGCATTGCCTGCAAACAACAGTTTGTGCCTAAAAGGAAACGACGGGAGCCGAAAGCGCTGCGCCGGAGTGTCCGGCTTCGTAGCTTGCTGAGCACCTGCACTTCTTTTTTTCCAGTTAAAGCGCTGCTACAACAGCCAGATGCATTCCTATAGTATCCACCAGTAGTATCACACAGGCCAGACGAATGAACTCAGCAATTGACCTTTTTTTTTTAATCAAACTCTTCAACTGGTCAAAGAATAAAAGGTGCGCACTTTTAATTTTAAATTTTCGGGGGAAAAATAAAACTTGTCATAAGCGCAAAGGGGATCTATGAGAGAGAAAGCATGGACGAATTTGCCCGGTCAGGAATTTGGCAGCAGCAACTTTTTGAAATGAAGTTGTTTTCTCGTGTCTGCCACGTCCAGGGGGAAGCATCTGCTGTGCAGAATTCGCCCAAGCATGAAACCATCATCCAAGCATGGCCGCTCAGATGGGATGTTTCCAAACCCAGCAGAGGCACGTGATTTTGCTGATGTTATGAAAACAAACACGCTACTGATGCCTTCCACAGAATCCTCTTCCCCCCCCCGCCTGCGCCTTCCCGTGCTGCTGCTTTTCTTTGCCTTGAGTTTGTCACATTGTTAAAGACAGAGTGCCCGATTCTCATCATGGTGCAGTGAACGTGCTAAATAGCACGATTCACGGCACCATTTCTTGACGCCCAGGCACCACTGCTATTCTGAAGTGGGCCTGGACGTCATCGCAAAGCACGGCAGTGCTTTCGCTGTAATCCACCTCTTTCTAATGGAAACAGGCAGATTGCAGAATCTCGGCAGCATTTTCGTTAAATAACGAGGGAATCGTTATTTAACAAAAATCCCGCTGATACACCAAAGCGAGCAGCTTCAACATTGCAGGATGTTGAAGCTGCTTACTTCGGTGTATAGGAAAGTGTTGATATACACCCGAGTGTTGTATATGAACACTTTCATGTACACCAAAGCAAGCAGCTTAAAAGTTGCAGCAACGTTGAAGCTGCTTGCTTTGGTGTACATGAAAGTGTCCATATACAACACGGGTGTATATGGACACTTCCATTTACACCAAACAAGGCTTCTTGTGGCACTCCTCCATTTTAACGGCACCAAAAAGGTACCGTATATGTGCGCTAGTTTAGCGCACATATTAAACTGGAGGAGTGCCACAAGCATAGGCTTCCAAAAAGCCAGTTTACAAATGTGGTGGTTGCTAGGTTGGTTTCCAACCCATCCTAGCAACCGCCACATGTATTCTGAAAGTGTTGCATTCCTTCCGACTTCGACTTAGGAAGAATGCGCCACCTTCAGAATAGGTCTTAAGTACCGACAAGGTCGTTAACCCTTTTAACGTCCTTTTCGGTACTTAACACCTTGATGAGAATCCGGCCCTGAGCGGGATCTTTCAGCGCTGCTGGTGTTTAACATTTTGTCCACTCCGCCCCCTCCTACTCTGCCCTGTGACCAGCATGTGGGTCTAAAACAGACTGAAGTCTGTATAGTGATGTATGTTAGGACTAGCTCCAGGGTGGGGTCAGTTGGAGAGAAAATCTGGTGTAGTTAGATAACCTTTCGTTAATTAATCTCGTGTAAGCGCGGGACCGGGATTCGAACCCCAGTCGTTCTGCGCTGTCTTGTTTTCCTGCTGGTAAACGCTTTACCCCTGAGCTATGCTCCCTATCATTCATTGGCCTGGCTGACTCCCTAGCTCACCTGCAGCGCCTGATACCTGGGGAGCGCACTCAAGCAGCTGATAGGCAGATTAAGATACATTAAACTAAGCACACGTTTTGAGTAAATAGGCAATTTTGTTTACCACCAGAAACTACGAAATTGCCATGCTGAAAACAAAGAACCACAAGACAGAGAAAACCAGGAAATGGGCCTTTTCCTGCTACGCACTAGGGGTGCACTTTTTTATGCCGCTGCAATTGTATGACATTCGCAAACGTTTCTTGCCAGCAGCATTTATGATCACATTTCCTACCACTTCTCTTTGTGGCTAAAAATCGCTGCACACTGCTACTTGAATGAAGTTCAGCTGCGTGACATTCACTATAAAACAGACTCTCAGAGAAGCTTGACTCCGCCCCATTTTGAATTTAGAGGCAAGGCAATACACGTGACCACGTGTGTCTTTTTGTGTGTAGTTTTAGCTGGCTCTTTTGGGCGTGTGTAGTACGTGGGAGGTATGCGGTGTGGAAAAGAGGGGGTTGGTTAGTAGGTGTGTGTTTGTCTCTGGGTGTGATGGTTGTTTTATTGTTGGTTCTTCGATCTGTATCATCCCATGTTTGCTTTGGATCCAGAGTGTGCTTTGTGGGGTGGTTGTTGTTATGCTTGACTCAGGGAGTTAAACATCTAGGTTTTCAATCGTTTTCTGAAAGTTTGGTGATCTTCCGTCATTCTTATTTCCTTCGGTACCGAGTTCCATAGTTTGGCTATCAAATAGGAGAATGCAGTTCCTCCGAATTTCCTTTTCTCATAGAGTTTTGTTTCTATTTGGACGTTGTTGCTAGGTTTCTTCCTGGTTGGCAGCCATTGATTTAAGCTTGGAGAAATTCAGCTCCTTGTCCGTGTAATGATTTGTGGCCGATGCACAGGGCTTTGTGTTATTTTACTGGTATCCAGTGTAGATTTCTCAGGGCCAGTCTGATGTGGTCTCTTCTATTTAGTCTCAGGTGTAGTCTGGCTGCCGTATTTTGGATGTGTTGTAGTTGAAACTTCACTTCTTGGGCGGCTTCCATTTATACAGCCAATCAATAAGATGATAGGGTGGCGATCCTCCAAGCCATCTCAATACTAACAAACAAACAGCATAAACCCAGCCATCTTAGAACAGTAAGGTCACCATCACAGTTGTGTGTAATAACATGCTGCCATTGTAAATGCCCGTCACAATACACCCAATCCCTATGAAAAGCAGCCCTGGGGCCCGATGAATACAGACTCATCTGGAACCACAGAATCTGTACTTGAGAAAGCAGAGTATGTCTTTTCCAGGCAGCCCCCAAAAGGTAGGGCTGCCATTCTAACCCCAGTGTATAACAATATACACCTTGAAGCCCCGGGTTTGGTAGGGAGGTGTTGGTTAAATTACTGCACCACAGCAGAGGACGAGACATAGGCCACAGTGTCCCAAGTTGTATAACAGACAGAAGACCCTTTCCAACCAACTAAATACTGCAGCCTGCCCCAGAATACATGGGAATCCTACAAATTGGGGGTGGGGGTCTCAGTGCCAGATTAAAGAAATCCATTTCACAAGGTTTCAACTGGCAGACAGGACAAACTGGATGGATCTTCCACGTCCTTCACAACTGATACTGAATAACCACAGGATTAATAATTTGATCCACAAAATAAGTACAAAAAAAGCAAGCGAAAAGTTTCACAGACCTCAACGTCCAGGCAAAATTTGAGCTTATATCCTTATTTTCATACCAAGCATTCTTCAGAGATCTTTCAGCCACCTCCTTCAAACCCTCTTAGATGCCTTGTGATTCAGATCCACCATTGCAGGATCCCTAAGCAACTTATCCTAAAAGAATGTAAAAGTGGGCACCAGCTTCCACAGTGAACTCGCCTCAGAAAGCTGAATTCACAGATTAGTGGTAGGCAAATTCTGATGTGGGCAATGGAGTCTTCCAATTTGAGAGTGTGTCATTCACAAAGCAGCATTGATACTGTCCTAAAACTACATTCACTCTCTCAGTCTGTCTAATAGCCTGTGGATAATAACCAAGAGAAATAGCCATTTCTACTGCCCCAAACATATAAATGTCTTCCCAGAATTTTGCAATATTCTGTGACCACACCCCAATCTGAAATCATTTTACGTGGCATATCTTGGAGGTGAAAAATCAGTTACAAAAAGTGTGTGTACAATGTACCATATGTAAAAATGGTGGGCAAAATATCCATTATCATGGGTCACCATTCAAAAGAAATAACGGTATAAAATATCATTACCAATATTTTGTCAACGTTGAGGGCTAATGTCCAGTGGTGACTGAAAAGACGACTTAGTCTGAGCATATACTGAACATATAATAAACTGCCAGATCAATTCCCAATCTTTAAAAATTGAGAAAACTATGACCAGACTCCTTATTGGCAAATCAAGCTGCCAGATGTGGGTAGCAAGATCTGTGCCAAGTTGCTCTTGCATCTATTTAATGGATTGCGCTGTAGAACATTGTGTGAGCCTAGCCATTGAAGGAGGCTTCCAGCGTGGTCTTGCAAACATCAATCAATGTTTTATTTTTACTCGATATAAAAAAATATGCCAATACAATTAGAAAGTGTTTGTCTGCTCTATAGACATGAAATAGGCTGTGCAATTGGAGTGCAAATAAAAAATGTGAACCAAAAAGTAAAAGCTATCAACACTAGAGGGAAGACTAATGTGCATGAAGGCCATGCAAGACAATACAAAAGGATGTGTGAGATATGAGCAAGACAATGAGGTAAAATCCTAAGTAGACATCTTGTGGGAGGTATGGTATGCATCAGGTGTGATGAATCAACTTCCGAGGCACCAGTAGTCCAGGGATGAATATCAGTTTCTAAACCATCAAGCAACCCCACACCTCTAGTACACCAGAAGGAATCCAAACAGATTTGAATACAAGTAAATTATAAGACCTCCTTGTCCAATTTCGGTAACGTGGATGGAACGGCAGGCTTAGCTCCACAAGATCGTGGATCGTTGGTTAGTTGCAACACAGCGAAAATACAATTATTAACCAATGATAAAAGGGACTGTCCAGTCAAGGTTGTATACAAATATCTACTTTATTATTACTACAACAGACAGGTCTAGCACACTACAATTACAACCCACACTGGAAAGGAACATAGAGGACAGAGAGTTTTACAAAGGAAAGGGATGCACTTTGAATACTGACAGGACGGTAGTTGGTAAAGCAATCAGTCTTACTGGTAAAGGTTATTTGGTTTCAACACCAAAGGGGCAAAGGGTTGTAACTGTCTCTAGGGGCCTTCAGAGAAGGACCAGGGGAGCAGAACCACAATTACTGGGCCACTTATAGACTATGCTGAGGCCTGGGACCTGTGGGGTTTGCCGCACTAGCCCCTGTCCTTACTGACACTCTCAAGTGTTGATAAACCACACTTGCCCCCCGGTGGGTTGATTGGTGAGAAATACTACTCATGCGGTCATCCTCGTCATTTAACCCATCTGGAAGGTCTTGTCCGTTCGGGTACACAGGGATTAGCCAGTCCCCTGGGGTCTTCTCCCCAACCGCCCTCGCTTTTACCCAACCTTGGAGGCTGGTCAGCAACTCAGGTTTATTTACTTTAGTGCTGTGGGGAAGTCCCCTCTCTTGACATAAGGCGCACAGGACATCCTTGGTCATGCCTTTTATAGTCTCCATGTCAAGCTCCATGACTATTACTATTACCTAGCAGTGGCTAAACGTTGCATGCAACAGTACCTTTATCGATCGGTGACTAAGCTGTGCGCAAGGCTCCAACTGATCTGACCGCTTGCCAGCAATGTAATGAATCAACTTCTGGGGCAGCAGTGGTCCAGGGATGAATATCGGTTTCTAAACCACCAATCAACCCCCCACCTCTATTACACCAGAAGTGATTCGAACAGATTGGAATACAAGTAAATTATAAGACCTCCTTGTCCAATTTTGGTAACGTGGACGGAAAGGACCAGGGGGGCAGAAACACACAATGTACCTGGTGCTAAAGAAGTTCTTGGTGCTCGACAGCAGCAAGGTGGCTCCAGGGCACTTTGAGCCCGTGAGACAGAGTTAGTGGCGGGAGACAGCTGTGGGTACCAGGCGGCAGGCAGTTTGACAAGCGAGGCTGGACAGACGTCTGCAGGCTGTCCGGCATGACGGCTCAGGACCAAGAATCATTGTCTCTGTGCTGGTTGGCGGTTCTGAAATGCTGGTTACGGCGTCTCGGATGGCTCTGGTGACTGCGGCATGACAACAGTCAGCGGTGCAGCCATATGCAGTTCGAGGACTCGACTGGCTCAAAATTGTCCCTAAAAAGATGAATGCTGGATGATGCTTGTGTGTCACTCCTCTTAGCTTCTTCGCAGGGCTTGTGTCCTTTCAAGGCGGATGGCCCAAAGCTCCGGAGCTTTTTAGCATGCAACAGCTTTGTCCTTTGTCCAGAGACTCTCCGGCATGACCCACCTAGGAAGCTTGCTGCCAGAACCTAGCAGGGCATGCTGTTTGCTGGCTGGGTACGGGTTCTGGAGCTGCTGGATGGGTCCTCTGGGTCCGGTATCTCCCTCTGTTCCCTGGGAGATGTTAAGTGGAGGGATCTTGCTTCCCTCTTGGAACTCCTGGCCTTCCTACACTGGCGGAAGATGTAAAGTAGACTGTACCTTCAGCTCAGGTCCAAATGAGTCCTTCTTGTAACTCCTTGCAAAGTTTTCAGATGATCTGATAAGTGAGGGGCTCAGCCCTCTTCTAAAGCCAAACGACCCCAGTGATTGATGCATGCTACACCCACCTTAATGAACCTATCCTGGGTCACCACCAACACTCTTCAGTGATGCTTCAGGTCAGAATCAGAGCGCTTGGCAACAGACAGGGGAAGGATGACAACATATACTTCTAATTCTCACCCATTTTCCTATCTGCTGTACATCAAAGTGTCTCCCTAATTAACTGAGCCCTATGCAGCGCTTGATCACAACATGGGCCTCCTTTGAAGTATGGGGCTGCAGGCAGACATTCATCTCCTACAATTCACATACTTCCTTGCTCTGAAAGGAGTGGTTCCAGGCAGGACATTCACTGCCCTTTCATACCAAGGAGGGGTGTTAGTACCAAGTTGACACATTACATTACAAAGAGGTGTTGGTCGCTGGTCTCCATTGTCCCTTTCTGGACTCAGACCGTCCCTGGGGCCTGCTAATTCATATTCTTCAGTTGTCGCCACCACCAGTAAGGTGTAACAATGGAGATGCAAATCAATAGGGCCTTGAAATGCAAATTAGGCTGCCCATGGCCAGAGGCTTTTGATGTACCCACAGCTGTCAGGTGTCAGCTACACATGACAGGGGAGGGCGACGCT
Source organism: Ambystoma mexicanum (assembly GCF_040938575.1). Lineage (NCBI taxonomy): Eukaryota > Metazoa > Chordata > Amphibia > Caudata > Ambystomatidae > Ambystoma > Ambystoma mexicanum. The sequence continues at coordinate 607,753,548 of NC_090938.1, read as the reverse complement.
GGTAAGCTGTGTCCTCCCAGAGTACATGACAATTTTTTTGCTGTGAGGTGACCGTAGAAAATATTTCTGGGAATGACACAGAGATCAATCTGCGATCAAAAAAAAGAAGGACAACAAGCACATATTTTGCAGAACATGACCTGGAATTAAGTACTTCAAAAACACATGTATGACTTTTGGGGCACATGGAAGGACATGGTGTTCAGAAGAAGTTGACATTGGTGAACAATGAACCTCTAAGAATATGTGTGTCACATGAGATTGGCCACTCACAGAAGCAATCAAGCCTTTAGAATGGCAGCTTGGGGCGTGGTGTAACACTCTCTTTGATTAAATATGGGGGCAGGGCTCTATTAAACGCCTTACAGGCTTATGAAGTAAAAGCACTCTTAGCAATGCTTTATAACAGTAAGATTTTTTGCAGAACTCTAGGGCATGCAAGGGAAATCCTTTTGAGGAGGTATTCGCAGATCCTTGACTGGTCAAGTTCCACCTTAAGGGCTGCAAGTTATTGGGAGCTATCCAGAGGCCCAATAAGTGAGAGCCGTACTCCAGCCTGTCAGGTTCTGCCTTAAGAAGCAAAATGGCCCAACTACCTCACTAGTGGGGAGTGAAGTAAGAGAACTAGTTAGCACCAAAACTAGTAAAGGCACATTATCAGTTATGCCTTCCTTGGTGGGCGTTAGCAGGTGGTAATGACCAGCCATCTAAGCTGGTAGGCCTCGGTAAAGCAAGGGCCTTTAAAAGGGCAATGAGCCATTACCACCCAGAGCAGAAGGAATAATTGCCAGTTGCTACCCGCTATAGCGACCGGGGTGCTAATGTTTTTATTTTTTTGGTAAAAAAAGAAATGTACAGTGCACACAAGAACCTTCTCTAAAAAAACAAAAGCTGGACACCATGGAAATAAAAAAGAGGGCTCAAGGAAGAGCCTCTTTTTGATTTCCATGATGGCCAGTGTGGCGTGGAAGAGGGAGAAGTCAAGAGGTGTTGGATGGTGACACGTATGTGTTCTCTTCAGTGCTTATATTGAATGAAGGAATCAAAAATCTTCAGGTATTCCTTGAAGATATGGAGCACATATCTTCCAGATTATATAAGAAGTTGAGAACACAAATATCTCCATATCTCCATGTAGATACAAAGTGAAGACCAACCCAGGGCACGGTGGAACATTTTGGGGAGATGGTTTGCCTGACTCTACCTTGGTTGCTAGATGATCCAACAGGCAGTCACCAGGCTTCAAACCCAAGCAATGCAGCAATCGGTGGCAACAAGAGGACTCCTTCACTCACTAATTCCTAGTTTGCTGGTATTAACAAAAAAAGAGGGACCTGGCAAGAACATCGTTTGGGGATCAGGCGATCACCTGTGACCCCTGTGGTCTCCCTTGATACCCCTCTGGTCTCCCCTGCTACCCATAGAAAAGGGGGGTGGGGGTATTTTAAATTAAAGCTTCTGGGCTGTGGCCAGTGCCATGTGACTCTTTGTTTCTGGAGTGGCTGGCTTTTTGTTTCAGACCTCTTAAAAAAACAGGGGGGTTCCACAAGTGTAAAACCTTGAGCATTAACCCTAAATAGGAAAGACTAGGAATAACAAATAATGTGTCTTTCCGGAATTCTATACAATAATTGCTAGACTCATTAAAGGCTTCTTTCAGGCACACTTCAGGGGGTGAGCCAATAATTTAGTCTGTTCTTAAACCTCTCAAATTCACAATGCAGACAAAACCTTCCAAAATGCATTTAGAGTAGAATAAGCATTTGTTTCGGACTATGCTTTTTGCAAGTTGCAGTTATAGCATGTTTTTTTCTGCCGTTGTCTCTGTAACGATCATCACAAGACATTCCATCTCGGTGTCCTTGGTTCCTTGACAAAATCTTTGTAACCTAAAAGCTTGTGTACAGTGTAGAAATGTTTGACCATAGCACATAAAGTCGCCCTTGTTTTCATTGTGCCACAATTAATGCTTTATTGTAATGTGTCTCTCTTTCCTATATCCCTGGCATGCTGTTCAGGATGTTTGTTTTCATGTATGAGGTAATGAGTGCCTATAGTACGGGATGCCGTGTGAGTGCACAGCTTTCCCTGTACTACTCTAAATTCTTTAATACACAGTTATGAAGCCTCCTGATGATATGTATTTTGTCAACCTCTGAAGCCCGAAAAGTAGATCCAGACAGGCTTGACATGTGGGCAACTTTTCAGCAGACCTGCAGATGAAATGGCCTGCTGTTAAATCTCAGTTACCAGTTAAATGGTATCCACTAAAGAGTGTAATTTGCTTTCTGACTTTGAGAACATTCAGACATGTAATTGTTCATTTTACTATACCGGGTAAGATAGCTCAGTGGGTTAAGCGCTCATTGCTGCGATGTGTGCGTGATTTGCTGGTTGCAGGTTAGAATCCCAGCAAGGCCAACTCAGCCTTTCATCCTTATGAGCTTGATAAATAAGTATCAGCACAGTTTGGGTGATATTGTATGTATATTGCTTCCATATAAAGCACTTAAGGATAAGTTAACACATCATTATCATTTGGCCTTGGGCATCTGCTTGCATTCACAGTAAGATGGTTATATGGCATATACACACTGATATTAATGATACATATGCTGATCAATTCTTGTATGAAATGTATATTGCATTACAGTGATATCGTAACCATATTTTTCATATGGTACCTAAGAACCATGCTATGTGATGTCACTTGATGTTTTGTCAAGGGGTGAAAGTATTCCCTCACTTCCCGTGATGTCACTTCAGGGTCGGGTCAAATGACATCACTTCCTGTGATGTCATCACAGTTCATGGGGTGTGTGATGTCACTTCTGCTTCCCCTGGCATTTTGGTGAAATGGCATCCCTGAAACGCTAGAGGCGCCCAAACCCCAAAAATACAAGCAGTTCATCTGTTTTGGATGGCTCTATTGGAGACACTTGCTGTTGATCTTGCCTCAAGATGCAAAAGATACAGACGCCCAAAGAAATACAAGTTTTGGAGGCTCTGTTGAAGAAGGGGTGACTGGCCCATAGTCCTGATGTGAGGGCCGCAGAGGGCTCTGCCCCCGGATGGGTTTCCTTCTCTGCTTCCTTTCTGCAAGTAAATCGGAAGTTGGTGGCCCAAAAGGCAGTGACTGGCCAGATGTTTCGGCTTAAGTTGTAACAGGATAATCAGCTTGCGGAGGTATTCTGGACCTGGTTTCTTTGTTTCAGAAGGGGTCAGTGATTGTTTGGCAACGAAGGCAGTGCACGCCATCAGGATTCCCTGCTTTCCCTTTCGGCTGTTAGAATTACCCTTTCTAAGCATAGGATACATTTGCTATTGATTTTTAGTGTGCGTTGCTATTTCGCATTTAATCCTGATTCTAGTTTCTTTGCCAATTTCCCCTATCAGTCCATATAAATGGTTAGTGTTGTTGGGAGAGTACTTGCTGTTCTCCCTTCTCCATCTCCTCCCCTGTGTTTATCGTTGCTCTGCATCTCGAGGTCCTGACGTTCTCTGTTTATTGCAATGGTACTTCTATGGGTGGTGGTGCATTGTATATCATCTGAGGGTGCAGTGAGTGAGAATCTGGGGGCTTCGCCGCTGTGATGCATAGTGATTCCTGCATCCCCCTATTGCCATAGAGGAGCTGGTCCCACTGTAAGAGCAAGCTGCTGCAATGTGGTTCTTGGATCTCTCTGCAAGTGTTCAGGTCAGGTCACATGCCAGCAGTAATCAAACCACCTGTCTTTTTCACTGCAGTCTGCCCCATGCACCTTTCCTTCCTTATACCTTCATTCGCCTCCTCTTTAGCCCCTGCTAGTGCGCCCCCTGCTTTCAGCAGTGCCTTTCCATTAAGTTTCCATTGCCATACATCAAAATAGTACCATTGCTGTTGGTGTGTCTCGCCTTAGAATTATGATTTAGACCAGGAGGGTCAAACATGAGACCTGTGGAGAAGATCAGGCCCTTGAATCCCCTTTCCTAGGCCCTGGAAGCAGACATTCCAGAGCAATATGAGAGAGGAAGATGAGGAAGCAGAGCAGGGAAGAGTGAAGGAGAGCTACGTGTCATCCGCATAACACTGGAAGTTCGGAGAGAAGTTGGAGAACAAATGGGCTAGAGGGACCTGGTAGATGTTGAAAAGCCAGAGGCCTGAGGGACACTGCAGGTAGAAAGTGAGATGGAGGAGAGAAAGGGGGGCAGTTGAACCTGTGAAGGTCGGTAAGAGAGGAAGGAGGGTAACGAGTCCAGAGCCAGGTCCAAGATGCCAATGGTATCACAGAGCCAATTTATAAGGGTGGCATCATTAACCGTATCAAAGGCAGAGGAAAGATCAAGAAGGATGAGGATGGAAGGAGATTTGGAATTGGGATTAATGAGCAGATCTTCACAGGTGTTCGGGAGAGCAGTTTCCATGCCCCTGGCAGCTCTGAAGCCAGACTGGTGGTCATGGAGACAACCAACAAATTTGGTGTGGTGGATAAGCAGGGAGATGGCCAGCTTCTCCAAGAGTTTGCCCAGGAAGGGAGTGATAGAGAAGGCTGGTAGGTAGCCTGACAGGAAGGGTCGGCAGAAGGCTTTTTGAGAAGAGGGTGTGCAAGGGAGGGCTTGGGCACCTGTTTGGATGAGACTTTCATAGAACGGACTTGTCTAGTAACCTCATCAGGTTATGTGGGAAAGAGGAGAGTAGGAGGGAAGGGGCAGGGGGGCCAAGGGAGGCCTGGGAGCAGATGAGGGAGAAGGGAGTGGTGTAAAGGAGAGTGAGGACAGGGTGTCCTGAGTTTTAGTGATGAAGTGAGAGGCCAGTGCAGTGCAGAGGGCCAGGGGCGGCAGAGGAGGCTTAATGCAAAATAGCCGAGAGCAGGGATTTGCAACTTTTGACTCTCTAGATGTTTCGGACTGCAAATCCCATCAGCCTTACATAGCATACCTAATGATGAAAGATCATAGGATTCGTAGTCCAAAACAACTGGAGAGCCTCAGGTTGCAGACCCCTGGCCTATAAGATGAGATGTTAAAGCAAGAAGAACAATGCAAAGGCAAGAGAAAATATGTCCAATAGAATAAATACATATAAATAAGCAGACACCTCTCCATTTAACAGCGGTTTCGTCTTAAGCAAAATCCATAAGGTATATGTTTCTGCGGCCACTGTAAAATGTGGCATCATTTATAAAAAGAGAAGATAAAAAATGCTGAGCTTTAATCAAATATCCTAAAATATTAATGGTGGAGGCTAAACTTGAAATGTTTTCAGTATCTCAAATATGCATCTACAATCATTCAAATACTAACTCACAATCCTGCTGAAGTCTAACGCAGTGTTGCTGATACGGCATAATTTTGCACTCTTACTTTTAAACAAGTTTTTGATAAGTTTACCTTGCATTAGGGCCGGGCTCGGGCTTGAAATTGGCTCGGCTACCAATGAAAAAGTGTCCCACAGTTGCAAATGGGCAATAGTTCCTTTTGTGGTAGGCTGCTCGAGGCGTCCCCAAGGGGGAGTTTTTTGATGAAAAGTGTTGCAAATAGTGCATTTGAAAGTCCATTTGTACCGTTTATTTGTAAAAACTGCAAGCTACACAGTGCAGTAACCGTTCAAACTGGCCGAATTCAGCGCAAAAACGGGCCCATGTTGGCTGAAAAAACGAGCCCACACTAGCATGTTGGACCTGCACTTCGGGCATTGCCATACAGACCCGCCCGAGCCTGCAGTGGATGAAAAACTCAAATTGTAAACTTACTCCACAAAATTAAAATAAAACTGAAGTTTGAGATAGAGCTATTCCACACCATACAATAATTCAAGATGGTGAAATGACATTGTCCCCAGGGAGGTAGTGGCAACTGGAGAAAACACTTCTCCAATGAGAATAAGGCACAATACCATTTGGGCATATGCATGATCTGCTGATGTGCAATGCTCCTGTGTACCAATGGTGGCAGGGCATCTGAAGTATTTCCCAATGGTGGCATGGCATCTGAAGTATTTCCCAATGGTGGCATGGCATCTGAAGTATTTCTCAATGGCGGCAGGGCATCTGAAGTATTTCCCAATGGTGGCATGGCATCTGAAGTATTTCCCAATGGTGGCAGGGCATCTGAAGTATTTCCCAATGGTGGCAGGGCATCTGAAGTATTTCTCAATGGTGGCATGACATCTGAAGTATTTCAATATTTCATGTTTGACCCTCTACAAATATTGTGTACATTCTATGGCTTTTTGTCCAAATTCTCTAAAAATATGTGCTATTCAAGACACCACATAGACCTAGTATTTCTGGCCCCCCATCCTGGGTGGGTGGTGCCAGATAGGTAGTAGGGGGTCTGACCCATGAGTTCACCCTAAGGGTCCCTCCTTGATCCCGTCCTGGAGGGTGGGCTGGCCGAGCAAATTCCTAGGAAGAAAATCACATCAGTTTAGATAGGAAAAAAGAAGGGAGTAGCAAAGTTTAAATGTAAAGGTTATAAAGTAATTTGTTTGAAATAAAAATGGGTACTTTTGGGGCTGTAAAAAACCCATTCTTGTACCTGTTGTCCACCTCAGGACTGTTATATCAGGAAGGCAGAATCTTGGAGGTAACTGGTCTTTTGTGCTAGAGGCAATCATTTTTATTTTGCAAGCTGCTTAGCACCCTTTTGTTTGCTGCTGGTCTGTGGGGAGGAGGGTGGAGAGTACCCCCGTCCCCATGGCAAAGTGGTAGGCAATGTGCCAGGCCCCTAGGCCAGGGCAAAAACAATACACAAGGGCCACATACAGGTACCCCAAGTTTAGCATTAAAGGACAACTCACCGTCAGAACAGACAACCACTCCAACAGTAGCATTTAGGGGAAATACACTTTCAAAGCATACAAGCACTCCAATGATAGCAAATGGGGACATCCCACACTACAGGGCAGAGAATCACCCCAAGGTTAGCATTAAATGCCAACTCACCCTTCAGTACAGGCAATCACTCAAATGATAGCAACTGGGGACATCCCACACTACAGAGCAGAAAATCCCTCCAACGTTAGCATTAAAGGCCACTCACCCTTCAGTATGGGCGATCACTCAAATGATAGCAACTGGGGACACCCCACACTACAGAGCAGACAATCACCCCAAGGTTAGCATTGAAGGCCAACTCACCCTTCAGTACAGTCAGTCACTCAAATGATAGCAACTGGGGACATCCCATACTACAGAGCAGAGAATCAACCCAAGGTTAGCATTGAAGGCCAACTCACCCTTCAGTACTGGCAATTGCTTAAATGATAGCAACGGGGAACATCTGTTTTGCTTTTTCGGCCACTCACAAGGGCCTCAGATTCCTGCACCCTATTACACGGACCCAAAACGTTCTTGGACTCAGGGAGGCAATAAATCACACTTAGACTAATAGTTAGAGGAAAACAAATGGCTTGTTACAGGCAGTGGCGTTGCCAGGAATCAAATTTAGGAGGGGCACAGAGGGGGCCAAAGACAAAAGTAGGGGGGGCACAGACAAATGTAGAGGGAGAACATGGTCACTGCTCATTTTAGGTAGGGGGTACAAGGGGGGGCACAGTGATTCACAGGGGGGCCTAGCCCCCCCTAGACAGCCCCCTAGCAACACCACTGGTTACAGGCCCTTTATTCACACCCAATACACATACACACCACTAAAACATAGCATATAGTCGATTGTACATAAACATAGAAAAAGAGCATCACCATTAGTATGCTTGCAAAAGACACCTTCTCTTCTTCTCGGTCAACACAACACTGCTTAGTTCCAGAGCAGGTAGGCAGAGAGATCACTTGTGCTAACGTGGTCTTGAGCAGAGCGTCCTCCCTCTCAGCGAGACTGCATCACCTGGGGGTCCAACTCTCTCTGTGTTCTTCCATGAAGAATACCTGTTCTCTTTATAGGGAAATCTCTGCCCCTTCATGGTTACCAGACTGCCCACGGCTGAAGAGCAGACAGCAAGCATTGGGAGCAAATAGCGGAAAAAGCTAGAAGTAGAAAACCCCAGCTTCTCTCCCTCTCCTTCGCTCACAGCACCCCTTATCACTGCACCTGCAAAGCTCTGACTCCCTTTTAGGCTCATCCTTCAGCGGACAGTACAACTATCCTCCACAGTTAGCTCATCTGACATCATTATGTGCAGAATTCACGTCTACTTAATGAGCCCATGAAAACGTAGGCTTTCATTGCGGTAATGGAAGTGAATGTCCAAAATGGCCGTGCACTGGCACCATGTTATTTAGCTCATTTACACACATGCACTACAAAATCCCACACTACAGAGCAGACAATCACACCGACGTTAGCATTAAAGGCCAACTCACCCTTCAGAACAAGCAACCACTCCAACGATAGGAACAGTAGCTAGGAACCAACTCTTCAGAGTCGGCAATCCCGTCAACATTAGGATTTAAGTAAATTACATCCTTCAGAACATGAACCCACTCCAACAATAGCAACTGGAGAATGCCCATCCTTCGGGCAGAGTCCCGGGGCACACGTGTGGACGGAGGCCCCCACTTTTTTCAGAGAGCACCTTATATGCTTATTTCTGCTGATGCCACATTCAATTGGTTTGTTAATGAGTCCCCCCACTTTGTTTTTTAGGGCTTGACAATCCCTTCAACATTAGCATTCAGTGCGACCCGCTTTTCTGACCCGCCTTCAGAGCAGATCTGCAATGCAGTCTTGGCATTTAGGGACCCGTCACCCTTCCGAAGAGACAGACTCTAGAGCCCCAGAGTTCAGCTGCACAATCAAAGCTCCCACTCAATTAGACCACAGAGGCTTTCTCTCCATTCGTTTGGAAGAGTCGCTGTCTGCTGATGAATGCCTCGTCATTAGCTGGAGGACACCATGACTCCAATAGCCCCGTCATGCAAGAAAATCCCTCACCTTTAAAGCCGGCCTGGTGCAAGTGGGGACTTGGTGCAAGCGCAGAAGCCCCCAAAGTCCCAAGGGCCGACCGCACACTTGCCCACGCCCTCAGGTGCCTAAACCCCAGCCATTTTATGTGAGCAGTGCTTTAAATGGGCCGGTCCTCCCCACCCCTCAGTACCTGCACTTCTTACTTTTGATCATTTGAGTGCCTGCACTTCTCAAGGCCTGAAAGAGAGTACCGGTACTCAGCTATGCTGCAGGGGGAAAATGAAAGCTTTTCATTTCACTTTATCGGAACTTAAAGGACTGCGCTTCTGCAGCCTTTGTTGGGGAAAGCAGCACCCTCTCCCTCCTCCTCTCTCCACCTCCGCAGTGCCCATAATGTCTCCTTCAGGGCCCACCCTGCAGGATAAAAGGAGGGATAAACATGCCGCTGCTGTGCTCTCAGCCCCCCAGGCGTGGGACACTGATTCCCTAAGGGGGCGTCACCGGCTACCACTGGGGTCCCTTCATGGAGCAGGGATTCATTTGGAGATTCTGAGAACTTACTTCTTAAAGATGTTTCTTTGTTATCAGCAGTGCCTATTCTAATATCTAAGTGTTTAAGTAATTGGAGTTGTGATGGAATGTTTTCCACTGAAAACGTGCACACAGCTCCAGTTACCACCCGAATTTCTTATTAGGCAATGAAAGCGAGCAATAATAAAACTCAAGACCTAAAGCTTAGTTTACAGCTATGATGTCTGCTGGTTTGATATGAAAAAAAAGTCTCATTTTATATGGATATTCAAACTTTCTTAACCCAATGATTAACAACAAACTGGACGTTTATTTGTAAGGATCCCAGATACACTGTTTTACCAAATTGTGTGATCCTTGGCACATAATTTAGTCTCACCGAGTATTGTCTGCAAACAACAGAGTGCACATAAAATGGACCTGTGCCCATGGTGCAGAGCCGAAACGGCCAGTATCTTCTTTTTTTTCCATTTAAAGCACTGTATATGAGGCACCCACTCCAGCACCCCAGGACCATTCCCACCATGAAATGTGCTATTCAAAGTGGTGATCTATGCATCTATCCACGCCGAGGTCCTCTAATGCCAATTAATGTACTGCAGAGCCAGGGGTGGGCTGGCCTATGTATAGGGAACTCTGGAGATTTCCCGGCGGGAGCCTGCACCCTGGACCTCTTTTGCATTTTATTTTCCAGTGTTCTCATAATAAAAGGCGTGGGCTTGCTGAAAATATGTAATGTGGGGCCACTTTGAAAAATATTTCCAGGGCCTCTTCTGGTTCTCAGTCCACCCCTGTGCAGAGCTGTCACGCCGATTTAAGAAACATGTTTTTTTTCTAGATCAATAACAACTCAGATATACCTAGAGCTTAACACTGGAGTTCTACAAAGGTAGCGGGCGCCCCTCTCTCGCAAGAACAGACATGATAACCTGTTCAGTGGTTATTAACCACTTGAGAGTTCGCAGCCACTGCTTTTACTCACTGTGCCTTTCACAGATGGGAAATATCCATTTGCATATCAGTCTTTGTCCTGCCCAGGGGCAGTCCAGCACCGAAATACAATGGCAATTCCAATCTGAACGAGAGTACCACCAGCAACCCCATACACGTGTTTCACCCTTGTTGGGGATCATCAGTGAGGTGAAGCTGATGCCTCTCTACGCACAGTGAGAGGGAGACCACGTCTGGTTGCCCCCAGGAGACCTAGGGTTACCAATCCCAGGTTCCTTAACAAGGGTGAAACATGTGTATGGGGTTGCTGGTGGTATGACTGATATGCAAATGGATATTTCCCATCTGTGAAAGGCACAGTGAGTAAAGGCAGTGGCTGCGAACTCTCAAGTGGTTAATAACCACTGAACAGGTTATCATGTCTGTTCTTGCGAGGGAGGGGCGCCCGCTACCTTTGTAAAACTATTTTTTAAGGAACCTGGGATTGGTAACCCTAGGTCTCCTGGGCGCAACCAGACGTGGTCTCCCTCTCACTGTGCTTAGAGAGGCATCAGCTTCACCTCACTGATGATCCCCAACAAGGGTGAAACATGTGTATGGGGTTGCTGGTGGTACTCTCGTTCAGATTGGAATTGCCATTGTATTTCGGTGCTGGACTGCCCCTGGGCAGGACAAAGACTGATATGCAAATGGATATTTCCCATCTGTGAAAGGCACAGTGAGTAAAAGCAGTGGCTGCGAACTCTCAAGTGGTTAATAACCACTGAACAGGTTATCATGTCTGTTCTTGCGAGAGAGGGGCGCCCGCTACCTTTGTATAACACTGGAGTTCGCCTGCTTCTAAGCACTCCAAAGAGCCTTGTCACTCGAGCAGGTCACCGGAAAACATGTTAATGTTCTTTACTCATTTATTTGAGGTGAAGTGCAGTGTGCCACGAGGCGCCAGGCAGTATCATGCCCGCTGCTCTTGTCTGGGGGCTGCTACTGCGTTTCTGTGATGGCAGCTGCCCTCCCCCACCCACCCGCTCTTCGCCAGGGCTTTGCTGCATTATGGCCCGTCTTGGGTCAGCGGCTGCAGATGGGGGCGTCTGGCGCCGCTCGCGTCGCGTGCCCGGGCTCTGCCTCGTAATGAGGCCCGCGTAGGCAGGTGCTGCGGGGAGAGGAGGCCTTCACTCGGCGGCGACAGCTGCTCGCCGGCCCTGCCCCTCGCCCTTCCCCGGCGGCAACCGACACGCCCACCCCTCGTCCTTTCCTTCCCGCCCCTTCTTGCTGTCAAGCCTCCTGGACGCCTTTCAGAATAGAGGAGGCAGCGTGTCCAAATATTACGGAGACTGAGCGTTTCCCATACCCCTTGCAGCTACTCAGCCTACCCTACATTGGATGCCAGTCCCTTTCCCTCTGCCTGAGATGGCCACAGCCGGCACCGGGTGTGTTAATATAGCAGTTCAGCGCAGGCCCGGCTGGAGATGTCTAGGGGCCCCATTCAACATGATGGGTGGGGTCCCCCTGCTCAGAGCGAAGACAGCCCGAGGCAGCCGCGGGGTGCATACATTACTATGGTGATAAAATCGGATTTACGCCAATGGAGCCTTCGGGGTGCCCCCCACCACCCTCGCCCACCTCCCCACAAAAAACATTTTATAAATGGAAAATGCAGCTCAATTTTGGAGCAAAAATCGATTTAAAAAGTCACAGGACTTACACATATTTGGGGGAATACATGGAATATTTCAGATTGCAATGCGTCATTCGTTATCAACATTTCACTCATGGGCCATTTCTGACGTCCAGAAAATGGAATGACTTCTCCATCTCTATTACCTCCGCAAAAAAAGAAAACGGTGTCTCTGTGTCTCGCTCTCTCGCTCTCTATCTCGCAGTCTCTTTCACAATCCCTCTGTATCGCTCATGCAGACTCTTCTGTGCCTCTCGTGTGCTGTCCTTTCTTAGTCTTCATCCCACCCCCTTTGCTTTCTTTATCTCTAACTTTCTTTTCTTTTCCACATCTCCCTGATCCTGTATTTTTGTTCTATCCCTCCCTATCTCCGCTCTCTCCCCTCTCTCTCTCCCCACCCGTTCTGCACCCCTCCCCTCGTCTTCTCGTTTTTCGCACCCCTTTGCCATGCTTTCTTGGATTTTTGAATCACTCTTACTTAAACAGTTCCTCAAAATGGGCACAGTACTGACACTCCCGCTGGTAGTTTCAGCAGAGAGGCCAAGCACTGAATGAGCTTGGGCCTGAGCTACCCCCCTCTGCCACCAACTTTCACTGGAAGGACTTGCCCCAGTGCTCTCAGTTCGGCATATTTTAAGCACATGTACACATCCAAAGACACCCACCAGGCGAGTTCTCAGCAGTGCAAGAGTTGGTGGGGTGGGGGGTGGAGGGGGAGGGGCACGAAAAAAAGTCCTGCTACTTTGTGCCCCACATGCACTGTTACGTTCTGGCTCCGCGCGGAGGCAGAACGTTGAAGGCCTCTGGGGTAGGCTGCAGTGGCACAGCTCCGGCCGGAGCGAAATGAAACACGCCACACGTTGTTAGAGTCTGTGCCCGGAACTGCCACCCTTGCGCGGGGGCGGGGCTTTTATTCAGACACCCTGCGTCACCGCGTTGCGGGGCGCAGGGTGGATATAACATTCCTCCTTTATTATAAATAAACATAACTAAACACACCCCTATGAATATACCCATGCTTGTGAACACAACAAATACCGACACTTTTCACTTTCACAGTTCTCGTGGTGCCAACTACCACACATAGTCCTTGAGCCGAGCTGGCGGCTGAGTGGCGGTTCTTAGTCCATACCTCCCACCCCGGGAGCTGGGCTCCACCGTCTCATCTGATCTCTCACCTTCCACCTCCGGCTCACCCAGGTCCGGTTCACTCCACTGCTCGCACGTCCTGTCACCTGTATTTTCTTCGCCCTGAAGATTGGCAGGTTCGTCATCGACCAGCGGGGAGCCGTCATCTTCTTGGGGACAGTCCCCATCAGTCCAAAGGCTGCGCGGCACAGCCTTGAACCACGACGCATTGCGTGTCACCTGACGGTGCCCTCTTTGCATGGTTATCATGGTCCCTTGCATCTCGCGGACGGTCCATGGGAGAGTCTCATAGCGGGAGTCCATATTGGACTTCGTCGGGTTCCGTAACATGACCACCTGGTCTCCCACCTGGTGGTTGGATGGTTTAGACCTCCTCTTCGCACTCATGTGGGCATTGGCCTCTGTTCTCCTTCTTTCGGTGCGCCCATTGTCGAGCTTGTCCGGTCTTCTGCTGGGGTGATGTGGAATGGACGACTTTATGATGGTGCCGAACATGAGATCAGCTTGAGGGACACCAGTTGTGCAGTGCGGGGTGACCCTGTAGTTTCTCAGGAAACGATAGAGGTCGACTTTCCACGGACTGGCATTTGCTTTTGACAACCTCAACACTTTATTGATTGTTCTCATGAACTATGGTGACAAAATCGGATTTACACCAAAGGTGCCTTCGGGGTGCCCCCAACCCCCCTCGCCCACCTCCCCACAAAAAACATTTTATAAATGGAAAATGCAGCTCAATTTTGGAGCAAAAATCGATTTAAAAAGTCACAGGACTTACACATATTTGGGGGGACTACATGGAATATTTCAGATTGCAATGCGTCATTCTTTATCAACATTTCCCTCATGGGCCATTTCTGACGTCCAGAAAATGGAATGACTTCTCCATCTCTATTACCTCCGCAAAAAAAGAAAACGGTGTCTCTGTGTCTCGCTCTCTCGCTCTCTTTCTCGCAGTCTCTTTCACAATCCCTCTCCATCGCTCATGCAGACTCTTCTGTGCCTCTCGTGTGCTGTCCTTTCTTAGTCTTCATCCCACCCCCTTTGCTTTCTTTATCTCTAACTTTCTTTTCTTTTCTACATCTCCCTGATCCTGTATTTTTCTTCTATCCTTCGTATCTCCTCTCTCTCCCCTCTCTCTCTCCCCACCCGCTCTGCAGCCCTCTCCACGTCTTCTCGTTTTTCGCACCCCTTTGCCATGCTTTCTTGGATTTTTGAATCACTCTTACTTAAACAGTTCCTCACAATGGGCACAGTACTGACACTCCCGCTGGCAGTTTCAGCAGAGAGGCCAAGCACTGAATGAGCTTGGGCCTGAGCTAGCCCCCTCTGCCACCAACTTTCACTGGAAGGACTTGCCCCAGTGCTCTCAGTTCGGCATATTTTAAGCACATGTACACATCCAAAAGACACCCACCAGGCGAGTACTCAGCAGTGCAAGAGTTGGTGGGGTCGGGGGTGGAGGGAGAGGGGCACGAAAAAAAGTCCTGCTACTTTGTGCCCCAAATGCACCTTCGTAAATAAATGCTAAACGGACACACACTCGTTCCTACACCCCATATGATGACTTGCCGCCGTACCCTCTTCCCTACAAGATTCTGACAAGAGTGGGACATGCAACTGTGTGCTCCTGCTCAGCCCCTTATTGGGCCTGCAGTGCAATGAGCGGCCTGGAGTGGGACATGCTTGGGCCTGCAGTGCAATGAAGACCTGGAGTGGGACATGCAGCTGTGTGCTCCTACTCTGGCCCTTATTGGGCCTGCAGTGCAATGAACGGTCTGGCGTGGGACATGCAGCAGTGTGCTCCTGCTGTGCATCTGGCTCTGCCCCTTATTGGACCTGCAGTGCAATGTACGGCCTGGAGTTGGACATGCAGATGTGGGCTCCTGCTATGCCCCTTATTGGGCCTGCAGTGCAGTGAACTGCCTGGAGTGGGACATGCAGCTGTGTGCTCCTGCTCAGCCCCTTATTGGGCCTGCAGTGCAATGAACACCTGGAGTGGGACATGCAGCTGTGGGCTCCTGCTCTGCATCTGGCTCTGCCCCTTATTGGGCCTGCAGTGCAATGAACGGCCTGGAGTGGGACATGCAGCTGTGTGCTCCTGCTCAGCCCCTTATTGGGCCTGCAGTGCAATGAAGACCTGGAATGGGACATGCAGCTGTGTGCTCCTGCTCTGGCCCTTATTGGGCCTGTAGTGCAATGAACGGCCTGGCGTGGGACATGCAGCTGTGTGCTCCTGCTCTGCATCTGGCTCTGCCCCTTATTGGGCCTGCAGTGCAATGTACGGCCTGGAGTGGGACATGCAGCTGTGGGCTCCTGCTCTGCCCCTTAATGGGCCTGCAGTGCAATGAACTGCCTGGAGCGGGACATGCAGCTGTGTGCTCTTGCTCAGCCCCTTATTGGGCCTGCAGTGCAATGAAGACCTGGAGTGGGACATGCAGCTGTGGGCTCCTGCTCTGCCCCTTATTGGGCCTGCAGTGCAATGAACAGCCTGGAGTGGCACATGCAGCTGTGTGATCCTGCTCTGCGCAGTGGCCCAGAGCAGGGTGAGACAATGGAACCTGTTTGTCATGTGCTCCTGCTTGGACAGCGCCATCATTGTCCTATGAGAGGGACACCTCATCGACAATGAGGGTGCTGAATGGGTAAATACTCCCCTGCTCGAGTCCTATGCTCCTTTAACTCCTACTCTCTGACTGTCAAACGCTTCTCCAATCAGAAAATGTGGGGGCAGGTCTCTCTGCTTGGTTGGTGCCTCCCTTTCAAACAGCCTCCCTGCCTCTTTCAGACCTGCTTAAACTGGACCTGGTTAAGTTCCGGAAACTGCACAAAACTCTGCTCTTCTCTATCTCTTTCCCTTCCCTGCTAATCACCCCACTGCTGCTGTGACCGGTGGTCTGAGCCCCTCCACAACACCCCCAACCACTGCACTGCCCTACCGACCCATGCTTGGTGGCTCCCCATCCCACCCTTGAGAGTCACCTGCACTAGCACTTAGCCTGAGGTTCTCCTCCTTGGCTCCCTTAGCACTTGCCACCCGGGCCCTCCTCCAGTACTTGTCCACTCCTCTGCTCCTCCTTCCCTCCCCATAACCTGCACTTCTCTTCAATGCATTTGCAAGGCCGAAAGCCACAAGGTCTAGTAAGAGCATTACTGTATATTTTCGGTTTTTGCCATTGTTATTATTTCCCCTGTTCCCTTCTCATTTAGCCGTGTGGCGCTTTGAAACACAATTCTGTTGTATAAAGCGCCTTACAAATGCTCAATAAAAAGAATTAATACAAAAATACACGCAGACACACACCTAGCCAGCACCCTCCCCACTGCAAACACTACCCCACAACATACACACAAGCACGCAACAAACACTTACCCCACAACCATCTCCCCTGCCCTTCCCGGCTGTCAGTCACTGATCGCACGCGTGTGCGGCAGGGTGTGACAGTTAAGGTTTAGAAAGAGCAATCTGAGAATTCTCAGAGTGGTCTTTCTAAAGCGTTCTTTTTAATTTCCGGTAAAATTAATAAAGACCTTTTCACTCCATATGGAAAAAAACACTTCAAAAGTTGCCTTTGTCTGTTGCTAATTCATGTTCCATGTCCATCTGCATTTTACAATAATCTGATGTAAGATTGAGTGACATTACAGTGGAGTGTCCTTAAAGTATCGTTGGGCAGTGCAAGGGGAAGTCCCTGGCAACTAAGTAGAACTGTGGACTTTGTAGAAGGGAATAGTGTCACCTCACATATCATCACTTAGCCTAACATCCTGTAATATGGCACAATGAGGCATTACCGTACACCCCAGCAAATAGAACTTGGTGCATCGCTGCACCTGTTGGATAAACTAGGCCGGAGTCCAGTGATGATACCATCACACCGGGCCACATCATGTTATACAACCCACACTGGAGCAGTGGGAGGTTCTGCCGCTGTGCGATTGGTGCCCCCCGATCTTAGATACAGCCATACAGGGAATTGTGGGTGAGTTAGGGAGGTCCCACGATCCGGCTGTCCCAATACTCTACAGTGCCCCAAACACAACCAATAGCATATGCACACACAGAAATATTTAGACTCATAGGCAAATAAGACACTGCAACTTGGCTTGGGTTTACAATAGGCTAGATGGCAGCCACCAAAAAGCGATTCCCGGTCGGTTTATCATATTTTGAGGCACATTCCTCTTCCACCTAGGCTCCATCCCTGTTGCTTCATGGATTCCTCATCCATTGCCCCGGGTCTACCTGATGCCAGCTCCTGCCCTCAGTATCGACTGACAGTGAAATGTCATGTCTGTGATTGCATGTTTACAGTAGTCATCCCCGCAGGGAGACCCCATTCAGCAGGTACGAGTATGTGGATTGACGGAGACCTGCAGCTTTAATCAGGAACCACAGAGAGCTCCATTAACCACAGGGACCCTTTGGTCCACAACAGACAGGAAGATGGGTGGGACTTACTATTACATGTTTTCACCCCTTTACCTTTTCCGTTGCAAAGCACTCTGGTTATGACCTCACACATACATGACATTGTTGGTGGAGAGCAATGGTTGGATCATTAAAGTAGGCTTAAGCTACACCAATCCCTGTGGTCCATTTGGCGTTAAAAGAGGGTTGAGCCCCTCTTTTGGCAGATCATCTGAAGACTTTCAAAGGAGTAACAAGAAGAACTCAGCATTGGACCCTAGCTGAAGGTACAGTCTGCCTTACATCTTCCTCTAGCGAAGGAAGGCCAGGACCTCCAAGGGGGAAACAAGGTCCCTCCCCTACACATCTCCCAGGGAACAGAAGGAGATACTGAATCCAGAGGACCCTCCGGCAGCTCCAGAACACGTACCCAGCCAGTACACAGAATGCCCTACTAGGCTCTGCAACAAGCTTCCTAGGTGGGAAGTGCCAGAGAGTCTCTGAAGCAAAGCAAGGACAAGCTGTCTGCAACACTCTCCTTAGGTTTGCCCCCCCACCCCGGTCTGGCTTAAAGGACAACACAAGCCCAGTTAATAAACTAGAAGAAGTACATCGACAAGCATCCATTGACATCCGCTTTAAAGGATATTTTCGAGCCAGTCAAGCCCCTCGAGCTACAAAAGACTGCACCACTGACTGTTGTTAAACCGCAGTCACTAAATCTGTCCAAAAAGCCTCGACCAGTGCTTCAGAACCACCAACCAGCACTGTTACAACGTTTCCTGACCCGAGCCGCCGTGTAGGCTAGCCTGCAGCTGTCCATCCAGCTTCACTCGCCAAACGTCCTGCTGCCTGACACCCGCGGCTGTCTCCTATCTTGAATTCTGTTGCAGAAGCTGCAAAGCGCCCTGAAACCGACTTGACCCCGCCGAGCACCAAGAACTCCTACAGCACAAGGTAAATTGTGCCTCTGTCCCCCTGGTACTTCTCTGAAATCCCTTAGTGACATTTTATGAACCACTGCTCCCTTTGTGTGGAAACCAAGTATCCTTGAACTTTTGCAATTCATTACTATACGGATTACCCTCCTGTCAGTACCCAGAGTGCATCCCTTTGCCTTCTTTGAAATTGTGTGTCTGCATTCCTTTACATGGATTGATGGCTTTTGTAGTGTGCTAGAACCGTCTGTTTTGATAATAATAAAGTAGGTATTTATATGCAACCTTGGCTGGACAGTCCTTTTTATCATTGGGTAATAATTGTATTTTTGCTGTGTTTCAACTAACCAACGACGCATGACCTTTCAGAGATAAGCCTGCCATTCCGTCCACATTACCAAAATGTCAGAAGAAGGTTTGTAATTTGCTTGTGTTTCCAAACTGTTCAAATCCCTTCTAGTGTACTAGAGGTGTAGGGCTGATTGATTAGAAACAGATATTCATCCCTGGGCCACTGATGCCCCGGAAGTTGATTTGTCACAGCTTCACCTCTTTTTCTAGTAGCTCATTGTGCATACTCTGGTAGGCAGATACATAAGAACCCACCCACATGGGAGAAGTTGATGTGACCAGATTCTTCCAACTGCGACCACCAGCAGCAACATCCAGAAGGCACTTCTAGATAAAATAGCCCGTTTACAATCTAAAATCAATGCGAAAAAAGACCTGTTACTCGCTGACCCTGATCACAAACAACTTCCTAACAAGTCACCTACCTTTGAGCCAACATGTAAACCATTTAGTTTCTCACCCCTCTCAATTTGGGAAGTAGAAAACATCATTACGAAACTTAAACCATCAAATTGCCAAGGCGACGCTTGTCCTGCTCCGATTATCAAAGCAGCAGCTCATGAACTGGCACCATTCATTACTAACCTTATCAACGCTTCCTTCAAAACGGGAGTAGTGCCTGCTAACTTAAAAGACGTCTGGGTCATCCCACTAATCAAAAAACCCACTCTTGACCCAGCCAACCCGTCTAACTATAGGCCGATAACAACTGTACCCTTCTTACTAAAGATACTAGATAGAGCAGCCTACCTGCAAATGCAGGCTTATCTAGAAACAAACAATCTTCTGGGACTAAGGCAATCCGGCTTCCGACCTAGACATGGCACGGAAACTGCCCTAATAGATCTCACTACTCAGATTCAAATTTTAAAAGACAATGGCAAACTAGCACTGCTCTTATTGCTTGATCTGTCAGCAGCTTTTGACTTTGTCAACCACCAAACGCTTTGCCACCACCTGAAATCTGCAGCTCACTTTTCCGACACAGCCACTGCCTGTATCAGCTCCTTCTTGGCTAACAGAACCATGAGGGTCTTTTCTCCTACTGACTCGGCTGAACCCTCACCAGTCCCGTGTGGTGTCCCGCAAGGCTCTTGCGTGTCCCCAACGCTCTATAATGTATTTACAAAGCCCCTTTTCGTTATCCTTGACTATCTAGGTGTCACATATACTAATTATGCGGATGACACCCAGATACTCATTCCTATCTCTGGTGACTATGAAACTGATAGCAAAACCCTCAATGAAATATACGCAGTAATACAAGCGTGGATGGCACACCATGGACTTTGCCTCAATGACGAAAAAACTGAGTTGATTATCCTTGGTACTCACGCTAAACTAAACTAAAAAAACTAAATACTGCTTTCAAATCGTTCACTATTGATGGTAACCCCATCCCTGTCTCTAATAATACTAAAACCCTTGGTATCTACCTCGATGCCACATTATCCTTCACCAAACAAACCAATGCAGTAGCGTCTTCAGCCGCCTACACATGTAAACTTATTACCGCATGTAGGCCGTTTATCTCCACTCCCAACTGCATTACTCTTGCTAGAACGTTAATCTTGTCCAAAGTAGATTATTGTAATGCCCTATACTTAGGCACTAGCCGCAAAACTATTCACAAACTACAAGTAACTCAAAATAACGCTAACCTCGCACCATCCTACATCTCTAACCAACTTACCCCACACACATCTACAAGACCACTTAGAACAGTTCAAGTTAACACTATGTCTATACCAAGATTCAAACTCCATAACTTGGGAGGAGTTCGTTTCCCTGTACAAGCCTCAAAGCTATGGAACACTCTACCTAGTCCAATCAGGTCTGTAACCTCCTTCAACCTATTTAAACGCCACACCAAACGTTGGCTTCATGGCCTGGACACATTGACAGCTTAACATCTTAGAGCTTAGATTTACTGCCTACCCACTGTACATATTGTAAATAATATTACTATCTGTCTCACCTTCGGCCCACCACCTTAATTGCAACATGTATGCTTGTACCTGTAATACCAATGTATGTATTTATTTGTAACCACAATTATTGCTTTTTAAAAAAAATAATAATAATTTATTTATAAGATTTACACAAATATAAACAAGCAAATCAAATAATATAATTAAAACAAATCAATTAAGTACACGCAGAATATAATGCACAAATAACCATCAAAGAACTAGTACAAACTCAGAAAGTCATCCCAAATCTTTTCATGTAATCTCAACTTCCCTTGTCGCTTACAAATCACCCTCTCCATGGTTGCAAGACCAGACATCCCCTCAATCCAGTCCTCCACAATAGGTGCAATCTGTGTTTTCCAGCCCCTCAGAACCAGGTTCTTGCCCAAACTAGCACCACGGAGCAGAAACTTCCTCCGTGAAACAGAGAGATCTTCTAGTATCTCACCTCCCCCCAAAATCATGGTCATGAAATCCAACTCAACATCCAAATTCAAAACACGCAAACAGACACAACAAACATCATGCCAAAATCCCCGCACACGCACACATTCCCAAAGCAAATGTTCCAAACTTCCCAATCCATTTCCACAACACCAGCAATCATCTGAACCAATCATCCCTCTCTTGAATATTCTTTCTGGACACCAAAACACTCTATTGAGTATCTTTACTTGTCTCGACCGTTCCTCCAAATTAATAGCGCAAAGCTTAACATTCGCACACATTTCAAACCACATCTCAGGCGAAATCTCACACCCCAATCTCCTCCCCCACTCATCCCTCAATCCAGAATTCTCCTCAGAAGCAGACACAATACTATTGTAAATCCTGCTAGCAATTGAACAAGCACCTGGCTCCCTCTCCTTGAGAAAAAGATTCACCATTGCACCCCCTTGATCCACTACATCACCTATACATCTTTTCAATTTTCTGAAATCATTAGTTCGGAAATTCTCAATGTAAAATCTCGCCTGTAATTCTCTTTCACTAATCCACTCACCATCCACAAAGACATCGTCAATCCCATAAATTCCACCCAAAAACCAGTCAGGCCAGAATAAAGACCTGCCTCCAACAGAAATCAACAGATTCAACCAGGTGGATGCATGAGTGGTTTTCACAGCAACCAATCCTAGCAATTCATGTATATGTCTCCACGATTCTCTCAGAAAAACCGTCAAAGGCGATTTCTTACACAATTTGTTCGTAGCCGTGAGAATCGCCCTAGGAGGAAGCGGACCCAACAAACTCGCCTCAGCAATCGCCCATTCACCAGGCGAGTCTACCAAAAAGGGTACAATGAAGTGACTGGAAAAAGCTAAATGATATGCTTTAAAGTTTGGAACTCCCAGTCCTCCCTTTTCCACAGGTAATTGAAGTTTCCATAACTTGAGCCGTGGCGGTTTGTTATCCCACAAAAAGGACTGCAACAAACCATCAATTTTCTTCCAATAGTGTTGACCAATTTTCACCGGAAGCATACCCAGAATGTAATTAATTTTCGGAGCCGCATTCATCTTAAGAGCATTTACCTTGCCCCAAAGAGACAAATGAAGTAAAGACCACCTCAAAAGGCTCATTTTCAAGTCACTACACACTTCATTCATGTTCACCACGACCATCTCATCCACTTGCGGGGCCAGCCATATACCCAGATATTTTAGCTTCCTCTCACACCACTGAAATCCAAGTCCAGTAATCAAATTCTTATCACAGTATCCTGAAATCGGCAACACCTCCGATTTAGACCAGTTGACCGTAAACCCTGCCACTGCATTAAATCTATCTAAAACATCTAATAAGGCCGGAAGGGACACTCTCAAATTCCGCAATAATAATAGCAGATCATCTGCTTAAAACCACAATTTTTGATCGGCACCATGGAAGTTCAATCCCTGTATTTGCACATCACACCGCAAGGTCATCGCCAATGGCTCCATTGCCAAAACAAAGATCAGAGGAGACAAAGGACATCCCTGTCTCGTGCCCCTCTGTAGCAAAAAAGAATCTGATAATTGTCCATTAGTTCTGACATTGGCCGTTGGACAAGCATAAAGCAGGGCAACCCATGAAATAAATTCTTCCCCCAGGTTCATAGCACGCAACACTGAAAAAAGATACTTCCAATCAACACGATCAAACGCCTTCTCCGCGTCTAAAGAAAAAATGGCCACATCATCATCCAAATCCTGTGCATGCGTCATCAACAGTAACAAATTTCTAATATTACTAGATGTTCGTCGACCGAGAACAAAACCCGATTGATCAGTGTGCACCAGTTTCACCAGCAAAGTCTGCAAACGCACAGCCAACAGTTTCACCAATATCTTGTTGTCCGTATTAATCAAACTGATCGGACAATAGTTAGAAAGTAAACTGGTATCTTTATCTTTCTTAAGAAAAACTGAAATAGTGGCATGGTTAGTGGAAGCAGGAAGCAAACCCCCCACCCTAGACTCTATATATACATCCGTAAGAGTTCCACTGCCGAATCTGGCAAGATTTTATAAAACTCAGCAGGCAGACCGTCAGGACCAGAAGACTTGCCTGTGTTTACTTTTCCAATAGCTGACTTCAATTCATCCACAGTCAAACTCTCACCCAACATGTCTTTCTCCAAATCATTTACTCTAGGTATATCCAAACCATCCAAAAAAGACCCATCCACAACGCCGACCCCAAAATCATTCTGATACAATTTCGTGTAATATTCCTTAAACGTCTCATTAATCTGTTTTGGATCAGAAGTCACCACACCATCCTCCTTTACAATAGAGTTGATTGTACCCTCTGACTGCTGTTGCCTTAATCTGTATGCAAGCCAGCGGTCGCATCTCTCCCCATATTCAAAATAGGAACATTTCAGCCTGAACAAATCCTTTTCAGATCGTATTCTCAAAATCTCATTCAACTCTCGCTGCATGTTTCGTAATGTCCTCTTTTTTTCCAGATTTGCAGGATCATCCATCAAAGCATTTGAGGAGTGTTTAATACGTTGTTCCAAATCTAAACCTTTCTTCTCCAAATGTTTTTTCCTGCTGCTGGATAAACCCAGGATCAGACCCCGCATTGTACATTTAAAAGCCTCCCAGATTGTCCCAACACTAAGCCCATCCGTCCTATTTTACACCACAAAGTGTTCAGCTTCGGACCTGATTTTTCATTCTCCAACAAAATGACTTGCATGCATCAAATTTCAGACCCACATTCAGAAACACTGGTGCATGATCAGTAACAGCAATACAACCAATCTCACAACTTACCAAATCCGTGGTTGCAGAGCCAGCCGTGAGAAACATATCAATACGAGAGTGTGAACCATGTGAGCCAGAATAATAAGTATATTCCCTCAAATCAGAGTTATGTAATCTCCAACAATCCTCCAAGGCGAATTCAGACACAAGCGAGCGGAAAGAACAATATGTCAGATCCCTCCTCCGAATAGCCCAGGGACCACTACGATCTTTGGCATCATCCATTACCAAATTAAAATCCCCTCCCAGAATTACATTCTGAGAATCAAAATCCTGTAACATCTGAGCAACTGTACCAAAAAAGGAGCCATCGTCTACGGAGAGAGAATAAAAATTACAAAGAACAGTCTGGACCCCTTGAACATCCACCAAAAGTGCAACGACTCTACCCTCATCATCTGAGCGTGAACGTAAGATTTAAATCGCGGCATTTTTCCGTACCAAGACTGCCACCCCTCCACTCCTAGAAGAAAAGAATGAGATAAAGAACTTCCCAATCCACCGCTTGCGCAACATATCACCTTCATCCAGCAATAAATGAGTCTCCTGAAGGAAATAAATATCACAGTGCATATCATTTAAACAATTAAAAATCATTTGCAGTTTGATAGGATTGTTAAGACCATTCACATTCCAAGAGGAGACGGACAAATGATCCCGCCTCCCATACGGCATTGCAAAGACAAAAAGAAGACAAAAAACAACTAGCTCAAAAACTCTGCCCCTAAAATAACCAAAAACCCACCCCGCCCCCTGTAACAGAAGTATGAATCCAACGTTAACAAGAACTAGCAAACCCCAGACCAACACCCGGTACCCCTCCCCCCTAATCACATATTAGAATCTAAACAAGTCATCCCCAACCAGAAGCACTAAAATTGTGTAGGACTCATGCGTAACCACTAGCCAAGTAACAAGGTACTTGACAACCTAAAATATCCTAAATCATGTCCAAATTTCCCCTAATCCCAAACAAGAAGTGTTGCACCCAGGCCCTTATTGACAGAGCAAAAGTCATCAAAAGCCAACAACAAAGTCATATTTAAAGTGACATAAATATGCCACGAAAACCAATCAAGAGGGCGCAAAAACTATCTCCCCCACCAGAAGTTGTAGGCAATGTAGGTACAAAAAATATATCTAACATATACCAAACCAAATCTATATACAATTTATATTCACTCTCATATATACTAAGATAATATACATATATATAAAATTATATTCATATGCACATGTATATATATATTTAAACCACATATGAAGACGGGAACAAAATTCAACCCCATGGTCTCAGTTCTGCGCCACCATCCTCTTTTTATGCACAGAAAACCATCAATTGCCCCAAAAGTTCTACAATGGGCAAATGTCTAAAACAATAAAAACGTGTCTCATATGATATTGACATGGCGTTAAAATCACTGCACATACAAGCATGAACTATGGCTCTTCGGAGAGTGTCAACAAGGCTATTAAAAAGTAATTGGAATACAAATAAAAGGCGCACCTCCTTCGAAATGTGTATATCGGAAATCCTAGGAGCATAACACAAAATTAAACAATGCCGCACTACCAGACATGAATCTATAATATTGCTGTCTACATGAAAGTTATAGGCCTCACTCCGGCCTCCACCCTTGTATGAGCGGAGTCAGCAACTGGGTTCAATCCATCTTGTATGGAGCAACCAAAGCCCTGAGCATGGAGAAAGGCAAACGGCACCATAGTGAGTATGAGCCCCCGACGTGACATCTCTCCCCTACTCCACAACGTCACGAAAAGGACCTCACCTGTTGCCTACTGCTTGCTAATGTAACTGTACTCTTATGTAACATGATCAAAAAACGTACGCGCCCGTATGCCCCTGGGCCTGGTTGCGCTTTATAAATAAACCAAATACAAATACAAATACCACAGCCACCAAGCCATTAGCCCTCCATAGCCAGATGGCACCTCTACCAGCTATCCAGACAATCGCTACACTACCCTAAAAATGGGACTCCAAGGACATAACTCGGGCAAACCGCTCACAGCTTCTTCACTCCCTGCTTCACGCCACAAGGCGGCTCTCTAATTGGCTGGCGCATCCTGCAAGAAAACCCACTGGGACGTCGAAAGTATTTAGCTTTGATACTATTATTAGACCATTGTGGCTCACATTCATCCCAGATGCCATCTATGCTCATTCCAGCCATTCCTTATCAGTGGAGAGAATCCCTCACCTCAAAGAACCTCAGAGGCGAAACATAGATGAGCGGGTATTTCCTTCGGGTCGCACTCTGGCAACCAGTTTCCTGTTGATGAGGTAATTCCCTTCGGTGGTTTGGCGGGGGGGGGGGGGTGTAGCACTTGTAGCAGTTAGAATGTCAGCGCCCAACTTTCGCCCCCGCAAGCCTGCTGCTTCTCTGGCCTCTGGTGCTGCCCCTGTCCTGAAGGAATGTGCTCCATATCTGGCTTGGTCCAACCCCATGTGACACTGCCCTCTTTTCACTAGAGAGCCAAGCTGGTAGACAGTTAGTGGGGACCCATCCTGGTGTACCAGCAGCCCTCCACTGCCAAAAGGCCACGCCTGCAGACTACCCCTTGATGCCACCACTGGACAAATGGCTCCTTCCGGGGCAGCATTCAAGGAGACCCATGCTGGCATCCCAGTCTGGACCGTCTTAGATACTGGGAACTTAAAGCTGGACCTGTCCTCATGCAGCCAGCAGTCACCATGTAGCACCACCCCCTACCAGCCTCTCTCCTGAGCACTGCCACCGTGCTAAGTGTAGAGGTACCAAAACAGGCCAATGAGAAGATGCACCCCTGCACACTTCTTGTCAGCTGTGCACCTGTCCTTCTAGAAGGCCCTCTTACCCTTCTCCTTCACACCCATCTTGGCCCAACCAGCCATTCTTCCTGACCAGAAGCTGGCATGGCGGGGGCTAATAGCGCCCTGGGGGGCGTAGCGCCCCGGGCGGCCGCCCGGCTCAAACCCCCCCCCCCAAGGCCGACTTTGGGTAGGCGCTCCCTCCACCCGGTCTGTGCTGCGAAGTTTATCACTGCCACCTTTACTCCTGCAAATCCCTCGTTCCCAAGGCCACAAAATGAAATCCACCACTGTTCCTTGTTCTAGGGCGGTGCCACTGTACCCCCGATGGTACCAGCAGCCGAATTCCCAAAAACCAGCCTTGTTTGCTTTAGAAAGGGCCTTCACTGTCTGGGACGAAACATTCCAAAGGATGAGTGGGAATGCCGTCAGCTCCTCTTCTGCCTCTGGTGCTCGTTTCTGAAACCTCTACCACTGAAAACGAGACAAAGCATCAGCAATATTGCTTTTGCACCCCTCAACAAATTTCAATGTGAAGTTGATGTTCCTCTGCAAATGGTGCAAGAGCAATGCCCGCAATAGCTGCAGTGTACACTGGCACCTTTTGTACTATTTGTTCTGCACCTGTACAACATACTAACTGTCCGGCCCCAAAAACGATGCCCTTGCTGGCCATTTGGTCCCGAAAATGTTAACCGCTAGCAATGGGGAGGGCAAATATATAGGAAGTTAATGTTGGACACTTTGCTACCCTTCCAGCTCCTCCGTCAGCCCATGGTACACCATTTATCCATGAGACTGGCGTCAAATCCAATGCTACCTGATGCCTCTGTGAAAAGTTCCAATTGGCAACTATTAGTGTTCAGACCCCTCCAGAGTGAAACACGGCTGTACATAAACAAGTACTGTATGTGCTTCATCCGCATTGTGGCCCTCACCTGCGATCGCAAAAATGGCCTACTCATTGGCATGACCTAGGAGGCAAGATTTAGCAGCCCTGTTGTGACGAATCAACAACAGAAGAGATCTGAAAAGATTGGAACACAAATAAATATAAACCTCCTTGGCCAATTTTAGTAACGTGGATGGAACGGCAGGCTTATCTCCGCAAGGCCGTGGATCATTGGTTAGTTGCAACACAGCGAAAATATAATTATTACCCAATGATAAAAGGGACTGTCCAGTCAAGGTTGTATACAAATATCTACCTTATTATTATTATTATTATTATTATTATTATTATTATTATTATTATTATTATTATTATTATTATTATTATAACAGACAGTCCTAGCACACTACAAAATACAACCCACCCTGTAAAGGAACACAGAGGACAGACAGTTTTGCCAGGAAAAGGGATGCACACTGGATATTGACAAGAGGGTAGTCGGTAAAGCAATCAGTCTTAACTGTTCAAGGTTATTTGGTTTCAGCACCAAGGGATCAAGGGGTCGTAAATGTCAATAGGGGCCTTCGGAGAAGGACCAGGGGGACAGAGTCACAATGTACCTGGTGCTTGAGATGTTCTTGATGCTCGACAGCTTTGCAGCTCCTGCGACAGAGTTTGAGACGGGAGACAGCTAAGGGTATCAGGCAGCAGGCAGATCAGCAAGCAAGGCTGGACGGATGGCTGCAGGCTGGCCTACACGGGGGCTCTGGGTCAAGAAACGTTGTCTCTGTGCTGGTTAGCAGATCTGGAATGCTGGTCGACAGCTTAAGTATCTGCAGCATGACAACAGTCAGTGGTGCAGCTGGTCGCCGTTTGAGGGCTCGACTGCCTCGAAAATGTCATTAAACGATGGACGCTTGTTGATGCTTGTTGTGGCACTCCTCCTAGCTTCTTCACAGGGCTCATATCGTCCTTTAAGCTGGACTGGCCAAAGCTGTGGAGAGTGATTGCAAGCAAGGGGTGTTTCCTTTGTTCAGAGACTCTCTGGCACTTCCCTACTAGGAAGCTTGCTGGCTGAACCATGCAGGGCGCGCTGTGTGCTGACTGGGTACTGGTTCTAGAGCTGCAGGACAGGTTTTTTGAGTCCGGTATCTCCCTCTGTTCCCAGGGAGATGTTTAGGAGTGGGATCTTGCTTCCCTCTTGGAAATCCTGGCCTTCCTTCACTGGCGTAAGCTATAGAGCAGACTTTACCTTCAGCCAGGGTCCAAATGAATGCTTGGTCTTACTCCTTTAGAAGTCATCAGGTGATCTGCTAAGTGAGGAGCTCAGCCCTCTTTCAAAGCCAAATGGGCCCCAGTGATTGGTGCAGGCTAAGCCTACCTTAAGGAACCAATCCGGGGTCCACACCAACAATCTTCCATTATGCGTGTGGTCAGGACCAGAATGCTTTGCAACAGGAAAGGTAAGCGGTGACAACATGTACTCCTAAGACCCACCCATCTTCCTGTCTCTTGTAGATCAAAGTGTCTCTCTGGTTAACTGAGCCCTCTGTGGCTCTTGATCAAAGCGCAGGTGTCCTTTGAAGTTTGTGGTGAGAACAGACTTCTGTCTCCCTCAAATCACATACTTCGTCCCTCAGAAAGAGAGTGCCTACTGTAAACAGTTGTCTGTGACCAGGCCTATTCGCAGGTCTGCTTCAATTAACTCTCATCAGCATGGGCTGCCACCACACAGAACTTAGACAATAGAACAAGGCAGATCTAGTGAGCCTTTGATATTTAATTAGGCTGAACATAGGTGGAGGAAGTAGTAGCTCTTCTCCGATGGATGCTTTTGTGCACCCTCCCCTGCTGTCACCTGTCAAATAAATGTGACAGGGAGGACTTCGCCTGTAGGCTGTGTCCCCCAGAGTACACTGGACTATGTTTTTGTTGTGCGGCGAGCATTCGAAAATGTGTGCAGATTAGCCCCACACATTTTTGGAGGTTGATCTCCCATCATTCCATTTCCTAAAAAATCAAAAAAGCCCAGGCGATCGCAGACTCCCCATGCGGACAGTCCAATCCCTCACACCTCTGAGTGATTGAAAATGTTTTAACATTACTTTCTCACTCTCTAGGCAAACTTTCACAGCAGCTACTTTGCGGGTGGGAGCGATTCCGTTTATAGGCAACTTGTAGATGCCAACTCATCGCGACCGTTTTGCTGCCTTTTTCACAACATTTTTAATGGGAGTGTAAGGTACATATTTTTTCATTTTGGGGATTAGGGAAGGTGTGGGGAAGCATAGAAGAGGGGGGTATCAGGGGTTTGCTACCCATAAAAATGCCATGCGCAATTAGGGGAAACAGCTGTGATGAGTCAACCATCACCGAGTTGCACCAGATCTAGTGGCAGGTCCTTCACACTTACCTTGCAGCCATGTTTTTGAAACACTCTTCGAGTGGAATCACAAAGCCATGCTCAGATACCTCCAGCAACACCACTCCCCTTTATTAGGGTAGTATTCCAATGCATCTGATAGCTCCTCCAGTTTTATGGGCATTGGCTGAGGCAGCCACCACTACTCCTCCCATTTTCATTTCCCAACCTTCTCATTGGCAACCCGAAGCTGGGCAGGCCCCTCTCTGTTTTCAGGGGGCGAGGCTACGGGACATGCCGTGCTGCCAGTTGCCCTCAGCTTTATGAAACGCAGGTCTGGGCTACCCAAGGCACTTCCTGAATTTTGCTTTGGGAAGGGTCCCACCACAGTGCCGCAGAGGTGGGCACTCACCACACTCACACCTCCAGTAAAACTGACCTCCTGTCCTTACTTTCCACCCCGCCCGAGGGGCTGGCTGAAAAGGGCTGGTTGTCGTAGAGCTTTGAGAGCGGCGGGGAAAGCATATGTATTAGCTCTCGGCCCTTTGGGGATACGGCACCATTTTATAGAGGGTAATGACCATCCATTGGTCTATCACCTCACTAAACTCTGTTCCATGTCATTTCATCGTCAGGCGTTTCAAAGCCTGCAATTTAAACGTGTTTGACAGTTCATCGATTTTTTTTTTGCACCTAGTTTTAACTATACCCGACCCCCCCAAGAACTTACCTGCCCTTTCCCACGCCCCAACCCCCCAAAATTTGATGAACTGTCAAACACGTTTAAACTGCAGGCTTTGAAATGCCTGACGATGAAAGAACGTCATACCCTAAACTCTGGCTGCAAATTAAATCTAGGCTTGACACCCTAAACAAAGCAGTGGGAGGCAATGATATGATATGATATGTCATTTATAACGCACCTGTACACAAGTGTTTCCAGGCGTGACAAGACAAGGGATGGATGACAAGACAAACAATCTTACTAGGCCCTGTGTCATTCAGATCGCGCAAGTGCAATGACGTAAAGTGCAGGGTGAAGGGAGGAGGGGAATGCCAGTGAGAGGGAAGGGGGGGAGTGTAATCAGGGCAGCAATGCTCTGAGTATTTGCAGCCAGGGCAGCGCAGCTCTGGGTAAGTGCAGGGAGGCAGGGGGCACTGGGTAACAGTTACAGCCCCTAAGCCTTCATAAAGGAAGCCTTTACTTAGGTTGAATTTTTAAAGCAGGCAGGAACCTGAAAGGATGCTAAGAGTGAACCATCAGAGGCTGGTCCCCTAGAGAGACTATCATTGTAGGGTGCGAGGCACCAGTCCGCGACTCATAGGTGTTCTGGGAATATGGGAATTTAATAATGTTAAGGCTTTGGTAGAGATGGATTCTGTGATCATGAGAATATGTTTTGCGAACATACTGTGAGTGTACATTGATCTAGCATGTGATTCATTCCACTTTCATTTTTTTACATTTTCCTTCCTTCTATGACCTTGTGACTTTTAACATAGTCACTGTTTTTTGGTTTCGTAAAAAGCCTGTTGCGGGTCTGTCGCATGGCTTCAGTATACAATCACTGTGCACCTTACACCAGATAGTCCCTGGTTCTGCTCATCGTAGAATCACCCCCCACCCTCCTTATGCCGGTCATGTCAACTTTAAATCAGTTCTTGATGTCGGTTAATACCTTCTGCTAGATAGGGCTCTTCCTCCAGCAGTATTGGTTTTATGATACCCAATCCTTTGTGCCAATTCTCTAACGTGCATGGCACACAATGTGTGCCTTCTTTTCAGGATTCATCCCCTGTATCTGACAAATAGGAATACCTCTTTTCCTCCCCTGCTCCTGCAGTAAGGACAACATAGGAAAGTGTTTTAACCCCAACAACCTATCCCTCAACTACCTAGGCACATACAACACCTCAATAACGCAGTACTTTGAAGTGTCAGTACAAGAGGGGTGCCATCTTGTTGCATAGGGCTTTGAGAAATCCCATACTGCTCCTGGACCGAGGCACCCCAGCTGCTGCTTTTATTCACTTTCTCCTTGCCCCGTTTTTTGGTTCACCTCTTTTGCTGCTTGAGTCAGTTATGGCAACAAGTCCAGCTTCTTGCCCAGTCCCACATTGGCGTCCCCTTCCCCATATTGTCAACCTGATCTTCTTCTTCACTGCTGCTCTCCTGTCCCCTCATCACTATCCTCTGAGCCCTCAGCCTGTCTTCATGAAAAGTGAGAAAAATAAATATTTATTTTATTTTAACATTTATAGCAGCGCGCAAAGCCCTCAGGCATCTAGGCGCTAGTTATATTCATGGAAAACAAAGCAAACAGTCGATGGATTACATACAGGATGGTGCAGAACAGTCAATTGTCAGTTAGTACAAGTCATGGATAGTTAAATAAGTGGGTTTTTAGTTTTCTGAACAGTTGGTAGGAGGTCTCAGAGCCCGTAGTTCATTTCTGTCTTGAAGAGGGGGTCCCTGGAATGGCGCTCATGTCCCCCATGTGAATGTCAGCCCGAAGGGTGAGAAACGAAAGATGCAACTCACTGCTCGGTCAATCCTGCCAGAGTATCCCACATATGCAAAGAGATATCAGCTCAGACGACCCTTTAAGCCTTATCCAGTTGACGGTTTCGAAGAGACAGGTGCCTCATCAATGGATCAGGTGGTTTGATGACAGGATCCAGTCATGATGACATCATTAGTGCTAGTCACGAAGCAAATTCACATTCATGCACGAAGATACGCAGACACACACACACATACTCGAAGAACATGCTTACACCTTCTATAGATAGAGGACAGATACATGTACATACTGTCAAGAGCTTTTTCCTCCTCATTAGCCAAGCGTAGTGAAGAGGAAATGCCAAGCACGATTCACACTCCTACTGCCCATTTTGAAGTACCAAGAACATTCACGCCGAAATATGTGACATATGATGAGCAAATAAACCAGCAGAGAACCGCAGTGGGGCTCTGTCCAGTACCTATCAGAATAACAGCACCTATTGAAGTACCCACACATAAGAAAACCTGGACAGTAAGGTACCCATTGAGAAAACCATATTGACAAGTGAGACAGGATGACGATCGTCAGTATGTAAAACCTGAAGAAGCTAAGAAGATGCTGAAGGCAGACGAATGATGACATCATAAGAACCCGGACTGACTCACATATAGAAGATATAACAACCTGAGAATGATGACAAATGAGACGAAACACCATGGACAAGTGACATCCTAAGCCTAAAGTAAACCAATTAATGTCAAGATGTCAGAAACTTGTGCCATATGCATGATGAAGATATTCAGTTAGTTTAAAAGTGTACATATGCAAAGTAACCGCAAGAAGCACAGAAATCGTGAGGCTTGCTTATGCTTAGTAGTAAGATAGATTGCGGCAGGTGCCACATGTACATATCTACCTCAAGAAAGCACTTTATATAAATATACTTCCACTACGCACAAGAGCAGAATCAACCGAAGGTTAGTAAAGGTCTCGAGAAGAGAGTTTCGCAGCAAACAAATCAAGAATTAAAGACAGCGAGAAGCTCAGGCGAGGGTAACCATGCCAAGAAGCCAAGGTTGTATC
This sequence comes from Ambystoma mexicanum, assembly GCF_040938575.1. NCBI lineage: Eukaryota > Metazoa > Chordata > Amphibia > Caudata > Ambystomatidae > Ambystoma > Ambystoma mexicanum. Next base: position 607,719,809 of record NC_090938.1, on the reverse strand, counting down.
GGCTGAAATAGACCCACAGTGGATACAATTAATGAGAAGAAGAACAGAGTATCCTGTTCAGAAAGGTCAAGATAAGCCACAGATGGCAGACGACTGGCAGAATTAAATCAAATACACAAAATTGCATGAAGGAAAGACCGAATTCACGGTGTCGGAATCACGTTACCAGAGAAGCACGAAGGGATGAAACTTTCACACCTACGCATGGACCTTTGCCATGCCTAGACGCCTTAACTTTCCCAGACCAAGAAGCAGACTCAAGGCCAACCACAAAGAAATAATTGACACATGATCACTGAAGTGATGATTGATTGTAACTATAATTGGAGGGAAGCTGGGGTGCAGACAAACTCCCTGCATCTGGCTGGCCATTCTGCACATGCTGCTGAGCGCAAGTGGAAAAGTGCAAGTGGGGTTGATGCCAACCCAATCATAGTGGACCATGTAATCTAGGGTACTATAGGTAGTAGAACCAATGAGACGTCATACTTTTAGTGACGTTTACAGTAGCCAATTTGAAGGAAGAGCTTAGTTGCCCCACCTGACATTGTCTATCCAATCCCCTCACTCCATTACCATATACAGATACAGTACCTATATTAAAGTTACCTTCCTAGAACCAATCAAGTTGCATACTAAGTTTTAAGAGTTACACGTCAGTGATGACGAGTTTCTGGTATAAATGTAATTTTTTTTCTGAAATTAATTGGAGTTAAAGCGAAAAAAGGAGGATCGAGTGATTGCTGATATTCATGAACTCCCTGTTTTTTGTACTTGTCATTAAACAGACTCCCTTTGCCAAACTATTGAGTTGTCATTATTGATTTGATGCTGGAGTATTAATCTGCATCCTCATCCATATCAAGGGTGCTGCTACTCATCTTAAAGTGCTGTTTGGAAATCCCCAGTCCTGTGGGCAGGCTGGGGTCCTTACTGCTCAGTAGAAATGCAAGAAAGTAAAGCATTCATGGACCGAGCTTGCAACAGCTTTATCGCAACTAATCGTAAGGAGCTACAGGAACGTATAAGGGACCTATAGGGCTCTATTATGACTAACCTCTAACAAGATCTTAGGACATGTAGGGCAACTATAGAATGACTCTATTGAATGCACATAAACCCACAGGCCTCAAATACATGGAGGGAAAAGTGCAGTCCCTGTAGCACAAAGCACAGAGACAGTGTTTGCAGCCAAGAACAAAGGGCAGCTGGAAAATCCAGATTCCAGAAGCGGTGAGCCACCTGCGAAATACAGAATAAAATCCTCATAATTGTAGCCAGAAAGGCTCTGTTTTGGGGTCCTGGCACACGTGACCCAGCAGAGCTGAACAATGCCTATTTACTCATGTGAGAAGAGGAGCTGTTCCCAGCGAAGCAGACACGATTGATACATGCATTGTCCACCAAAAACTGCAACCTGCAGGCACTCTCTCAGGCTGGGTGATAAGACCAGGGGCAACAGTGTGGACCCAAAGTCTTTCTCATTACCTTGAAAAGGTACACCGAGCACTGTGAACAGAACAGGCTTGGGGGAGCTTGCTCCAGCCAATCCAGATGCTCAGATCATGGGGTGGTGTAAAATGTTGCATAGGCCAATGGTCTCTGTGCGACCCTGCAACAAAGTAATAGATAGTTTGTGAGGAAGTCTCAAGCGAGGCCACCTGACATGGTAAACCAATGGGATAACTGACATATGGGACTTCTGTAGGTAATACCACCCGAGCTACCCAATGGGAATGCCCCTTAGGTTTTGGGGATGGTGTTAATGTTTGTGCATCACCATGATACAAAACTGGGTGACACAGGCTGAAATGCTGAGATTGCTGGAGATGTTGTTGTTTCCTGTATGATCCCTGTCTGTTAGAGAATATAAGGCAGTACAGTTTGCCCCATGGCTGAGTTCTGTATTATTGCCGGGGGAAGGTTCTGTATGGGCCCCAGATACTCTTCTAACTTGTGGTATTGTTTATATGAACACCCCCGTCCTCTAGTATACCATTACAGTCTAAATCTCGGGGTAAGTAAGGGTTGGCTGTGAGAGGATCTGAGAGGTCTTCCTGGAATATATTTGGTAATCCTCTGGGTTAGATAAGGAGGGGCATTGTTTGATAGATAACAATGGGCAATAGTGAGGCACTTGAATTTGACTCGGTCCATGACAGGCGGCTTTCCTGGCTTCCGAAATGTCATCGGTTTTGTTTAGGTCTAGTGCAGCTCGAAGGACATTGCTTCGGATTGTTTGCAGCCTACTCAGGTTTGTTCATAGGTTCTGCAGAGTAAGGGATTGCAATAGTACAGTATGGACCCTATCAAGTCTTGGGCCACAGAAAGACGGTTAGAGGTGTCTAGGAATAGTCTGCTTGCCCTTATAAGTTTAGTGGTGCAGGATGTTGCAGAGGGGATATTATTGATTTGGTGGGTCATATTCAGTAATGCATCGAGGCAGACTCCAAGTGTTTTAGGCAGACTCCCAGTGTTTTTATGGAAGTGGAGACTGGGATTCTGTCGCCATCTATGTAGAAATCCTGGTAGGTTGGACCAAATCTGGTGAGGTGGGCTAGTGAGCCAACTAGAAGGAGTTTTGTTTGTCGTTCAGGTACAGGCTGTGCTCGGCCATCCAAGTTTGGACAGAGTTTACCAAGGAGCAGTTTTTGGCGTAGCCACCTGAAAGAGGGACAATGATTTGTGTGTCATCCATGTAATTAGTAAAGGACATGCCTAGTGTGTCAAGATGGTTGAAGAGGGGTTTTGTGTAGATGTTATAGAGAGTGGGGGGACAGAAAAGCCTTGTGGGACCCTACATGACCAGCAAAGACTCTAGAGGATCTGTTGTTACGGAAGGAGGCGATCCAGCTGGCAGCTTCCTGGGAGAATCTTGCCACTGAGGTGGCATAAAAGTCTGTGGTCTAAATGGTCAAACACCCCAGAGAGATCAAGTATTAGGAGGAGAGATAGTTCCCAGCATCATTGGCGTCATCTAGCTGATTTTCTAGATCTAAGAGGGTCGTGTCTGTCCCATGCTTATGGCAGAAGCCTGATTGGCATGGGCTGAGGATGAGGTGGTCTTCCAAGAAGGTTTGGATTTGAGTGTAGGCCACTCTGTCGAGGATTTCCAGTAGGAAGGGGACAGTGGTGATGAATCAGTAGTTATTACGAATGGTTTGGTCAAGTGACTTTTTTTAGCAAGGGGGTAATCCACGATTCTTTGAGGCAGAGAGCTACCATTTTTGCTGCAAAGGATGCGTTGACTATGGCAGTAAGTGGGGTGAGAGGAGCCAGGCATGGTTTGTTCAGTGTGACAGGGCAAACTTCCCCTTTCCATCGGGACGGTTTGATGCCTTTGACTATGGTGGCCAGGTCATGTTTGATATGGGGTTAAAGTGAAAGAGTTGGGAGTAGGTGGGCAATGTTATTGAAAAATGTTGTGAGGCAGTGTTTGCGATGCTGTCGAATTTAAATTTTATTTTACATCTTAGTTGGTTGATTTCTTCTGTGAGTGCATCTTGGATGCTCATACACCAGGTGTTGTCTTTGGTGATGGACGAGGGGGAAATGGGGAGATAGGTGATTCAAGTTCTCAGAGGATACTGAATTGCTCTTGCGCGCATGAGGATGTTTCAGAGATTCTAAAATTGTAAGAGGCTGCTTTGTTCTCCGGGACTGCGTGTTTGTATTTAAGGGCTTGCACAGTGAGAAGAGCCTTGTTAGCTGTATCGGGGTCCTTCAGCCAATTGGCTTCTGCAGCTTGTTTCTCTGCTCTCAGGGTATGAAGATGGGGTGAACCACTTGTTCTTGTGGTCAGAGTCCTTGGCTTTGTGAAGCTTGTGAGGTCGACTGCAGTGGCTAGTAGGGAGTTGTAATGATCTACTAGGGTGTGGATATTGTGGTTGCTTGGGATGTCCATGTTGAACAGCGGGAGCAGGCGGTCACTCACTAAATTGTTGGTGCTTCGTGCTAGAGTTGGTGGCAAGATAGATCGAGGGGATCCTTGTGAATTTCCAATGTACGGGGATGGTGAAGCAAACGCAGTGGTAGTCAGTCCATGGCCATGGAGGTTTGATGACATTTGATATGTTGCATTTGTGATCTAATAGCCAGTTCAGTGTATGGCCAGTGGGAGTGGGTAGGGTTGAGTATTCATTGGGTGCAGCCAAGGGCACTGGTAGCTTTGGCCAAGGCACACGAGGGATCCTTGAAGCCTAGGTGGAAGTCCACTATGACTAGGAGCTGAGTAGTGGGTTTGAGGATGGCAGTGATACTTTGGATCAGATCTTCTTCAAAAGTGTTTGGAGGGTCCGGGGGATGATATATCTGGAGGAGAGCTATGGACACGTGTGGTGAGCTGCTATTTATTATGGCTAAGGATTCACAGTGAGGGACTGGCAGGGTGGTAGACCTGTGAAGGGGGATTGTGTCCTTGTAGATGAAGGCAATGCCACCTCCTTTGCTAGAAGTTATGTCTTTTTTTTAGAATGACATAGCCGGGAGGAACTGCAATAGATAGGGCTGGTCCTGCAGAGGGGTTCAGCCAGGTTTCTGTGATGGCCAAAATGTCAATATGATTGGTGATGATGAGATCATGAATATCGAGAGCGTGGGCGACAACTGATCTTGCAGGGGTAGTGTAAACTCGTATTTCTCTGAGATGGATTTAGTCTTTGCTGAAAACCTTTGTTTGTTAGGTTGGTTCCTGTGCAGAGACTCATGGATGCATTTTGTGTGAGTATCTTGGGAGGGATGGTTTTTGTTGCTGGTGACTTCTTTTGGTGTGTACAGTGGACCTGTGTACGGGGGCCCAAGGAGGCATTTCATGTGGGTATCTTGGGGTGGAAAGATCTTATGATTCGTGCTCTGAAATGCTGGTTGCAGGCAGATATTGAGTGAGGCTCTGCTATGGGCTCATTGGTGGCTTGGGAGCTTGTCTGGGTGGATGCTGGTCACGTGGTATAGGTATGTGTTCGCATGGCGGGGGCTTGGCTGGGCCTGACTCTACTCTGGGGTATACTAGGTGGGGGTGTCAAGGCAAGGCCCAGGATTGGCAGATGTGATAGGGAGCTATTTTGGGCTATCTTGAGGGCCTGTGTCGGCTGCTTCTGGCAGGGAGGGGGGCGTGAGTTTCCGTGTTGCCATATTGATCTGCAGAGTGCTGGAAGGAAGCGCGTAGGACTGGGTGTGAGGTGTACGGTTAGTGCAGTGTTGTCAAAGGTGAACATTATGTGAGAGTGGGGTGTACCAGTGCTGTATGGGTGCTGTAGGGAAGGCATGGTATCACCAGTATGACACTGACACAATGGATACAATTTGTAAAACCTTTATTGAAAATGTTGGGGTCGGAGAAATGCCTATTTTGCTCTATAACTAAGATGGGAGTAGTCTCGGCCAGTAGGGAACCCTTGGGGTTTTCCGGACCGCTGCTCTCATCCCTTGGTCGGTTGTTCTGCTCCAGTAGGTGTGCATTCATCCCGGAGGTTCTGCTCATACTCGCGTTCCACCATGCTCAGAGTGTCTCTTTAGGTGTGTCCATTTATTCGTGTGAGGAGAGCTAACTGGTATCAGGTGTAACCAATTAGCGTAAAGTGCCTGACTTTGCCTGAACCGATTAACGGGACATGTCCAGTACGATCTGAGGGAACAGGTCTGGTTATGGTTACTCTCAGTCACCCTCTTCCTCAGCGCAGTGTTTGTGTGAAAAGGGGGGGTTGGGACTTCAGAAAGTCCTACAAAATAGGATGGGGTAGATGAACCAAAAAGGGGGCAATGCTGGGTCTGACCATCGGCTGTCTCACCCCCACTCCCCGAAGACCCCTCACCCAGGTGATCCTCCCGCACTGGTCCACCCCCAGGAATTGGATCCAAAAGCAATGGCCGTGTCCTGGCCACCTGGATGACAAATCCCTGAGTACTAGCGGGAGAGACACCCTTTGGTTTCTCACAGTGCTGAGGGTGCCTACCTGTGGGAGGGTAGTTTGTAGTATATTGGGTAGTCGATTTGGTGGTGGGTAGTGAGCTGTCACTTTTGGGCTTGTAGGCTAATGTGGTGGAGGGCAGGAAGTCAATTCTAATATGAGGCTTGATGGTGGCATCCGAGAGATAGGTTGCTGCAAGGACTCTGGAGCTCTGAGTGGTATTGGTTGGTCCAGCAGGTGCAGGAGGTTTAAGGCGGAATTGCCCTAGGAGGACGAGCATGGTGTGTGACTTGCAATGATCTGGGATGGTGGCCCGTGTCTCCCAGCTGAAGGATAGTAGGAAGGGTGTTGGAAGGCACATAGGGATGTAGGCAAGTGGTATGGATGGGTGTGGTTGGTCCGGTGGTGCGCAGCTTGGAATGGAAGGAGGGTAGACGGCTGCGCATTCCTGGAAGTTGTACCTGTGGCATTATCATTGTCTGAGGCAGACAGTTGGAATAGCATTTCAATCCATGTTTGGGGGATGGAAATGCACGTGTGAGAGCCAATTTGTAAACCGCATCTTTCGCACTGCAAAGAAAAAGTTACCTTCCTAGAACCAATCAAGTTGCATACTAAGTTTTAAGAGTTACATGTCAGTGGTGACGAGTTTTTGGTATAAATGTTATTTTTTTTTCTGAAATTAATTGGAGTTAAAGCGAAAAAAGGAGGATCGAGTGATTGCTGATATTCATGAACTCCCTGTTTTTTGTACTTGTCATTAAACAGACTCCCTTTGCCAAACTATTGAGTTGTCATTATTGATTTGATGCAAGAGTATTAATCTGCATCCTCATCCATATCAAGGGTGCTGCTACTCATCTTAAAGTGCTGTTTGGAAATCCCCAGTCCTGTGGGCAGGCTGGGGTCCTTACTACACAGTAGAAATGCAAGAAAGTAAAGCATTCATGGACCGAGCTTGCAACAGCTTTATCGCATCTAATCGTAAGGAGCTACAGGAACGTATAAGGGACCTAAAGGGCTCTATTACGACTAACCTCTAAGAAGATCTTAGGACATGTAGGGCAACTATAGAATGACTGTATTGAATGCACATAAACCCACAGGCCTCAAATACATGGAGGGAAAAGTGCAGTCCCTGTAGCACAAAGCACAGAGACAGTGTTTGCAGCCAAGAACAAAGGGCAGCTGGAAAATCCAGATTCCAGAAGCGGTGAGCCACCTGCGAAATACAGAATAAAATCCTCATAATTGTAGCCAGAAAGGCTCTGTTTTGGGGTCCTGGCACACGTGACCCAGCAGAGCTGAACAATGCCTATTTACTCATGTGAGAAGAGGAGCTGTTCCCAGCGAAGCAGACACGATTGATACATGCATTGTCCACCAAAAACTGCAACCTGCAGGCACTCTCTTAGGCTGGGTGATAAGACCAGGGGCAACAGTGTGGACCCAAAGTCTTTCTCATTACCTTGAAAAGGTACACCGAGCACTGTGAACAGAACAGGCTTGGGGGAGCTTGCTCCAGCCAATCCAGATGCTCAGATCATGGGGTGGTGTAAAATGTTGCATAGGCCAATGGTCTCTGTGCGACCCTGCAACAAAGTAATAGATAGTTTGTGAGGAAGTCTCAGGCGAGGTCACCTGACATGGTAAACCAATGGGATAACTGACATATGGGACTTCTGTAGGTAATACCACCCGAGCTACCCAATGGGAATGCCCCTTAGGTTTTGGGGATGGTGTTAATGTTTGTGCATCACCATGATACAAAACTGGGTGACACAGGCTGAAACGCTGAGATTGCTGGAGATGTTGTTTCCTGTATGATCCCTGTCTGTTAGAGAATAAAAGGCAGTACAGTTTGCCCCATGGCTGAGTTCTGTATTATTGCCGGGGGAAGGTTCTGTATGGGCCCCAGATACTCTTCTAACTTGTGGTATTGTTTATGTGAACACCCCCGTCCTCTAGTATACCATTACAGTCTAAATCTCGGGGTAAGTAAGGGTTGGCTGTGAGAGGATCTGAGAGGTCTTCCTGGAATATATTTGGTAATCCTCTGGGTTAGATAAGGAGGGGCATTGTTTGATAGATAACAATGGGCAATAGTGAGGCACTTGAATTTGACTCGGTCCATGACAGGCGGCTTTCCTGGCTTCCGAAATGTCATCGGTTTTGTTTAGGTCTAGTGCAGCTCGAAGGACATTGCTTCGGATTGTTTGCAGCCTACTCAGGTTTGTTCAGAGGTTCTGCAGAGTAAGGGATTGCAATAGTACAGTATGGACCCTATCAAGTCTTGGGCCACAGAAAGACGGTTAGAGGTGTCTAGGAATAGTCTGCTTGCCCTTATAAGTTTAGTGGTGCAGGATGTTGCAGAGGGGATATTATTGATTTGGTGGGTCATATTCAGTGATGCATTGAGGCAGACTCCAAGTGTTTTAGGCAGACTCCCAGAGTTTTTATGGAAGTGGAGACTGGGATTCTGTCGCCATCTATGTAGAAATCCTGGTAGGTTGGACCAAATCTGGCGAGGTGGGCTGCTGAGCCAACTAGAAGGAGTTTTGTTTGTCGTTCAGGTACAGGCTGTGCTCGGCCATCCAAGTTTGGATAGAGTTTACCAAGCAGCATTCTTTGGCGTAGACACCTGAAAGAGGGACAATGATTTGTGTGTCATCCACGTAATTAGTAAAGGACATGCCTAGTGTGTCAAGATGGTTGAAGAGGGGTTTTGTGTAGATGTTATAGAGAGTGGGGGGACAGAAGAGCCTTGTGGGACCCTACATGCCCAGCAAAGACTCTAGAGGATCTGTTGTTACGGAAGGAGGCGATCCAGCTGGCAGCTTCCTGGGAAAATCTTGCCACTGAGGTGGCATAAAAGTCTGTGGTCTAAATGGTCAAACACCCCAGAGAGATCAAGTATTAGGAGGAGAGATAGTTCCCAGCATCATTGGCGTCATCTAGCTGATTTTCTAGATCTAAGAGGGTCGTGTCTGTCCCATGCTTAGGGCAGAAGCCTGATTGGCATGGGCTGAGGATGAGGTGGTCTTCCAAGAAGGTTTGGATTTGAGTGTAGGCCACTCTGTCGAGGATTTCCAGTAGGAAGGGGACAGTGGTGATGAGTCAGTAGTTATTACGAATGGTTTGGTCAAGTGACTTTTTTTAGCAAGGGGGTAATCCACGATTCCTTGAGGCAGAGAGCTACCATTTTTGCTGCAAAGGATGCGTTGACTATGGCAGTAAGTGGGGTGAGAGGAGCCAGGCATGGTTTGTTCAGTGTGACGAGGCAAACTTCCCCTTTCCATCGGGACGGTTTGATGCCTTTGACTATGGTGGCCAGGTCATGTTTGATATGGGGTTAAAGTGAAAGAGTTGGGAGTGGGTGGGCAATGTTATTGAAAAATGCTGTGAGGCAGTGTTTGCGATGCTGTCGAATTGAAATTTTATTTTACATCTTAGTTGGTTGATTTCTTCTGTGAGTGCATCTTGGATGCTCATACACCAGGTGTTGTCTTTGGTGATGGACGAGGGGGAAATGGGGAGATAGGTGATTCAAGTTCTCAGAGGATACTGAATTGCTCTTGCGCGCATGAGGACGTTTCAGAGATTCTAAAATTGTATGAGGCTGCTTTGTTCTCCGGGACGGCGTCTTTGTATTTAAGGGCTTGCACAGTGAAAAGAGCCTTGTTAGCTGTATCGGGGTCCTTCAGTCAATTGGCTTCTGCAGCTTGTTTCTCTGCTCTCAGGGTATGAAGATGGGGTGAACCACTTGTTCTTGTGGTCAGAGTCCTTGGCTTTGTGAAGCTTGTGAGGTCGACTGCAGTGGCTAGTAGGGAGTTGTAATGATCTACTAGGGTGTGGATATCGTGGTTGCTTGGGATGTCCATGTTGAACAGCGGGAGCAGGCGGTCACTCACTAAATTGTTGGTGCTTCGTGCTAGAGTTGGTGGCAAGATAGATCGAGGGGATCCTTGTGAATTTCCTATGTACGGGGATGGTGAAGCAAACGCAGTGGTAGTCAGTCCATGGCCATGGAGGTTTGATGACATTTGATATGTTGCATTTGTGATCTAATAGCCAGTTCAGTGTATGGCCAGTGGGAGTGGGTAGGGTTGAGTATTCATTGGGTGCAGCCAAGGGCACTGGTAGCTTTGGCCAAGGCACACGAGGGATCCTTGAAGCCTAGGTGGAAGTCCACTATGACTAGGAGCTGAGTAGTGGGTTTGAGGATGGCAGTGATACTTTGGATCAGATCTTCTTCAAAAGTGTTTGGAGGGTCCGGGGGATGATATATCTGGAGGGGAGCTATGGACACGTGTGGTGAGCTGCTATTTATTATGGCTAAGGATTCACAGTGAGGGACTGGCAGGGTGGTAGACCTGTGAAGGGGGATTGTGTCCTTGTAGATGAAGGCAATGCCACCTCCTTTGCTAGAAGTTATGTCTTTTTTTAGAATGACATAGCCGGGAGGAACTGCAATAGATAGGGCTGGTCCTGCAGAGGGGTTCAGCCAGGTTTCTGTGATGGCCAAAATGTCAATATGATTGGTGAGGATGAGATCATGAATATCGAGAGCGTGGGCGACAACTGATCTTGCAGGGGTAGTGTAAACTCGTATTTCTCTGAGATGGATTTAGTCTTTGCTGAAAATCTTTGTTTGTTAGGTTGGTTCCTGTGCAGAGACTCATGGATGCATTTTGTGTGAGTATCTTGGGAGGGATGGTTTTTGTTGCTGGTGACTTCTTTTGGTGTGTACAGTGGACCTGTGTACGGGGGCCCAGGGAGGCATTTCATGTGGGTATCTTGGGGTGGAAAGATCTTATGATTCGTGCTCTGAAATGCTGGTTGCAGGCAGATATTGAGTGAGTCTCTGCTATGGGCTCATTGGTGGCTGGGGAGCTTGTCTGGGTGGATGCTGGTCACGTGGTATAGGTATGTGTTCGCATGGCGGGGGCTTGGCTGGGCCTGACTCTACTCTGGGGTATACTAGGTGGGGGTGTCAAGGCAAGGCCCAGGATTGGCAGATGTGATAGGGAGCTATTTTGGGCTATCTTGAGGGCCTGTGTCGGCTGCTTCTGGCAGGGTGGGGGGCGTGACTTTCTGTGTTGCCATATTGATCTGCAGAGTGCTGGAAGGAAGCGCGTAGGACTGGGTGTGAGGTGTACGGTTAGTGCAGTGTTGTCAAAGGTGAACATTGTGTGAGAGTGGGGTGTACCAGTGCTGTATGGGTGCTGTAGGGAAGGCATGGTATCACCAGTATGACACTGACACAATGGATACAATTTGTAAAACCTTTATTGAAAATGTTGGGGTCGGAGAAATGCCTATTTTGCTCTATAACTAAGATGGGAGTAGTCTCGGCCAGTAGGGAACCCTTGGGGTTTTCCGGACCGCTGCTCTCATCCCTTGGTCGGTTGTTCTGCTCCAGTAGGTGTGCATTCATCCCGGAGGTTCTGCTCATACTCGCGTTCCACCATGCTCAGAGTGTCTCTTTAGGTGTGTCCATTTATTCGTGTGAGGAGAGCTAACTGGTATCAGGTGTAACCAATTAGCGTAAAGTGCCTGACTTTGCCTGAACCGATTAACGGGATATGTCCAGTACGATGTGAGGGAATAGGTCTGGTTATGGTTACTCTCAGTCACCCTCTTCCTCAGCCCAGTGTTTGTGTGAAAAGGGGGGGGGGTTGGGACTTCAGAAAGTCCTACAAAATAGGATGGGGTAGATGAACCAAAAAGGGGGCAATGCTGGGTCTGACCATCGGCTGTCTCACCCCTACTCCCCGAAGACCCCTCACCCAGGTGATCCTCCCGCACTGGTCCACCCCCAGGAATTGGATCCAAAAGCAATGGCCGTGTCCTGGCCACCTGGATGACAAATCCCTGAGTACTAGCGGGAGAGACACCCTTTGGTTTCTCACAGTGCTGAGGGTGCCTACCTGTGGGAGGGTAGTTTGTAGTATATTGGGTAGTCGATTTGGTGGTGGGTAGTGAGCTGTCACTTTTGGGCTTGTAGGCTAATGTGGTGGAGGGCAGGAAGTCAATTCTAATATGAGGCTTGATGGTGGCATCCGAGAGATAGGTTGCTGCAAGGACTCTGGAGCTCTGAGTGGTATTGGTTGGTCCAGCAGGTGCAGGAGGTTTAAGGCGAAATTGCCCTAGGGGGACGAGCGTGGTGTGTGACTTGCAATGATCTGGGATGGTGGCCCGTGTCTCCCAGCTGAAGGATAGTAGGAAGGGTGTTGGAAGGCACATAGGGATGTAGGCAAGTGGTATGGATGGGTGTGGTTGGTCCGGTGGTGCGCAGCTTGGAATGGAAGGAGGGTAGACGGCTGCGCATTCCTGGAGGTTGTACCTGTGGCATTATCATTGTCTGAGGCAGACGGTTGGAATAGCATTTCAATCCATGTTTGGGGGATGGAAATGCTAGTGTGAGAGCCAAGTTGTAAACCGCATCTTTCGCACTGCAAAGAAAATGCATGACAGGGTCAGATATATTAGCCTGTCATGATTTGTGCATCTCAGGTGCATGGGAATGTGACTAGTTTCTGTGCATTTAAAAGTGCATCCCATTTGTGAATTCAGGATGTACTTTTAAGTTTGCAGAAACACCCCCTGACGTTTGCAAATGCCAGAATGGGTGAAAAGGGCATCTGAGTGGGCTCATCTAAGGGGCTGTGAGGTAGTATTACCCACCGAACGTTGGTTGCCCTCTAATGCTTTTGTTTTTCTCGTCTCGTTTTTGCTCTGGTCTCAGTCAGTGTCTGAGGTATCGCTCCCAGGATTCTTTCTAATATTCCTTGTTTTGTTAGTGTTTGCATTATAGCTCTCCTCAACATTTCCAATATTCCTCATTGTGATCTCTGACACTGTCTGAGGTATAGCTCTCAACAGGCTTTACAATATTCTTTGTTCCATTCTCTGACAGTGTTTGAGGTATACCTCAGAGCAAGCTTTCCAATACTCCTTGTTCTAGATTCTGACAGTGTCTTGGGTGTAGCTATAATCAACATTCCAGTTTCTTTGTTCTGGTCTCTGGTTTCTCTCATCAAGTTTTTGAAAACTCCAAGTTCTGGTCTCTGACAGTGACTGTGGTGTATCGCTCATCAAGCTTTCCATTATTCTTTGCTATGGTCTCTGGTGTCTGAGGTATAGCTATCATGTTGCCATCCAATATTCCTTGTTATAATTTCGGATATTCTCTGAAGTATACCTCACAGCAAGTTTTCTAATATACTCTGCTCAGTGTTTGATGTATAGCTCTCAGCAAGCTTTCCGATATCCACTTTCCTGGTCTCTGACAGTGTCTGAGGTATAGCTCACAGCAAGCTTTCTGAAATTCACTTTTCCGGTCCCTGACAGTGTGTGAGGCATAGCTCACAGAAAGCTTTCTAATATGCTCTGCTCAGTGTTTGATGTATAGCTCTCAGCAAGCTTTCCGATATCCACTTTCCTGGTCTCTGACAGTGTCTGAGGTATAGCTCACAGCAAGCTTTCTGAAATTCACTTTTCCGGTCCCTGACAGTGTGTGAGGCATAGCTCACAGAAAGCTTTCTAATATGCTCTGCTCAGTGTTTGATGCATAGCTCTCAGCAAGCTTTCTGATATTCACTTTCCTGGTCTCTGACAGTGCCTGAGGTATAGCTCACAACAAGCTTTCTGAAATTCACTTTTCCGGTCCCTGACAGTGTCTGAGGTATAGCTCACAGAATGCTTTCTAGTAAACCTTGTTCCGTGTTTGAGGTATAGCCCTCAGCAAGCTTTCTAACATTCATTTTTCCAGTTCCTCACAATGTCTGGGCTATACCTCTCAGCAGGCTTTCCAGTATTCTTTGTTCTTGTCTGTAATGTCTGAGGTATAGCACTCATCAAGCTTTCCAATAGTCCTTGTTCTCATCTCTGACGGTGTCGAAAGTATAAATCACAGCAAACCTTCTAATGTTCCGTGTTCAGTAGCTGAGTAGCACTCATCCTTCTTGACCTATCTGCCGCCTTCGATACCAATGATTACACCATACTGATAGACAGGCTTCACTCATTAGGAATCAAGGAATCTGCTCTAACTTGGATCTCCTTCTTTGTCTCGAATCGTTTGCAAATCATGCTCCTCCCTACTTTCTCCTCTACCTTTCGTCCAGTGCCAAAGGGGGTTCTGCAGGGAGCTTCCCTGCCTCCCATCCTCTTCAATATCTTTCTAAGCCCTCTCCCTGCACTCATCCAATCTCATAACCTCATGACCTCATAGCCTCATCTGTTACAACTATGCAGACAACACCCAGATCATCCTCAAGATCCCCAAATTGCTGGCCTCCACCCACCCGTACCTCTCCTCCTACCTTTCTGATATCGTCCACTGGATGACAACCATCAACCTCCTCCTCAACCCTGGCAAAAACGGAAATCCTAGTATGCGGCAAGACTGATCTCCTGCCCTAACCAATCCCCAGAGCACATTCCCTAGGACCAGCCCCAACCTCTCCTAGTTATTCCCCATTACAACTCCACCAGATTGGAAGGATCCTCCTTCTCCATGCAAGCCCCTGCCATCTGGAACTCGCTTCTTCTCCACATCCACCACAATGATAACCACCTCTCATTCACAAAGGCCCTAAAAACTTGCCTATTCCCTAGTATATCCTGAAATCCCCATCCCACACTTTTCCACCCCCATAGCCCCATTCGCTGTTGTTGCAGCTGCCCGTCTTACACACTTCAATCACTGACAACCTCTCATACACAAACACAGAGACAGATGTCGGCTGTTGTTGCACCGGCCCATCCTGCTAACTCTACCCCAGACCACTCTTTGCACATAATCAGACATCGACCCAGGCCTTCTCCGTTCTGACTGGTGCACTCAGTCTACCAGTATACAACAACTGACAGTCTGAGGGTAGTGTCTATGTTACCAATTAAAAGTTTCAGTACAGCCAATCAGGACATGAAATATCCACTGGGGTTCCGTCCTAGCTCCTGATCGGCTGCACACCTCTCTTGTCAAATATCTAGGGGGACTGCCAAAAGACCTCAGATTGTTCGATTAGATGGACTGTTTAGGGGGTAGGAAATGTGGTGCGCCTAATTGGATTTTTGGGGGTAGTAAATGTGACGCACTTAAATGGATTTTTGGGGCTAAGAATCGTGACATACTTAGATGGATTTTGAGGGCAGCAAATGTGACCTGCTTCATTAATGAGACAAGCGCTCGGCTTGATCTCCATGCATACTCAGGTCACTTGGAAAAATCTGTCCCTTGTTTCAGAACTGTATTCTGGACACATTAGTTAGAGGCTTTGGCATTCTGAAAGAAGCACTTGAGGGTGGTCATAATGACGATATGCAGGACTAGAGATAAAGGTCAAATTGTGGAGAAAGGACTGGATCCTGACCCAAGAAAAAGTAGACCTATGAAATACTGTCACCAAGATGTTGCTGTATGCAGGCCTTACAACGTCCTGCCAAAATACCCGACAAAGGCTCCATACAGCTGGTTAAGATCCAAATATATGTGATTCCGTCTGAATCTGTATCCTACTCTCGAAATTCTAAACTTAAGGAGCAAAGATGGTCCACGGAATAACAGCTGCAGACTATGCAAAGCAAAGAACGAGAAAGAAACACTTAAACACCTGGTCCTGTTTTGTAAGGCAATGACTCAACAGAGAACCATGATGTTAGGAGCCTTTTTTGGAGAGTGCAAAACACATGACGGTGATGATTGGTAGCAGATTTGCATGCAGAGGGAAAGAATGTTGTTAATCATTGCTTTAATCACTTAGAGAAAGTGTTTAAATGTATTAATCAAGTGGACGAGCCACTGTGAGATAACTAGGTCCTAGAAAATAATTCATTATTTTAATGATTTCAATGGAAGTGTGTTGTGATTTTCGGACTCTGTAAAGGTCAAAAAATGATGATAAAGTTATAACACCTTATAAATAAATAAAAAACAATGTGACATACTAAGATGAATTTTGGGGGTAGGAAATGTGACGCACTTAGATGGAGTGTTGGCGGTAGGAAATGTGGTTCATTTAGTTGGACCTTGGGGTTTAGGAAATGTGACGCACTCGAATTTAAGCGGGGTAGGAATGGTGTAGCTCTCTCTTGCTAGCTCATCCATTCACGCCAATGATTTATGATGATATCCCCCAGCACTCTGAAGATCATAGTAGAGGAGAACCGGCCCAATGCGCCTCCTTTAAGGACAGTCTGTTATTTGCACCAAGACGATGTATTAGGAATGCCACTTCTGTGCTTAAAGATCTGTCAGGATAGCTTTCCACCGCAACGGGTCCTTGGCACTGGACCTGGCAGTTTCTGGATATTTGCCCACTTACAATACCTGGAAGAACAGCCATGGTGTTGTATCTAGATATGCTGATAGCCTGGCATTGCACCTAGAAGAGAGCGCACCCAGATTAACACGCATTACACCTAGAGCATTTACACCATATAATGTTTAACTCTCCCACAACGTATGAAAGGATATATGTTGATAACCCTCCATTGAACTTACAACTGCTTAGGTCAGCCATTGTAACGCACAGTTGTTATATGGCGGTATCCTTGATATCACACATAGTAGACTCTTTTGGTTAGCATTTGTAGAACTTGGAAGACATATAGTAAGACTATAGAGGCAACCTGTCTATTGTGCTTAGAGAACCCCACTATCCTAATCTCCATGGTAGCCTGTTGTCCCACCTGGAAGATGTCCTAGGACAGGACGTCTATTGTGCGTGGTAGACTTGAAGGTAGCCTGTCCACACTGCCTAGAATGGTTTACGGAGGTAGCTGACTTTTCTTCCCCACAGAAGACTGCATGCCACAGCGACATCAAAGATAAGCTCCACCTCAGTTTAAGGTATGCATAAACGCACCAGTTTGATGGACACCGGCCGCAGCCACGGCTAACCATCCACGCACTTTAGAATGCAACTACGACTATGACAAATTCGGTCTGGCTGGTCACATAACCTTTTCGCACTGAAACACCAGACTTACCTCAACACCTCTGCCATTAGAGTACAGCGACAAGCTATGACAAATTTCGGTCTAGCGGGGTGCATATCAAGTCTTCTGCACTAGCTCTGTCGTGACCTCCCTAGGCACTTGTCCACATGCCTGACCTCTAGGGTAGCTTACTCGAGCCTATCTAGCCCTCCTATGTCCTAATCATGGCCAAATGCACACACTCATCTTAAGCCTCCTCTAAGAAATTTCTCATACCAGGTGTTTATACCACAAAGCATGTTGAGGCCATACAAATCGGAAAAGGTGCTATATAAATGACTACTGCAATACAATACAATATATTCCTTTGTGAGTTGAAATGACTTGCCGCCTTAAGTTTGATTGTAAATGTAGCCATAGAAAACTTGAGAAGCCTCTTCCTAACCAACATATTTGATTGTCCAGAAAAGTCACCCATGGAGAATGGTTGCTGTGCATTCAGCTGGGATCTCTTGGGATATGTGTCACTGTACTGGAATTTTGGAAAGGAATTATTCATGAGTTCAAAATTGCCCAATCAATTTAATGACCAATGTATTGGGGTGACAGCATTAGAGCCTTTACATTAGTTGTACCAATGTTTTCTTGATCTGTACACATTTGTAATAATGTTGTCTCTACCTAACACGTGTCTTTATATGATGTATGTATGTTACTGTTTTCTTACAGGCGTGGCATCATGCCTCAGTTTCTTTTTCAAACATTGAAGTCATCATTGGTGGCACCTTGGAGAACGGCAATTGGGTATGTGTAAATATGCAAACATTCTTCCAGAATGTTCCCTCTAATTGCTTCCTGTAGGAGTTTATGGCCAGATGGCTTCGAATTAATCTTTGCTCCTCTGCAGCCACTGTTACAAAGTAACAGGAAGAGATAGAAGACCGGAAGCCTGACAGTGTTCAGCTGAAGCTAAACAGGGCCACATTTTGTCACTGCACACAAAACAGTAGAAAGCACAAGGATACTGAAAGAGAGAAAGAGAGAGAGGGAGAGAGAGAGATATTTAATGTGTGTTATATTGTCTATTGTGTAGGGCAATGATACACTGTGGCCGGTGTTTCCTTTTGAACAGAAAGTAGCCTCAGCTGAGCAACGTCAGACTTCCTACCAAAATGGAAAATGTTACTTTACTTTTGCGTCATTTTGCGACAAGGGTTTGTTGCGCTACCATCCACATGCAGCCTGCATTACTATACATTTCTGATCAGGGAGTAAAAAGACAAAGGAACCCAGGACCGCAAATCTCCCTGAGGCATCCATGTATATGGAAGGGTTAGGGAACTTGGCCTCTCTGTGGTAAAAGGACCCCCCTTAAAATGAGACTCTGAATGTTGAGGTTCCAGAAGCAAGGAGTGTGTGGTGGTAATCGCTGAAGATTACAAGTTACACATTTAGAAACGTACATGGCGTTTCCACATTCGTTCCTGCGATCAGGGCTAGACTAGTGCAAGGAATTACTCCTCCTCATGTCGAGAGCTCCTTGGACTTCACTAAAACAACTGGCCCCTACTACGAAAGGTTCTTTGGGTTACCCATCAGGGATGTCATTTGGGGTTCGCCAGGGGTTGCGTTGTGCCCCCTGACTTCTCCCTTGCTACCCCTGTTGTCTCCCTTGCTACTTGCTACCCCTGTGTAAAAAAAACATTCTTTTTAAACGGAAACTCCTGGGCACTGGAGTAGCAGGGGCCCCTGAAGCACCTGTGGTACAGGGGCCCATCACACCAGGTCTGGGGCGGCCCCAGCTGGTCCTCGCCCTTCATGGTAAAGGCTGGGCTGGTGCTTGCTTTGCGAGAAGGAAGAATTCATGAGGGGTTGGAGCTGGCTGTGGCATGTGGCATGTGTCACATGCCACGTTCAGCTCTAACCCTTCTCCACCGGCTTCCTCGTGGTTCATATACAGGAACCAGGAAGCTCTTCCACCTTCCTGGTTCCTGTTCATGTAGAAAGGACGTGACTTACATGTGCTCCCACTGAGAGCCTGAAAAAGATCCTTATTGCGGTACTACATGGCGGGTTGAGCAATATTAAAGACCCCTGACAACGGGTCACAGCTAGGACAACGATCATGTCTTTGCCTGAAAGAAATTGGTGCCTGCAAACCATCAGAAGTGAAGCAACGGGCCTCGAGAGTGGAGCTCTCGTGGGACGGGCAGTGTTTGGCGGAGGACAAGAACAGAAGTGATCGCCGCACTGCCACTGACTCTTGGCAGTCCTGGTGGCGGTCCGGGTGGCGGTGTCTGCTGGGCCGCCTTAGACCTGGAGCTGGCACAAGGTGCTACTGCAAGCACGGCTGGAGACGGGAGTCTTGGGGCACTGATACTCGCTGGAGCCAGGACAAGCTGGGGAAGGCCTGTGCCTGATTGGCGCGATAGCACTGAAGACCCGCAGATCGGGGTAACACGCCGGGTGTATGGAGGCTGGATCCTTTGCCCCAGGCCCCGGGCCGTACAAAGTACGGCCCGATGGAGGGATGGGGGGGTTAGGCGCGGGGTGGGGGCGAGATGGCGCGAAAAGGCAAGGGGAGGGGCAGCCAGGTGGCGCCACCGGCCCCCACGAGAATAACAAAGGGCAGAAGGAGTATAAGTATAGCCCAAAGCAGAAGGAAAGAACAAACCAGGCAAGACGCTCACCTCGTTTGGGCAAGCATCTTGGGACCTGGAAAAGGGAGAAAGAAACGTTTTTCTTTTTCCTCCGCTAGGAACGGTCAAACTTGCGTTAGCCGTGCAGAACTGGAGAAACCCCTACCGGTACAGCAGCGAGGTGGGAGTTCAAGAAGGGATCGGGAGCCTTCGAGAGAAGCAGCTGGAGGAGTGCCGCGGAAGACAACAGCGCTCGGAGCAGTTGCCGGTGCCATGAGCACGAAGAGCCCAGTAGGAGACTCGAAGAAAGCGGGGGAAACAGTGAGGACGTGGCAGAATTTCCAGGGTGAGGATCAAGGCAAGCCGCAAGCAGGCAGGAGGCGGAAGGAGGGTCCATCCAGACCAGTGTGGAATACTCCCGTGCCAGCATCACGCCAGCGTGCAGAGCAAGCGGAAGGAAATCCAGACGGGGCACGGCTAAAACTTTCTTAAAGGGGCAGCAGCCCGTTGCAAAAAGGGCCCGGCTACAAAGTTTTTAAAGGGGCAGCAGCCCGTTGCAATTACAGCAGCGGGAAGTGAGGGCCCGGCTACAGAAACAAGAGGGTCCTTAAGGGAACAGCAGCCCAGTAAATACAGTACAGTGCGGGGGAGCCACAGGAGCGGCAAAAAACGAAAAGCACACGTGACACTCAAGCGCACGTGACAGCAAAAGAGAGCCATAAACCAAAAAGGGGTTCGAGGAGGCTGGAAAAAGGAGAAGAGTCAAGATGCGGCAGGGGAGAAGCGCTCAGACTAGAAGCATGACGGAGGAAAGAGCAAAAAGCGCCCAAGAATTTAGTGAATGGGCCAGAAAAGCAGAAAAGGAGTACGGGGCCCAATGGGTAATTGACATCATGCAAAAGGAGGAGAGGGCAAAGGTAATGTAGCCTTTGCTAATTGAGGAATCCAGCGACAGCAAAGCAGAAGAGCCAATACCACAAGGACAGAAGAGGGGGAGAGAAGAGCAGAAGAGAACCCAAGACCAGACAGAGGCACCTAAGAAGAGGAAAGAAAGAAGAAGAACAAAGGTACTGTAAAAAACGGGGATAAAATTGGGAGACAAATTGTGAATATGTTAAAAACCTGCATTACTGGTAAGTCGCCCAGAACCTGTGGCAGGGGGGGGTGGAAGGCCAAAACCGTACAGGGAGGAGCAAGGGGTTTCCACAACAGAAATAGAAAGCAGTGATGATGAGGAGAGGGACCACCTGAAGGCATGGGTGAAATGGAAGGGGGTAGTGAGTAAAGAAAAGCAGAAGGGCGCTGGGATAGAGGGAGCAGCAAGAGGTACAGGGGGGGCAGGGCCAGTACCGCTAGATAACCCGGCCCCCACACCCAAGGAGCACCAACAGTACCCACTCCACAAGGGGTCCTGCCGGGACCCAGTCCTCAGGGGGTTCCACCCAACACACATGTGGCACCCACGGGACCCACACCAATACCACTGGCAGGGAGTACCCCTCAGGGGGTGGACTCGCCCAGGGTAGGTCCCACAGCCACAGGAGACAAGGAAGGAGGGCTAGCCATGACAAAATATGGCAGGCCAATGATGGGAAAGGATGCACAGGGTCAGTCTATGAAAGCGATGGCATGGTACATAAATGACAAGGTTAAAGAGAAAATCTGGAGAAAGGAGTTCATAGACATTTTTCCCTACTGGAGTGCCAAAAGAGAGGGCTGAACGTGTCAGTAGAAGACATGAAGGAGGATGAGAAAAGTATATTAAGGAGGGTGACAGTGGTAAAAAGCTTCGAGAACTGGGTAGCAGCGTTCCAAATAATGTCCACAATTATATTACAAAAATACCCGGAAGACGGGGTGGCATTGGTTACATATCAACAAAGGGTTCTAAAGGTCTATGAGGCATTTGGGGGAGAAGCATGGAAGGAATACGATCATGAGTTTAGGAAGGAAATGGACTGCTTTCCTGACATAGGGTGGGACGAGGAAAACCATAACCTGTACTTATTTAATGTATTAAAAGAGAAATGGGACAGTAAGGAAAACAGTTCAGGGGGCAGCAGAGGAAACCATACTGGCAAAATGACTATAGAAGCGAATACAGGTATAATAACAGAAGATACGACAACAGCTATGGGAGATCAAGGGAACAGAATTTTCGGAATAGGCAATATAGCTCACAGCGAAGTTGGCAGAGTAGCATGCCGCCAACAGCTCAGGGGTGTTGCGGGGGAAACAATTGGACACCACGGGCACAGTCGCCACAGTGCCGGAATTTCAAAAGTGGGGTACATTGCAGCTGGGGGAGAAACTGCAAATCAGTCACAAGTGTGAAAATTGTAAAGGGGACCATAGCAGCGCAAGTGCACCAGGGCACCAACAGCCAGCAATAGAACCACTGAGAAACGTAACTAGAAGCTGGGGTGAGAAGGGGGCCTCTCCTGTTAGGATTGAAGCAATGGAAAAGTGGCTCCAGGCATTCCCAGACCAAGAGGCCGCCACTATGATTAGAACCGGTTTTCAGGAAGGTTTCAACATTCCGTTTACAGGACAAGGATCACAGAACACTCCAAAAAAAATGTGAAATCAGCATTGGAAGACAGAAGAGTAGTACGCGAAAAAATCAGGAAGGAGGTAGAGTTAGGGATGATTGGGGATCCTTACACATTCCTGCCATTCAGGGACTAAATATGCTCACCTCTGGGGCTAGTCCCAAAGAAGGAGAAAGGGGAATTCTGGCTGATTCACCATCTTTCATACCCCGCCGGGGCATCTTTGAATGACGGCATCCCGCAAATGGACGCAACAGTAACTTACTCAGATTTCCAGGAGGCGGTGGAGGTAGTCAGAAAGGCACGAAGAGGGGCATGGATGGCAAAAGTGGACATAAAATCAGCTTTTCCACTGTTGCCAGTAAACAAGGAGTCACAAAAATGGCTATGCATGCAATGGGAGGAAAGATATTTCATTGACAAATGCCTCCCCATGGGATGTGCCATCTCATGTGCCTACTTCGAAAAAATGGGTTCATTCCTACAGTGGGCACTCACCAAAAAGATGGAGGAGGCCAGGGTGGTCCATTACCTGGACGATTTTCTATTTGTAGGGCCACAAGGGTCAGGACTGTGTCAGGCGACCTTAAACAAATTCATAGAGATAACAGGCGAATGGGGCTTCCCGCTGGCAGAAGAGAAAACAATGGGTCCAACACAGGCAATACAGTTTTTGGGGATAG
The DNA here is from genome assembly GCF_040938575.1 of Ambystoma mexicanum. Classification (NCBI taxonomy): domain Eukaryota; kingdom Metazoa; phylum Chordata; class Amphibia; order Caudata; family Ambystomatidae; genus Ambystoma; species Ambystoma mexicanum. The sequence continues at coordinate 607,697,082 of NC_090938.1, read as the reverse complement.
AAATTGACTCAACGGAGGGTGTATGTCGGATCCCAGAGGACAAAGTGGCAGACCTCTTGAAAGCTATAAACAGTCTAAAGGGAAGGAACAAGGCCACAGTGAAAGAATTACAGTACCTAGCTGGAAAACTAAACTTTGCAGGAAGGGTCATACCGCAAGGTAGAATTTTTCAAAGAAGCAGTGAGCTAAGAACAAGAGGAGCCAAGATGGGTCATCACAAAGTCAGGATAGGGGGGGGGGGAATCAAGAAGGACATGGAATTTTGGGTAGAATTTCTGAGGTGGTTTAACGGTTCGGTTATCTGGCGCACGCCTATTAACCAGGAGGGAAGGAGAGTGTTGTTCACGGACGCAGCCGGAGGTTTCGGTTTTGGGGCAATACTGGGAAAGGAGTGGTGCGCAGAGAAAGGAAGCAGCTTGGACAAAAAATATCACGCTGATGGAGCTTTTTCCAATTTGGGTGGCATTATGTGCATGGGAAACAGAGCTGAATACCAAAGAAATGGCAGTTTGGTCGGATAACATGGCAGTGGTGCAAGTATTGAATAAAGTAAGTGCATCATGCCCACTGGTACTGGAGTTAATGAGAGCCATCACACTCGAATGTCTAAAAAACAATGTATGCATAAGAGCAAGGCACGTATCTGGTGAAGCAAATGTGGTGGCTGACACCTTGTCTCGTTTTCAGTGGGACAGGTGCAGGGAGCTGAGGCTGGATGCCAAAAAGGAAAAAACACCCACACCAAAAAAGGCATGGGTTCCACTGAAAGGGCTGGAGGAGAAGGAAAAGTGGGCCAGAAGCTCAACGGGAAAAAACAGGAAAAACCACAGGAACCCGTACCGGTCATAGAAAACCGGGCCAGACATGCCCTAACCTACAAAACGGGTAAGCAGTATGGAAAACATGTGCAAAATGTGTTGGTGGAAGCATGAGTTAAAGATGTGGGGAAGATTACAACATCAAAAATGAGTGAATTCCGGGAAGGGGCTTTTTCTAAAGGGAAAAGGAAACGTTGGGCGGCAGCAGATTTGGCCGCAGTTGCATACACCACAAAAATAGCAGGGGTAGCAGATCCAACCAATAGCCCATTGATTAAGTATGCAATAAAGGGTTGGTCAAGGTTAGAAGGAAAAAAAACAGATAGTAGAAGATTGACAATGGGTCACAGCTGGGACAACAATCATGTCTTTGCCTGAAAGAAATTGGTGCCTGCAAACCATCAGAAGTGAAGCAACGGGCCTCGGGAGTGGAACTCTCATGGGACGGGCAGTGTTTGGCAGAGGACCTGAACAGAAGTGACCGCCGCACTGCCACTGACTCTTGGCGGTCCTGGTGGCGGTGTCTGCTGGGCCACCTTAGACCTGGAGCTGGCACGAGGTGCTACGGCAAGCACGGCTGGAGACGGGAGGCTTGGGGCGCTGATACTCGCTGGAGCCAGGACAAGCTGGGGAAGGCCGGTGCCTGATTGGCGCGATAGCAATGAAGACCCGCAGATCGGGGTAACACGCCGGGTGTCTGGAGGCTGGATCCTTTGGGCAAGATTTGATCAGAGATGGGGCTCCTCCCACATTCGCGCAGCCGTGAGTGCCGGTGACTGTGGGCGGCTTGCGCTGAGTGTGGCGCACACTGTGTCAGGTCCAACATCAACAGGCCCTCGACACGTCAGCTTGGCTGAGCCCCCCCTTGCACTCCATATTAATAAAGTGTTCCTTTACTGCGGCTGCAGTGGGGGCATTGTGACATGGCCTTGAATTAAATAAACATTGGAAGACAGTCGCACCACCTGCAGCTGCATCGACCAGGCTTGAGCGGCTTGCACATACCATTGGATGCTGCAAACAAGGCATATCTGCTTGAACACTATGGTGTATGTTGCCGGTGCTTTCGGAACTTGCATGCCTTGCACCAGTCTGAACTACCACTTGAGATGGCTGACATGTGACACGCATCCTGATGTGACCTGAAGGTCAGCGGCATAATTGTAACCTGAGTGTACACGGTGGTGACTGGACCAGGAGCTGGGGTTCCCCAAGTGGATAGTGGCATGTTCTTTGGATGTCTGACTGAGGTCTGGACTCTGAACTGATTATTTATTTATGTATTTATTGCTCATTTGTTAGGCTATTATACAATTAGCAAAAACTGTTTCGAAGCGCCCAGAGGGCAACAGGGTCAGGGCAGGGGAAGGTAGACAATGAAGTAAACAAAGAAAATAATTGAAATAATTGAATTAATAGTACAAACAAATAATGAGTATAAAAGGGAGGGGAGATGAACCTACTATGCCTTGTGAGTGTGTAGAGAAGGAGCTAAGTACCCCCACCTCAACCACCTCGCCCATATTGGCTATATATTGGGTACCAGAGTGTGAAACTCGAGCAATACCAGGGGAAGTGCCCATGCCCAAGAGAATCCTGGAGGCAAGGTTCCTGTTGAGAAAACCATACCTGCATCCAAGAAGGTATGATGGCTATTTGAATGAAAACCCAGAAGAAAAAGGACAAATGCATGAGAGAGCAGATTGGTGACATCATGCAAAAGTCAAGCTGACGTACATAGAAGAGATGCAGAGACAAGAGAATGCCGATATTCTATAAGGCATCAAGAAAGTATTACAGATAAGCAACATCTTGGGCTCAAGATGAAGAGGATTATGCCAAAGAAACAATGAATTTATTAAAGTCAATTTGCTCTTGTACAGATGCAAAGTAATGCAAGCAGACAAAGTTTTCATGAGGCTAGCTTTATAGTAAAATAGATTGCGGCAAGCGCTAATATATATATGTGTATAAGGTACGAGTAAGGAATGGAGTCTTCCACCACACATTATAGTAGAGCTGGACCAAAAGAAGGAAAAACGTTATTTTCCAAACGTGTCGCAGTTAGAAAACAAATGACTTACAGGCGAATTTCAGAAAGGCGAGGTTGAATGAGCCAAGAAGCCAAGGTCGTTTCAACTGGAAGGAACAGGAATTAGTTGCAATATGAGAAGGAATGAATCACCTGTTCTGAAGGCGTGAATAAGAACAAAGAAGACGACAGAGGCTCATTGGGAAAATAGTCTTTTTAATACACCTTAGCTCGATTTTGTGGTCTTCAGTCACGTGGAGGGAGGGAGTTGGACGAGCATGATGGTCACACTTATGCACGAGAAATGAGTATCTCTACTCCCCTGTATTCTGCAAGAACAGAGAACATTTTCAAGGACAAGTTCAAAACGCCTAATTGACAGCAGACCACTGAGGTGATGATGGATGATGTTCTAATTGGTGAGAAGCTATGGTCATGACCAGCTCGCCAAGCACCTGGCATGCGTGCTGCTTGCGTGGGTGGAGGAGGGCTGACGGAGGTTAGAAATCAGCCAATGATAGAGGGCAGCATGATTAAGAGCCCTATAGTTAAGTAACCAATGGGACATTCTGTATTTAGTGACGTTCGTAGTGACCTGTTTTGAGGGAGGGGCTTAGCTGCCCCACCTGATGTTAGGAAAACTATCATCTCTTTCACGCCCATTAGACTACTATGGAACATATACGAATATATTACCTTAGACCCAATCACACTTTTTAGTAGGTTTTGTAGTTTGCCACGCAGGATGACATTAGTAATACGCAGGTTGTATGTCACCTATGAAAAGATTTTAGTATAAAAGAGTGGCTTTTTGTGAAGTTCGTTGAGATCTTGCTATGATACGTCCGAAGATGTTCACTGTACTCCCAGTTTTAGATAATTGACATTAAAACAGTTATCTTTTTGCCTACTTTCTGAGTCGTTTTGATTATTGATGTTTTGAGTAATCTCTGCATCCCCATTCATCTCAGAGTATTGCTACCTTGTCTTAAAGGGCTGGAAGTTCTCCAGTTCACGTGGTAGCAGAGAGAAGATAGTTAAAAGTCTATCGAGATCCATAAGCTTTGAGGTTCCCAGCAATATCGGACACCCTCTGCCATTCGGCTGAAAGGACATGAGGCTCCCTATAGATAGCGGATTAGAATAAACGCAAATGCTTGCAAGCTAGGGCAGACAGGTCCCCTGTTTTCAGTCAGAAACCCCTCCCGGCATCTATGGGGAGCCGATCGGACGAAAGGTTGAAGAGGCGAATAAAAGAGGCGGACGATCCAGAGGGTCGAGAGCTGAAAAAGAAATAACACAAATGGTGAGTACAAACTGAGTGACTTGGCAAAAAGTGTGAATGGGCAGTAAGGGAAGAGACAAATGAGTAACGGTGGGTTGGAAGGGATGGTCAACTTGAGATGATGAACGTCAAGTTTAATGGGGATAATTGACTCGAGACGGTAAGAGCTTCGAGTCATTTAAGAAGGTTGACTTGAGACAACGAGCATCAAGCAACTAACCCTGTGAGACGAGGAGCGTCAATTGACTCGAGACGGTAAGAGCTTCGAGTCATTTAAGAAGGTTGACTTGAGACGACGAGCATCAAGCAACTAACCCTGTGAGACGAGGAGCCTCACAGTGGGAGAAGCCCAGTTTCCTGAGTTTTAAAGAACATCAGCAGGATCTAATCCCTAGAGCCCTATTACGGGTGACGTAGGAGACAAACTTGTTTTATAGAACAGTTTAAAGAGGGAAGATCACACTCAACCAGAGTATTTTTTAGGGGTGAAGAGGTTGAGTCTTGAAATATAGACTGATGTGAACGCACGCGTATGTCCGTTTATCTGTTTGTTTTATGCAATTGTGTAAAGGAGATGACAAAATAGAGGAATTGGTAAATGTGGAAAAGGAAAGACGAGAGTTGTAAAAGTTGATTATTTATTTATTGGAATTTAATTGATGGTGTTTAGTGAAAAAAGATTAAAACATAAGATACACGTGATATAAAGGGTTTGGAACCTGGACGATTGGTGCAAGCTGGTATTGTATTATTTTTCTGAAAAGTACCTGTTTGAATAAAATTGCAAAGAGTAACGGGTGAGTATTGACCGTCAAGTCTGATGAGTCAACAATGAAGGATATTACTCTGCTTACGCACTTTTGTAAACAGCTTCCGAAGCATGCACCCAAGCTTAGACAGTATAGTGCGGAATGGGTTTAGGGCACGGCAGATAAACATTTTATGCCGTGGCCGCAAGGGGGATCATTATCGAAAGTGGTTTTGCAGCATATGACGCCATATTTGCATGCTTCATATATGGGAAAAAGGTTAGACAAACGACTAGCGAGCTTAGAGCTCTGGAAAATGCACTAGTAGGAGAGAGAAGAGCCACCTCCTATAGATTGGATGCTTAATGTATGCACAGAGGGGATCACGAGCCTTCTGCTCCACCCCCGCGCCGAAGCGGATGGCGATAGTAAGAAAGATGAAGGAATGTACCCACGAAAAGAGAACTCAAGGCAGCAACAGGGTATAGTAACCCGGCATATGAGTTGTCTGCACAAAGTAGCAACGAGGGCCCAGAGAAAAATGCTGAGAGAGATGTAGTCTCTAAGGTCCAGAGGGACAAGGAGAGACACGATAAGGAGAGAAGTGATCGACCAAGTACATCCTTAGATTTAGGACGAGAGATAAAAAGATGGAATGGGGAAAAGGATAAGGATGATGAGGTAGCGCTTTTACAGAATTAATGGATGGGAGGTCAGATTTTGCTCAAATTGATGGTAAGAGCATTTATGACGTAAGAAAGAGAAGATCATGATGAGCAAGATAAAAGAAATAGAGAAAGGGAAGAGCAGCTGATAGAGGAAAGGGTAAAAAGAAAGGATAAGCAGAGACGGGAAGAACTGTACCAAGATGAGCAACAGCGAAAAAGGGAAAAGGCAGAAGAGCAGAGGAAACATGATAACAGACACAGGGCAATTACGGAACGAGAAAATATAGAAAGAAAAAGAGAAGAACAAGAGGAACAAAGATTAATGGAGAAGCAGATACAAAGGCAAAGAGATGAGGAGATATGAACGGCGAATGAGAGAACAGAAATGAGAAGAAAAGAGGAGGCAAAAGTACAAGAGGAAGCAAGAAAGCATAGAGAAATTGATTGTAGATTACGATTGTTGCCAGGAAGAAGGCAATGCGGAACCACTGTGCCTGGTTTGGAAAGATTAACTGAAGGGGACGAATGCAAGTTTGGGATTTCTCACTTTCCTTTACTAGAAAAGGGTGGACCCAGGCCACAATATATACCATGGCCACAAATGGACAAGGATAATTTGAGGTGCAAACTCCTGAGTTTAACTTCTGGAACTGTAAGCATGTAAGTGGATACATGAGTTAGAGAAAATTACTAGAGGAAACACGTTAGCTATAGGGGACATCAAGGGTCTTCTGATTGCCATTCTTGGAGAAAGAGCTGATGACGTTTGGTCGAGAGCAGGGTATCCTGGTGTTACTACAGTTAACACTGCTCATGATGTAGCACCATTCAATAACTGTAGGGCGGCAGTCTGGAAAGCGCTTAGAGTATTATATCCAGACACATCCGATATGGGAGCTATAATGACAAAAAAGATGCAGGAAGGGGACGATTCTCTCGTTTACATTCAGAATTTCCAAGAGGCATGGGTCTTGGAGACACGAGAAGCTTGGGGGAAATCTATCCCTGTGTTTTATCATATATTGTGCAAGGGCTGCCAGAAGCAGGTCAAGAGGTTAGTGGGCATGGAGGCAAAACCATGGTCGGAAATACAGCTGACCATTGCGCATTTGTCACGCTCACCTGAGTCTCCGCAGAAGCGATGAAACCCTCCGGGCCCTGTTCGGGTTTTACTCAAACTGGGGTAATGGGGAGGCTACCTGTAAAGAGAGTGATAGCATTGAGGGTAACACCAGAAGAAAACCTTAGAAACCCTCCTCCCCCCTTGGTCCTCTCCTAAATACTGGTATGTTGTGGCAGGGTTAGGACTGTGTGGCTCACCTTTTAGTTTAGTATGGCGAGCTCTCCATCCTGCATCTGCAGGGGCGCTATGGTCCCAATTTCCACTCACAGGGTTGGCTTGTCATTGCTGCTGCTCTGAGGCATAATGGGGTGTTGTTGGGTTACAGCGAATTAGCCGCTGCACAGTCACCCTTCAAGCAAGTGTCCGGGAGCCAGTTCCTGCACTGGTTCCTCTGAGCTGCTGGGAGGCGGTGAACTCAGTTGGATTCACAGAGTTAAAATTCTGGTAAGTACGGGTTTGTTGTGATTACCCAGTTGCCTCACTGGGTTTGAAAGTGCGGATAGGTCAGGAAAGTTTGTAAGTACGATGGGGTTGGAGCAAATACGAGTCCAAGTTTTAACCTGTTTGCTCGGTTTCTTCCCTTTGTTTACAGGTTTCCTGGAGCTGCAGTGGAGCCAGATGGCGATCAGCATCTGAAGAAAGGTGGAGTGGGAGCGACCCGAAAAGTCCACACAACAGATGGAATCAGCTGGAGCCCTGCAGAGTGGTTTTACCGCACGCAGTCAATGGAAAAGTAAGTATGAAAACGCGAAGCTTCAACAACGTGCTAACTTCTTGTTTCCTTCTTCTTTCAAATACTTGGAGTCCGCAAACAGGAGAGCGACCGGGCGGGGCACAGAGTCAAGTGACGCTGGTCGATGAATAAGGAGTACAGAACAGATAAGCGTGTGCCTCGTGCTACAGATTACACATGAAGCACGGTTCGTTCTCTGGGCGTGGCTTACATAGGCAACCACACCCAAAGATTAGAGCGTGCTGTACAGATCTGAACTGGCACTAAAGAACCCATGTTGGAGGAAACAGGAAGTGTCATTCTACCTTGTGGGTGCTGGGACTTCTATGGGGTGAATAATGGATGATTTGTTCTTGGCTTGCCAGGCTCTCACCCACAATGCTCCTGCCTGTCCTTCCCCTCTATTACGAGTAAAGTGATTTAGGCCTGTACCCATGACAGCATTATCGTAGGCTTCTGCAAGAAAAAAACCGAAAGAAGGATGATGCCAGAAAGGGTGAAGAAGCAAAGTTAGTACAGAAAAAGTTATCAAAGTATGCCATTGAAGGGACAATGTTGACTAGTGGGGACGAACCAAGTTCGCAAAAAAGTAGCAAATATGCCACAAATGACTAACCAAAGGCAGTTCGACCAAGGAAATAATGGATTTATTCCAAGAGGAATGGGAGGCCTTCATGGCAGAGGCTTCCTGAATAATCAATGTAACTTCCAGAATAATCAAGGTGAGTTTCAAAATTTGCAGAATAATGATCAAACCATGCAGAAGGGGCAAGTTAAAAGACTTCCTCCTATATGTTGGATGTGTGGTATGTCATGGCACCTTGCTCGCATGTGTAGAAGTCAGGGATATGTGCAAAATGGGCAGCTCTCAAGAGGGAGAACTTCAAACCCGCCTGCATATTGGCAGAATGGAGGTGGGTTTGTTCAGGATGAGACAGCGCAGCAACCACAAGCACAGAGAGTGCAACAAGGCTTTCAAACACAGCAGACAGCAGTAAATCCACCACAAGGGCAGTTGCAGCAGTCACCCATGCATATACAGCAGAGCACATATACAGGATAGTTAATGACTCCTAGGATAGGGGGTGTCACTGTCAACGAAGGGAAACCCTTCACAGGTACAGGGATGAGACTGTACACAACAGGACAGCTCAATAAGAGACTTGAGGTGTTCAGTACTATCATTGACGCCTAATCCTCAAGAGAAACCCAGGGTTGACATCAATATACGGGGCAAATCTTTTTTGTTTTTAGTAGACACAGGGGCAACATGCTCGTGTACTCGAGAGGGGAAATTTTCTATGTCTGGAATTGCCATGAATAATCAGAGTTCCGTTTACTGAAAACTTGCCGATCTTTATAGGAGAGTTTGACATGTCTGCATCGTTATTATATTCAAAGCAGACACCTGTCAATATTTTAGGTAGAGATTTAATGACTACGTTGAATATGACAATTTCGTTTACTGATGAGGGCATTGCGTGTTCGACACCAGAAATGCATTATTTAAACATATGTGAAATTACTAAGTCATTTACAGGACAAATGGCCATGCAAGCCATACCAATAGAACCAGAGGTTTTTCTCTATGGAGTGGTGCATTTTGTTAACTTGGTTGCCAGGATTAGTGGGGAAAACTGTGAGGATTCCTGATGAAATTTTATTCAGGCCAATGATACCTATGGATGAAGAGGAAGGACAAATCTTTCCTTTAGATATTGAAGCAGCTATAGCACAGGGAGAACTAGCTATGCTCGATGGAGTTGATTATGACACAGACAATGGCGTGCAGTAATTGCCATATGAGAAGGTTAGAGATTAACTGATGTCACTGATGAGGATATGTTTGGTGATCACCCGTCCAATGATGAATTATTATTTGAGCTAGAACTCGATATTACTTATTGGGTAAAAGCCATCAGATGAGAGGTCCCTCAGAAAATGATGGTAGTACAGAAACGTCCAGAGTATTTTGATGAAGACATGGCAAAAGTGCCAAGTTCATTATGAAGGGGGTTAGAGAAGTAAAGATTAAATTGAAACCAGGAGCAATTTCACCTTGAGCACGACAGTATCCTATGTCTCGAGAGGCGGACAAAGGTATTTTTAAGACGATATCTGCCATGATGGAACAAGGTATCTTAATCACGTCAGAGTCACTGTGTAATACTGCAGTTTATCCGATTAAGAAATCGAAAGGAGGGTCATGGCATCTAATTCAAGATTTAAGACCGATTCACCAGAATGTAGAGGCTGAGTTCCCTCTAGTTCCTAATCCTGCCACAATCTTATGTATTATCCCTGTTAAGGCACAGTATTTCACTTTGATTGACTTGAAAAATGTGTTTTTCTCAATCCCACTGCATAAAGATTCACACGATTTAATGTAAATTATGTTTAGGCTGACTAAACTGAAAAGTACTTGCTTGCCTCAGGGGTACTGTGAGCCTCCATCGATTTTCAATAGAGTCCTGCAGATGGACTTGAGCAATATTGACTTAGAAAGTGTTGTATTGCAGTACATAGATGATATATTGGTCTGTAGCCCCACAGAGGAAGGGTGCAGGCATGATTCAATTCAACTGATTATCCTTGCAGAAAAAGGATATAAAGTAGACAAGGAGAAATTACAGTACTGTTAGGAGGAAGTGCTGTATATAGGGCAGTTAATCTAACATGACGGAAACAAGATTACTCCAGAAAGGGCTGAGGCTATTTTAAAATCAACAAAGCCACACACGATAAAGCACATGCAGAGGTTTTTGGGATTGTGTAATTATGGCACAGCTTGGGTCTTTGATTACAGTACATACAAAAGGCCCTTGGTGCAAGCTTTAAAGAAAGCACAAGTGAATGGGGACAGAATTATCTGGACTGAGGAAATGGAAGAAGGGTTTTATGAGTTGAAAAAGGCAATCTGCACAGCCCCAGTTTTAGGGATCCCAACTATGCAGAGGAATTATTTTTATTCTCGCATACGAATGGTACAGTGATGACAGCCGTGCTTACAAAGAGGACCATGTTGGGGTACACGCCTCTAGCTTATTACAGTGGAATCTTAGATCCAGTAATGAAGGGTCATTTTCCGTGCAAACAATCTTTGGTAGCTGTCACTTTGGCCATTGAAAAGACTGCCAGCATGCTAATGGGATGTTCTGTGACATTATTTGTTGGACATGCATCTTTTTGTAAAAACCTAAAGGTACATTGATGTCTCAAAGGGCTTCAGCCTACGAGGTGATCATATTGAATCCAGCGATTAAAGTAGTTACATGTAAGATGGTGAATCCTGCCATTTTTGTAGCAGAACCACTGGCAGAAGGTGAACAGGAACATAATTGCTCAAATTATGAAGAATTCTATGATGAGCTTCCGAGGATAAAAGAGAATGCATTGGCTAATGGGGAGATTCTCTTTATTGATGGTTCTTCACAAATCAACCAGAATGATGGGCAAAGATATACAGGTGCCTCTGTGGTAAGGCACACGGCTAATAGAGAATATGAAGTATTGGTGAGTGTACGACTACCTTCTCACTTTTCGGCACAAGCTGCAGAATTAGTGGTGCTGATTGTCACACTCGAGAAACATGCTTACCAAGAAGTAACGGTGTACAGTGACTCTGCCTATGTGACGTTGAGAGTGCATGCAGGGTTAGCATGTTGGAAAAGGAGGGGCTACCTCTGAGCCAACGGCACTCCAGTGCAACATGCAGCTTTATTGGATAGACACATTAAAGCGCTGCAACTCCCAGTGGCTATCACAGTGGTTAAATGTGCCGTACACACTAAAGGAGCAGATTTAATTTCACATGAAAATCGAAAGGCAGATGAGGAAGCTAAATATATTGCATTCACAGATGATGTAATGACTTTTGAAACACCTGATGTGAATGAAAAAATGGTGGTAATGATGAGTGTCTCTGAGTGTTATAGTAATTCATGTAAAACTCAGCTTATGGAGGTCCAAGGGGAAGTGCCTCAGGATGAGAAAGACCCGTGGATGAGGATGGGGGTGTTCCTTATCCCCTGACGAAGCACTATGGTGACAGAACAGCACAGGTAAACTGGTGATGCCTGTAGCCTTACTAAGGATAGTGTTGGAACAGCTGCACTACCCTGCGCACATTACTAGAGAGAGCCTCACCACAACTATTACAGAGGAATGGTTTGTTCCAAATTTGGTAGTACACGTTGCATTTTATATAGTAAACTGCATCGTATGTCAGAGGTTTACTGCTGGGCACACACTGTGCACAATTAGAGGAGTTAATACAAGGCCTAATGGCCCCTTTCAGCATTTACATATTGACTATGTCAACATGCTGCAAGTCTGTAATGGATACAGATACATGATTGTAGTAGATTGTCCCTTTTCAAGGTGGATCAAAGCTGGACCGTGTACTCATCCAGACATCACCTGTGCTGCTAAATATTTTGTACGAGAAGTGTTTCCTAGATGGGGAATATGTGAAGTATTAAGATCAGATAATGGCCCTCATTTTGTTAATGACATTTTTGAGCAGATAAGCTAGTTACTTAGCATGAAGCATAAATTCTTATCTTCTTATCACCAGCAAGCAAATGAAAACTGTGAGAAACTCAAAGGCTTGCTTAAGGAAAGAATAGCCAAATTGAAGCTCACCCTGAAGAAAAGATGGTTGCATTGCCTACCATTGGTATTGTATGCGTTGAGAGATCAACCAGGATCAGACCACCATCTTACCCCCATGAGATAGTGACAGGGAGTTGAATGAGGACACCCCTTGCACCTCGATCTAGAACTAGAAGTGATGCCCAGTCAACTGCAGAATTGTTATGAGAGGAACTACGTGAGTATCTTACATGTATGACTGCAAGTATCTCTGTCAATTCAGATCAGCTCAAGCGACAGGGGTGTATGTAGTGCAATGCAGAACACAGAAGAAGATGATCCAACAGCCGGAGGTAAAGGACTGTATCTTCCAAAACTCTTCCCTGGAGATGAAATTCGAATTCGCTACTTTACGAGGAAGTGGCATGAACCGCGCTTTAACGGGCCTTTCATTGTGGAAGACGTCACACCGTCTGTGGTCAAAGTACAAAGCAGACATGCTTGGATCTTTCTTGGCGACACAAAGATCTACACTGGAGAACCCCCATCACCCACACCCCAATGAAAGTAAACATCGGGGAAGAACTTCAGCATGTGCAGACTGTGTCGATGACGAGGAAGAAGGATGTAAAAGCAGCTAAATAAATAAAAGGAGTACTGTGGACTATGGCTTGTTGCAGGACTCTCTTTTAAGCTATAAAAGAAGAGAGTTAAGGAAGATTATTTGTTCTTGAGCCATAGTAGCTTGCTGATATTGGACTAAGACATGTTTAAATCTTGATCGAGAAGGAGAGGTTGCCAAATTTGAAGAACTCCCCTTTTCAACAACTGGGATAGGGTACAGTACCCTGATTCCTTTCCCATTGGAACTCTCTTTGGAGGTGCCCATGGTGGTATCCAATGACAATGCACACCGGATGGTTCTTGCTATATTTCTCTACATTTTGCGCTCTTATTCTTCACTCGTGGGAAGAACTTTTGACGTATGAAATTTTCTGCAAGATTCTAAAAATGGCCCAATTGGGAGGAGACTGCATGCGGCTATTATAGAGCAGGTGCTCCAGCTTCCTGAGTATCATTCTAAAAACAGTACAGATGCCCCTAACTGAAGACAATGCATAGAGACTGGTTGGTATGGTCTTCTGTTATCTTATAGAGGAAAGCCCACATCTCGTTGGATGATCGACTGATGTCCAGACCTTTCTAAGAGACCCAAACAATAATGCATTGCTGAATCAATTTCTAAGAGACATTGTTGTACAGGTGAATCATTATTCTGAAAGGACACCAAGACCCGAATGAATGAAGCTTCTGAGTGTGGACGCAGACAACATATTTTCTTTTGTCTTCTACTACCTGCTGGAGAAATATCCACATTACGTATTGCGAAAAAATGATGCTTTTGTGTATATCAGAAATCCACTGAATCATCCAGTAATTAGCCAGCTGATCGAGGAGCTTGTAGAAAAGATTGAAGAGTAAGAATGGGCGGCAGCAGTAGTACCAACGTAGTGACTGACATCGACAGACGACCACGATGGGCAAGAGGCCATTGCTGCAAGTAGTGGACCTACTTGTATTTGATTTATTCATGCATTTTGTTTGTAGTGGTGCTTCTTTCGCATATAGTACGCACTGCATATTATTTTGATCTCAATAAAGCAAAAGGTTCTGTTCATCTTGTGCCCAAGGAAGGTACACGTGTGGCGACTACTAGACAACCAAGACTGTATGTGATTATCCCTACTGTAAAGGCACATGTTGAGGTAGTTAAGCCTGAGATTAGAAAGCCAGGGCTTCCCTTTAAGGAAAGGTTGCGTACAGAGGCTTTAGTAGAATCTCTATTACCATAATTTGCTGCTGCCAGGAAATGGCATCAAAGTAGACAAAGGCTTCTAGAACTCTCTCCTACACAGATATCACCTAGTTTACTGACAAATGATTCAGTAATTGGTCCAGTAAGAAAAACATACATTGAGATCCTTCATGATTTCATCACTGAGGCTCATGAGAGAAAAATGAGACGTAAAAGAAGTATTAGGGGGGATGATCACAAGTTAAATGATTACCTGGACAGTACAGCACCTTTGGGGAATAACATATGGTATCAGCATATGAAAGAAGTGGGAAGGAGTACCTCGAAGGAGGAATGCTTTGTATGTGCACAACTGCCTTATAGTATGGGAAAGTCTAAAATCTTTATAGCCATAGAGGTAGAAGTTCTGACTGAACATTGTCTATCTCACCTTGCGTTCTGTCATACAAGAGGCCAGTTCATGGGTCGAGATGCCTATCTTAAATGGGCAACTGAAAAGACAAATCCAGATGAAGATGATTATGTCCAGGATACGAAGACAAGAAATAGAGCACATATCAAGAATCATGTAATTAGGTATGAAGAGCCTGGAATGAAAGGAGCAGGGTTCAGATGGGAGGTAAACCAAAGACTTGAAAGTCCAGGAAAAACTGCTGAAGGATATGGAAATACAGAAGCCAAATGCAGGTCTGTGGATCAGTGTTATCACTGGATGGATGGGAAGAAAGAGTAGTTATCTGCAGAGCCTGGACCATAACTAATCGCCTTGAATCGACTGTGTGGAATGCACAAGTGGCATTCAAGTCACTGTGGCCGAAACTTGCTGAACTACTGACCTGGGTCAAAGACAGAGGAGGGCCTTTGCAGATAGTGGCTTTGAAGAGTTCAAAGCTGTGCTTCAGAAATAATGGCACCAGGAAAATTGGAGAGAATCAGAAATGCGGATGAATCTTTGAAGCAACAGGAATGAACATGGAGACAGCAGTGATCATGGATCACTATTGGGCGTGCAGAGCCAAGGCTTACACAAAGCTACCCGAAGACTGAGGAGGAGTATGCACCTTGGTGAATGTTCATGTTCCAGCATTAGTGATTCCGAAAAGAGATCTGAACATTGACAGTTTTCCGAAAGCAGATGCTCACCTTAGGAAGACGAGATCTGTGGAGCTGATTAATCGAATGAAGAGAGAAACTATTTCTCAGCCCAGTCAATAGAAGCTTTTGACTATATTCCTTATGAGCACCGACTGTTCAGCCAGAATTTGTCAATATTCCAGGTTGGAGCAAATACCAAATGGCTGAATATTACTAGATGGGAATTGCTTCAGACGATCAACACGACCATAAAGGGGTTCAATGCTATCAAGGAAGAATTGAGAGCTGTAAGACTGATGACTCTACAGAACAGATTCATCCTGAATATGATTACGGCTATGGATGGAGGTGTTAGTGCAAAAATTGGAGAATCATGTTGCACATTCATACTTTCTAATGATGATGAGAATGGCACCTTGACAGAAGCCATAAAAATGCTGATAAAACTGCATGGCGAGATGATAGAAGAAGTAGAAGTCATTGCTGATGACAGTTGGTTTGGATCGCTCTTCTCTTGGATTCTGCAATGGATGACACATATGCTTAAATTCCTTGTAACACTGATCTTGTTAGTGTTGTTACGATTCTGTGTGATCAAGACAATAATCTCTCAATGCAGGAAGACAGCCAAGAAAGCCATAGGGATGGGGATCATGATCGACGTTGAATCAGGATGGAAATTCAAAGACTTAACAGATGAAGAAATCAGAGACTTTTGTAAAGTCCAGTATCTATGCTCCTGGGGAATGAAATTCCTGCATTCAAAGGACCATAGGAAGTATGTGGGAAGATGGATCTACTGCAGTCCCAGTGGACAGTGTATGCTAATGACCTGGAATAAGGATGAGCATGTGAAGACAGCAGGATGCCTGAGGGGGGGTCATAAAGATATGGGTCCCAAAGAAGCATTTCTTCAAACAAGGATGTCTGGATATAAACGATGAGGGAAGAGTGGTCGATGAATCGCCCAGAGGGCGGAGTGTAGAGAAGGAGCTAAGTACCCCCACCTCACCCATATTGCCTACATGTTGGGTAGCAGAGTGTGAAACTCAAGCAATACCAGGGGAAGTGCCCATACCCAAGAGAATCCTGGAGGCAAGGTTCCTGTTGAGAAAACCATACCTGCATCCAAGATGGTATGATGGCTATTTGAATGAAAACCCAGAAGGAAAAAGACGAATGCATGAGAGAGCAGATTGGTGACATCATGCGAAAGTCGAGCTGACGTACATAGAAGAGATGCAGAGACAAGAGAATGCGGATATTCTATAACGCATCAAGAAAGTATCAAAGATAAGCAACATCTTGGTCTCAAGATGAAGAGGATTATGCTGAAGAAACAATTAAATTATTAAAGTCAATTTGTACGTGTACAGATGCAAAGTAACGCAAGCAAACCAAGTTTTCATGAGGCTACCTTTATAGTAAAATAGATTGCGGCAAGCGACAATATATATATGTGTGTAAGGTACGAGTAAGGAATGGAGTATTCCACCAAGCATTATAGCAGAGCCGGACCAAAAGAAGGAAAAACATTATTTTCCAAACGTGTCGCAGTTATAAAACAAATGACTTACGGCGAATTTCAGAAAGGCAAGGTTGAATGAGCCAAGAAGCCAAGGTCGTTTTGGCTGAAAGGAACAGGAATTAGTTGCAATCTGTGTAGGAATTAGCCACCGGTTCTGAAGGCGTGAATAAGAACAAAGAAGACGTCAAAGGCGCAATGGAAAATAGTCTTTTTAACACGCCTTAGCTCGATTTTGTGGTCTTCAGTCACGAGGAGGGAGGAAGTTCAACGAGCATGATGGTCACACCTACGCACGAGAAAAGAGTGTATCTCTACTCCCCTGTATTCTGCAAGAACAGAGAACATTTTCAAGGACAAGTTCAAAAGGACTAATTGACAGCAGACCACTGAGGCGATGATGGATGATGTTCTAATTGGTGAGAAGCTATGGTCATGACCAGCTTGCCAAGCACTTGGCAGTCTGGCCTGCGTGCTGCTAGCGTAGGTGAAGGAGGGCTGACGGAGGTTAGAAATCAGCCAATGATAGAGGGCTGCATGATTAAGAGCCCTATAGTTAAGTAACCAATGGGACGTTGTGTATTTAGTGACATTCGTAGTGACCTGTTTTGAGGGATGGGCTTAGCTGCCCCACCTGATGTTAGGAAGCATATCATCTCTTTCACACCCATTAGACCAGTATGGAACATATACGAAGATACTCCCTTATACCCAATCACACTTGTTAGTAGGTTTTGTAGTTTGCCACGCAGGACGACGTTAGTAATACGCAGGTTGACCGTCACCTATGACAAGATTTAAGTATAAAAGAGTGCTTTTTGTGAAGTTCGTTGAGATCTTGCTATCATACGTCCGATCACGTTCGTTGTACTCCCTCTTTTAGATAATTGACATTAAAACAGTTATCTTTTTGCCTACTTTCTGAGTCATTTTGATTATTGATGTTTTGAGTAATCTATGCATCCCCATTCATGTCAGAGTATTGCTACCTCATCTTAAAGGGCTGGATGTTCTCCAGTTCAAGTGTTAAGAACGTGCAAGTGCCGAGGGGAGGGGGGTAAGGTTTAGGTGTTGTGGTGCTCATGGCGAAGTGCTAAGGGTGAAGTGCTAAGAAGAGAAGAACGTAAGTGCAACCTCCCATGGGGAGGCTGAGCCTAAGTAAGTGCAGTAAATAGACAGCGGTGGGGATGAGAGATGTGGGGGGTCAGGGCCCCAAGGATACATAAGGGTCATGCACATCAGTCACGCTACTGTATGTTTAGCAAGGAAGAGAGGAGGAGAAGGAAGAAGTAAAGAGAAAGGTCTTGAGACTTTTTCGGAACTTAAGGAGGTCATGCTCAAGACACAGAGAGAGAGGGAGGTTATTCCACAGGAGGGAGCTAGCCGAGGAAAGTGATCGACCACCAGCTCTCTATTTAGCAAACTGCTTCACACGCAGGGAGTTGGCGCCAAAGAAACACAGGAGTCTAAAAGGGGAGTATTTGGTCAGGAAGCGTTGAAGATAGAGTGATCCCCGGTCCCAGATAACCTTGTGGATGATACACAGAGATTTTAATTTAATCCATGCTGGGACCAGGAGCCGGTGAAGGTTTTGTAGTGCAAGAGACATACGGTCCTTGGGCTTGAGACCAAGGATACATCTTGCTGCCCTATTCTGGGTAAACTGGAGGGGTTGCAGGATAAACGAAGGAAGATTAAGGAGGAGGTTGTTGCAATAGTCTAGCCTGGAGAGAACCAGAGCATGGGTAACATTGAGTCGCCGGGGGAAGGTGAGGAAGGGTAGAGTTCCTTTAAGAAGGAAGAGCTGAAAGTGGGACTTCTTGATGGTGTCCTGAATATGAGGGATGAAGGAGGAGGTGAAGATGACTCTGAGATTCCTGGCTTCAGAGGAGGGGGTGGGGGAGCCCATGGAGGAAGACCAGAGTGAAGGGAAGAAGTGGGGTGCAGGGGACCCAATCTCTGTTTTGCTGGCACACATGGAAGAGAAATTAGGGGAGGAGAAAGGGGCCAGAACGTTTTTGGAGGAATTATCAGTTAGGAAGGAGTTACGCCACTACAGTGCCCACTTCGAGATACCAAGTGTATGATTGAGCATTTTTATGAGGACAGCAGGGGAGTTGGAATCAAGGGATGCAAGCAGTTCTTCATGGGTGTTCAGGAGAGCAGTTTCCGTGCCTCTGGATGCTCAGAATCCAAACTGCTGGTCATTTAGACTGCCAACAAGTTCGGTATGAGAGTTGAGTTGAGGGAGGGCCAACTTCTCAAGCAGTTTCCCCAGGAAGGGGGTGATGTAAATGGGGCAGAAGTTGGCTGGGCAGGAAGGGTCTGCAGAGTGCTTTTAAAGGAGGGGGCGCACAAGGGAGAGCTTGAGGGAGGATGGAAGACAACCAGTATATCAAAGGAGTGGTTGCAGAGATCAGCAAGAGCAGGGGCGAGAGAGATGTTGTCCTTCATGGGTCTGTAGGAGCATGGGGCAACCTGTTTGGAAGAGACCTTCATGGAGTTGACAACTCTGGTGATTTCTTCAGGTGAGACAAGAGCAAAGGAGAAGGAAGAGGGTGAGTGGTAGTGAGGTAGATGGGGGAGGGTTGCAGGAGTGCGTGACAAGGCTGTTCAGTATGTCCTGGGTTTTAGAAGTGAAGTGAGAGGCGATTGCTTTGCAAAGGGCCTGGGAAGGAGCAGGGGCAGAAGATACTGCGAACGGGTTGGCAAGTTCGCTGCAGATTTTGAAGAGTTTAGCCATGTTGTTGGACGCATCAGACACTCGTGCCTGAATGTGGGCTATTTTTCTTGTATGGCTGGAGAGTCTATAGTGTCTCTGGATCAGGCGGCAGGCCAGTTTGTCAAAGGGTGAGCCTGAAGCATGCCACTTCCGTTCAGCATCCCTGCGCTTACGTTTTTGGTCTGCCAGTTCGGAGTCGTACCAGGTGTTACGCTTAGAGGCAGGTTTCAGGCGGATCCTCATGACTAGGGCAAGAATGTCAAGGGTGTTGGAATGGACAGATAGAGGTTGCTGAGGACAGTGGAAGAGTCTGTGTTGGGTTGGCAAGGGGGGATGAAGGTGGAAGAGAAGGCAGCAACTGACACTTGTTTCATCAGACGGATGTTCGTGAATCAGGTTGGCAGAGCATCATGGGGAGGTGACACAGGGCCATAGGGACCCAGATGAGTGGTGAGGAGAAGAGTGGTCAGACCAGGAGAAAGGGGTAACCAGCGGAGCAGAGAGAGTGAGGTTGGAGTGGATGATGGCATCTAGAGTCTGTCCAGCAGAATGGGTAGGGCCAGAGTGAAGAATGGAGAGGGATAGGGAGGAGCAGAGGTCAGTGAATAGGGTGGTTGCTGTGCAAGGGGAGTCTAGGTGCAAGTTTAAGTCCCCTAGTAGTAGCAGGTTGAAGGTGGTAGAGGGTAGGGAGGAACAGAAGTCTCCCCACTTAGAGAGGAACAGAGAAGAAGTGTCTGTGGGCTGGGTAGTAGGTAGCAATGGTCAAGGTGGTGGAAGGAGAGATGTCCAATTTGCATACTAGGCTCTCAAGGGATGAATAGAGCTGAGTGGGTAGAATGGAAGAAGGAATCCACAATGGGAAGACCAAGTTAACACACCGGTAAGACTGCTGTTGCGCCATATCCAGGCATACATTACCATACTCCATCGTTTGGGTCGCTGCAAGCTTCCATTAGTGCACAACTACTGATATGTCCCCCACCAAGAATAAAGATAAAGGCACAATGATGTAATCCTTCGTCAACCAGGGAAAATCACGGACATCGGACCCCAGCAGGGGCAATACACAAGTTGTGGCACAGCATTCACACCCTGACCCACAGGAAGACAAAGTGTTAGCAGCAATAGTAGCCCTGAGATCCTCTATGGGGAAGAAAATAGAGGAAGTAAAGGTGAATGTACAACTCCTCCACCAGGATTTGCGATCGCTCGCAGAGAGAGTGACAACAACCGAATCGCTATTGAAAGACACTGCTACTACTACTGGTGATTTGGTTTCCCGGGTGAAAATACTGGAATCAAGAAATACCCAACTGGAACGGAGGGCTAAAGAGTCAGAGGGACAGTATTGTAGGAACAATGTAGGGGTACTGGGAATTTGGGAAAAGTACTGAGGGCCAAGATCCAACAACCTATATAGAGAATCTGCTGTTACAGGAGGTCGGTCCTGGGAAATTATTGCAGGGATTCACTGTTGAGCGAGCGCATCAATCCCTCCAGAAGAGGTCCCCACCTGGATCGCATCCCCGGCCCATTATAGCCAGAATATAGAATTTTAGGGACCAGGAGGTGTTCCTACAGTTCTCAAGGGAGGTTGGGAAGATACAGAGGGGCGTTACACACCTTTGCTACAACAATGGGAAGGCGCTCTTCTTTAAAAGTCCCGAGGCAGTGAATATGTGGAAGGAGCACAACAACTAAGGGTGTCATTATGAGGTAGGTGGTAAGGGGTTAATGGCACCAGTAAAGGTGCCAGAGCCGTCAACCCCTTACCGCCTCATTACGAGTTTTGCTCGCGGGACCCGATAAAGATGCCTGGTTTTGGCGTCCTTAGCGGGTCCCGCGAGCAGACCAGGGTGCTAACAACGGGCCCGTTATTAATGGGGGCTATGGGGGCTCAATTGGGAATGGGGATGTGTTCCTTGAATGAGGAATTACCGGGCCCTCCAAGGTCGGAATGGCCCAGTAATTCCTCATTCAAGGAACCCGGGCCCGGTACCCGGTAAGGGGATAGTCATGCCGCTAATAGCGGCATGATTACCTCCTACCTCGTAATGACCCCCTTACTACCCGAGTGGAAACGCTAATGAATTGAGCAGTGTAACCTTGATCCTCGTGTAGGAGGACAGCAGGCAGATGACTGGGCCCTGCTGGGAACTTGGATATTACCGGACATGGCTTTGGACCGGATAGCGGTGCAACAGGAGTAACTTTGGGGGGCTACTGAACACATACATATTAAAGAACCATGTGCAACTGGGTAGAAGATACAACGGCTGTGGGACACGCGGAAATGAATCTCTAACGATTGTTTTGCTTACTGCTATGATATGCTAGCATCAGGGGGTGCTGGCATTGTCATGCACTGGGTGACACTCAGACCATCCCAGTCCAGATGGACAGTCGGCATCGATTTGTTGCTGACTTCATATCCGGGTACCGGAGTGCCTGAACTGAATCATTCTGTTGGACACAGTTTGTACCCCACGTTTAGGGGTTTGTTGTTGTTCTGTTTGTTGTATCCAACCTATGACAAGGGACCAGAAATACATCTTATAGACTGCTGGGAGACAGGCGGTGGGGGGGTAAACCATTGCCCCTCACAATTGGGATTGCATTTTGTGTGCTGGTTACGGATGCGAGGGGGCCAAGTGTGTGCTACTGGATGGTAAACTGCATTTATGTTATCTGGAAAAGTGGCAGCACAAAGACACCTGTAATTGTCCATGGCACAAATTAAAATATTGGACCTCATTACATAGAAGGCGGTAGGGGGTTAACGGGGCCGGTAGAGCTTCCGGCCCCGTTAACCCCCTACCGTCTAATTACAAGGTCTCCTCGCAGGACCCGCTAAGGATGCCCGGTTTTATCAGGCATCCTTAGCGGGTCCCACGAGCAGAGCAGGATGCAAACAATGGGCCTGTCATTAATGGGCCCATTGTTTGCATCCTTCCCATTCCCATTGAGCCCAGTAGGGGCTCGAATGCGAATGGGAATGTACAGGGTCTGGGTTCCTGGAATGGGGAAATACCGGGCCCTCCAAGGTCGGAATGGCCCAGTAATTCCTCATTCAAGGAACCCGGGCCCGGTACCCGGTAAGGGGATAGTCATGCCGCTAATAGCGGCATGATTACCTCCTACCTCGTAATGACCCCCTTACTACCCGAGTGGAAACGCTAATGAATTGAGCAGTGTAACCTTGATCCTCGTGTAGGAGGACAGCAGGCAGATGACTGGGCCCTGCTGGGAACTTGGATATTACCTGACATGGCTTTGGACCGGATAGCGGTGCAACAGGAGTAACTTTGGGGGGCTACTGAACACATACATATTAAAGAACCATGTGCAACTGGGTAGAAGATACAACGGCTGTGGGACACGCGGAAATGAATCTCTAACGATTGTTTTGCTTACTGCTATGATATGCTAGCATCAGGGGGTGCTGGCATTGTCATGCACTGGGTGACACTCAGACCATCCCAGTCCAGATGGACAGTCGGCATCGATTTGTTGCTGACTTCATATCCGGGTACCGGAGTGCCTGAACTGAATCATTCTGTTGGACACAGTTTGTACCCCACGTTTAGGGGTTTGTTGTTGTTCTGTTTGTGTATCCAACCTATGACAAGGGACCAGAAATACATCTTATAGACTGCAGGGAGACAGGCGGTGGGGGGGTAAACCATTGCCCCTCACAATTGGGATTGCATTTTGTGTGCTGGTTACGGATGCGAGGGGGCCAAGTGTGTGCTACTGGATGGTAAACTGCATTTATGTTATCTGGAAAAGTGGCAGCACAAAGACACCTGTAATTGTCCATGGCACAAATTAAAATATTGGACCTCATTACATAGAAGGCGGTAGGGGGTTAACGGGGCCGGTAGAGCTTCCGGCCCCGTTAACCCCCTACCGTCTAATTACAAGGTCTCCTCGCAGGACCCGCTAAGGATGCCCGGTTTTATCAGGCATCCTTAGCGGGTCCCACGAGCAGAGCAGGATGCAAACAATGGGCCTGTCATTAATGGGCCCGTTGTTTGCATCCTTCCCATTCCCATTGAGCCCTGTAGGGGCTCGAATGCGAATGGGAATGTACAGGGTCTGGGTTCCGGGAATGGGGAAATACCGGGCCCTCCAAGGTCGGAATGGCCCGGTATTTCCCCATTCGAGGAACCCGGACCCGGTACCCGGAATGGGGGTAGCCATGCGACAAATAGCGGCATGGCTACCTCCCGGGTCGTAATGACCCCCATTGACTTGGAATGTTAGGGGCTTAGGAACCTACATGCACAGAAAAAGAATGAAATCCTACTTACTTGCACTCCTACAGGAAACTCGTTTAGAGGCGGAAGAACAGGAGGCTATTGTTAGTTGTTGGGGTGGGACGGGTTATCGGGCTACATGTTCCAAATTCTCCAGAGGGGTGTTCACATGGATTGCTGACCATCTGCCATTTCAATGATTAGATCTGGAAAAGGACAGCGAGGTCTGATATGTAATCCTTAGGGGCTATCTTGGCAACAGATAAACATCTATTGGAAACTCCTAATTCCCAAACCACATGATACCAGCCCACACCCGGTTGTATACACACATATTGCTTCAAAGAGTGATGTTTTTTTCACATGGGGAGGTGACTTTAACTGTGTACGTGACACAGCGCAAGACAGATCTATACCCTTTCCGTTTGGCCCCCACTCGGCTACTAGCGCTCTAAATAGAGTATTGTCTGACTTAGACTTGGTCGATGTATGGAGGTAAATGCATCCAGGTGTTAGGGGGTACTCATTTTATTCATCGCTGCATAAGCTCCACACTAGAATAGACTACTTTTTTGTGGGAGCGGGATAGCTCGCCGAATTTGTTAGCGCAGAATACACAGGCCGCACAGTGTCTGAACACTCCCCTTTGGTACTGGCGCCGTTACTACCGGACTGGCAAACTACGAGTTCTGCTCGCGGGTGCATTTTTGCCCGCCAGGTCTGACCTGGCGGGCGTAATGGCACCCGCGAGCAGAGCATGTCGGATGCACTGGCACCATTCGTGAATCTGACCTGCCCATTCCCATTGAGCCCTATGGGGATCAATGGGAATGGGGAGTAATTATTACCGGCACCCAGCAATGGGGACGTACCTGGTCCGCCGGGGCTGGAATGTCCCGGTACATCCCCATTGCCGGGTGCCAGTAAAAAACTACTCCGGCGGCAGCTGTGCCAGTACGGCTACTGCAGTAGTCGTACTGAGGGCCAATGTAGGGAGTGTAGACAGCTGGGGTATAATATGGGAAACCCTGAAAGTAGTGATTAGAGGAGAAGTTATAGCTGGTGTAGGGGGCATCTGCAGGAAGTTGAAGGAGGAATTGGAAGTCTTGTAGGGTAAAATAAGCACCCTCAAGAGCCGGCACCCTGGCCTGCAGTCAGCTGAGGGGGAGCTTAAGGAGATCAGATCTCAATGTCTACTGGCATGGCTGAAGCTGGCGAAGTTTGACTATGCCCAACTTTGGAACTCTATGCCACACCCCACAAGAGAAGACCAATCATACCTGAACTTTAGACGAAAATACATTACATTGCTTAAGTCTACAGATCAATAAGACTTACACATGCACACCTACTTTCCAGCCACACCTGCTTACATCCTTCTTCCCTCTTCAAGTTATTTGTACCAGTTTCTGTATATAGAATGTATAGAACCAGTTTCTGTATATAGAATGCATAGAATGTATATAATGTTCCCGAATGTTTGTTACTGTATGACCCTAATGTATGCTTCCTTATTTTCTGCACCACCTTGTAACTCCTGAACTTAAGCTCCCCATATCCTGTAACTGTTGCACCCTGATACCCGTGGGTCTGGAGCACATTATAAATGATTAAACAAACAAACAAAACAAACTAGAACGACACAGGCGCACATTGAAGCAGATAGATCTGGGAAGTTATAAGCCTAGTTGTGCAAAAGGGAGCAGCCTAGACCCCTGACCATGTTATTATATGACGAGTGTTGGGCCCCATGGCAGGCCCAAGCAGCAATTAATGACATCTTTGCTACATGCTATGCTAAATTGTATAGTCGCAAATCGTGTATACCCCGAGGATAAAGCTGAGGTTTTTGCAATGATCAAACTCCCAACACTCACTAGTAGTCAAAAAGATCTATTGGATTGCAACTTAACAGCAGAAGAGTTGAGTGAAGTGATAGCCGGGGTGCGATGGCCTCCTGGCAGGATTCTAGAAAACTAACCACGTCATCTTGGACCCTACACTACTTAACGGATTTTGAGGAGGCTTTTGACAAGGGTATACTTCCTGCCAGTATGCGAGAGACAATGGTGATACCTATCCGTAAGTCTGGGAAACCTGCGAAGAAGTGTAACTCCTACCGCCCCCTAGCCATGATAAATTATGATGTAAATGTACTTACCACTATATGAGCTGCGCATCTCCGCAAATGTATCTCATCACTGATACACTCTGACCAAAATGGGTTTGTACCTGGTCGTAACACCAAACTGAACCTACATATTTTGCAACACATTATCAACCCAACCAATACCTGCACTGAACACTATGTTGTGGCGTCATTTACATGACATTAACGCCTTTGATTCAGTTTACTGGGAGTGGATAGCTGCAGCACTACAAAACCTTTGGTTTGGAGAGAGAGTTATTCGCCGGGTCAAACTCCTGTACACATCCCCAACAGCTAGAGTGAGATCTGGCAGACAGATATCGGAACAGTGGACCATATAAAGGGGAACGAGGCAGGAATGCACACTCCCGTCCATGCTCTATATACTAGCATTGGAGCCTTCGGCCGTATACTTAAGGCAGGAATACCTGGAGGTGGGTATACAAATTGAGGAATCCACAATCTCATATAGTTATATATGGACGATGTATTGCTTTTTCTCTGTGAACCACAACATCATTTACAGATTCTATTGGATGTCCGGGATTCACTTAAACAAAAATCTTGCCTTTTTCCCCTGGCAGGACTGCGTGGTGGGGATGAAGTACCTTTCCCGGAATGGGGACTGAAATGGGAGTTACATTCCTTTAAATATCTGGGAATACAAATAGCACACACACCTAGGGACATGCACATGCTTAACACAGGCAGGGTGGTGGCGGCCTCAAGAGGTGGATAACATTCAGGTCTCGGTTGCCCCTCTACCTCATGGGTAGGATTGCTATCACTAAAATGATTGTCCACCCTAGATTTTTGTATGGTTTTACCAATGTTCATTTTTATTTAGAGGCTGCTTTTTTCTGGGATCTTGAAGCCAGGCTCGGAGACTTCCCATAGGGTGCAAAAAGACAGACTGGCTCTTGGCATCCTATCTTTGCCCTATAGAGAGGGCAGAGCACAATTCACAGGATTGGAAGTTTATTATATGGCTGCCCAGCTAGGGTTTATTGTAAAATGGTTGTCAGATGCGTTCACGTCTGAACACAAACTACTTCCACAAGTTGGTGAGGCCTGCATGGTTTAAAGAGGTACTGTGGCTCCCGATGAGCCAAACTGATCCTCAGCCTCACAGCACTACGACTAGGCAGGCAGATTTGGTCCAGAATATTAAAGGTACTCCAGCTACAGCATCCCTATTCACCCAACGCCCCAATTTTAGCAGATACATGTGTTAACCTAGATGAGTTGAGGGCTGTCCGATGCTAGGAGAGGGTGGGCATAACTACTTGGGGGGGAGGGGGGCATGTACCAAAATGGACTATTCAAGGAGCTGGCCAGTCTTACGCAACAGGAGGGACTCCCAAAGGGCAATCTTTAAAATACATGAGAGTGGCCAGAGTTGCCAGACGCAACTGGAATGAATGGCAAGCTGAACCGCAGGAGAACACCTTTCTGGCTCTACTGTCCAAATTGGAAGATGGTTGGAGACCTGTGTCCAGATTGTATAAACACTTATTGGATGGAGCTTGCACAAAACCCCTTAAAATGAAAGCCTGTTGCGGGGCAGACCTTGGCTTGGAAATTACTGACAAAGAATGGGAATTGTCACTGATTTTTGTTAAGAATATGTCCAGTAATGCTTGATTCAAGTTGATCCAAATTAATGTACTCCATCGCACATACATGACC
This sequence comes from Ambystoma mexicanum, assembly GCF_040938575.1. Classification (NCBI taxonomy): domain Eukaryota; kingdom Metazoa; phylum Chordata; class Amphibia; order Caudata; family Ambystomatidae; genus Ambystoma; species Ambystoma mexicanum. The sequence goes on along the minus strand of NC_090938.1, from coordinate 607,669,826 downwards.
CCCAATAGAGTGGCTGGATTCAAAGTCGGTGAGACTTCATCCTGTCCCTGGTGTAATCAGGATGGTACTGATCTTATGCACATGATGTGGGCATACAGGAAGGTGCAGAGTTTCTGGTCCCGAATTAAACAGACCTGTGTGGATGCTGGTGTCAGCAGATACCACTGGAACCCACTTGAATATTTATTGGGCATATATCCCACATCGCACAAACATAAGCATATTACCAAATTCATGGACCTTGTGTGGATACTTGCTAAAAGACATTTGGCAATCTCATGGAAATCTAACAGGGGCCTGCAGTTTGGTATATGGTTTAGGTAGCTTGGAATTTGGTGTGAGGCTAAAACAAGAGCTTGGCTCAGGCCAATGCAGGTACATGGCGAAGACACTGCTGCTGTCTTTGAGGCATGGAAGGCCCTTACTGAAACTGTCTTCTATTCATCAGATGACAAACCGCCCTTAAAGTTTTCTTTTTTTTCACCTGCTTTATTTATCCTCCTTAATACTGAAAAAATGGGGCATGTTGGCTTTGGAACCCCTCATTTATATGGTTGACAAGGAGTGCCCGATTGGAACACACTTGATTTGCTGCACTGGTCTGTACTAATCATGATTACTGGTCTTGGATATACAAGCCCTAGTTGCCTGTTGGAAACGTTGTTATGTTTATGTATATTGGTTTAATATCTTAATGCTGAAAATAATAACAGAAACTGATTGTTGAATTATACATTGAATGCTGAATGTATAACTGTGTATTAAAGCTGCAACAATTTCACCAATAAAAAAAATCAATATCCTTCGCCTCCTCCCTTTCTGCTAATGACATTGCTCACTACCTTTCCTCTAAAATCTCTCAAATGTTTTACGCTCTCACAGCCCTCCTCTCTTTCTCTCCCCAACCTTCTTTCTGTCCACCACCACTCCACCCTACCACGTGTACTCTCGACTACCTCTATCCTACCTCTCCTATTGAATTAGCATCCATCCGTCTCAGTGCCAACCCATTTTGCGCTCCTATTGACCCAATTGTGACCCAAATGGCCAAGACTTAGACTCAATCACTTGCCCTTATATCTGTCTCTCCATGCCTCCTTCAAATCTACAACTATCTTACCTGTACTGAAGAAGCCCTCTCCTGGCCCAAATGTCCCAGCAAACTATCGTCCAGTTTCTCTCCTTCCCATTATTTGGAAGGCCTTGAGCGTGTGATCTTCAACTGGATCAGTGAATACCTTTAGAGTAATGGTCTTGGAAATCCACTTCAATCTGCCCTCAGTAGTAAAAACTCCACTAAGACTGCACTCATGCATTTTTTCAACTTTCTCTCTAATGCTCACCACTCCACTCTTCTATACTCATCATTTTGGACCTGTCTGCTGTTTGCAAGACAGATGACCATTCGCACCCTCCAGGACCTTGGGTTTCACCAATCTGCCCTTGTCTGTATCGCCTCCTACCCGGGAGGTTGATCCTTTAAAATCTCTTAGAACTTGCAAACCTCTGACTCCACCCCTCTCTGTGTTGGTGTCCCCTAAGGATCAGTCCCTGGACCTCTGCTCTTCACCCTCTAGATCTGTGCCCTAGAAAGACTTATTTCCTCCTTTGACCTTTACTATCACCTTTTCTGCTGATGACACTCAAACCTTTTTCTCATTTGCTTCCTTCTCCCCAGCCATCTCGGAACAGATTACAAACTGTCTGACTGCAATTCATCACTAGATGGCTTTCTGCTGCCTCATGCTGAACTCTTCAAAAACGGAAGTCATCTTTCTCCCGGCTTCCAATGTCATCCCTACCCTTCCCTCTCCTATCTCTTCCCGCTTAATCTTCTTGCACCCTCACCAAAGGCTAGCAATCTTTTGGTTCTTTTTAATAGCGCCCCCTGTGACTACAATAATTCATCACTCCCACTACCAATGCTGCCCGTATTAACTTCCTCAACATTTATAAAATATATCCTTTTCTTACTAACCACTTAACAAAAATGTTAATCTCTACTCTCGTGCTCAGCAAACTTGACTACTGCTCAAGCCTACTCCTTGGTTTGCCTATCTAATCCTCCCTCTAGACAAAATCCTTAACTTTGCTACCCACATTCTCCAGATCCTCCCCAACGTTTCCCTACTGAGAACATGCTGGTTGGCTCTGCATGCACAACCGCTCATTTTTCCTATTTAATCCTTCCTCCCTCTAGACAAAATCCTTAACTTTGCTACCCACATTCTCCAGATCCTCCCCAACGTTTCCCTACTGAGAACATGCTGGTTGGCTCTGCATGCACAACCGCTCATTTTTCCTATTTAATCCTTCCTACCTCTAGACAAAATCCTTAACTTTGCTACCCACATTCTCCAGATCCTCCCCAACGTTTCCCTACTGAGAACATGCTGGTTGGCTCTGCATGCACAACCGCTCATTTTTCCTATTTAATCCTTCCTACCTCTAGACAAAATCCTTAACTTTGCTACCCACATTCTCCAGATCCTCCCCAACGTTTCCCTACTGAGAACATGCTGGTTGGCTCTGCATGCACAACCGCTCATTTTTCCTATTTAATCCTTCCTACCTCTAGACAAAATCCTTAACTTTGCTACCCACATTCTCCAGATCCTCCCCAACGTCTCCCTACTGACAACATGCTGGTTGGCTCTGCATGCACAACCGCTCATTTTTCCTATTTAATCCTTCCTCCCTCTAGACAAAATCCTTAACTTTGCTACCCACATTCTCCAGATCCTCCCCAACGTCTCCCTACTGACAACATGCTGGTTGGCTCTGCATGCACAACCGCTCATTTTTCCTATTTAATCCTTCCTCCCTCTAGACAAAATCCTTAACTTTGCTACCCACATTCTCCAGATCCTCCCCAACGTCTCCCTACTGACAACATGCTGGTTGGCTCTGCATGCACAACCGCTCATTTTTCCTATTTAATCCTTCCTACCTCTAGACAAAAACCTTAACTTTGCTACCCACATTCTCCAGATCCTCCCCAACGTCTCCCTACTGACAACATGCTGGTTGGCTCTGCATGCACAACCGCTCATTTTTCCTATTTAATCCTTCCTACCTCTAGACAAAATCCTTAACTTTGCTACCCACATTCTCCAGATCCTCCCCAACGTCTCCCTACTGACAACATGCTGGTTGGCTCTACATGCACAACCGCTCATTTTTCCTATTTAATCCTTCCTCCCTCTAGACAAAATCCTTAACTTTGCTACCCACATTCTCCAGATCCTCCCCAACGTCTCCCTACTGACAACATGCTGGTTGGCTCTGCATGCACAACCGCTCATTTTTCCTATTTAATCCTTCCTCCCTCTAGACAAAATCCTTAACTTTGCTACCCACATTCTCCAGATCCTCCCCAACGTCTCCCTACTGACAACATGCTGGTTGGCTCTGCATACACAACCGCTCATTTTTCCAAGTTCCTTCTCCGAGTCTATAAAGCTATCAATTGCCTTGCTCCTCAGTACTGTCGGATTGTATCTCAGTTTACTCCTCACTGTGAGGCATCAGCAATGAGAGGTGGACACAAAGTTGCAATTTTCTCAACATTAGCCATGTTGATTAAAAGAAAATGGGTTTGGAAAAAGGCCTGTCTTGTCCTAACAAGAAGAGAATGTCCCTACCTATGAAATTATAACTAAAGTAAGTGGACCTTGTGCCCAAAATACATCTGACCCTCACAATAATATAAACAATAAAAAGGTACAACAGAATTTCTGTTTTCACTTCAACCAAATTGTGCACACCAATACCATTTCAACAAGGCAATTCTTGTCTGCAGGGTTTAGCTTCCCTTCCACTGAACTGTTTCATGAAAAAGTATTTCAAATACTCTGTTTCACCAAAGTTCCATCAAAGGCAATAAAACTGTCTCTCCCATTGGTATTTTCCACAAGATTGCAAAGTAAACGTTATTTCTATAATACAGGTTGAAACATACTGAAAAGAAAATCGTTTATCATCTTTAGGATGTCAAAGGAAAATGTTTAGTTTCAACAAAGACTTGATATAATAAAGATTCTTCAATACTGGTTGGAATTTAACAAAAAATAGTCTTATCATTTTCAGGATGGCAAAGCAAGCAAAACATTTTCAATTTCAAAAAGGATTCTGATATAATAAAGTTTCATTTCAACACACCACTGGATTCCCATGCATACTCCCCTGCCAGGAACTCCTCTTTTCCAGCACAACACATGATTTCCTGGCACACTTCCTTGCCAGCATCTCCTCTAATGATATATTCAATTTCAACAAAGATTTGATAAGTCAAAGTTCCTTTTCAACACAACATTGTAGTTCCTGGTATACTTCCTTGCCTGGAACTCCTTAATTGAATAGATATTCTGGTTTACTCTCCTGCCGGGAATATCTCCTTCTTGATGTTTGCAGATCCCCTGGTACACCCTCCTGCCAGGTATTTTTTCCCTAAAAGGTTTACTACCTGATGCACATTTTGTATCTGGTTTGTCTACACTGTTCACTTTTCTTTTTAAAGTTTCACACACTTGCCCTTCTTCAATTCTTAAACATTGTTTTGGCTTAAAAAAAAAAAAACTTGTTCCAACTTCCCCCATACTGGCCTCCCATGCATGGGACTTTGTTCAAGTTCTATTTATCAACTTCTTTCTACATATAGATTGGCTGTTGGCAATACTTGTTTAAGGGGACCCCAAATTGACACTTCACATAAGGGAATAGTATAGCTTTTTCCCTTTTTTTTCTTCTTCAAAGTCTTTTGGCTTTTGGCAATGTGATTTCCAAGTTTCCCCCAATTGGCATCCCATATAAGAAGAATTGTACCACGTTTGCTCTTGTACTTTAAATCTATTTGCTCAGTATTCAAAACCTTCACTTAATTGTCCATGTGCCTGTTGGAATGTCCTGGGGTTACCACTTCAAATGGGCAACTCACTGGTATCTCCTGACGTCTCCGACTCGTAGCACTTTGCAGCGGCACAGTTTGGTGTTGGGAATGGTTTTGGTAGCCTGTCAAGACCTCTCTCAGCTCCTATGCCAGCCTTGCGGTTCCTTGCCAGTAAGGTTGCTGCTTTTAGTTTGACAGCTCCTTGGACAACCTTACTGTGGCAGCCAGTGCCTTCGCAGTATTTCCCTGGAGTCTGTCAGTCTCTGTTGGGTCTCCTGCCACTCCGGTCTGTCGGAGTGACAAGAGGGGGTCCGGGAGTTCCTCTTTCCTTCAGCCTGGTTCACTGCCGTGCATCTGCCTCTCTCCGCGGCTCCGCTTTCTGCTCCACAGCCTGACTTCACCTTCTTCCACCTGCAGATGATTCTCTGATTTAAATGTCCCACACATTTCATTAAATGAATCACAACTAGACCGCACGTTACTCTTGGTATTACTGTTGGGCCTCATTGACTCTTTACTCCTCTTCTTCGTCCCATTACTTAAAGCTTTCTGGGAATTGGAGTCCAAAGTATTTCCATAGAGTTTTAAGTTCTTTTGTTGAACACTTTCATCTACATAACAATCATGATTAACATCAAAAGTCAAATGAGTTCCCGAGGGATTATGTAAATGTGACAGATGAATAAAGGTCTGCTTAAGATGTTTAACAGAAGTAGTTTTTAAGATCTTAAAATAAAAGGGTTTTGAAGGATGACAAGGGGACATTAGACACTCTTAAGTTCCCCCTCGGCTTCTCCCCAATCCTCCGTAGCAGACCCCACCAATGCCTGCAGTGACGGTTACTAATGCAATGTTATCAGGCTGCAAAATTAACACTCTACTCGCAATTGAAGAGAAAGTAATTAAATGGGGTGAGTAATTATGTGCATGTGGCACATGCGCTCAACAGCTCCGGACTTCCGTTTGTCTGCTTATTTATTTATTCAGGCATTTGCTTCTCTTTACATTCGCACTTTCCTCTTTGCAGTGGTCAAAGTGTACGAAAAGTAGTAGTGGAACTATGTTCTCCTGCTGGCCTGCCCCCGCTCCCCACAAACCCCATCGCCACGCCCCCTCTCACGCACAAACCCCCAAACAAACGCGCCTGCTGTTTAAGGGAACGCTCAGTGCAGTGGAGTGCAAGTTTCAACTTCTCCCTACACTTTTATTTTAAAACGAAACCACTCCGGAACGGTTTCGTTTTCAAATAAAAGTGTAGGAACAGCAAACCCTAATTAACAAAAAGTAGAGGCACACCGCTCCCGCAAATTTGACCACTGCCCCTGTGACTTTATGTCAAAGTGAGAAGAACGCTTGTAAAGAAAATCAAACCTGAGACGCAGCCCCTCCATGCTGTGCTCATGGCACCAATCACGTGGGTTTGGTTTTCTTGACAACTGTGTGTCCCCTTTCAGAGAAACGCAAACGTGGAGAGCCACTTGGAAAGCAAAATAAACAGAAGCCCTTGGCAGCAGGGGCATAATTAGCGACCATGAACACTTCATCCTGTGCAACAAACTATTTGTCACGTCAAGTCAAATCGTTCCCATGTTCCTCAACTCGATTTGGAAAACGTGCTTGTGGTTGTCAGAAATGACAGATACAGCAGGCCTGCCCCCTGCAGGGAGAGGGCAACGCATTGGTACACTTACAGCACTATCAGAGCCTGGCTGATCTTGGAGTCCATGTCTGTGTGTTGGGGCCTGAAAGATTGTCGGCTTGTGCACAGGATGATGGCATAATATGATTGAGAGTGAAATGTTCATAAGTCACATCCACATCCATGGACGACCACAGCTGCGTAGGGCTGGTGCCACCCTGCTTGCCTTTGCAGTATACACTGTGGGACGCAAATCATTGCACGTGGCTGTGCAAGAAGACATTGTGGAGATGTATTTAACTAATGCTCCTGTTCCCCAATACACTTTCTTTCGGTGCACAGGTGCAGGTTTCGTAATGTGCAACTACGGCTGGGCCCATGGTTTGTAAAGTAAACATTTTGCATGTGTTTACACTGTCATTTTGTGAATGTTTTTTGTTTCACAAAATGCAAAGAAAATGGGACTCATAGTGCTTGCACACTGCATCACGTTTGTTTCAGTGCTAAGACAGTGGGCCTCATTATGGCATGGCTGCCGCCGGAGTTGCATTTTTTCCGGCACTCGTGAATGGGCAAGAGCTGGGACATGCCGAGTTAGGTGGACCAGGTACTCAAGGGCCTCCTCATCCCCATTCTGTCCCATAGGGGGATGGGGACGTCGGATGCGCTGGCACATTCAGAGTTGTGCCGGTGCATCCAATGTGCTGTGCTCGCGGGTGCCTGTCAGCCCGCCCGGGAAAACCTGGCTGGTGAAACAGCACCCACAAGCAGAGCACGTAGTATGGCGCTCTGGGAACTACGGTACCGGCATGCTTACCACTACTGTAGTTCCCGGACCGACAGGGTCGTAATGAGGCCCAGTGACTTTGCATATATCACTCTCTGCCCGATCACTCCTTGATTCTTAGTGTGTGTTATTATTGAAACCCTCAGGGAGGTCATTTGAGATGCAGTGAAGTGCATAAGTGTGAGGTGTAAAAGCAAGGCCTCATCTATTTATGCCGTACTTGTACATTCCAGGCCATTTTCGTGACCTTCCAGGGAGGAAGTAAAGCAGAGTTTGCATCTCCCCTTTGCTTTCCTCGTCCGTCTTGGAAAAGCACCAGGTCTTATCCTGCGTGAGATGTTCTTCCAGGAGTAAAACCAATGGATCAACAATCAGGTTTTGGAAAGGGCTATAGCACTTAATCGAATCTGTGGACACAAATGTATTTTATTCGATCTACCCATATGTCCAAGACTAATGGTATGTACATTTTTTTATTGATTACACTAAAGCATTTGACATGGAAAAAGATGGAGGAATTGGAGTTGCATCGCCAAATTTTATATTTTGTGAAAGCTTTTTATATGGACAATCAGGTCCAAATCAGATTTAATCAGGAAGGTACTCTAAACGACCAGCTTCAGGTAAACGTTGGGCTAAAGCACGGCTGCACATTGGCTCTGGTCTTGTTCAATATATATACAGCCGATATAGCGGGAGCACTGAAGAACTGTAAACATTATCCACCGAGAATATCACAACACCTGATTGCTTGGTTATTATATGCAGACGATATTGCCATCCTTGACCAAACTGCAATAGGTCCCCAGCACAGTCTTATGACTCTGGAGCAATGTTTGTTGAACCGTGGATTAACTATAAACCTGACTAAAACAAAAGTAATGTCTATTAAAGCAAACAGAAGAAACATCAAGAAATGTAACTGGACAATTCAAAATACTTCACTAGAAAGGGTAACCAGTTACACCTATCTTGGTGAACTTATAACAAATACCATGGATGGAAAAATGTTCTCCAAGGCCATAATAAATGAAACTAACATTACATTTAAGGCCATTAGATCATTTACTCAGAAAACGGGTGGTCACTCAATAGTGGGTTTGTTACAACTGTACAAAACTCGTATTGTGCGAGCTTGGTTGAGTGCATTAGAACGCAAATTGTGGAGGACGCGTCTTGGACTAGCTCAGTCTCTTCCCGTGGAAGCCATCTGTAATGATCTAGGCCTTATTTCTCTCACCGCAAGTAAAATGATATCCACTTGTGTTTTTTATTTAAAAATGCTAATGAATCAAAATAATTGTAAATCTATGTATTCATATTTTATGGAAAAAGAAGGTTTTAATGGAAACCACCAAGTTTTAAAATCATGGTTTAATGAAATTACTGTGTTTCTTAATGATATAGGTTGCGCTTGTACTTCAACAAGAAATTAAATCAAAAAGCAGCAATTTGGAATCCAACATCAAGAAATTAAATCAAAAATCAGCAATTTGGAATCGAAATTATCGAATAAGTACATTATCAGCAGAACCTAGTTATAATGAGTACACCACACTGGATACCTCTTGCAATTACATAAAGAATTTACAAAATGCTCATTTCTAATGTGGCTTAGACTGAAAGAACTTCCCAACGTGTCAAAAACAGGTGCCTGGTATGATTTCCCCACCAAGGACCGACTTTGTAAATGATGTAAGAGATCTGGAGATTCCTAGACATTTACTTATAGATTGTTATGTCCTTTCAGTTTTGTATGAAAAAGGTATAGAAAATAGTGCATGTTTTGAACTTTATCCACACTGATCAATTTTGGGCCTACTTGAATACAGGAGAAAATCCAGTCATGAATTTTACAATATTTTATATATGGCAAGAAATTCTTAAGAAAATAGTATGAAGGAATTGTTATTGTATTGTATCAATTATGAATGCTGAAATCTTGACAAGCTTATGCGTAACTAAGATATTTTATTTTGCATTCTATGAAAGTCATAGTGTGTGTTCTTTTTTACTTTTACTGTGTTAAAGGTTATATTTAACCAGTAAAACACAAATAAAAAAACCCAACAACAATAAAAACAATGGATTCCTATGGAATCTGCTTCGCATTTGCACCTGCTAATCAGAAGACTCCATAGAAATCCATTAATAAACACTGCCTGCAAAGCGTAATTTGCAGGCAGTGTTTATTGTTTTGCAAAAGTGAGCATAAAGGTGAAGATTAAGGCGATTTAGTCTGCATTTACTCTTCACAATTGCACTGCGCTTTGTAAATGTTAACAATTGCAGGCAGGAGATGCAAGAAAGAGCACATAAGTGCCAACGTTGGCAGTCCTCTGCAGAAATTTTCGTTTGATTTAAAATGCTTAACGTTGCTCAACTTATAAACCTGGGAAGGGTTACTCGAGGCTTCCGCCAATTTGCCTTATGTCATTGGTTGGAGCCATAGGACATTCTAGCTGTGCTGATAGCCCTTGACAGTACTGGGACGAAGAAGAGACCATCACGAACAGTGAAGATTACCTTTTTTCACCACTTTGGTACTGGGATGAGGAAGATACCTACAAAGAGTTGTGAGGGTCAGGCATGGCCCTGCCCCATCCGCCAACAGCCAGAGCAGAAATCCAGTACCGGGCGCCTTTTGGTCCAGAGGTGTTAAAGTTGAACTTAGAAAGTGCGCCCTAATAGAGTCGCTGTGTTAAAGTTGAACTTAGAAAGTGCGCCCTAGTAGAGTCGCTGTGTTAAAGTTCAACTTAGAAAGCGTACCCTAATTAGCGTCACTGTGTCAATGTTAAATCTAGAAGATAGTCCCAACATCAATGTCTGTGCCCTAATAGCATCATTATCTTAAAGTTGAATCTAGAAAGTGTACCTAATACCGTCACTGTGTTAAAGTTGAACTTAGAAAGCACGCCCTTGTAGCATCTCTGTGTTAATGTTGAACCTAGATGGTATTCCCAACATCGAGTGTACGCCCTTAGCGTCACTGTGTTAAAGTTGAACTTAGAAAGCGCGCCCTTGTAGCATCTCTGTGTTAATGTTGAACCTAGACGGTATTCCCAACATCGAGTGTACGCCGTTAGCGTCACTGTGTTAAAGTTCAACCTAGAAGCATCCCCTATTAGAGTCACTGTATCAGAGTTGAATTAAGATAGTATCACTAACAACATTGAATGAACTCTAATAGCGTCATTGTGTTAAAAGTTAAATTTAGTAGGTAGATTGTGCCTGATTGCATACACTTCACTGATTACCACAATATCACCCTACTACGCTTACTCTCTCCTATACACCACCATTCAACTAGAACACAGCAGTACTATGACACATTCGGTAAAGCTGTTCTCATACTAACATGACCCATCAAACCACCCATCATCCTAATAAAACACAGCTAGCTAGCAAACACCGGCTAGCTTAGGCGTCTCCTCAGGCCTAACGCAGCCATAACTCAGTCTGGTTGTCCACTCTCCAGACCGAACACATTCAACTGATCTCCTCAGCACCACACCTAAGAAGCAGCTATCATGCAACCACCACACCGGCTGCACACATACCTGGTGCGCCCATGCACTTTATGACTCTCTCTCTCTCAACTGACTTGAACTGCGGTTCCCGAGGGCGTTCAACCTACCAGCGCCTTGAGATCATACCAATGGTACATAAGGTGCTATACAAATGCTAAATAACATAACATAACATTCAATTAAAAAATGCACATGCTTGTATCATTTCAGCATGAAAATGGCAAACGTAGGGAAAGTAAATATCCTCCTGATCTTATTTGTGCATAATTCTCATTGCGAAACAACATAAATACACAGGAAGAGTGCAACACAGGTTCAACTGAAATAATTTCTAGTTTATTCTTTTGGATTGTGTATCTCCAGCATATACAAACAAAGCAGTGAAAAATGCTTAATACTAAGGATTATATCTCTATTTTGCGTCTTTCAGTCAAAGTTGCCTATATTAGTATAAAAGGACAATATAAAATTGGCGATTAAGTATCTGAACAGGTATTTGTGAGGTAGGGAATGAAAACAGGGCCTTCAATTGACTTACACATAACTCACTAGAGAAAGCTCCTAGGAGGTGAGCCCACTTCTAGCGCCCAGTGAAAATAAGAGACATTGGTATGCTGATTTGCCCGGGATGACATAATTTTGTCAGGTCACAAAGCTGAGATTTGAGACCAGATTTCATAGTTCATCTGTTTGCATTTAAGCAGTCAACACTGGGCACAACACACAGACCAGCTTTACTATTTTATATAGCCCTTCCTAGTGGTCACTGCTGTATGCTCCTCTCATTTTGGGACATCAGGAGGCTAGAGCACAAAAGAGAGAAGGTCACTTGCCCAGGATCACAAGATTTGGTGAGGCAAGGAAGATAAGTTTGGAATACATGTCTCTTCCTGGTCGCAAATTCGAATTCTCATACATCAGTTTCATGCAAACATACACTGCTACAGGCATAGCAAGCAAACTTAATTCTAGCACCCACACACAAATATATTTGTTATGCATTATTTAAAAATGTATTTGACCATATTAGTTTAAACCAAGGGCAGTGTGCAATATATCATTACGTTTTGTTCTGTATATTAGTAGAGAGTCTTTGAAAATATGTACATCTTGTGGTCTGAGGTAGAGGGAAAACGCAGGAGTACACTGTTATAATGCGGAACGTGTTTGGTCACATAATTACAACGTCCTTCATTGACAAATGGGGCGAGTGACTTTTGTGTGTGGCTAGTAGCTTTCAACTTGACATTATGCACCCTGTTTAAATAGTACTCCTCTTTAGTTTGACGCACTTGTCCCATTATGTTGCTGTCACCTTTGTAAGTCACCTGTTTTTCTTATATTTATATATTTGTCTGTTTTTGTCCTACGTATGTGTCCTGCTTTTTGTACACCCTCAGGAACTGGCTCGCTACATGTTCTCATATTTGTGCTTTTGTTAAGGCGGCCTTCTGGGTAATGCTCCTTCATCTGAAAATGTGTTATTCTAAGTCCTTTGTGTTCGAAGTTGACATTCCTGTTCTTCAAATAAATACATAAAATTAAAAAAAAATACAAAATCTGTTGGTTTTGCCTTATGCTACCAAGTGCACCCAATAGAGCGGGTCGGTAACCTTTGCCCCGTGAGATTCGCACTACAAATCCCACCAGTACTAGCCAGCATAATCAATGGTGCGGAGTCATGGGAGTCGTAGTCCAAACATCTAGAGAGCCGCAGATTGCAGACCGCTTTAATAGTACCAGGTTCTAGAAATATGGATTCCCTTTGTTTTCTGTTTGAGAGACTTTGTTGGGCGGCTCGCAGATTTGCGGTGAATAGTCGCAGACAAGTGCAGAAAGTGGGAAGTTAACACCAAGAGTCGGAGCTCGTGCACATACATTGCATGAATTCAGGTGGACGCACCTTATTCCTTGCTCAAGCCGAACAGGGTCTGAAAGAACAGGCATGAAATGCCCTTGTGCAGGAAGGGTTTGTGGTATCAATCACCTGGCAGATAAGGCGTCATTTCCATTGTTCAGTTGCCCAAGATAACACAGGCCTTCCGTTGTTAGTGGGAGAAGCAGAGAAGCTCAAGTGACATGACTACAAGCCTCCTCTTTGGGAGTTGCTATTAATGGTAAAATAAAGCAGCCATGTTTTTACAATACCACCTAAGTTAGTGCGCTGACCATTTATGGGGTAGTACAGATTTTTCACCCATTAGAGAAAAATCTGCCAGGTTGTAAATGGAGGTAATACGGCCACTTACAATGGCGGTAGTGACAGGCAGAATCGCCTCATATGGCAATTGCTCCTATCCTCCATGGAGTCCAGCAGGTCTCCGAAATGGGAAATAACAGCTCTAAATAATGCGGTACATTATTGAGCTGATACCATCAAACTTCTAATGCGGGCCTCGGAAGTAACACTGGAGCAACATTACAAACTTTACATAGAGCCTCATTCCAATTTTGGCGGTAATTCTGTGGTAATTCTGCCAAATTATTGCCAAAATTGGTTACTGTTACCACCACTTGGTCCCATGGGTTTACCACAGAATTGCAAGTAGTGGTAGGACAGTGTTAGTCCCCCTTTTTGCAGTCCATAGCACTCTGTGGGTTTATTGGCAGAATGACTGCAAGCAGTCATTTTTCTGTGGTAATTCCACTGCAAGTAAAACCTCCACTTTTCCTCCAAACTCGGAATTCCGCAGTGTGGTAAAAATGTTGGCAATCCCTTTACCGCCAAAAAAAGTAGTGGTAACAGAATTACTATTACTTTTTTATGACACCTCCAAACAGAGCCGGCCTTAGGGGGGGCAAGCCGGGCGACCGCCTGGTGCGCCATTAGCCCCCACCACACCAGCTCGGGAAGTCTGTCAAGGGCTCCCTAAGCTGGCGTTGTGGGAGAAGGTGCGGCAGGCGGCTTTTTACTGTTAATGCGCCCAAGGGTGTGCGGGGAGCGAGGGTGGGGGGTGCCAATTCACCCAGGGCGCTGCTGCCCTTAAAGCCGGCCCTGCCTCCAAACTTGTAATGAGGCCCATATATAGAGGGGCTGATTTATGCAAATGTACACAGAAATCCTGCACGAGCCTGAGCGCAGAATATAAAATGCACGTCCTGCGTATTCATAGAATTGTTTGCGCCAAGTATTAGCAAGTCACAGCCGGAACACCCACGACACGCCCACACGCAAAGCATGAACAGCCTTTTCCTTTGCGCTTCCCCGGATACAAATACACGCACCCTTCAAGCAGTTTGTGGGGTCCCCCGCAAGCAGATCTGCATCTCGGGGACCGTGACCAGGGTCCCCCTTAACTGTTCCCGGCACCCCGACAACCTGCATATGAAAAATGTTAACTCGGTCTAAACTCAGAAAATCTGTGTGCAAACCCCTGTAAACCGTTCCTGCACCCCTGTACACTGCTAGCGCGCACCCCTAAGTTACATCGGAATCCCAGTTGAGTACACATGCCCTGAAATCCGCCATGCAACCCCAGCTCCATTCTGCAAATCCTACGCGCAAGTGTATTTACGCCTGCCTTCGGGTGGCTGATCGTATGAAGGCCTTGCGTGGCCATTTCCCGGCTGAGAGGTTGCGTGATCGGATCCATGAATACATCTCGTGCTGCGCAATTGTGGGCGTGAGAGGGAAGGCCCGCAGGCCGTCCTCGGAACGGCCATTTTTGAGCAGACTCTTCTCCATTTTTGGTGTTCCGTCGCCCTTCCCAGCCCTCTGCTCAAGCCACGCCCACGCGCTGCGTGGAGTCTCACGCAAGGTCCTCGACAGCTCGCAGAGATGTACCGAGCCCGCACGAACTTCAAGCAAGTCCAGGAAAAGTACTGCACATTCGATTCCATGAATCAACGAAAGGGGATTTGCGTGCAGAATGGCGGGCAAGTACCCAATTTTACAGGCAAATAATTCCATGAATCGGGCCCCTAGTCTCATAATGCTATAGTGTTTAAGTGCACTACAAATGGTAGGAGCAGCAAATTAGCTCAAAACGCAGACGCCTTCCTTTCCCCCAAAAGCGAACAGTGTATCCGGTTAAGTGTGAGACAACACAGAGGTTGCTCACTACTCTGGTTTTGTTGCTTCTCTGCCTGAAAATGAGTTCATCGGCAGGCGCAATCCCATTCTATAGACAATGGCCTCGTTAAGTATTCATAAGTCTACATTAACAGGAACAAAAACCACGAGAGGAAAAAAAGCGCATATGCACTTTTTAATCAGTTTGAAAGGCCAGGCGATTCACTGGAATCTCTTTAAATCAGGGGATTTAAAAATAAATAACACTCACGGAAATGCACCTTGTTTATCACAAGCCCACCCAGCACAACTGCTCACGTTATAGCTGCGCATCATGTGTTCTGATGGGGCGGGAATCATCCACCAATGGGAGAGCGTTCTCCATTCCATGTAGAAGACCAGAGGCATCAGCAGACAGACACTGCCCCTAGCGGTAAGGCACGGTATAGCGTTGGCTACAGAATAAATGCTGTCAAAGTGTCTAAGTTATCGACTGCATAATTAAGAGACCCAAATCGACCCTGACGCCCCACTTAACCATGTTGGCACTCAATAGGAGTGTGGCGTTAATTGTAAAAACGGATTTTATTTTCAATACTCCTGTGTTTACTGCCAACTACAGTATGACCTATTTGCATTTTGCTGCATGCGGTATTCCATAGGAACACAGTGGGCTTCATTACGAGTTTGGTTGCATCACAGTGGTAATTCCGCCGAAATACCGCCAAACTCAATTACTGTTGCCACCACTTAGTCCTGTGGCATTACAACGGGATTACAAGTGGTGGTAATTCCCCATTTTTTGGAGTCCGTAGGGCTTTATCACTTTGGCGGAATCGCCGAGCGGTAAATCTGCCGATTTATAGAGGCAAAGGGGAGGATCTACCTCCAGAGTTGAATCCCAAAGTTTTCCTCTAAAAATAGAGTTACCATGTAATAATTCCACTGGCGGTAATTCTGCCAACAATTATAACTTGGCAGTGCGGTAAAAGTGGCAATAACAGAACGACCTCCCCTTTTTTCCACACCGCCCAACTTGTAATGAGACCTACTGCAGTAAATACTCCCTGATATGAGGTAAAATATCTTACATAGTTTACTTATATTTTTCCTCCACCTAAAAATGTTAAAAAGTCGCCCGAAAAGAGCGATTCAGCTCCTTCCATACAGGCAACTCCGACTGACACTTTAGAGCAGGAGCAATATCTGAAAGGGGTAAAGCTGCCACGCTTAACTGAAGATCAAGGACAGTATTTAGACAGGCCTTTAGAAATCGAAGAGACTATGGTAGCCGTTTCCCAATTGAAACTTAGGAAAAGCCCGGCCCAGACGCCTTCACAGAGGGATTTCATTTGGTCCTATATTGACAGATATGTTTAACTCCTTCTGGACAGCGGAGGGTTAACTGGATCAATATGGGTCACATCATGATAATGCCTAAGCCGGCAAGAGACCCCAAGCAATGCTCGTCATACAAGCTGATCACATTAATGTAGATGCCAAAATACACGCAAGAATTCTGGACAATAAGCCAGAGAATATTCGGCCAGAACTGAAACCCGACCAATCAGGATTTCTGCACAATCAAAACTGTTTCGATAATATCCGTAGACTGCTACACATCATAGGCAAGTCTACACGGTCGAAGAGGCATATAGGATTGCTTGCCTTGGATGCGCAGGCCTTCGACCAGATGGACTGGAGATATTTAGAATTGGTCCTGGAGAAATGCCGGTTCGGCGCAACATTCAGAGAAAGGATCATGCTAAACTAACAAACCAACAGGACGAGAGTTACAGTTAATGGTTCCCTATCTGAGCCCTTTCCAATAGCAAGGGGTACTAAACAAGGCTGCCCGTTATCCCAAATTGTTTTCTGCAGCCACTATAAGGTCGAGCATACACATATCAGGAGTCACAGGAGCGACAGAGAGCCACAAAATCTGCTTTTTTGAGGACAACATGATTCTAACACTAACAAACTTACCAGATTCACTAGCAGTAGCATCTAAAGAGATTGATAAGTACTCAAAGATCTCAGGCTTTAAAATCAATAACGTCAAATCAGAAATACTTAACATCGCAATGCCAGAAGCGACGGTCAAGTTACTCCAGGAGACGTTCCCATATAAGTGGGCAAAAGAATCTATCAAATATCTGGGATTCAATTATCCATCAAATGCACGTCATCATCCACGTCCAACTACACCAAATTGCTAGCGGACATTATTAGAGATTTAAATCAATGGAAGGGTTAACCATTTTATGGATGGGTCAGAGAGCCCTAATATCAAAATGTGCGTACTACAGAGATCACTCTGTATGTTTGAGGCTCCTACTATTCCTGTGGAGCGAGGTGATCCAAAAGACATGCAACATTCTCTGGTCAAATTTGTCTGTAGGGGTGCTAAACCCAGAATACACTAGATAACTTATGCTGCCTAAATCCCAAGGGAGGGTAAGATGGCCAGACATTACTGAATGCTACTTAGCAGCCCAACTCAAGGCGGTCATAGAATGGATGCATAGGAAGGCGGAACACCCGTGGGTAATTATGGAACGAGCGGTAGCAGGCATTCGAGCTTAGACAGAACCCTGGTTAAAATCAAATGAGAGAGCTAGGTCGTTATCTGTCCGCCCACACATTATCACTATGGAAGAGGGTAGCAACCCGGTGCAGCTGCACACCCTTTCCCTCCCCAGTAACACCGAACTTATTACACGCGAACTTTACGGCACAACTAAATATAGAAGCATTCAGGTCTTAGAAACAAGAGGACTGTCTCCAGATTAAGGATCTCTTTAAGGGCTTACAAAGTAAGTCCTTTAAAGAATGCAAGGAGCAATTTGGAGTACTGGAATGTGATAGATTTTGATTTGATTTTTTATATTTGTAACGCACATATTCCATTGGGGAACCTGGCAGAAACTGCATCTGGGCGCAGGTGAAAGCAGATCAGATTGCATACATGAAATGATATGATAAGTAATTCATAGCGCACCTGTACACAAGTGTTTCTAGGCGCAACAAGACAAGGGAGAGAAGACAAAACAAACGACCTTGCTAGGCCTTGTGTCATTCAGATCGTGCAAGTGCAGTAACGTCATGTGCAGGGGGGAGATATAAGGGGAAGTGCCACAGAGAGGGAAAGGGGAAGTGCAATCAGGGTAGCGTTGCTCAGTAAGTGCAGCCAGGTCAGCGCGGCTCAGGGGAATTGCAAGGAGGCAGGGGACTGTAGGGTTACAGTTACAGCCCCTAAATGCACGGTAGGCCCGAAGGCAGTGTAGGGGCGACTGGTCATGGAGGAGCCTGGTAGCCAGTGAGACTCTGAGGGTAGCCATGCTGCCAGTCAGAGCAGCAGACAGGTACGTCAGCAGAGGAGAGAGAGAGAGAGAGAGAGAGAACGCACAGGCTCAAAGGAAGGTCTTGAGCTGCTTTCTAGAACTTCAGTTGGTCCGGCTAAAGTTTGAGAGGGCCAGGGAGGCCATTCCAGAGGGAGGCACCTGCAGAGGAGAGAGATCTTCACCCCCCCCTCTGCCTGCAGAAGCGTATGTCTCTAAGAGAGTTGGAGGTAGCTGAACAAAGGGCTTGAGAAGGAAGGTGTTTTGGAAGAGAGAGTTGGATGTAGTGCAGGCCTTGTGGATGATGCGGAATGTCTTGAACTTGTTCCTTGCAGCCACTGGAAGCCAGTGGATAGATTTCAGGGCTGGAGAGATACAGTCCCTGGGCTTGAGGCCAAGGACAAGTCTTGCAGTCCTGTTCTGGATTAGTTGCAGAGGGTGGAGAGTAGAGGATGGCAAATTGAGAAAGAGGCAGTTGCATTAGTCCAGCCTAGAGAGAACCAGGGCTCTGGAGACAGTGAGCTTCTGCGGGAAGTGAGAAAAGGAAGAATACAGCGGAGGAGGTGCAGCTGGTACCGGGCCTTGTTGGCAAGGTCCAAGATGAGAGGAGAGAAGGAGCGAGTGGAGTCGAAGATGACACCAAGGTTTTTTGCCTCATAGGAAGGCAAAGGAGGAGGGTCCAAGGAGGGTGGCCAGAGTGAGAGAGGGAAAGCAGGAGCAGGGATCCCAATGAGAAGGATCTCAGTTTTACTGCCATTAAGGCAGAGATCATTGGAGGTGCACCAATCCTGAATCACGGATAGACAGTCAGGAATGAGCGAGAGAGGAGAGGAGGCCGAGGGGAGTCTGAAAGAGAGCCAAGTGTCATCCGCATAACACTGAAAGTTAGAGGAGAAGATTGAGATAAGGTGAGCCAAAAAGTCCAAGTAGACATTGAAGAGCCAGGGTGAGAGGTTAGAACTCTGGGGAACACTACATGTGGAGAGAGAGGTGGTGGACAAAAAGGACCCAAGTTGGACCTGGGAGGGTCGGTCCAGGAGCAAGGAGGACAACCACTCCAGGGTCTGATCCATGATGCTCGGGTTCTCACAGTGCCGATTAATCAGGATGGCATGATTGACCGTGTCAAAAGCAGAGGAAAGGTCAAAGAGGATGAGTACAGAAGGAAGGCTTGAATTGAGATTAGTGAGCAGATCTTCACGGGTGTTCAGGAGAGCAGTTTCCATGCCTCTGGCTGCTCCGAAGCCAGACTGATGGTCATGGAGACAACCAACAGATTCAGTGTGGAGAGTAATCTGGGAGATGGCCAGTGTTTCCAAGAGTTTGCCCAGGAAAGAAGTGATAGAGACATACATTGCTTGCTTTAGTTTGACCAGGGGATTTACTCAAACAAATATGTTTTCAGTTGCTTCCAGAAAATCGTTAGAGATTCAATTTGCCATAACATTAGCAGGAGGGAGTAGTTCCAGGCCTGAGAACCTGCAGAGGAAAAACATCTTTCTCCCCATGTAGTGGTGCTAGAAGGGGAGCCACCAACAAGCCTTGTCCCATAGTTCGCAGAAGGCAGGTAGGACAGTGAATTATAATCTTAGATGACAGATAAGCTGGGTCGAGGCCATGAACACATTTGAAAACCAAACACAACATTTTAAACTGGATCCTCTGTCGCACTGGGGGACAATGAAGGCTTTTTCTAAACTCTGAGATAGCTGTTTTGCTAGGTAGCGACAAAAATCAATCACACCGCATAATTCTGGGCAACCTGGAGCCACTGAAGCTGATATTTCGGTATGCCCATCAGGCGAGCAGTAATCCAATTTAGTGTTTGTGAAAGTTCCCACTACAGTTGAACGATCCTTCTCGGAAATGAGCGGAAGTAGAGACTTGAGAAATTTAAGTTGGAAGTAAACCGATATAATAATCTGATTAATTTGTGAATTATAACACATTTTGGACTGACATATGCAGCCCAAGTTTACTGATGGAGTGCATTTGGTGGGAGTTCCAAATAAAGTTTGACAGGGAACAAAATGTACCACATTTGTTATCCTCTTTTTTGGCCCCAAAGCAATCATCTCTGTTTTTGATGGATTCAGTTGGAGCTTATTCTCCAGCATCCAATTTTGGATTATGTCTGCACATCTTAAGACTTGCTCCATTGCCTCCAGTGGTTGCTTTAACCGGACGCAGATCTGAGTATCATCCGCATATGAGTGATAACATAAGTCAAACTGGGCAAAGATGTTCAGCAGTGAGTGATTATATACATTAAACAATAGCAGAGACAGTTAACCAGTAAGGAGTCAGACAGATAAGGACCTGCCTAAACCTGCTAGAGCAATCAGTAGATTTTAATACTTTCAAATTAGGCACTGGGTAATGCAAAGCTCTGTGGTTAAGGCTGCTAAGAGACCCTGCACAGAGTCTGAAAAATGGCAACCAACACTGAATGTCTAGTTACAAAACACTCCTGCCGGTATTACTGGTAGGATACCGGAAAACTGCCCTTACTGTCTCTGTTTCCTGATACCCTAGTATTGCCCGTATATTACGGGTAGTGGTGAGCCGGTAAATTCCCATTCCAATGGAGTCCCATGGGATGGGAAGGCCTGAATCACTGGCACCGGTATTACTGGTGCTGGTGATTCAGGATTTTCTTTGCCGGTAGGGCCTGATATACCTGCAGGTGAGATCCGTGGCCCCCACTGACAAAATTGAAGTGTGTCAGTCTGGGAAAAATGGCAGAGCAGGGTTTTCCTTATTTGTGGAAGCTCTTTGCTGTAGAGACATTTGAATCATCCAACCCTGATGAAGAGGCTAACGAAACATGTCGATCGTTAAAGGTGAACCTTCTGTGATTCTCTGATTCCGAATGGACTTTGGTGGTAATTCATGGAATCAAGCGCAGAAGTGGCGCACGCGCCTGGCGCACAGAGGGAGCGTGCGCCAGCTTGCTCCAGCCGCATGCGCCAAAACCAGTTTTGACGCACCGCGTATTCATGGATTCAAACATTCATAAGCAGCCGTGGCGCAGCGACCCTGCAGCAGCGCCAGTTATGCCCCCAACCCTGCCCTGTGCTCCATAAACAGCCACACAAATCTCCTACATGGCGCAAAGGCCAGTGGACCAGCATACAGCCCCCCAACAACAAAATCGCGCAAAAAAAAACACTCAGCCCTCACGCGACAACCGAATCGCGTGTAAAACTCCCCGTGCACCCCTTGGAATACACGTACCATGCTCACGGCAGCCCAATCGCGTGTACAACTCCCAGTGCACCCCTTGGAATACGCATACCCCGCTCGCGTCAGGGCAATCGCGTGTAAAACTCCCCGTGTACCCTTGGAATACGCATAGCCCGCTCGCGCCAGGCCAATCACGTGTAGAACTCCCTGCGCACCCCTTGGAATATGCGTACCCCACTCGCGCCAGGGCAATCCGGTGTAAAACTTCCTGCGCACCATTGGAATACGCGTACCCTGCTCGCGCCAGGAAAATAGCGTGGGAAAAGTCCCTCCTGTGGTGTGGGCTGCCTGCAGGGCATGGGGAGGGTAGATGGTCTACCTGCAGGGCATGGTCAGGGTGGATGGGCTGCCTGTGGGGCATGCCCAGGGGTGATGGGCAGCCTGCGGGGCATGGTCAGGAGTTGTAGGGTGGACCCTGTGGTGTGGGCTGCCTGCAGGGGGTGCATGTGGCTCCTCACTACACTGGTGCGCGAATCTGGGGGTACACGAGTGAGCTTTACATGCGATTTCGCTGGCGCGTGCTGGGTACATGTATTCCGGGGTACGGGAGTGTGCTTTACACGCGATTTTGCTGGCGCGTGCGGGATACGTGTATTCCGGGGTATGCAAGTGAGCATTACACGCGAATTGGCAGTGTGGGCCCTTCCGGGTGTGCCCCCGCCCCTCCCCATGCCCCGCAGGCAGGACTCACCACAGGGGACACCCCTACAACCCCTGACCATGCCCCGCAGGCTGCCCATCACCCCTGGGCATACCCCGCAGACAGCCCACACCACAGGGGACACCCCTACAACCCCTGACCATGCCCTGCCAGCAGGCCCCGACTCATGTCCCCCCACCCCACCCCCATTGACAGCAACCTGCCAGCAGGCCCCGACTCATGTCCCCCCACCCCAGCCCCATTGACGGCAACCTGCCAGCAGGCCCAGACTAATGTCCGCCCACCCAACGTGCTGTCAGAATACAGGCCCATGTCAGAAATGCCAACCCAAATCCCACCCCACACCGCAGCACCCCAGTCCAAACACACAACCATATATTGTACCCACTCCCCACTATAAGTACCACGCCTTGACATTCAGAAAAGCACACACATGCACCCAAAGAAATGTCCAACAGAGCCACACAGTGGTGACACATGACAGAGGCAATGGACAGTGACACATGCACAAAATCAGTGAGAGTAGACCACACCAATAATGAAGATTCGTGAAATGTATTAAAAAGAAAACAAAAGGACAAAATCAAAACCACACATGCAAATGAAGAAGTTATGAATGCAATACCAAAAAGAAAGTAAAATCCAAGGAGAAATCAAAATCCAAGACATGGAAACTGAAAAGTAGTCCATCGCCAAAGTCCATAGAAATAAATCCAAAATTGAAAACCATAAAAAACCATTACTCCATGGGATGACGTAAAAAAGAAAGTATTTACATGTCCGGAACCATACACAATGTAAGTCACAAGGGTCCATGATCCCAAAAATAAAGTAAACCTATCGAAAATACTATCAAAAACAGAACTATATACAAAAAGGAGGTGTAAAGTCCGTGGAACCAAATCATAAATTAAAAGAAAGAAAACCTATGCCTAAACACTATGTACAAAGGCGGTGGACTAGTCCGACGGCTCACTCACTGATGTTCTGGGGCAGGACATCATCGATCTCCATGTCGATGTTCCGGAGGCGGGCCTGTTCCCTGGCCTCGAGGTCTCGCAAGGATGCAGCCATGGCATCCACCAACTCCCTGCGAGTTGCCTCGAGGCACTCAGCCCACCTCAAAGCCCGGTTCATGGAGTTCTCCGCCATGGAAATCCTGAGCCGTGCCCTCTCCGCCCGCCGCCGCTGCGCATCTATCTGCTGGCCCAACTACTGCCACACAGAAGACACTCCCAGTCCTTGGTCCTCCTGCCCCTCGGCAGATGCCTGCCCCTGGGATGTTGATGGCCTCGAGCCATGATGCGTCCCACGTTGAGCCTGCTGCTGCCTACAATGCAACTGCCTCTGGTACGACAATGGCATCCAGGATGATGGAATCCCCCGGCGTCGTAGTGCACGTACCCTGCTTGTTGATACCTAGACATCCTCCATTTGCTGGGGTACAGTTGGTGGGGTGGCCACCCCTGCTGGACCTCCGACTCCCGACTGTGGCAGGGATGTGTTCTCTACCAGCCTGGCCGATGGCTCAGGTGCAGCTCCACAGGGGGCCCAGGTGATACTTGGGCGGGAAGACAGCACGGAGGATGACTGGTGCATAGGGACTTCAGTTGAGGAGGGGGTCGCAAAACATTCAGCACAGGGAGGAACCTAGTGCCGACGACCTGTCCTAGTAGTTCGACGCACCCAAACAGGTATTCGAAATGACGTGCATTGTCCTGACGAGAACCCTGCACGTCATCCTGAATACCACGTGCGTGCAACGCCAAACCAGCTAGCACAGGCTCAATCCGGTCACGGATTGCCATGTCCGCAGGGAGAGGAAGGCTAGTTGTTGTTTGCGCATCCTCTCCCTGAAAACGGGTCTGGACGGAGGCATCCCTGCTGGTGCCGGATGATGCAGACACAGGATCGGGGACAGCATTACACACAGGCACCTCCGCGGCGGCCTGCGCACCTCCTGTCCCTGCCCCTGGACTGCACCACTAGCACAAGTGGAATTCCCCCATCCAGGCCCCGTGCGTGGGGCTGTCACGGCCTCCTCCTCAACCAAACCCCCCACCAACCTGGATGACTCTGTGCCGTCTTCCTCCATAGGCCCCTGTGGGGGCTCAGCTGCCCCTTCTGCTGCCGAGGAGTCCACCTCCAACCTCCGCCTCTTGGACCTTCCCTCGGCAGCTGCAGCCATGGACACGGCACCAGACTCACTCCCGGAAGATATGATTACCTGGGAGGGCAGCTGGGCCTTGTGTCTTCGGCTGGCGGTGGCCTCCCTGCCGCTGTGCTCCATTGCTCCGTCTCCGCCCTCTTCATCAGTTGACGCTGCAGACAGGGAGAGATAGACCACAGGCATCAGGGCCATGTACAATGGTCTGATACACACATGACAGTTGCACATGAGTGGCAGTGTCAAACTTCACAGATGGCATCACACTCTGCAACACTCATATCATTTGAACCCACACACATGCACAAATAAACTGTTATCGTGCAACGGGCATCAGCATCCATACACACGTAACTGCATGAACAACCACCGGTTGGCATGACGTCAAAAGCAACGTGGGGAGTGCCGATCGCATGCACACACGCCACCAGACAGACATGCATCTGTCCATCTCCACCACCTGTCAATGTGCAATCATCTGCAACTAAGTCTCATCTGCCAATCAGGTACCCACATGTCTGGGTCACATGCATCCATGGCTTCTCACTGTCACACACATGTCAAACACACGCACATGTACACCGTGCACGTACATGAAGGTGGGACCAGCATCCATGTGTCACACCCCAACCATGGCATAGTACACAGAAATGCAAACATGTGTGCATCTCCACATGCAGTTGGGTATCATGCATTGGAACACATACACCATTGATGTGCATCACACATGACTGCACTCACATGCAGCACGGGCATGTCCCTGCACACACACATACATACATGGACCATGTCAGACATATGTCCAAGCTGCACACTCCTGCCACATCTCAACATGCACTACATCCAATGAGTATGCATGGACACTTACCGCTCGACTTCAGACGGGTCTGCCTCTCGAGGACCTGGTGGTGAAGTGCTGGGTGAATGCATTCCAGGACCCTCATCTGGCCGGTGGTAAGCAGGACCCAGCACCCCACTGCATCTGCTGCATCCAAGAGGCGCCGGGCCCTCCTGAGGGTCCTGGACCCGAAGTCCTCCCAGCGCTTATGGACATGTTTCAGGTCACGGGTTGCCACCCCCTCCGCATTGATGGCACCCACGATGTCCAACCAGATCCTCTGCCGTCCATCCTTGTTGGCGCGCGCTCGTCTGAAGAGGGCATCATAATGCACCAGGACTTGCTCCACCAGGATACCAACTTCCTTTTCACTGAAGCTGGTAGCCCTCTCTTCTCCTGTAGTGAAGCTGGCAGCCCTCTGCCTCTCTGCCGGGGGGTCGCCACTGGTACCAGATGGAGTTTGGCCCACCGAGGCAGGTGTGGGTGGGCAACTGGGTCCCGGTGCTGGGCTGTGGAGCGATGAAACACTAGTCGGGAGTCTTCTGTTCCAGCAGGGGTGGTCACAGCAACTGACCCCTGGCGATGGCTGACGTGCAGGCACCAAATAGCAGGGCACGATGGCAGCAGCAGATGGCTCTTGGGAGGCTGCTCGGGGAGTAGGGGGCAGGAAAATGGCCTTCTGGGCAGGAGCGTGGTCTTCCGTGTGCTGTTGTGTGGCCAGCTTGATGCAGAGTGATTTAGCACGTGAAAAAACAGCATGTGAGCATGTAATCCGAGGAAAGGGCCTTGGCACGTAAGCGTGTAAGTGACATGATGCACGCAGGCTTTTCCCTCGGCACGGGTGCAGAGTGAATCTGCATGTGCAAAAACAGCATGTCCGCGTGTGAATGCGTGTAATTTCGAAGAAAGGGCCTAAGCGAGTAAGTGACGTGACGCGCGCAGGCATTTCCCTTGGCACGGGTTAAAGGTGAGTGTGGCCCAGCAGTTCGCTGTACATGATTTTCATGGAGACCGACGCATGTGTTGCTACTTCTTGTTGTCTCACCCGTCATCACTTCACAGCTGATCGAGGACGTACCTCTTCTTTTGGTAGGGGTCTTGTCTACGCATGTTTTTCTTTCCCACGCTAGTCAGACGGTGAGTCGCACACGCTATTTTTCCCACTGCAGGTCCCCCATTTTTTCGCTTACCCGTTTTCAAGGTCATAGTAGCCTGTGTGTCCCACGTGTATGCGTTTTTTGTGTCTCTGGGTGCCACCGTGTACTGTGGGAGGTTAATTCCACACACATGGGCTACCGGGGTTGCGTGCACGGTTTTATTGAAGATTTGGGGTGCCTGAACATTGCGTGACCCGTCACTTTCTCAAAGGGGTCACATACAGCCTTGCAGGAGCACAGGGGTGCTATGTCCATCACGTACCCCACAGCCTTCACCCCAATTGCCCAGGACAATTGTTGTGTACACCTCCCTTTGGCACTAGTACATCCGTGCCATGGTTGGGAGGCCACGAAAGGTGAGGGGCTCCTCAGTTCGGCGTCCTCCATGTGGTGGGTGTGGTCAGGGACGTGGCCGGGGTGACCAAGGAGTAGGGGGAGTCCAGGGTGGCCTGGGTGGCTGCAGAGGGGGAAGAGGCAGGGGTGTGCCACTTCTGCAGGATGTTCTGCCACATGTTGGTGCAGTCATGCCAGCACCCCCTGCGGCTCCGGGAGATGCAGCTCTTGCATTTGACACTGCTGCCCATGTGACCTGGCAGTCAGTTTCATCTACTGCCACGGGCCCAACGGTAGTGGTAGCTGCAGGTGCAGCTGTGGCGACCACCACGCAGGCTCCGGGTCGGCTGCGCATGATGCGTTGGCACCTGTGGACTCCCAGGCTGAATTCCAGGTGGTCAGGAGGCACAAGCAATGTGCGCACAGGGATGCTCTGACTGAGGCACATGTCCCTGGGGCAGTGTTGTAATCTGCTGCCCCGAGCAGCCGGGTGTTGGCAACTACATGGGCAGATGCAGCCAACACCACCCCGGCTGTGTGTCTGCAAGACAGGACAGTCTCAGTCACAGACCTTGGCACAGCGGCTGTTGCTGCGCTGGGTCCTGTCAAGAGCACCCAGCAGCCACTGACGCAAGTCATGGCTTCCGTCCTAGTTCCACCTGCCACTCCCTTGGTCCAGTCCACCAGCGCCACTGCCCCTACTGATCAGGGCGGTATTTGCCGGTCAGGGTCCGGACCACTGCCCAAGAGGATGAAGGTTGCTTGTGCGCAAGATGCTGGAACCCCAGACATGGCTCCGGCCTCCGGCATGTCGAGGAAGAAGCCTTTCGGCAAGTAGGAACTAGACTTCCTTGTGGGCTACGTGTCGGAACACAAACGTAATATGCTAGTGGGCACAAATTGCCATACTACACCTGCCCAGCATTGGGAACACTGGAAGCATGTTGCGGATGGTGTTAGTGCATTCGGATATGAGGTACGCACAGCTCAGGACTGCAAAAAGCATTGGGATGACCTCCGACGCAGCGCTAAGCAAAAGCGTGCCTCCAATTATATCATGACTTGGGTTACTGCAGTGGGCCACCACCTGAGGAGGAAGAACTCACTCCGCACGAGGTGATCGCTGCAGAGTTCATCCCGCAGAATTGTCAAAGAAGTGGGAGAGATGCAGGATTATGATGCCCAGTCCGGTGAGTGTTGCGTGTTTGTCCAGCCCATGTGTGGTTTGCTTGTGTGATGTGTTGTGCTTGACTGCCACTACATGCTATGTGTACATGTTTCTCATGGTTAGTCACCCGGCTACCCCTCCGGTCCATGTTCCAGCTCACTGACCTGTCTGCATGTAGCCTGTGGTGTCTTTCCACGCAGCACTCGAACTATGTCATCGCATGACTGATGTGCATTTGTGGTCAGCCTTCATACGGGTACTCCACGCGGGCATCCTTCCTTGCCCCCCTGCACCTCAATTTCACCATGGCACTCGTTGGTAACATGTTGCACTACTGCAATGGCCTGTTCTACGCTCCTGGGTACATGCACACTTCCCCCTGCGAACCTGCAGACACATACTGTAGGGTACATCCTTTGTCCTTGATGCAGGGTGTCTCACTCGGACTGTGCAGATGGCAGATGCTCCCAAGGGACATGAGTGCCCATTCATGCTCCATGTGTCCTTGGCAGGATGATCATTGTAGCACGTGTCCAGGATTACATACGTATCATGGCATTTGGTCATCCATTCCATGCTCACTCTGGCTCAGTCCTTCATCACGCACATTTTTAGGGTGTCATTGTCTATGTGGGGCACAGGCCTCCCCCTGTTTCAGGCTCCCTGACTCTGTTCAACTGGTCTAGTGCCTTCTGCATGAATGGGTGTACCACTGAGGGTTCATCATGTGTCCTGCTTACTGTCCCATTCTCATCTGCTGTGGTGTCAGTTGACTGAGATGATGCAATTGACGCTAGCCAACACGGTCTGCCAATACACCGTTCTCTGGTCAACCTTTCATTGCCATGCAATGCCTCCCTGCATTTTCACTTTGGGGGGGGTAGTGGGAGGGAGTTACCTGTAGCCATGCAACCCAGTGCATGCACATTGCACATGATGGCTGAACTTGCCCTTACACTGCCGTCATGTTTAGTGATTGACATCAAAACATACTTGTTGATGTAGATTGTTGGTAAAGTACACATGTTCTGCACTGCACCCACCCACTTCTGAGCCATGTTACACCGTTCTGCATGCCTACTGACTGATGCAATGTCAAAGTGACCTGGCATGTATGTTCAGATTTTCATCCCTTCACTGTTATGAAACGCACTAGCACAGGTGCATCCTGTGACACATGTACTCTGTATTGGAACACCCTAGTGGGTGTATAGCAAAGTTGATAGGTCAATCTGCGGGATATACTAACTGGTATAGGCTGCAGATTGATTATAGCCTGCCAATCGGGTTGTAATTACTGTGGAGCTGCCTGCACGTGTGTATGTGTACACTTTCACGTACATCAAAGCAAGCAGCATTGAAGCTGCTTGCTTTGCTGTATAGGATGCTGTTCATATACACCCTATGGGTGTATATGAACATGGGTGTATTTGAACACTTTCACCTATAGATATGCAAGCAGCTTCAACATTGTGAAGTGCAACATTGCAGCTACTTACTTAGGTGTGTGTGGAAGTGTTGATTTACACATGTGTTCTCAGCAGCATTTTGTTGAATAGATAATATGTCATTATTTTACGTAAATGTTGCTGAGATTTCAGCATTGCGCCTGTTATGTTCAACAGGCACAATCCTGAAGGTACACTGTCATGCAGTACGTGTACGCCCAGACCCACTTAGCAAATGTGGTGGAGCCTGGGTGTGGTGATTTGACACACTGAATAATGTTTTTTGGCACATTCAATGCACAAAGTGGTGAATCAGGCCCTGAAGGGTGTTCTTGAGGCTTCATGGACCAGCAGCTCGGACCGTACTGGGCGTTATAGTCCCTCATACCTTGTTGTAGGCCCTCCCTATGCTCAGGACATTCACTATGTCTTCAGGGCCCATGACGCCCGGTACGGGACAAGCTGCAGATGGATTTAGCTATATTGGTGATGATGATTTAGTGATGCATGTGTACATGCATATTACGTGTGTCATGGTGTGTTTTGATTCACTTGCAGCTGTGACCATTTGGCTGTTCAACCATGCTTATGCTGCGTGCCATCTCTTTGTTGCCATCTGTCCTTTCTGCCTGTGATATGTGCCTGCCAGAGGTGGTGTGTGATGGAGGTGATATACTACATTCAGTACATGTGTAGGCTTTGCAATATACATGCATCCATTTCTGCTTTCGGGATGCCATTGCATATCAATGCCACTGGATGCATGCCGGAATTTGAGCTTTGTGTGACATGTCTGCTTCATGTGTTGGCTGTCAATGTGATGTCTATGTGTGTGTGGGTTATGTGCTGCTGACATGTGTACTCAAGTTTCTTTTGTTCACGTTACAGGTGATGATGCAACGGAGCCAGAGGATGATTCCAGGCACAGGGTTGCTTTTACATCAGCAACCCGGCACAAGTGGGGGTCTTGGGGTGGTAGACCATGAGAACCCACTTGTGCTCCAGACCATCGTATCTAGGGCTGGCAATCAGTCAAGCTCTGATGATCACTCTGAGCACAATGATGAGTTGGATGCGCATCATGTCCATTCGTTGCCGGTGAGTGATCCTGATGTAGATGATCTTCTGTCCGTGACACTGCACTGAGGGGCCAGACAGTGTTGGAACGTCCGTCTGTGGTGGTCCTGGACGCACGGTCACACTCCACACCAGTTGCTGATGTGCCTGGGGCATCATGTCAATGGAGGGATGTAGTCCTGCAGCCACGGGCGGTGCCAATCCAGCAAGGGCCACAGCTCCTTGGGTCCCGCATTTGTATTGTCCAGCAATGCGGTGGCCATGCGGCACCGGGGTATACTGAGTGAGAGCAATCCATGTATGCCAGTTCACAGCAACAGGGGGCAGCTATTGATAAGATTGCTCAAGGCATGGAACGTGTGGCCCAATCCGTGCTCCCTCCCTAATAGGCAGGTGGAGCTCCAGCAGCAGGCAGCGCAGTCTACGGGCCGCTCACTCAGGCTGGGCATGGGGGCCTCAGACAGGGCATGCCGGGCTGAAATGGTGTCTCTGCGTGAGGCACTTGCTGCTCAGGCAGAGGCACACAGGGAGGCCCTGAGGGATGATCACCAATCCCTCAGATCTACTCTGGGTGTGCTCAACATGTCCCAGAGGCAGCGGTCAGAAGAGAGGTTGGAGTAGCTTGAGAACACCATCTTGGCTGAGGTACGTGCATGCTGGGAGGTGCTCCAGATGTCATGTGAGGCCATGCAGGCAGAACTCTGTGTTACACGTGCTACCTTGCAAGAGGAAGCACGCGTATCACGTGAGGTGCTGCATGCTGACCTACATGCCATTGCCACACAGGACCAGGCTTATCAGGCCTCATGCTTGCTTCCGTCGAGGGGCAAGCTGCGGATAGGCACGGTCAGGCAACTGTGCCACGTCCACCGTCTGATTTCCATCCAGAGGGTGAGTATGACGACGACTTATCTCCCACAGAGGTCGGGCGGTGTATGCTTTGAGCTCATGGAGGTTTTTTTATCTCAAAATCATCGCATGTGGGTGTTGAGGTGCACCCTGTCCCCCCTCCTGGGTGCCCAACCCCCCCCACTCCCCTCCTTTCTGGGTCGTATATGGCCATTTTTCTTTTTTTTTAATAATATTGTTTGTCTATTGTGCATTCATGTGATGGTGTGGTGCTTTGTGGCTTTTGAAAGCATCCACTGTGTGTTCCAGCTGGGCCCATACACGCTTGTCTCATGTATGTGTTTGTGGCTTGGGGTCCAGACACATATGTCACTCCTGCTTCCCCTTGCCATGGGCTTGCAAGGATGGTTCAGTGGGACAGAAAATTACACAATTATTACAATTACTTTCGTCATATCTACGGCCAGTCTGCTATACTACTTGTGTTTACACCCCTAGTGGGGATTATGAATGTTTTCTGCATGGCATGAAGTTGAAGTTATTGAAGTTGATTGTGATGTTTTTTCATTTCTTGCCTGTATACGTGCTTCATGCACTTCATGCTGTAGACGGTAGCCTGCACCCTTTAGCTGTCAAAGCCACACTGATGGTGGGAAGGGGCCAGGTGGTGACAATGTCAAGTTGGTACGTGTTAGGTTCAGCCCCTGGGAATTGTGGCAAAGGTGGAAGCATTAGGAATGTGACCCAACAACCACAACTCACGGTCCAGTCCTCACCTGAGATGTCCGCCTAGACTACTTCTACGCTCTGTTCCGTTTGGACGGCACGTTGTATCTGTCTTCCCTCTTGGACTTCGCTGCTGCGTGACAATGCAGTTTTCCTACTGGAATATAGCTCTTTTACTTGTTTTTCACACTCTGGGGCCTTTGGTCCCTGTTTTTCTTCCTTCTACTGTCCTTGTTACAGATCTGTCCGCCCGTCTCTCTGGCAGTTATTTCCACGCACTCGTAGGCTGCCTCGGTTTGCCTCGGTACAATTCTGTACCACAGCATCTCTCTCTCTCTCGCTCCTCCTATATTTCATCTATTCCATCCATACCTTTATGTTGACTTTGGCCTTTTACCAAAGCAATTCAACTGTTCTGGCTCTTAACTTGCTGTCAGCTGTTTCCGGCAATCTCGCATTCACTCTGTCTTTCCAGACTTGTGCTGTCTTTGCCTTTCTCCGTTCACGATATCAAGGATTGATTGGGTTTCAGCTCAACCATCCAGTTGTGCCAGCCTCCTTGGTTATTTTCTACTCAAGTTTCAGCTCTACCCATCAGTTGTGGCATCCTCATTCATTGTTGTCTACTCAAATTCCTACCCATCCTGTTGAACCATTCTACAACTGTGCAACCTTGGAAGTTATTCTATCATTCTGCTTGGGCATGTACTTGCCCATATTCTACAACTTCAAGTCATCTACTGGAGACTCTTCCAGGGTTTTTTGGTGCCTTGACGCTTTTTCCCTGGTTTGGGGGTTTGGCTCCTTGGAGTTCTCTGCGATTTGGTATTTTTACAGGTCAAGGTGGCCTCTGTGGGGGCTAGACCCTATTTACATGAAAGGAAGAACAAGAAAACCAAGGGGAAGGAGGATCCTGAAGCCAGGTAGACTAGAAGGAAGTAGCTGATGGACCCCAGAGACAGTTCTTCTGAAGGTCAAGTTGATGAGGAAATAAGGGAGGGGCTTTTGTTGTAGGACAGTACACTTGAACTACAGTGATTGGTCATTGTCTGACATTGTCGATGTGGGGTCCTATGTACGTGATGTGCTCTGCTTGTCAATGGATGTTCCTGTGTTGGGTTTACTTTTCAGGTGTCAGGGGATTGGTGTGGTTTGACACACTGGGGTGTCCACATGGCCAATGTTCACATGTGATGTGTACAGGACACTGAGGGTCACTTCATTTCACATGCATCTATTGAGTGCATGTCCCTACTGACACACACACACTTACACAATGCACCACACATACAACCACCCATCCATGCCCACACTTGCACACAGATTGCCTTCTCTGCCATGATGTGTCCCTGCAGTGCATGATCACTTACAGTTTTTTGGATCGTGTACATGCGTCACTGGCTAATTTTGGTTGCTTGTCCCTTTTTTATATGATGCTCAAGGTGTATCCCCAACACAATGGCTGCTTACTGGGCTGTGTGCTGAGCAGTGTGTTGCAGGGGACACACACAGCACACGGTTTTGTGATTAGTGGGTTTAGATTGGGCAATGTGCATGCCAACAGGCATTCTGCCTTTTGTTGCCGGTACCGCTGGTGGCATGCATTTGTGTATGACTTTGTATGTGTGGGAGGTTGTTTGTCAGTCATTTCATCTGATTCCATGTCAGGTGTGATTGTGTCAGGCCTGTTACCATTTATCACGTGGCACTTTGTGACTAATTTGTCATGTGTTGTGCATTTGGTTTGCTCTTTTGCTGTTGCATGCCATGTCATGGTGTGGCCGACGAGGGTAATGGGTGTTGGGAGGGTTTGGGTGACATACCAGGGATTTTAATGGCCTGTTTTGCAGGGGGGGGTGGTGTGATATGCACTTTGCATGCATTCCTTTTGGTCACACCGGATTGGTTATGTTTAAGTAGCTAGGGATGCACACAATGTGGCACTTCCGTGGAAACATTCTCAGGGTGGTAAGGTTGTGACAGTCTCTTTGTCAACATCGATTGTCACCTGGTATGTGCCATGCCTGTGTGCACTCCACAGGGGTGGGAGTTTAGGTGAAAAATGTGGCCACAAGCTGGGTCGCCACGTGCCCTTTCCCCTCCCATGAGCTGCACCTGTGCGTGTGTTTGGAGATGTGGGGACACCACCATGTCCACTGGTACACCCCGCCATGTTGCAACATTGTGCAGGACACATGCTGCCACAATGATCCTGCACACTACTGGGGTTGCATATAGAAGCTGCCCGCCAGAGCGGTCAAGGGAGCGGATGCGTGACTTGAGCACTTCGAATGTGCGCTCCACTATGCCCCTGGTTTCAATATGGGTTGTGTTGTATCTTACCTGGGGTGGTGTGGTGGGGTTCTGTATTGGCGTCAACATGTGGGTGCTCAGAGGGTAGGCACTGTCCCCTGGGGAGGTGAGGATAGTTGTCATTAGTTGGGTTTGTGTATTTGTCTGTGTGTGACATGCATGCATGTGCACAGACATTTGTACTCACCAATGAGCCATGTGTTGCCATGCTTCCCAGCTTCCAGGTCCCGGCTCAGGGCGGACATTCTGTACATGAAACTGTCATGGGTAGACCCAGGATAGTTTGCATAAACAGAGGTGATGATTCCCTTGGCATCACATACAACCTGCACGTTCATGGAATGCTAGTGCTTGCAATAGAAGTGCTCAGTTGCTCTAGGTGGACGTAGGGCCATATGGGTGCAATCTATGGCACCAAGCACTTTGGGGAAGTGTGACACCCTGTAAAAGTCCTGGACCAGGGCCTGCCTTTCTGCAGGTGTTCTGGGCATGTATATGTGCCTGCAGACTGAGGGGCGTGCTGTCATGATTGCCAACACTTGGTGTAGGCAGCGTGACTGCGTGGGCTGTGAGACAACCCCAACTATGGTAGTTGTCTGCTGAAATGACCCAGTGGCCAAAAAATGCAGGACATGGAGCACCTTTTCCAAGGGGCTCAGTGCTTGGGAGCACAGTGTGTGTGATGTGAGGTCATCTTCCGACTCCCTGACCAGGTCTAGGATGATATGAGGTGGAAACCTATACCTGCCATAGACCTCGTCATCAGGCATCCCAAAAAGGCTGGTCCTGGGCAAAAAAATGCAGGGCCTGGCTATTCTCCTCTTCCTGCGGTGTCCCACTATCACTGATGCGAGAAATGGGACATTCATCGTAGCTGTATATGCGTGTTTGTTGTTTGCGCGCACTTTTATACTGCACAGGGCCGCTTCCGTCTGTCTTTGTGTGGCGGACATGTTTATGCCGGTGCGTGTCTTTTGGTGTGCGCGGGTTTCCCCTATTTGATTCCATGAATACGTGTTGTTCGCGAGCATGTGGGTGTTCCATGAATTTACTAGCAGTACTTCCCCAGTTATGCCCTCATTTTCAGTGTTGTTCCCCATTCCGTGCGTTCCCCCCCCTTTTTGGTGTGTGCGCTACACGTTGTGCACTTTCACTGTATATTAACACACAACAAATTAAATATATTGAATAAACAAATGGCACAGTATAAAAGACAACATACATTCCATATATACAATGCAATCAGTGGTACTAATGAAATGTATATACAGACAAAAAATCAAGTTCCACAGTCCAAAAATATTAGGGCCGAAACACAGTCATGTCGACAATCCTAACACAACACAGTGTCCATTTTTTCCACACTGTCAAACGAGCTGATTGATTCAACATATTCAGCAATACATTGCTGCAGATAATATTTTGGCCTGTTGATCTTGATGAAACACATCGTCTCACCCAATATGCTGGAGCGAAGAGGGTTGCAGTGCAAAGCGCGTTTTGTGTTTGCCAGTAATGAAGGCACGCTGAAATGCGAGCGGCCATCTTCAAATAAACTAGACCCCTGGATTTGGTCGTATAACAGCGTAATGGAACCCTATATTTCCTCTCTTCTAATGGTGCCACAGTGACCAACAGGTCGCTGTGACACTATGGGCCTCATCACGACCCAGGCGGTAAGTTACCGCCTGGGCCGTGACTTTACCACCATGGCGTAAACTACGTTTACGCCATGGTGGTTGGCGGACTTACCGCCCCATTCCGACCTTGGCGGGGCGGTAAGTCCCCAATCCCCATTTACCCTTCCCCATTCCCATTTTTGCCCCATAGGGCATAATGGGAGTGGGGAAGGCGTTAATTACGCCACCGTAAATTACGGTGGCGTAATTAACTCCATGGTCCCTTAGCGCCATGGATTTTAACACCTGCTAAAAGCAGGTGTTAAAGTCGCCATGGCGCTAAGGGACCTCGTACTCAGGCGGTAAGGGTCGGCGCTGTTTACGGCGCCGTAAACCCCTTACCGCCTGGGTCGTAATGAGGCCCTATGTCACAATGTCTGTCGTGGCGTCATCAGCTTTCTTCGAGGTTACAGTCAATCAACTTTCTCCATCGATTGCAGGCTCGTATCGTCTATGATGTCATCAAGATAAGATCTGAATAGCTGTCTGAGTGAATAGTTTTTCTCACACCTGTGATACACCAGTGGGATAGGTGCAACAAGGGCCACATTTAGGTCTCCCTCTTCAATTGCTTCCAAGTGCAAAGCAATGGCTAACCTACAAGACAACAGGAGTGGTAGAGGACTATCCTCCGCAATTCATCTAAGCATAATTCATGGGCTGACCCTCACATTTCTTCCAGATGCAATACAGTGGCTACCTGCACAACTCATCCATTCGCAGTGCATACACTGACCCTCACATTTCTTCCATCTGAAATACATAGGCTATCCTGCACAGCTCATCCAATCGCAGTACATAAGCTGACCCTCACATTTCTTTCAGATGCAATACATAGGCTAACCTGCCCAACTCATCTAAGCACAGTATGTAAACTGACCATCACATTTCTTCCAGGTGCAATACAATTGGGTAACCTGCGCAATTCATCTAAACGCAGTAAACAAGCTGACCTTCACATTTCTTCCAGATGCAATACATAGGCTAACCTGCCCGATTCATCTAAATTGCAATAACATGGCAAAACAAAGACCACAGTGAAAGACAGCATAATGATAAGAGTAGGTGGTAGTAATGTACCCTCGCACTGGAAGGCCCTACCACCCACCCTCCGAGACGAGACATCTCTCCTTGCTTTCCGCAAAGCCATGAAATCGGCACTCTTCACGTGACATGCGCCGAGATCACCAGCTAAGAAATACATTTTATCATGCATATATGCACACTTATGTACAATTGTATGCAATTATGTATCCCATTGTATAAATGTACAGCCATCTCTGCTGCTCCCCTCCTGTAACTAAGATCTTTGCAAGTAACAGCGCCTCGATGCCCAAGGGCTGCTGGGCGCTATACAAATGTAACAAAAAATAAAAATAAAATAAATAAATAAATATAATGTGGGATTGGCAGGGTTTTACCAGAGCACAGTAATGGCTGTGCTCCCCACCCATGCACCTTACCTGGATGTAGGTGTAGGATGTCCCATAGGCGAACAGGTCAAACAGGGAATGGTAGCTGCCCTATGCCTTTAGCTCTTCGGCAGCTGCCTGGGCAAGGCTGCCGTGGGAGTTCTCAGAGGATGGGTGCATCTGATCACGTGATGCATGGGGAGCCAGTCAGCCCGAGTAGGGGCAGGCAGTGGGTAGGGGGAAGCCAGACCTGTGCCTGCAAGCACACTGAGCGGGAAGCCATGAGATGGGAAAGAGAGAAACTGAGGAAAACATTTAAAAATTCATGCTTACCAAAGGAGGCTACAGAGAAATGGTGCTTCCCGGACGAGATGGCAATTGTAAGGCTCAGATCAGCGCTGTGTTTTTCGTGGCAGTTCCATGAGTTCAGCGATGTATTCTCATAACTGTTACCCAATTCCATTTACCCTGGCACAACGTTTTCCTAAAACTGGTGAGGTAGTAGCGCAGTGAGGTGTGCACAGTACTTACTGTCCCAGTTACAGTTTCTGACCCCACCTCTTGCAGGTTCCTGTAATCCAAATGTACTCGGATGCCGCGTACCATACTGTGCTGTGCACCGCAATTGACATTGGAACTGTTTATGCTGCAATACCTTCACTGTATCAACTGGCCACTCCTTATCTTACATGGATCGCATGTCTTTTAAAGGGGCCTTAGCTACTAGCGATTTTGAGTCCACGCAGGCATGTCTTAGTGATATGATATGGCATTTATAACGCGCCTATACACAAGTGTTTCAAGGCGCGACGAGGCAAGGGAGGGGAAATGGACGACAGGGACAACGATCCTAATAGGCCAGGTGACATTGAGATTCATGGGGGAGTCAATCAGCCCCAGAAGGGGTGGGAAGTAGGCGGGGGGAAGGCAGGCCTGTTCCTGCAAGCACACAGAGTGGGAAGCCATGAGATGAGAGAGAAACCGAGGAAAACATTTAAAAATGGATGCTGTGACGAATCTAGCAATATTGTCACAAAGTATCTGCAGGAAAGATTCTCTTACATGGCCAGGAAAAGGCAGAATCTACCTAACTCTTACCCTGAGGGTGATTATCTGCGGGAGGACCATGTAGGGGAGAGCAAACTCCAGAGAGGCATAAAAACACTGAATCAAAATAAACCATCAGATGTCATTCTTAATAACCCCACGTGCCTTTGCAACATGCCTGTATGGCTACTTGTAACGCAGCTAAATAATTCCCAGGTTTTCTTGACCAACAACCGTATTTACCTTGCCCCCTTTTTACTTAGAGGAGGATGAGGGATGGAACAATGATGATGACCAGAAGCGGTAAGCAAACGTCTTGTTCTAGTCTTTGGAAAGTGTTAACTAATGCCAGGAAGTTTAAAACACACACAGCTGAACAGAATACAACTGAGAGTCAGAGACTGCAGCGGAACACAGCCTGTGCTGACGCAGGTTGGAAAGCCAGAGGTGAGCACACTGTGGAAGGCAGAACAGAGGCTGGTGAGAACGGCATGCAGAGAGATCAGGCCACGAGAAGCTTGCCACTTTATTGCTATAGACAGCTGCAGCCGCCAGACGCAAAGGAAGATAAAGCAGGAGCCAAAAGGCTTACAGGACGCACCCCCAGTCAACAAATCAAAGAAGACAGGAGACTGCGAGGAGCACACAAACCACTTGGTAAGCCCCGAGAGAGCAAGTAGGTAACCGGAGCGATTGAGAGTGTCGCATATCATTAGCAGCAAAAGAAAGCCCAATTAAAGTAATTGGAGGAACTGATACAAATACAAACAATGTTAAGAAAGGGTTGGTGACCCAAATCTTGGAAAGAGAGATTGATACAAATATGAACACAGTGAAGAAAGGGTCAGTGACACAAATCTTGGAAAACAAGAATGATACAAATACGAACAGTGCTAAGAAAGGGTTGGGGACCCAATACTTGCTGAGGAAGCTTGTTAAGAATCCGAACAGTGTGAATAAAGGGTCGTTGACCCAATGCTTAGAAAAGGACATTGGCACGAATATTGCCAGTGTTAAGAAAGGGTTGGTGACCCATTATTTGAAAAGAGGTGATGGTACCAATAGAAATTTGGTAAGAAAGGAGCCCTGACCTAATACTGCAAAAGCATTATTTTGCGGATGAAAGAAAGAGCGAGTGGAGAACAGAATTCCCTGGCAGGATAGTGAACCAGGCAAACAGTGAGTCTGGGACTCTACCCCATGAAAGGATGTAAGGCCCTGGCAGGAGAGTAAACTAGACACTGTGCAAGTCTGAGTCCTGCAACCAAGGAACAGAACTGTGATATCCCGGCAAGAGAGTAAACCAAGAGTGAGGAGAGAAGTAAACCCGAAACCGTGCAACAGTGAGAAGGAATACAATAGGGAAGACCTATGCCCCTTTTAAGGATCAGTGATAAAGTCGCAATACCCTCGCAGGAGATTACACCAGGGGTCAAAAGAGGAAAGGTCAAAGGAAAAGGGAAGAACCATAACCCTTTAAAGGTTAATTGAGATACAGAGTGGGATAAACTGAATATTTAAAAGAACTGTGTATTTAAAGGAGATTCAATGGAAGACACTTCCTCCTTAGTATCTAAGGAAAGGGAGACCCCTTTTTTCCTTTGTGTGCGACACCTTAGCACTTTATGTTTTGAACTCTGAAAGAAAGCTACAAGTTCCTAGCTTACACACATTCCCTTTTTACACCTTACATTGAGTTTAGTGTGTAAGGGTCAGTTTAGGGTTTTGGACACAGGACGAAGGACGGAGGATGCTCTTTTGTTTAACATCCTGACATAGACGTTCTTTAGTTTTGTTGAGGCAGGGAAACCCCTCCTAGAATTAGGGATAGTTAGGATTTCTCCCGACCCCCTTATTATTTTGTGACAAATAAATGTTTACAATCAACACTTAAAATGTCACTGTGTCCGAGTCTTACTGTTGATCCCTTAAATGCTTCGCAAGAAGGATGCAGAGAAATGGCGCTTCCCAGCCAAGATGGCCATTGTAAGGCTCAGATCAGCACTGCTGCATCCGATCATGCAATGCATGGGGGAGCCAATCACCCCCAGCAGGGGCGAGCATTGGGTGGGGGAAGACAGGCCTATGCCTGCGAGCACACAGAGCAGGAAATCACTAGATGGGAAAAAGAGAAACCATGGAAAACATTTTAAAATGCCTGCTGACCCAAGGAGGCTGCAGAGAAATGGCGCTTCCTGGCCGAGATGGCAATTGTAAGGCTCAGATCAGCATGCTGCATCCAATCACGTGATACATCGGTAAGTCAATTTATTGCATTTAGATGGATTTATTGACGGTAGCCAATGTTTTACATTCAGATTAATTTTGAGGGTAGCCAAAGTATTGCTTTCAGATGAATATTAGAGGGTAGCCAATTAATTGCATTCAGATGAATTTTGAGCGTAGACAATATATCACATTTAGATGAATTTTTGAGGCTAGTGTAGAGGAGGCATGGTATCACAAGTATGAGACTGACATAAAGGATACAATTTGTAAGACCTTTATTTACTTCATGGGGTTTGGAAAACCTCCTACTTTGCCATATAACATATACATATGCTAATAAAACCGAATGCCTGCCCTATCTCTTGTACAAAAAGTGTGTAAAGAAAGGTATGTATATAAAAGGAAAATCAGTGTTCAACAATGGAAAACTGTGGCTGAATCAGCTCTCCCCCCACGTTTAGACAGCACGGAATAAGGCAGTCTCTATAGGCAGGATGACACATTCTGGCTTGGGCTTTAACACTGAAGCAGTTTAAAAAGGGGATTGAGGCCTGCCTGCCTTCCAGGTTAAAGTCTGAATTCTGAGGGTAGCCGGTGTATTGCATTTAGATTTTAAAAAATGTGGGTAGCCAATGTATTGCATTTAGATGATTTTTTTAAGGTAGCCAATGTATTTCATTAAGATTCATTTTTTAGGGTAGCCAACGTATTACTTTCAGATGAATATAGGAGGGTCAAATGAATATAGGAGGGTAGCCAATGTAATACATTAAAATATGTAGCACATTTTGACACATTGGAGTAGTCAACGTATTGCTTTTAGATTAATTTTTTTGCAAATGTATTGCATCTTGATGAATGTTATGGGTAGCCAACAGATTACATGTAGATTAACTTTTTCAGGGTCATTTTTCAGAGTCATTTTTTTTAAATATAGGTGCATTCTAGAGTGTAGCCAATATACTGATTCTAGATGAATTTGAGAGGTGAATTTATATAGCCAAAGGGTAGCATTTAACCACTCTTGGAATTTCACCCTTCCAAACTCAGCTGTACCTATGCAACAAAGAATCCAGTCAGGACACACAGGTACGGATCACACACTATGCTTATGGAGACTAGCCGAAGGAATGCCCATCCTACCGCACACATCTGCAATCATGCACTACCCGAAGGAACATTGCTCAACACCTCTGCCATAAGAATCCAGCTATCCCCCATGATAAAATTCAGTCTAGCTGCACACATAATGTTACACTACTCTCACACACTCTCCAGATTACCTTTCAGAACCCTTCCACTACCTGCATTGCTCTAGGACACACTGCACAACACCTCTGCCATAAGACTACAGCTATCCCCCCACGATAAGATTCTGCCTAGTTGCGCACTTAATGTTGCACTACTCCAAGGCACATTGCAGAACACCTCTGCCATGAGAATGCAGCTATCCCGCACGGTATAATTCTGCCTAGATTCACACAGAAGGTTCCCCCTACTCTCACACATTCTCCAGATTATCTTTCAGCACATATCCACTACCTTCACTGCTCTCGGACATACTGCACAACACATCTGCCATAAAACTGCAGCTATCTCCCAGGGTAAAATGCTGTTTAGGTGGACTTCGAGGAATCAGATTTCCCTGGTCGATAGGTGGTCAACTTATCCCTGTGGTAAGTGAAATAACTTACCTGGGATATATTTGACATGCTGTACTAACTATTGGGTTGAGGTTAGCCGAAATACTGGCTAAGAGTACACAATTAACAGCACAGATGAAAAAGATTCTGGGTCTATACTGTAAATTCTCAATCTTGCCGTTAATTAGATTCTATGTGGCAAAGGTGATACCTATTCTACTCTACGGTATAGCGGCCAAACCTTTATTATGGTCAATTGATTGGCAGAAAATTGAAGCTGTGATTTGGAAGCAGGTGTTGGGTCTGCCTAAAAGTCTACTTACGGCAGGCCTGAGGTACGAGTTGGGTTTAAGATCTCTAAAGATGCAAATGGATTGGAAATTACAGTCACTTTATAGGTCAATTATTGACCCAATTGCCAATACGCTTTATGAAGATCTTTTGATCAATTTGAATCTGTAATCCTCTCATATCCTAGGTGAATTTAGGAAAAGGGTGAAGGGGACTTTACTTTACTGTGAGCTCGATGAATACACATTGCTCACTAATCCCATGAAAATTAAAAAAGCTCTTTCATTAAGGGATCAGGGATGTCATTTAGGGGTCGCCAGAGGTCGCAACTGCGACCTCTGTGGTCACCCTTGCGACCTCTAGAACAAAAAACAAAAAAGAAAGATTTTTATTTTCTAAACATTTTTTTTGTAGTAATGCAAGCTCATGGCCTGTGGCTAGCACCATGTGGCTCTTTAGTTTTGGAGTGGCTGACTTTCTTGTTAAAGCCCCTTAAAAAAGGAAGAACAAGAAGAAAAGGAGTGACACAAGTATAACACTTTCAGCACTGACCCTAAATAAGAAAGAATAGGAATACCAAATAATGTGTCTTTCTGGAATTCTATACAATAATTGATAGACTCATTAAAGGTTTATTTCAGGCACACTTCAGGGGGTGAGTCACTGATTTAGTCTGTTCTTAAACACCTCAACTCAGCCTCTCATCCTTCTGAGGTCGATACATAAGTACCAACACAGGTTGGGTGATATTGGGTGTATATTTTTTCTATGTAAAGCGCTTAAGCGTAAATGCTATATAACAACACATCATTATGATTTGGTCATGGTGCTTGCATTCACAGTAATTTGGTAATATGGGCCTATACACACTGATCTTAACGATACATATGGCGATCCATTCTTGTATGAAATGTACATCACATTATAGTGATATCGTAACCATATTTTTTGTAGTGTACAATGCTATGCAATAGCACTTCCTGTTTTGTCAACGGGTGAAAGGTCGCGTTCCATCGCATCCCGCGATATCACTTCGGGGCGGGATCAAATTGCATCACTTCCTGTGATGTCACCATGGGTGAAGGGTTGTGTGATGTCACTTCCGCTACCCCTGGCATTTTGGTGAAATGACGTCCCTGTAAGGGATTGGATCACGACAGGTGATAATGTGAAGGCTTCTTCTATTCCTAGTTCATTTTCTAAATGTGGCAAAAAACAAGCGTATTTTGCTAGATCTTACAAAGTTCCCTGATGATAAAACTAGGCAGAACTTTCTCAGACTGCGTCTCAACCTGATAAGGACGGGTTTGGTCCTGACCAAATGGGGCTTGGCAGTCGATAGACATAATTCTTGTCCTGAATGCATCGATCCTCATGATCAGACTATTGAACACATATTGAGGTTTTGTAGGAGAAGTTGGGACAGTAGGGTACAATATTTGACCCCCTTTGTCAAGTCCACTGACGGGCTTTCATCTACCTCATTTTGGGAAAGGATGATATCAGGACATGAGACAAAATTAACATTAAATTTGGTACGCGTTGTACAGCTAACAGGGTTTATTCCACATGAGATTTGGTAAACTACCACTTGTGAGGCATATGAATTCCATCATTCTTCCCGTTTAGTGTGGGTGTTCTTTTTTTTGGTTGTAATTTTCTTATGTTTTGTATAGTTTTTTTCTCATTATTATTATTATTTTTATTTGTCTTTTTATTTTGTTTTTTTGTTTTCTCTTTGCTGACCCATTTACTTGATATTGAATGAATTGTGGAAAAGTCTTGTTATGTTTTCTTTTTAAGGTTACATTGTGTTTTAGTACGATGACAAAGTTAGTCTTAATGGAAATTGTAATTTATTGAGATA
Source organism: Ambystoma mexicanum (assembly GCF_040938575.1). NCBI lineage: Eukaryota > Metazoa > Chordata > Amphibia > Caudata > Ambystomatidae > Ambystoma > Ambystoma mexicanum. Next base: position 607,625,478 of record NC_090938.1, on the reverse strand, counting down.
TGACAATATTGTGTTTTCTTTTTAAATCTTTGTTATGAGGAGATAATGTGTAACAAACCTAATTGGTTATATCATAATAAAAGAAATGTGGTTTAGCTGCACACATAATGCTGCACTACTCTCACACACTCTCCAGATTACCTTTCAGCACCTTGCCACTACCATCATTATCTCGAACACACTGCACAACACCTCTGCCATAAGAATGCAACTATCCTCACGAAATTACTGTCATGTTTTTACTGCACAGCCAAACTCGTAATGAGTCCCCATGTGTAGTGATGACAAGTAAAGGGCAGAACATGATCTGGGCTGGGGGCACAGAAAATATACAGGGGAACAGTAGAGGAGTATCTACAGGTGAACGGTGCCAAATGATGCCTAAATTGCAAGATTTATTTATGCAGCTTGCAGGTCACGGGCTAGAAGGCCAATGATATTTTTTGCAGGTCAAGAACATGAGCACAGTTCACACAGTACACCCCGTTTTAATGCTTCCGTTTCGGCGCTGGCTGTTTTGGCGCGCCACTTTGGCCGCGGAGCCGCTGTTAGTGCGGCCAAAGTGGTGCGAAAGCCAATTCAGCGCGAACCTTTTGGCGCGAGGGTCGTCTGGACGCAGCTGACATTGCAACCTATGTGCAAACGGTCCTCGTGCCAAATGGGCTATAGGGGGTGGGACGCCCTAACCCCGATAATAACTCCTCATTTGAACTCAAATGAGGAGTTATATCAGTAGCTGAGTGTATTGTGTTTTTCGTGGCAGTTCCATGAGTTCAGCGATGTATTCCCATAACTGTTTCCCAATTCCATTTACCCTGGCACAACGTTTTCCTAAAACTGGTGAGGTAGTAGCGCAGTGAGGTGTGCACAGTACTTACTGTCCCAGTTACAGTTTCTGACCCCACCTCTTGCGGGTTCCTGTAATCCAAATGTACTCGGATGCCGCGTACCATACTGTGCTGTGCACCGCAATTGACATTGGAACTGTTTATGCTGCAATACCTTCACTGTATCAACTGGCCACTCCTTATCTTACATGGATCGCATCTCTTTTAAAGGGGCCTTAGCTACTAGCGATTCTGAGTCCACGCAGGCATGTCTTAGTGATATGATATGATATGGCATTTATAACGCGCCTATACACAAGTGTTTCAAGGCGCGACGAGGCAAGGGAGGGGAAATGGACGACAGGGACAACGATCCTAATAGACCAGGTGACATTGAGATTGTGCAAGTGCTGGGGAGGAGGGAAAAAGTGCAGGGGTGAGGGGAAGGGGCAGTGCAGTGCCTAGGATAACATCGAAATAAATAAAAAGTGCGGCCAGCTGGTGGCAAGTGCAAGGGTAAGTGCAGACATCAGGTGTGAAGTGCTAGGAGGGGCTGTAGGGATACAGAAACAGTCCCCAAGTGCAAGGGTTGTCAGGAGGGCAGCGCAGGTGTGCAACTGGCGGGGAGAGTGCCTGGCCCCAACATGCTAGGGGTCCCTCCTCTTACAGTTGGGCGGCTAAGAAGGCTTCCAGAAATGGCACCAGCCCAAGCTTAACAAGTTCCAATCCCACGGCAGGGCCGACTCAGGCTTGCATTAGTCTGTGGCCAATCAACAGAGTACAATTAAATGGGGTAATGAATACAACTGTTATTGCAGTGCTTAGAAGTGGAAGGAATCCACTATGAAGCGCTATACAAGAACACTTTAAATAGCCTCCGATGACTCGTCTTGCCTAACGTTACTGTAATATAAACCTCCACCAGTTGGCACTCACTATCACTCGCGCCTCCTCGTCCCCATACGCTCTCTTGCATTCACCCATGCATGCACCCCTCTCACCCACCCACGGGCATACCCCTAACCCAACTGTTCTTCCCGCTTCCCCACATTACACCCAGCGCCAACGCTCATCACACCTATGCCTCACCCACATTCTGCATAGCCTAACACCCCTACCTGTTCATAAACAGGCATGCAGCATATGTAATTCTCACGTTGGGGCATTCTGCACAGACAGGGGCGTCAGACTGTACATCCGGAATAGACAGATTCATATAGACGTGCATTTACCAAGGCCCACAACCAACAGCGCCATTTCAACCTGACGACTTGTGGCGCCACCATTGAGAACCTAACTAGCCATATACCCAGGAACCAGCTGGCCGCGTGCTTCCTGATACTCAATCACCAATGCCCTCATAGGCAGAAAAAGCTGGCGCCACAGCTAATCGGGTAAAGTTGCAGGTCACCATGGAGTCCGACCTCTGCAGAGCCCCTGTGCCTGTATGGATTTAATTTGCCCATCCCACCTGCGCCGCACACCGCATAACTCACTGTCACGGGAGCCCCCCGAGATGCCAACTCTTTTAACTAGTCTCTACTTGCCTGTGTCTACTTATTCGGCGCTTTTATAACAAATGATCACTCATTATAATACGTGTCGCGTTTAGCGCCGCCTTACAGGCAGTGCAAATTCCGATGTTTCTGCAGGCCACAAAGTTCCAGGGAGGAAGGCAGCAGCGGATGTCTCAATGATGCAAACAATGCAAAATATTATTTTATATATATAATACAAATAAATAAAATTACATACTTTTCACAGCTATTCCAAACAAATCATAAAAACATGGATTAGGGTATTGTTGTATAGCCACCGGTGCCTCGGGTGGCCCACACGCATACATGCATACACGCACACGATCACAGAGACACGGGACGCAATGCTGCTTGCTACGCGTCCCGGCGGCAACTGCCCGCACGGATGTGGTTTATTGAACTGCGCATGCGCGGGTCCCGAACGAGGTTCGCGCATGCGCCACAAGTGACTGGACCGTCACATCCCCTTTTTTTTTCATCAACAAAACAGTACAACATTATGGTGCTTTAACAATGCAAAACTGGTAAACACAAACTGGGTACTCCCGTCACTGTTGACGGTCTATTGGGAGCTCGGCTCAGTCCCCTGAGTCCAGGACATAGTCCTAGAGGTGAACAGGCAGTCTCCGGTCACCTCCGCACGGGGTACCTCGAAGTGCCTGGCAGTGCTCCACTGGTACTGTCGTCAGCAGGGGCGATGGCCCTAGTGGGACCCTCGACTGGAGCCTCGGGGATCGCGTCCTGGTGTGGCATTTCCTCTAGACCTGTGGTCTCTGGTGACGTGTCCACTTTTTTAAAGAAAGACCTGTTGCGGGTGACAGTGCCGCGTTCACAGGCCGCTGTCACCATGGTTCCTTTCACGTGGGTGACCTTCCACGGGCGAGGCTCGTATGGTAAAGGCAGTTTGCCCTCGGGGTGCCGGTTCCGAACTAACACGGAGTCTCCGACACACACCTCCTTGTCTTGCAGACCTCGTCTCTCACTCTCCTTCTGATTGCGCATGGCGGCGCCCCTCTCGAACTTTGTCATTGTCTATGACACCTGGTCTCCTGCCCTCTACTTCTGGTATCATTCCCCGATGGCAACGCCCAAACAGCACCTCCGCAGGGGCAACCCCCGTTGACTGGTGAGGCGTGGTGCGATATTCTCGCAGAAATTCCACAAGCTTTTTCAGAAGGTCTTCACCCCCATTGGCGGAAATCCTCAGTACTTTATTTAAGGTACGCATCATCCTTTCGGCCTCTCCGTTCGCTCGAGGCCATCGCGGGGATACCCTGCGGTGATGTATCCCCCTGTGTTGGAGATATTGGGCAAACTGGCTGCCGGTAAATGGCGGTCCATTGTCTGAGCAAAGTACCTCTGGGAATCCATGCGTCGCAAACATTTTGTCTAGGGCTTTCTTGGTAAACTCCGTCGCTGTGGATTCCACCACCTCCACCTCCGGATACCTTGACCATTGATCCACCGCCACCAGAAGATACATGCCCCGACCAGTCGAGCCAAAGTCCATGTGGACGGTTCCCCGCGGCTTCTCACTCCGCTCCATAGAACTGATAGGTGGGGCCTTGTCTCCTGGGTTGGCTACCTGACATGACAAGCACTTTCTCACAAAACTCTCCACCATCCCCTCCAAAGCAGGAAACCAGACCTTGGGCCGAAGTCTCGCCTTGGTCTTGACGACCCCTTGATGCCCAATATGAGCCAGCTCCAAAACGCGCATCCTTAACACCTGCGGGATCACAATCTGCCGCCTTCTTAAAATCAGTCCATACAGTTCATCCCGTACCCTCCAGAGTGCCTGCAGGTCCTTTTGGGCATCTGACTGGCGCTGTGAATTGTTACGCAGCACCTCTCTCCAGTCACCACTTCTCACGGCCGCTTTGATGATGCCGAACACCTCATCCTTGGATGATTCCGTCGCTATAGCCAGCCTAGACAGCGCCACCGGTAACGCCCCATCCACCATGTGACATGGGCAGTCGGACACACCACCGTCCTTGTCTGTGTTCTCAGTGTTGGGGTGTCGTGAGAGATAATCTGCCTGGTTGTTGGTTCCCGGTCTGTATATTAGTCGAACCCCATACTCCATTAGGGCCAACATCCATCTCTCGATCCTGGGCGGCGGCTTCAAAGACACACCCGCCAATATGGGCAGCAGTGGCTTGTGGTCCGTCACCACTTCAACGGGCTTGCCCAGGATGTACAGGCGAAAATGGTGACAGCCCCACAGAATGGCTAGCGCCTCCCTTTCAATTTGCGAATATCGCATTTCGGTGTTGGAGAGAGCCTTACTCACGTAAGCGATGGGTCGCATGTCCCCCCTTTCATCAGGCTGCAACATTACTGCCCCAACACCCACGGGACTGGCATCAACACCAATCTCCGATTCCACGGAAGGGTTAAAGTACGCCATGGTGTCCCCATCGGACAGGGCATTCTTGAGGGCCTGAAATGCCTCCTGTTCTTTGCTTTCCCACCTCTATACGGCGTCATTCCTGGTCAGCGCCCTGAGGGGTTCAGACAAGGAAGCCAAACCCTTGATGAAGCGCCCACAGTAATTCACCATCCCCAAGAAGCTCCTTATCTCCGTGGGGGATAATGGTGCCGCAGCTTCTCAAATGTCTCTGATCTTAGCCGGATCCGGTGACACTCCAGCGGCGTGAAAAATAAATCCAAAAAACCCTATCCAGTCTTTAAAGAATTCACACTTTTGATGGTGCAGGGTAAGTCCAAGATCGCTCAACCTTATCAGCGTGCTCTCGAGCCTCTTCATGTGCACTGCTTCCGAGTCGGCAAATACCAAAATGTCATCACTCATATTCAAGACGCCTTTAAGGCCTGCCAGCGCCCCTCTAATAGTGTTCTGGAAGACTTCGGCGGCCGATGAAATGCCGAAACTCAGGCGCTTAAATTGATAAAGACCTTCGTGTGTTGTAAAAGTCGTGATGAATCTAGAGTCTGGGTGGAGCTCAAGCTGGTGATAGCCCGCCCGTAGATCCAATTTCGAAAAAAACTTTTGCCCCCTGCAACTCCCCTATGATGTCATCGAGGGTCGGCGTTAAGTGTCTCTCTCTCTTAACTGTGGCGTTGGGGAGGCGCATATCTAAGCAAATTCTCACCGCCCCAGGCTGTTTTGGCTTGGGCGCCACCACAATGGGCGAAACCCAGGGCGTCGGTCCTTCCACCCTCTCGATAATGTCCATACTGACAAGCGAACTGAGCTCTTCTTCCACCTTTTCTCGAAGATGGAACGGAATCCGTCTATGCTTGAGGGCTGTTGGCCTGATCGTGTCATCAATGTGTAGACGTACCGGGGGCGCCTTCAACTTCCCAACTCCTTCAGAAATGCCCGCAAACCTGTCCAACAGCGTCTCAATATCCACCTGATAGACCTCTAGTGCAAAGTGAACCAGGTTCAGGCCTTCGGATGCCGCACAGCTGAGTAGAGAGTGGGGGCTCACATATGTGACGAAGAATCAGGCCTTTATGGTCTTTCCGCCCCTGGATACAGGCGCTACAAACACACCCTTGATGGGAAGCGGAGTGTCCCCGCCAAATGTGAAGATCCTCGCAGTCGAAATGTCCAGCGCGGGAGGGCCCGGAATCTTCTGGTAATGTTCCGAGGCAAGCACGCAGACTGAGGCGCCTGTGTCAATCAGCACTTGTGTCGGCACCCCTTGAATGTTCACAACACATTTGGGCTGTCTCTTACTCCTCGCCCCAGTGGCGATGCTCGAGATGAAGAATATTTCGTCTTCCTCCTCCTCTTCCTCCTCAGCCAACTGAAGTCTCTGCATTTCTTGCACCAAGGCCGCAATGCTCCTCTGCCTTCTCGAACCACCACCACGTACCCTGGCCGGGCCCCTCTGTACTGACACGGGAGCAGGGGCACGACACATTCGGGCGTAGTGTCCGTGTCCGTTGCACCGGCCACATGACCTCGATTTGGCCGGACACTCTTCAGAGTGGGGCAAATCATATCCGCAATACTGGCAGATAGATCCAGACCCTGTCGGGGGACGAGTTTGCTGTCGTTTTTGACCCCACTTTTCTTTCGACGCAGTCTGTTTACTGATGGCAAATGCCTCTTCCGATTTCCCCGGACGCACTGCCGCGTCCATCTTGGCACCTCTCGACTCTGCCAGTTCATAGGTTCTACCACTGTCCACGATTTGTTGCAGGGTCCAGCCCGGTTCCCTCAACACTTGCCTTCGTAGTTTGCCTGAGCCACACCCTTGGAGTACTTGATTCCTAATCATCGATTCTTCATTGTCCCATCGACACGTGGTGGCCATGAGCCGCAATCGAGCGCAAAACTGATCAAGTGATTCCTCTTCCCGCTGTTTTTCCCCACAGAAGAGAAACCTCTCGTAGTCGACATTAGAGAGCGGTATAAAGTGATTTTCCAAAGCAGTTTTGACGGCATCATAGGTGACTACCTGCAGGTTCAGGGACTCATATATGCGTAGGACATCCAAACCCGCTGAGTACAAAAGAGTGGCCCTCTTCGCATCGTCATTGGTTATCCCTGTCGCTGTAAAGTACATATCACGTTTTTTTATCCATAGCAACCATCTTGGGCCCAACTTCGAAGGGGGACCTGACACATCAAACTCTTGCATGGGTAACAAAGATCCCTGTTGTGTTTTCACCACCACTGTCGCAGTTTACGCCTCTCCGTCACTTCCCGCCATGTTCACAGGTCGCACAGGCCCCTCCTTATGGCTCAGAGGCTGCAAACCTGACTTGGGTGGGCAGTGCAGGTACCTCATGTTACTGCATACATGCCAACATTCTGTGACCAAAAATCTGTAGGAATCTTAATGTTTCAAAAATAGTCAGGCGAGGAGGTAATGATAGGAATAGGGCGCGTCAGCAGCCCATTGTCATTGAATGAGCCCGCCGCCACGCGTGCATTCAATGACAATGAGGCGCCTGCCACGCCTTCTGCCATCACGCCAGCTCGGGGGAGTCCTTGAAAGACTCACCGGAGTTGACGTGGTGGGGGGCTAATGGCGCCTTTTGTGAAAGGCACTCGCAGCGGAGGGGCGCCCTTAGGCCACCGCCGTGGGCGCCTTTTACATCAAAGGCCTGCATGCTGCGCCTTCTCCCGCTACGCCAGCTCGGGGAAGTCCTTGAAAGACTCCCCCGAGTTGGCGTGGTGGGGGGCTAATGGCGCCTTTTGCCAAAGGCACCTGCGGCGGAGGGGCGCTTTTAGCCCACCGCCGTGGGTGCCTTTGACATTAACAGCCTGCATGCCACGCCTTCTCCCGCTACGCCAGCTCGGGGAAGTCCTTGAAAGACTCCCCCAAGCTGGCGTGGTGGGGGACTAATGGCGCCTTTTGCCAAAGGCACCCGCGGCGGAGGGGCACTTTAGCCCACCGCCGAGGGTGCCTTTGACATTAAAAGCCTGCATGCCGGGCATTCTCCCGGTACGCCAGCTCGGGGGAGCCCTTGAAAGACTCCCCCGAGCTGGCGTGGGCAAAAAAAAAAAATGTAAAAAAAAAAATTTTTTTTTTTTACCAAAAAAATCGGTATTTGGTGTCAAAAAATCGGTAGGCGGTAGGACTGCTTAAAAAGCGGTATCCTACCGCCTAAATCGGTAGGGTTGGCAAGTATGTTACTGTATGGTGGAATTCAGCATGCCCTTGCTCCCTTCCAGCTCTGAGTGTCTTCTTTGTTGCCTGCTGTGCTTTCCAGCCACCTTTTGTGTGGTAGCTGTGAGATGTGGGCTGTCCTCTGGGTTGTAGAGGACTGCCAAAGTTCCAAAAATTATGTGTATGTGGTATGAGCAGCGCACGAGCACCTTTTCAGGCCGCTACTGCTGCATACCAGATCCTAGAACACCATAGAGCTGCTCCCGCTGGGTCTGTGACTCACCACCGTGTAACATTGCTGATGTGAAACATGCCGTGTTCATCGAGCGAACGCTCCGATGGCGTCCCGCCTCGTCGCCAGTTGCTGTATAGCCACCCGTGCCTCGGGTGGCCCACACGCATACATGCATACACGCACACGATCACAGAGACACAGGACGCGATGCTGCTTGCTACGCGTCCCGGCGGCAACTGCCCACACGGACGTGGTTTATTGAACTGCGCATGCGCGGGTCCCGAACGAGGCTCGCACATGCGCCACAAGTGACTGGGACGTCACAGGTATCAGAACCCTAACCCCCCCCATTTTTCACGACCAAGCACATAACCACAAGGCCAAGGGAAACTCGTGGTTTACATAGAAATATAAATACATAAATAGGTTTACAAATTAACATAGATACAATTGTAGGGTTAGTATGACTCTTCAGCCCCTTAAAGCACTAAGCGCTCTCTAGCTTTGTAGTTAAAGACAGCACCTTGAACTTTGGCCGACAAGGATCGTGACTGCAAGAATGCTTTTTACTTTTTTGTAAATGTAATTCATTTAATTTAATGAACAGATTTAACAACATAAATACGATTGTTTGTGCGCTCACGCTAAAAGCAAAATGAGCGCATAAACAAGATTAATTATGCAGTTAAAGCTCTGCCAAATGAACACATACATGTCCTGCATGTGATTGCGCCCAAACATCTCGACGCCCAAAGGTACTCGCGCCCAACTGGCAGCGGCCAACAGGGCTCCGAAACAGGACCTGCGCCCAAACAACCGCGCCAGAACACCCGGCGCCTACGGTCGCGCCTAAACGTCGCGCTCCGCAGTTTGTATTTATTTATTTAGTTCATTTATTTCAGTTCACAGACCCATTGAGCCACGAGAGAGAAGCTGTATCGTTATTGATCTGCCTACAAAGGCACACCTGCATTTCAAGAGTGCAAACTTATTTTCGATTTGCCAATATTTCCTGCCTCACTTGGGCCAGTGGCCGCTCTTCTCCACCACGCGCACCTGACCAGACCTTCCGGCACTGGTGCGCACGGGATTCCAGTGCGAGGGCGCTCGCGCCTGGGTGTCCCCGCCCCCTCCTTCCTGACAGGACACCCGGCTTCTCGGAAGTAGCTGGCCGATTCATGCAACTTCACAGGAAGCGGCGAGACCGCCTCGAGAGGCGCCGACGCTGTCAATGTCACGTCAGCCGCAGGGGACTCGACGGTCGCCATGGTGACGGGAGAAAACCAATGGATTGCTGTTCATTTAATAGGCCTCATTATCGCCCCCACTCGAGAGGGGGCGCCGGCGCACGTGTGAAACATCGCGAACTCGCAGCCCAGTTTAAAAAGATGGTGCCCCGTGTCTCCCATTTAAGTTCATGTGTAACTGAATAATTTAAGAAATGAAACAACAGGAAACCCCCTGCGTTAGGGGAGCCCCTATGGAATGCTAAGTGCGCTCAGCGGTCCATTGTGGTTAGTGGTGGGCGAGCCTTAAAGTGCACGGCTCAAATAACGTTTGGATGCATTAAAATAATGCTTTACATCAGTATGAATTGGTGGAACCATTTAGAGCCCACACGGGAGGGGATTCGAACCGAGACACATACTAGGCTTTCCTTATTTGTGGCTCCGTCGATGTGAAAGAGGCAGCTATTTGTTTAAATCCGGATGAATCTAAATAAAGTCATAATACAAAAATAACATGAAATAAAGTTGAACATAAACATAAAAAAGCAACCTTGAATCGTAATAAAGAGAAAGCACAAATTAAAAGTTGGAGCCGTGTAGCCAATAGGTGCCATTTATTTATTTATTTATTTATTTATTTATTTATTAGACGCCCAAACCCTGGGGTATCACGGCATAGTTATCGACATCTTGATTAAATTGAGTTAGATTAACATTACATTCACATACTACATTTGTACAGATCATTAAAAGGCATAAACATTGTGCAGATTACATGGTGACAGCAAATATCATGTTTTAATTAGTAGGTAAGATGGAAGGGGGAAAACCACGGTCTAGTATTGGTTGAATAACCACGTTTTTAGTAACTTTTTGAAACACTGGAAGGAGGCTTTGTTTTTGATGTGTATCGGAAGTGTATTCCAGAGTTTAGGTGCCATAACAGGGAAGCTACTTCACCCTGCTCTAAAATATTTGTAGGGAGGGACAAAGAGGAGTGAGTTCTTATTTGCTCAGAGTGCTCTAGTGGTTTTGTTACAGATCAAATTATTAATGTATAAAGGTGCCTTCTTTGCCAGACACTTATGAGTGATGCGGAGTGATTTGAAAATGATTCTAGCTTTAATGGGTAGCCAATGGTTTTCCCTCCTGGAAATATCAGATACATGGTCTGATTTTTTTTGTCCCAGGGCTGCTCGAAATGCTTTGTTTTGCATCAGTTGTAGTTTGGCCAGGTTGGTGTTAGAGGTGCCTAGAAGAAGGCACTAACATCGTCTTTCGAATCATTTCAAGTTTCAGCTCGAAGTATTTCGATCTGCTTCTTTGGGGGAGCATATGCAAAGCGAGTGCAAGGATTTTTGCCACCTCAGAGCAAGCACCGTATTGGCACACTCCAACCTCCTTTTTCTGGCAATGTGGCCAGATGTACCTGTGTTCGGGGAGGGGGGGGCACATTGGCTCCACACTGGAGCTGGCTTAGGGGATAGGGAACCTAGCAATGCCTTTTGGTGAAGCCGGACCTGGGCCTATGCAGGTCATTTTGCAGTCTTTGTCCACAGGAGGTTGACAGCCCTGACAAGGTCAGTACACCATCTGAATGGATGATTAACCAGTAAATCGTTCTCCGAGGACCATATTCACTTTGGAGGTGTGAGGGGGGGGTGGACAACAAGAAGTTCAGAGTCAGAGAAAATTCCCAGATATCTTTCTTGCTTTCTTTTGTGGGTGAAGGGGGTTTATTCATTGAGAGCGGTGACTCAAATTGCAAGATTTTGTTTAAGCGACTCAGTGCTTTAAGTGGGATGAGAAATAGAGTGGGGGGCTTCACAAGGGGTGTAGCCCAAGTGGTGAGCATGGCCGAACTAGTGGTGGGTGTGCATTCACACAAAATGCCAAATATATGAGTCCAATGAACTAATAACCGCCAGCAGAACACAGCAGAGAGTCTAAGCCGCACCACGAAACCATGAAGCCAGCAACAGCAGACGGGTACATATCGTACTCCATGCTCGTGGAAGATAGCCGCTGTTTAGGCCACTCACCCGCACACATCTGCATCCATACTCCATTCCCAACGACATATTGCACAACACCCCTGCCAGTAGAATGTAGCTATCCGCCACAACAAAAATTCGGTCTAGCTGGACACATAATATTGGGCCTCATTACGAGTTTGGAGGTAGCCATGCTGTTTTTACCGGCATGGCTACCCCCAAACTCGTTTCCGGGTCCCGAAAAATGGGAATTACTGGGCCATTGCAACCTTTGCTGGCCCGGTAATTCCCATTCGCGGGACCAGGACCCGGTACGTCCCCATAGGGCTCTATGGGACTGGGGAGGATGGTAACAATGGTCCCGTTAATAACGGGACCGTTGCTACCATCCTGCTCTGCTAGCGGGTGCCGCTCTGCACGTCTGGTCTGACCAGACGTCCAGAGCGGCACCCGCTAGCAAACTCGTAATGTTGCGGCGAGGTAACAATGGCACCTGTAGCACTACCAGCGCCGTTGTTGCCTTACCGCAACAATTATAATGAGGCCCAATGAATCTAATGAATCTACGACTCTCACACTCGCTCTTGTCAACTTCTAAGCACCCATCCACTTGCCAGCTCAATACGGGTAGCTAGTAGGGACCAGGCCACCCTTACCCAACTTTGCTCTGGCTAAAATGCACACATGCATTCTGAACTCCTCTGACAAATTTCCCATGCCTGGACTCTGGTCCCTGAGGGCGTTCAACCTACAGCACGTTGGAACCATACCAATGGTGAAAGGCGCTACACAAATGGCAATCACAATACAATACAATATATCGTAGCTTAAGCATTATTAGAGGGGTTGCAATGCCATGTTTTCAAGGTCAACAATGTAGATATTCAAAAAAGTAAACAACGCAGGTTCTTCAGAGTTAATACCTTTCATAAATAATTCTGAAAAAGGTATTCATTCATAAGAATTTATTTTTTTAGGGAAAAAAGCAACCTGCACTGTTCGTCTTGAGACAAGTTATTACAACCTCTTTAAAAAAAATGGATTAAATGAAGTTACCGAGTAAATCTTTTCTGAAACTGAAAATCAGCTTGAATAACTGTGGCCAGCTGCAGAAAAAGCAGAGTACTCAATGGTGTGATGTGGCCCAACAGCATGTCACAGCAGGTTGGTATTTCACTGCACACATGTTAATGGTCGCCCATTATGCCGTGGTGGACTCTACTTTGTCTGCTACAAGCCGCGGCTAATCACTGTGGCTTTGGGGTGGAGGAAACAAGCAGCCCAGCCCCTGTAATCTAGGCAAGCATTTTGGGTTCTTTCAGAGTGAAGGTGCAAAAACAGCAACACAGTTACCCCTAGTAAATGTGAGCTGCATGCACTACCAAAACGCATCTCACATTTTAGCAACACAGTGGTGACTTTGCATGACACCATTTATTGCAGAAATCATTAGTGGGGGTTTGAGGTAAGCCCGGCAGTGCCCCGGCTCAACAGAATCTTTTTTTAAACTAAACTGCCGGGGCTCTGTCCTGACTAGCCCTGGCCCACTTAAAGCCCTGAGGCCTATGAACATCACCTAGTTGTTAGCCCAATTAAAGCCAAGGAATCTCTAAATTTAGAAGCATATGTGTTATGGGCAGGTGCAAGCTACTCAATGGTTCCTTGATTTTCTTTTCGGCTGGAGATGCAGCTGGTTGGCATTTGCTCTTATCTGAAACTGGAGGTGGTGTTCTTCAATGACATGGGTGAGCAGTCGCAGATATGTGTTTCCCAAGATGGAAGTGAGGGGGGCCCTTAAGGTAGCCCACATGACCTTGTTCTGTTGCTAGACAGTGCTACACTTACCCTGATGTGTTGGCAGTCCTTGAAGAAGATCTTGATGCATTTGAACACTTATCCATCTATCCCCACCCATTCTTGTAAGCCCATACGTAGATCCTCCCAACTCACGTTGCCACAGACTGCTGAAAAGAGCCGAAGCTTCAGGGCAGCTAATTATTGTCTTCCAATGCGTTTTTTGCGAACGTCATTTAGAACTGATTGTGTTCCTCTCGCAGGTCTGAACACTGAGTGACCGTCCGGGGAGTTGCAAGGTCTGGAAAAGGTCAGGGGCTAAGCTAAGGTCGAACTGGCAGGATTCGAGGCTAGCTATAGTCCTTTGGTTGTAGTCCCTGGGCTTCTATTTGGGGCAACAACCAAAAGACCCGGGGCTATAGCCCACTCAGCCCCCCCACCCTAGCAACGCCTCTGGTGACAGTCATGGAGGAAATCATTTTATGCTGGGACCTCCTGAGTTGAAGGGGTACCTCACAATCGAGGATCTTCTTTGGATACAGAAGGTTTGAGATTGACAGTGTGTGAAATCTCTGGAATCAGATAGTATTTTTGTTGGGCCTTCAGATGGTGCTTTAGCGCCATCTAGAAGCCGAAACTGTTACATTAGAGTATATAGAGAGAGAAATGGCATCTGAGGAGGGACACAAAGCTTGTAAGTATTGTTTGGTTATTTACCTGCCCACTGACTGCCCATGGCCATGCTAATCTCTATGGCCATTCCCACCCAGTTCCCGCCAAAAACACCTCCTCGAGGGAACTCTTTTATCTCACTTAAATCAAGCCTTACCATCAAACCTTGCACGCAAAGTGCCTGCCAGTGTTTTTCCAAAGCAGTCTTCTGAGAGTTAGTTACTTATTTGGAGCTTTAAACACGGCACTGTTGTAATAAAAATGTCATAACCGGGTCTGCCTTCAGCCACTCCATTTATAAGCACTATGTGTGTCCTACACTACAGTCCTGTTAAAACCAAGCCTTGGCAAAGCCAACAGTTTTGGCTGGTGTATAAGTATTAGGCATTTGCCAGGCACTGCTATTAGATGACCAGGTACTCAAACCATTTTGCATCTGCTACCCTCAATGGTCAGTGAATACCACTAAGGTAGTGCCAAGTGCCTTTCCCATACCTACACAAAAGCCCAAACCGTTGGAATTGCTAATACTGGTTTAATTAGAGAGGTACTAATGGCATGTTTCAATGGCTTGTAAGTGGTTGCAAGATTCCCCAATTATTGTAGATTTCTACTCTCATCTTTGTTATTTTGAAGCTGAAGAAGTCAAGGAGGTCTCTATAGAGTTAAGCAGATTTCTGAAAAATGTTTTTAGACATCTCATTACAAGTATGGCGGTGCGGGCAAAAATGGGCAGTAACAAAATTACTGCCACTTCCTCTGCACTGCCATACTACGAGTTTGGAGTGGGAGATTTACCTCCAGCATCATGCACCACTTCCCACCAAAAATTGGCAAAATCGGCAGAATTACTGCAGCAGTAATTCTGCCCGCGTTAATTCTTCCAGAAATACCCCATAGAGTCCAATATACTCTCAAAAAACGGGGATTAACTCCGCCACCGGCACTTGTAATCCGGCAGTAATTAATCTGGACCAAGTGGTGGTAACGGTAATTACGTTGGGCAATATTCCGGTGGATTTACTGCTGCAATTCCACCCAACTTGTAATGAGGTCCTATGAGTACTTTAGCTTCAGGTACATCTTAAAGAGCTCTGATTATTGTGCCATCTGCACTTATGATGCTTGTTTCGACTGCTTGCTTTGTGATGACCCCTCACATGTTTAATGTCTACTATGGGGTTAGATTTTGCACAATTGTCACTCCCATGATCACTTGTGGTGCTCATGTTTCGGGGCAGAAGGCTTGTGAACAAGCCACCCATTAGTCATTTTATTGAAGAGCGCGAATGTGTTCCTATCATGGTGGAATTATGTCCAAAGTGGATGAAATATTAGCATGTGGGATGGTCATAGTTGAATAGGAGGTGCTTTCGAATAGGCCAGTGGGATACAGCTTCAAAGCACTCTCTGGAAAGAAGGGATAGGTGAGGAGAGAGGGAAGAAGTTAGGAGGCGAGGAAAAGGAGGCAGCACCAGGCCATATTGAGTAGATTAGGTTGCTGCTTGGAATGTGCCTAAAACACATTTATCATAATGTTTTAACAAAGGCCATTAGAAGGCAGTTATCGTGTCTGGTCATCTCCTGCCCGTGCAATTTCTGATGGGTTTACTAGCATCTGTTAGTATCATATAATCACATGGTCAGGCCAGGAGAAGTGTGGTGTTTCCCGCTTGTCCAGGGTCCAGTGTATATGAAGATCTGATATAGAGTTTATCCAGCCCCATTAGTTTGCAAACACATAAGGTGCTTAAAGCCCATTAATCGCGCTTATATTGCCCTCATCATCACCCCCATGGGTTGAAATCACCCAATAGTATGATTCTCCTCATTATAGTTTGAATGTGTGAACCCAGAAAGAGGAGTTCATCGATGAATGTAGGATCGTGCCCGGGTTTCCTCTGGATTATGGCCACCAACACCAATTGACAGGCCTTGATGGAGCAGCATCAGATGGAGTAAGCGAATGCAATGCCTATTCGTTCTTGCAGCTCAGTACAAAGGCAGTGTTTAGTGTGGATTGAAGCCACTCCGGGTGGCTTTTTTGCATCCATATTGTCGAAATGAATGTTGTAGGCCGAGAAGAATAGCAGTGGGAGTGGCAGCGAACCACGTGTCTGTGTGTATCAGAACATGAGAGGTTTTCTCTTGATTAGGTTATGTATTTTCAAGACAATCTTTGACCAGAGGAGTGTTTTATCAGGTTGGTTTTGAAGAATTATTGGCTGCTGGTAGGCAGGCCAGCCCCCATGTGGGTGGGCTGGTATCGGATTAAGACTAAGGGTTCCCTGCAGGAGGCTGATTGAGAGGCGGCTTCTTCCTTCAAGAGGATGGTGGCACCAACTGGGCTTGCGTTGCAACAGATTTCTAGCCTTTACCATTTAACTCTGTCTCTCTCACTGGTGGATCTGATCGGATAGCTGTTAGTTTCTGGTTAGGTGGGCCTGATTGCGTCACACATGTCTGGTGTTTATCTAGTTTGCTTCAAGTGGTTGACCCGCCACTCTGGTGAGTCACTGGGGTATGTGAGCCAGCTGTGCAGGGGACATTAGACGTTTTCTTCCAGGTCCCCCACAGGACCGGACCTTTAAGCTAACATTGGCTATTGTGGTTCTTACATGAGGTCCCAGGCTGGCTGTGTCTACGGGTGTTGAATGCATGCTGGTCAGTGGGTTCCATGGTTGGTCCCGGTGCCCCACTGAGGTACTGCATACATTGAAGGACGAGTCCTCAGCCTAGAGGAGTCAGGAGCTTGACTGTCAGTGACTGTCTGCCCATTGTTTTACTCATATGTCAGAATGTCCATTTGTGTGGCATGTGTGGGGGTGCTGCCTGAAGTTCAGCTCTCTGAGATGGGTAAAGGTTTGTTCGAAACTCAACAGGCCACTGTTGTTGGTTTGGATCAGGGCCAATACCGGAGTTGAATAGGCTAATGCCGCACTGTGTTGATCTTCATGTGCTGGGTTGCGGCCCTTAAGATCCTAACAGGACTGAGGGGCTAGGCAATGGCGTCTGAACATCAACCTCCTCTTTGCGTCCTTGGCGTGGAACTTTAAGTGGATAGTTTCGTGGTGAAGTAGGGGATCCTTAAATGTTTTGAAATCATGTTTCATAATTGGATGTTGCTGATGCTGGGTACAAAACAATGAACCTGGTAGCGGTGTTTACGTGCTGAGAGTATGGTGTACTCATGTATGTTGTCACTGTTCGGTCAGGAGGGGCTCCTGAGATTTCTTTCTGTGTTGTGTGTTGATTACTCATTGATTAGATGCTTACCCGGGTAATCCAATAGTGCAGGTAGCCAATTTTTCAATGACAAAATAAAACTTCTGTGTGCCCTGAACCTGACTCTGAGATGTTCAGACTTTTAGAAGATAGCTGTCAATTTCCTAGTTGATTGTTATGCTTCTCAGTTCTGAGTCGGGGGAGGCCATGAGTCTCTGAGTCTCTTGTTCCTCTTATTTTATCATTCCCATCACCATCTGCACTGCATGCCAGGATTAAATTAGGCATGGGTTGCTACTCACAACCGATGCTGCTTCGACTGAGGATGCAACATCCAGCTGTTCCTTGGTAATGAAGCTAATATCGTTCACATGCCACGATGCTTGTGAAGACTGGTGAATAAATGTAACCCTGTACAGTCCCGCTTTTAGTATCGAGTGGCGGGGGGTGGAGGGGTATCTGTGGTGAATTGCATAGGAATATTCACTTGGAATCTGAAGAGGGGCGAGGGAGATTTCTTGTGCATCTAGCAAGGTAGCCAAAGGCACAGTGCCCACAGAGGAATTCAATGCCGGGGGCAAAGGGAAACTAGGGACAACCAGGCAGAAGGCTGTGTAGTTAGTGGGAGATTGGACACGTTCACAGTGTTACCGAAGGGAGACCTCAGTTGAAGGGTAATGGCTAAAGGAAAGAAAGCACATTATGTAAGGTGAATCCACACCCCAGACCTGATAGGGAGCAAACCAAGATGAAGGCATGACAGTACCTAATAGACTTCTCCAAGGGAGAAGAGAAGTGTGATACATTTCTTTGCAGAATTTTCACATGTTTGCCACCATTTTAGTAGCTCTCGGTCAGGCTGTTCAGGCAAATCTTTCCATGAGTCCCAGCAGTGAGACCCCCAACCCCTGGGCATCCAAGTAAACTAATAAACAGGCACAGCATCTGGGCATTTCAACCTTTTCAGTTGAAATGGGCCACCACATCTTGATGGCCATCTTGTGATGCTGACAAAGAAAGCTTAATAGCTTATTTTAAGTGTCACTTCAGCCCCCAGCCGGATGACTTTCTTTGTTCTGCCATGCAGAGGCCACCAACATGTCCCGTGAAAATCTGCAGCTACTCAACCTATCTCTTGATTGTCTTAGCTGAGGTTTTGACACAGACTTAAGACACGTGGTGGGGATGATGGTACACGTATATATTACCTAAAGAAGCATCAGTTTTCACAAGCTAAATGCTGTGTAACTTTAAATTGCTGCTTGCTGGCTAAAGACAGACCCCTATAGAAGATGTTAACTTTTCACAGATATTGTTTACCATGCTTTCACCTCTTTGGTGTGAGGCAGTGAGTATGCTTGGAGATTCGTGAAATTCAATGTGGGCCTCATGTTATACACTTCTCAATGACAAACCAGGGAAATCACCCACTGGAGGTGGCATTAAGAAACATCACCATTATAATCGATGCAGTGGTGGCTGGTACATTTATTTTATTTGGGGGGTGCAAAAGTTTCCTACAAGTGGAGATCAAGCATAGCGAAGGAGCACAAACCAACCAAAAGGAGCTTGGGTGGTGTGGGAGACGGTGGGGGTGTGGAGTTCTCCCCCTAAGAAAATGTTTAACATATTGGGTTCAACGGGTGCCTTTTGCAGCACTCTTTCTGTGAAAAAATGGGTAACAATGCACACAGAATGCAATTAGTGTTGTAGTGCAACACATGAAAATATCCAATAGGTGCAAGTCCCCAACAGTGTAC
The DNA here is from genome assembly GCF_040938575.1 of Ambystoma mexicanum. Lineage (NCBI taxonomy): Eukaryota > Metazoa > Chordata > Amphibia > Caudata > Ambystomatidae > Ambystoma > Ambystoma mexicanum. The sequence continues at coordinate 607,606,607 of NC_090938.1, read as the reverse complement.
AGGAGCATTTCCCAACACATTTTCCTGATGCCTTTGCCGGCAATATATGACAGTATAAAAAACATGTCCAGGATCGCTGTGCCGATACATGTCCGTGCAGGCAGCACTAGTATATGCTAGTATTGGCTTTGCAGTAAAAATGATGTGCCACAGTAAGAAAACATGTTCAGAGTGGCTGCACTGATGTAGACCATTATGGCCATATGAGAAAATTCAACATGTTGGCTCTACTCTTGATGGCAGTAAATAAATACCATGCCACACATAAGAAAACAAATCCCATGAAGTCCAATAAGGATTGTATTAAAAAAAAACTCACTGTGTTTGCTTCACCATTGACGCCAGTAAATAATGCCATGCCACAGTATAAAAACATGCCCACACTGGCTGCACCAATGTAGGCCAGGATTGCCATGTAAGACCACTCATCATGTTTGCTTTACCCTTTATGCCAGTAAAGAAAATGTTATGCCACACTAACAATATGTCTCTAGTCCAGATAAACAAATACACAACAGTTTAACCACACATTAACACTTAAGTTTCCTTCAGGCTTAATGCTCAGTAAGAAAATACCATGCCACAGTAAGAAAATATATTCAGACTAGCGACACCAATGTAGGACAGTCTAGCCATGTAATAACACTTACTATGTTTGCTTTACCCTTGATGCCCATTAAAGAATGCCATGCCACATTAAGATAAAATATCCAGACTAACTACACCAATGTAAACTAGTCTAGCAACATAATAGCACTCATCATGTTTGCTTTAGCCTTGTTTCCACCAGTAAAATAAAAAGTCAAGATTGCCTGCCACTGCACAAATGTAACCCCTCCAAATCAGAGGCCCACTCCACCGTGCACACGCATTTATACAACATTCATACCCTTTTTCATCCACGTACCCGTACAACATACCCTCTCTCATTCACCGGCGAACCCATACAATATGCACTCCCACATTTACATGCACACCCAAGCAATATACACTCATTCATTCACACATACACATAATGATTCAAACCCTCAATTGTTCCTTACCTGCAGCCTCCGAGCAGCTTTGCTCTGCTTCAAATCCCCACAATGGCCCCCCGGCTCTCGCAGAGCACAAATAGGAAGCAGGGAGAACTTCTTGGTTCCTGCACATGTGCGTTGGGGTCACGGCGGCTCTAGCTCAATGCCCCTGAAGAGATAAATGTTCTGGGAGGCACAGGAGAAACCCCCATGCACATTCAGCCCTGCAGAACCACAGCCTGCATCCCTAATGGGGCTGGAGAAGCAAAATGTCCCCAGTCTTACAAGACAATTGAGCATTGTTAAGGATTTCAATCAGGCGACACACACCGGACCAGGCCCCTTGCCCCTAGCCTTGGAGGTAGCGCTCAATTGAGATGTCTTTCTCTTTATTTTCTGCAAATTCAATTTGATATGGTACACAACCCGTCTCACACCCCCTTTTTCATATACCCCGGGTCACATTGTACCATGAACCAGGCCGGTTGGTGAAAATGCAATATTTATTTATTTTAAAATTAAATGGAAATCATAAAAAATTTAATATCGGGCAGTAATCACCAATGGGGTGATAACTACAATGGAAACTGAAGCAATACACTTGGTTAACCTTCTACAAAAGCATATCCAAAGCACAAATTAATAGGGGCACTTTTTCTATTTGGGTGGATAGCACCTGAGTTAAGATTTCCCCATGTAATGCTCTCCCAAACCTCTATGAATCGAATTTGGAATGGACAGAAAGAAGCAGCAGGGAGTCAAATGACACTCGAAATTGACAAATAAATAATTAATGTGCTGTTAAATTCGTGAGGCAAATATGATTTCTCACAACAGCAGGAATGTAAAAACACTAGCAATCACAAGGCAAGGAATCAACCCAAGGCATCCAATTCAAAAGAAAGTTGAAAATAGGAACACGATGCAGCCGAAATCACACGTTGGAAAGTTGCATTTTACACAGAAGCCGTTTTAAAGGTCACAAACGGGTGAAATACTCAGATTTGGAATGCGGTTTTTGGGCTGGGGAATAGATTCACATCACAGGGACAATATAGAAGTGAAAGGATGGCTATAGCTGAAGAATTGGATGAAATTTGCAAGATAAAATGAGGTTTGGTTTTGGAAAAATTAAGCCTTTAAAGAGAGAAATCGGTTTGGAAAGGAAAAGACAGATTTTGCTTATACTAGTTTTAATGGCTGAGAAAAGAACACTAGGAATCACGGACAAGATGCACAGAGAAATCTGACAGTAGGACAAATTACCAAGGCATGAATAGGGTTGCTTAGAGAGTGGAACAAAGACACAAGGATCAGGATGGGTTAGGCTATTTGTTTCTATGGGATGCAGAAATAGTCACAGTCCACGCTTGAGTTTGGGATATTGGGACAGTCAACAGGGTCCTGGTCACTGCATAGCTCGGGTCACCAGGTAGCGGTGGATTCTCCCAGCAGACCAACAGCTGGGCCTGTCAGGTCACTGGATAGCAGTACAGCTGGATGGCAGAGGTACAGCAGGCATGCAGCTAGCCGTCAAACAGTTGGTCTGGTCACAGGATGCTCCCCAAAAGGGCACCACAGCGTTTCCCCTGGTTAGTGAGATTTTTAGTGGGATTTTCTGGATCAAGGTCTTGCTGGGATAGGGTCAGCTATGCTTTGGCCTTGTAGTGGAATCTGGATTCTGGCAAGATGAATGTAGAATATCAGGAATGCAGGCGCAGGAAATTCAGGAGAGAGTCTAGAGTTCTGTCAGCCACCCTTATTTATAAGACACAGTGACATCATAGAATTATTGGTGGACAGAACTGAGCTAGGCCTACCCCCAAGACCTGTATAGGGCAACCAATGTTGGTTGCCTCCTCTAGGAGGTGACTCCGTTTATGAAGTTGGACTTTATGACGTACAAAGCCTTCCCACAGACCTTTTTGCCAAAAGTCAGTCTTAACATAATTTACACATTTGTACAGTTGTGGCACTTTAACAAATCACATGGGCAGATTACATATTTTACGCAGAGCATGCCAGTCCAACTCTCCAGTTTGTAAGACTTTGTTTTGTCAGCTTACAATTTTTCATCGTTTTCACTAAGAAATATTCAGCCTAAAATTCTATAATTTTATACATGTGTATAGATTACTATTAGGCATATCAGTATTGAATTCCAAAGTGGCATCATGTACACTTTACTTAGAATATGCAATTCTCTGCCATTTCTGTTCCCAATAGGGCATTGAAGGCTACAACGTCTTAAGTTAAAAACCACAAAATTACATTTACACTTACCTTTTTACGTTCCTGTGAAGTCCTGTTGCAAAGATAAAAGTCTTAAAAGTTTCTTAATCAAAATTGTCTTTTGAAACAAATGGGGCTGGCCTCTGTCCTTCACCTGGCCCATTTTATTTCTCAGCTACCACCAACTGTAATTTCAGCTCAGGGTGGCCATGGGGGTTTCCCAGTTTGATTGAATGTGTATTGCCACTTCCTCACTTCACAGAAAAGTTTACCAAGCTAGCAATTATCACTTATGTGTCCCAGAAGTTTATGGTGGCTCCTTTTGGGGGGAAGGCCTCAGTTTAGCCAGCAGAAAGACCGGTTCTGGAGCATGCAAAATCCAGCCAATGCATTTTAATTCCTTTATTTTCTTTTATTTTGTTCTGAATCAAAAACAAGCCCGTTGAATAAAACATCCCATATATGTTCCCCAGCAAAACCCCCTTTACATTGCTAGGCAAGGACAAGTTTTTATTCAACATTGTACTTTTAATAAAGACATTTTCTTATGGCTTACAAAAGCCCATTTTGACACATGGTGAAAGCTGCAAAGATTTCTCTTTTAAATTCGTTTTTTCTCTCTTCCACCTGGCTTCCCAATATTGTTTTGCAGCCCTATTCAGTTTCTTTTATCCAGCAGTTTGTTCAAGCCACAGGTTCACTGAAATTAACATATGCCCATAGAGCTAGGATTTCTTTAAAGCCTTGATTTAAGACATTTTGTAACCCAAAAGTTAAGCGTTTTCTCGCACGGCTGAAAGTGAAGTTTCTTAGATTTCCCAGATTTGGCCTGACATTAGCCTGTTATTCAGGGATAATGCTCTCTTTTGCTGAAGCACAGTGGACAGCATCCTTTTTTAGTGTAATATACTCCCTTTTCAATGGGAACTTTTTGCAAGCAGCTGAGCAGCGCTGTCTTTTTCAATTTGCTTCTTTTGTTGCACACAAGAACACACATTGGCACTTTTCTCGCTGTGCTCCCTGTTCCAACTCGCCCAATAGGTGTTTGGCAAGATGGTGCAGCCATCCTTTTGTCGCTGTCAAACACAGTTTTGATGCAATGGTGCTCCAAGGAGGCAGCGCAGCCATTTTGCTACTGACTGCAGAAGTGCAGCTTGATTATGGATGGGAATTCTGCTGAGTGGGTCAATGTAGCCCACAGCATGCATGCTGGATTACAAAAAAATGGCAAAGGGAAATGTTGGGGTGTTCGATAAAGGACCCAATGAAAAGAGTGGTTTGCGTTGCATGCGCTATATTGGGGGTGGAGGGGGAGGCGATGTTGACACAATTTTATGATTTAGCATGTATCTAGTGTAGTTAATAAGGAAGGGATAAGTGTTATTTTAGTGTTACTTTGTGTTTAAGTTGACACATTTAAGATTCACATGCACGTAGCAAGATAATGTGAAATCTGCCGATGCAATTTAAAAACAATGTGGGTCTGTGGTGTACTACATACTGCCTTAAAGTTGGGCACAGAGGAGCTTCAAATGGGCAGGCAAAATACGACATTTGCAATTGAGAAACCACTGTGAGAGTATGCAGTAGTTTTGAACATACATGCATAGACTTACATACATTGGGGTGTTTTAGGGGAATGTGTTTGGGACAGTTACGGAACACAGGGTAAATGGCATATGCATAAATCTGCATGCCACAAATCTTCTCATAGCCAGACAAGCAAACTGAAGGTTATCAGGCCAAACCTCACAATGGACATGCTGGTGGGGATGCCACCTCACACCTCTAAAATAACAAACTAGGCAAACATATGTAGATAAAAGACTTACAACATGAAATAGTTCATTCACTTCTTCAAAGAACTCACCCTTTCAACCCACTTAACCTCGTCTAACTCCCCACATACACGAATACTTTACCCTTACTAAAACCCTTAAATCAAAGGAAAACCCTCTTTTTCCCCTATTACCCTCTTGCTTTACCCGCCAAAGAGTACTCACATGAAAATGATCCCTGAAGCACTCCTCCTTCAATTTGCCCTGCACAGTTGGACAGCAGCACCACACCTTTGGAGAGCAGACAGGCCTTTAACAAATATGGCACCTATAGACCTCTCCTTTTATCGTGCATGGAAAACCGGTCCCCTCAGAGAAGCACTGCAGCTGATTTTTGCAGACAGGGAACCACCAATAATTCAGGGATCATGCAGGCCCTGAAAGCTGAAGTGACTAGATAAACTCTCTGTGACTGGGAAAACTGTTTGAGCGAGGTTGAAGGTTGAGGAAAGGCAGTGGACAGCTGTGATAATATCAGATGGTCAATGATGGCCAGGCTCAGGGTTTCATGACTTGGTACTATAGTGGAGAGGAGATGCAATTTTTTTCAAGTACATGGGAGCCTGTTATTCATTGTCCAGGGAAGTCCGGCCATCTGGTAGAGTTAGTTTGGGACAGAGTAATAAACCCAGTGCAAAATAAGCTTAAGGGCATTGTTGACAAATGGTTTATAGGTTTGTATCATGTTCTCAGCATTTCCCCAGAGGACATTCGTGCTGAATTGATACTTGTATGTATTAGTGTGAAATAAGGATGCCAGCAAGTCTGAGCAGATAAGATATTTATGGCCAGTTCAAAGGGAACTTGTTTGTTCCTCCCCCTCCTCATATTATTGAAGTGTCCTTGCAAAGACCATGTGCATCACGTTCAGGGTTAGAGGTCTCCGGCCAGTTGGAACTTGCGATGAATTATGTTTGTTGTGTGAATGTGTAACTATGGGATGGCATCATGACCTACTACGGAGAGATTCCAAAAAGGGGTGTGCTGTAAATATGAACTGATGCAAAGATATGTTGAAAGGAGATGGTAGTTAAATAAATGTGTCCAGTGAGAGCATGGGAATTAAAGGAGATTACATCTCTTTGTATAGGTTTGACCAATCATGTGTGGGGGATGATTTGTAATAAAATATGTGGGAGTGTTTTAACTCTTGCAACATGTATAAAATCTGTAAACTTGTGTGGTTCGAGGAAATTTAGTTTAGTTTCACTGCACAACGTCATCTAGCTCCTCCCAAGCTAGACAACACGGTGGAGTCAATAAACTTGCTTTACGGACAAATGTGCACTTCCTCTGTAAGAGATTCGCCTACTTTGGCTTAAGGTGATCGGAGGTCCATCAACACATGTGGCATCGCTGGGTGGGCTGCAGGCTTTCCAAAATGCTGGGGGTTCCCTGTCTGCAAAAATCAGCTGCAGTGCTTCTCTGAGGGTACCGGTTTTCCATGCACGATAAAAGGAGAGGTCTACAGGTGCCATATTTGTTAAAGGCCTGTCTGCTCTCCAAAGGTGTGGTGCTGCTGTCCAACTGTGCAGGGCAAATTGAAGGAGGAGTGCTTCAGGGATCATTTTCATGCGAGTACTCTTTGGTGGGTAAAGCAAGAGGGTAATAGAGGAAAAAGAGGGTTTTCCTTTGATTTAAGGGTTTTAGTAAGGGTAAAGTATTCGTGTATGTGGGAAGTTAGACGAGGTTAAGTGGGTTGAAAGGGTGAGTTTTTTGAAGAAGTGAATGAACTATTTCATGTTGTAAGTCTTTTTTCTACATATGTTTGCCTAGTTTGTTATTTTAGAGGTGTGAGGTGGTATCCCCGCCAGCATGTCCATTGAGAGGTTTGCCCTGATACCCTTCAGTTTGCTTGTCTAGTTGGCTGGAGCCCTCACCTAGGGGTGAGTTGGTATCTTTGTAGTAAATCCACCCGTAGATACCTTTCTGGAGTATACCCAGGGCAACCTTCATTCTGTATTGTCTATGTGGACAGAGCCCTCGACTCATTTTTCTTTGTTAGTCAAAGTAGTGATGGGTATCTCCCTGTAGTTGTGGGATGCCAGCAAAAGAGAGAGAAAGCTGCGTTGTCGTGAAAAACATTGCTCTCCTTTGTACTCGAGTGAAGGAGAGATGTATTGATGAAGAAAAGAGGATTTGGGCTGGCATTGTGTTTTTGATGGTATGCTGTCTTTTGGGTAAGAGTGAGAAGTATAATTAATGTGAATAGCTAGGTGAGAGGATCGTGGTGAAAGAAAACAAGGTGAGATATTGTGGGGTAGATTAAGAAATTGGGGAGGGGAAAAGGTGTTTCTTGGGTTGAAACTGTGTGCCACGGGTTTGGCTTCTGTGTTTGAGATCTCTGATTTTTGAGGTAAAGTTGTTACAGTTAGAGTATGGAGACTTCAACAAATCACTTGTATCAGGTACTTCCTGGCTATAAGGTAACGATTTTAAAATACCATTGTGCATGGCTGCGGGAAACTAAGGGTAAAATGCTAAATTCCTGGTGTAATGAGGGGGGCCTATGATAAGGGAATGTTGGAAAGTTTTGCTTCCTCTGCCTGCAACCATTGCACTGTATCCTTTTCTCTTTCTTTTAACCGCTTACAATGGTGTATAATGATAGTCTGTATTTCAACCCAACCCTTTGCTTCTATAGCCACTATCTTCTCATTCTCCTTCTGCACCTCCTTGGGTAATCCCCTTTTAATAATGAAATAGAAAAGAGGAACTGATCGGCCCCACTGGTATCCCGTCTCTGCTCTCCAAATCTCCTGTACTTTTAAAATGTACTGCGCTGGGTCGTCGTCATCCCCCATTGTATATTGCATTATGGACTGCAAGTCAGGTGTGTCGGGGTATGCCCGCCGCAGTACATCCCACACTTGCCCTCTGATATTGTTGAAGGGCGCCCCATCGTGTGCATCATCATCTAGATTAACTCGTGGGTACCCAGTCTTAATCCAAAAGTCTCCAGCCTGGTTTCCCACTATTTCCACAAGCAAGCTTTTTATGTCTCCCACAATTAAAGGTATCCCTTCGGGTTGTTTCTCAAATGCATATATCCATCTACCAGCCCCCAGTAAGGGGCGGGAGTGCTTTAATTAAATTGTTCTTATCCGTCTGAGCCCAGGGGACGTACTGCGCCCTCCCCGGGCCTTTATGCAATAGCTGCAACAGTGTGCACATCCCTCGCCTCTCTTTTCGTCGGTCACTTCCCTTTTTCCTGGCCGCTGCCACCTGCCCAAATTTGTTCCTCAACTGCGGAGGCCATAAGCTCTCAACCCTTGGGGTGGTCTCTGGTGCTCCCTGCGCCACTTCTTCGTCCTCTAACTCATCCATGGTGCCCCACTCTTCTTCCTGCAACTGTCTATCTGCATCTCTGTCTGAACTCACTGTCCCATACCCTACGCTCTCCACCCTTCAGTCGTTCCTGTTCCACTTCTCAATCTGCACATCCTTCATTGCAGTCTAAACAAAATGTCTCCAGCCCTCCACTCGTCCAAACTACACCTTGGTTTGCATCCCCCTTCCCTGAGGGCCCTCCACCGGGCCAACTCTGCTTGCACTGCTTCTAATACCTCCTCCAACTCTTTCTGTGGCTTAGTATCTTGTGGTGTCACAGTAGTAGGGGTCCTCTGATATGGGGATGGTGCTGTGGCGGGTGAGAAAACATATGTTGGGTTTGTGTATCCCATGGCAGGGAGGATGGTGAGCGGGTAGAGCCCCACCTCGAGACAAGTGTGGATGTGTTCCCTCTAGTGTGATTGCGTGTACTGTAATCGGGTGGGGCTGCTGTCGCACTAGGTCTTGCCCCCCTTGCTGTCCTCCACCATCTTCCATAAATCTAGAATCTATTTCCTCTTTTGGAGTTTATTACCTTTATATATGGCAGCTAAAAACGTGGTCATGTGTTCCAATATCCCTCTATGATTCGTGCCTTGCTCTGGCCAAGGGTAGGCCTCTCCCCCCTGTGTCTCTGCCACCCAATGTTTGTGGTACTTCTCTATTTTATCTTTATACACTGACAGTGCACTATACATATACTCCAAGAGAGGTATTACCCCAGCGTTGCTGATCGTTATGCTAAAAAATCCATAGAATATGTATCATGCGCAATTTTATTTTAACACACCACTACCAGTCCACCATTCCTGTTCCCCAGTCGCCCCTGTCGACACTGCCAATCTCAACCACACTCTGTCACCTCTCACACTCAACACTCACATCGTTCCCACAGGCCCTCCCTTGACATCCGCCTGCTACACAATAACATTTGAATACACTAAAACAACAAACTGAAATAATAAGCTAAAACAACAACCACTACTTCACCGTATTTCCTCACCTGGGATATATTGGGCACAGCAATCCAAGCTCTCTAATTATACAGAGCACGTATCTTTGTATCCTCTTTTCACATAAGAAATATTGCGCCACCTTCTTCCCTAACTCAGAAAGGATCCCATTTCTCGGTTTCTCTTCTCATACACTTATAAAAATAATAAATAATAAAAAACGCCACGTAGTCTTTACAGACTATCCAACTCAAATATACACCAATCTGCCACATACTCCAACTCCCCTATCCTCACTCACCCAAATCCACAAACACAATAGTCCTCGCTCCCCCACTGTGCACCAAGCGTCAACCCCTGTTGTTGTCGCTTGCAAGAGATGTACTGATGTCTGCGTGTTCACCCAAGCTCCTCCGTCACGAGGTCTCCGTAACGGTCTGCACCTTCCTAGGAGAAACGCCCCACTCCAAAGAGCAGACAGGAATTCTGTGAAAACTGCTCCTGTACACCACTATGGGTTGCATGCTTGGGACTGGTCACTACAGTTGGGTGCGGCCCCTCCAGGTGTGCGGCCCAGAAGCCACTGTCTTCACAGAAAATCTGGGATCACGTCAGGGTCACCAAAATGTAGAGAAGCCCCTCAACACCCACACCATAAGAAATACAGCCCACTACGGAAAAAGGCCCAGCACAACTCTTGCAAGGTTAACAAGGTTTATTCTCATCACAAAAAAGAAGTACACAATAGCAAAGAACTCTGCTACCATGGAGTGCTCTGACAAAATTAGGACAAGCATTAGGTTATAAAGGTAGAATACATCACAACTGACGTACATCGCATAAGGTACAAATACGTGCAACTGGTTGGCGAGACCCTATACATAGGCGGCCTGCTAGATATGGGATGCCAGGTCATTGGTCCCACCTTCTCCTGTCTGTCTTCGCCCACGTGGGTTCCTTCTTTGTTCGTCATCTGACGCTGGGCTCCTAAATTGCAACTAGGCACAAAGCATTGCATTCTCTTATCTAAGACCTAATGTGCACCTGGTACTGAAGATATGGGCGCAAAGGATACTTTCGATGTTATGTTAGCTTACAGGCCCCAGCTCGATCCCAGACATGTTGGTACCATCCCAACTCTTCCCCTCTTAGTTTTAGGTTTGTTACCCTCCCCCCGTCACCTCACAGCACAAACCACAGGGACCCAGTTTGGGCAAACTGTGATATTTCTGATAGATTGGTGTACTAACAGTTTTATGGTTGGTGGTCTGGAATGCTGGGGTCTTGGGCCAGGGCATCTGTGCTATAGCTTAGGGTTTGGGATGATGGGGATTGGTCAGAGGCCCGTGCTATCCTTCTCGTGGGATAACTGCTCACAGGGAGCTATCGGCCCCCTTATGGCCTTGCAGGGTGCATTCCTTCTGGGAAAAAATTATCGCTGTATGAACCAATTAATGGTTTATGGCTGTTCCCGGACTTGGCTCTTCTCACTGCTATACATGCTGCAACTGGACCCTGCATGTACGTTTCTATTACTATGCTCAGAGCCAGGGGCTACTGCCCTGGCTGCAGCGCAGCACTAGGTCTTGATTTCAAAGTGGCTACCATATTCTAAGGTGGCGTTCATTCTATTAGCACCCTCTTCCCCTTACAGCCTCTCCAAGTATCTACAGAATACTTTTAGGTCTCTGTCGCATCCAAAACTTCCTGGTGGCCTTGGGATGATTGCCCGCAGAAAGGTTGAGAACGGAGGGCGGAAAGGGAATAACGCACCCAAATGTTAGGTTAGCAGAGAGATGAAAGGTGGAGGAGTGAGAGAGAGTGAGACCGGCAACTGGAAGACTATATGACGGGCTGATAACGGGCGAAAAATGAGAGACTGTGCTATTTTTCGCTAGGATAGTGGATAGGATGTGCATGGCAGTGGAAAAACAAGAGTGGGAAAAGTTGGAAGAAGCACGGGGGCTAGCAGAGAAAGAGGTAGTGCTGTTAAGACAGCAGAGAAGTGAATAGGCAGGTAGAGAGCGTAGAAGAAGGAAGGTGGAAGCATGGACAAGTTCTTGTTATATTGGATAGGTCAGTTATCAAGCAGGTCAATGCAGACTGTGAGGATGAAAGTGTTATTACAGGTACAGTAATTGAGCAATGAGAACGGGAACCAGCACCCTATGGTAGTGCTGAGTATGTTTCTGTGCCCATAGAAATGCCAGGGAATGTGATTGCGGGGACAGGAGATGAGTGTGACTCAATTTCCACTGCTCCAGAAGGGTCAGGTAAAGGTGCATTATATACCGTGGGCACACATGGATGGTAATAATTTGATGAAGACACTCCCTTCGCTCAGTGCAGTGGCACGGAAGTGGATTTATGCATTAGAGAAGCACACTGCCGGTATCTTGTTGCCATAGGAGACATCAAAAGCGTATTCACGACTATAATGGGACACTGGTCAGATGAGCTTCGGGGGCAATCAGAGTATCTAGGCGTTCAGTTGAATACGAACACCCATGATGGAGCAATCTTTAATAATTACAGGGCACAGGTATGGGGGGCCAATGAGGGTCATATATCCCGAAACGCCAGACATAAATTCTATTTTGGCCAAGACAATGAATTTAGATGATGATCCTGCCACACATATCCAGTTAATTTAGGAGATGTGGAAGGCAGAGTTGGGAGAAGCGTAGGATAAGAACGTGGCCATATTTTATCATATGTTAAAAAAGAGACTTCCCAAAGTCCAGCATGACCTAGATAAAATAGTTGGAATGGAGGCCAAGTGTAAGGATGGGATGCATTGGCACGAGATTGCCAAAGCACGGCACAGTATTTCAACTTAGGTGCCCAGCAAATGCAACCACTGACCATGCCATATTCCCCAGTTTCTGTGCAATCGCAGCAAGTACAACAGAAACAGGCACCCAGGATTGCACAGACCTATGCATTTCATCTGAACGTGATAGCACAGGCACTGGTACAGGCATGGGTGAAAAATCCTTTACCCCGGGGAATGGTCACTCAATACACTGGAGCACTCCCAGATGCTAACAGGTACCCAGATTAGGACAGCCCACAGGGATCTGTGATGTGTCCAGTCCTGTCTATTACTGCCGATCCAGAAGAGGAACCCCGGATAGGTGTTAAGGTAGGTGACCAAATATTTTCATTTATGGTTGATACAGGGGCTAAAAAATCTTGCATCAAGGAAGGTGACTTCTCCTTGTCAGGCAAAACGATGAACACACAGGGATTCTCTGGGGTTATCCTGTCGGTTCCTTACACCAAGGATCTATGTATTGGGTAAGTACACAAAATGTATCTGCTCCCTTTGTGTATAATGCAGACACCCTGGCAAACCTATTGGACAGAGATCTCCTTAGGATACTGCACTTAACAATTGCTTTGAAGGCGGAAGGCATTGTATGTTTGACTCCTGGTTTGTATCTGGTAAGAGAAGCAGTGCTTTTGCCTATATATTGTAGTGATAGCACGACAGGGGGGTTACCTGTACACTCACCTTTGTTCCTTTACAGAGTAATGGTAGTATTAAATTGGGTCCTGGGAATCAGAGATCAGACATGGCGGATAACGATTACATTTTAGTTTCTGTCCGCTGAGTCGCAGGAGGTAACACCAGGTACTATTGTCATGGTTCACCTAGAAGCAGTAGATGTCAAGGACAGGGTGGTTCTCTCTGGCACAGATGAGGCAGGTAGAGAGTGGCACAAAGTCTTGTGCATCGATCTGACCTTATTGCTAAGGGACGTGTCTGACGAACAATTGTTCGAAGACATCGAAAACACAGGAGAGATGGTTTTTGAGATTCAGGTGCCTTGCCAGACAGCGAAGGGAAGTACCACAAACCATGCTCATTGTTAGAAATACATCGCTATATTTAAGGATGATTTGGAGGAGGTACTGGACCATTTATGGATCAGCAATCCTTATGATGTGGGGATGTTAAAGAGTGTTGGAGCAGTATAGATAAGATTGAACGTTGGTGTGATACTACCTTGTGTACAGCAGTACCCCATGTCTAGAGAGGCTGACAAAGGGATTTATGAGACCATTATGGCGTTGTTGCAGCAAAGCATAGTACAACGTTCTGTGTCCCCATGCAACACAGCCATCTACCCTGTGAAGAAAGCAAAGGGGTCCAGTTGGAGGTTGGTCCAGGATTTGCACCCTCTTGAATAACATTGTTGAGGCGTAGTTCCCGGTGTTGCCAAATCCTGCTTCTATTCTCTGTAATATCCCTAATGGTTCGACCCACATCACAGTGATTGATTTAAATAATGATTTTTTTCTCAGTCCCCTTAGTCTCCTCGTGGCATTAATGTATCATAGTCAGAGATTCGAGCACACAAGGTTGCCCCAGGGGTACTGTAAATCTCCAAGTGTTTTCAACAGGGTGGTTCAGATGGATTTGGGGAATTTACATGTGTCCAGTACAGTAATCCAGTACGTGGATGACTTACTAATCTGTAGCACTTCAGATGAGCATTGTCGAGGAGATTCAATAAAATCCTCACCCTGCTTCCGGAGAAGGGGTACAAAGTGAACAAAGAACAATTTAAATACTGCCAGACAGAGGTAGTATATTTGGGGCAAGTGATGTCACCCGCAGGAAGGAAGGTAATGCCAGAGAGAGCCACTGATCTTCAGAAAATGCCCCAGCCAGTTATGATGAAACAAATGAAGTAGTTGTGAGGAATTCGACCATCTGCACAGGGAGAGTGCACTCTGCTGGGCTTTTTTGATTTTTTAATAATGAAAAAGAATGATGGGAATCCAACCTCCGAGGACTGTGTGAGGCCACTCCACACACAGTCCATCTGCTTCCCACACAAAACACATAGTCACATGTACTCTGGGAAGACAAAGCCTACAGGCGCTGTCTTCCCCTGTCACATTCAGGTGGAATGTGAAAGCCCCGGGTACATCAAAGCATCTCAAGGAGGGGGAAGGCACACCTTTCTCCATCATGGGCAGCCTAATATAAATATCAAAGGACCCTTGGATCTGCTTTTGTTTGACCTCCGGCTGGTGGCATTGCAAACTAATGAGAGATAATTGAAGCAAGCCTGAAGGGGCTTGGTTGCGGGTATAGACAACAGGAAAGGCAGAGCTAACACCCCTTTGATATGCAATGTGTCAACTTGAAGCTAGTTCCCAGCCCTCTGTATGAAAGGCAGTAAAATGCATGTCTGGGTCCACTATTTATTGTAGGCAAACCCCTGCAGATCTGACCCTTTTCAGAGGGGAGATGTATATGGTTTGGGGGAGACAGGAAGTCTGCTCCCAGCACACACTTCAAGAGAACCCTGCGCTTTAATCAAGTCATAGAGGGCACAGTTAACCAGAGAGACACTTTGATCTACAACAGACAGTGAGATGGGAGGAACCTAGGTATATGTTGTCACCCCCTTGTCTGTCCTGTTGCAGAGCACTCTAGTTCTGACCTCATGCATAACAGAAGATTGTTGGTGGGGACCCAGGATTTTTTCATTAAGGTGGGTTTAGCCTGCACCAAACACTGGGGCCCATTTGGCTTTAAAAGAGGGCTGAACCCCACACTTAGCAGGTCATCTGAAGACTTCGGAAGGAGTAAGAAGAAGGACTCATTTGGAACCGAGTTGAAGGTACAGTCTACCTTACATCTTCCGCCATTGAAGGAATGCCAGGAGTTCCAAAAGGGAAGCAAGATCCCTCCCATAAACATTTCAAAGGGACCAGAGGGAGATTCCAGACTCAGAGGCCCAGTTCAGCAGCTCCAGAACTGGTACCCAGCCAGCACATAGCATGCCCTGCTATGTTCTTCCAGCAAGCTTCCTAGGTGGGAAGTGCCGAAGAATATCTGAACTAAGGACAAGGCCGTTGCCTGCAATCACTCTCCTGAGCTTTGGGGTGTCCACCTTGAAACGACGATACAAGCCTTGTGAAGAAGTTAGGAGGAGTGCCACACAAGCATCATCCAGCATCCATCTTTTAAGGACATTTCCGAGACAGTGGAGTCCTCGAACCGCATCCGGCTGCACCGCTGACTGTTGTCACACCGCAGTCACCAGAGCTGCCCGAGACACCTCGACCAGCATTCCAGATCCACCAACCAGCACAGAGACCATGATTATTGGCCTGAGACTCCGTGCCGGACCGCCTGCAGACGTCCGTCCAGCCTCACTTTCCAAACTGCCTGCTGCCTGGTACCCTCTGCTGCCTCCCCCACCACTAACTCTGTCTCAAGGGCTGCGAATTGCTCTGGAACCACATGGATGCTGTCGAGCACCAAGAACTTCTTCAGCACCAGGTACATTGTGGTTCTGCCCCCCCTGGTCCTTTCCCGAAGTTCCATAGAGACAGTTACGACCCTTTGCCCCCTTGGTGCTGAAACCAAATAATCTTGAACAGTAAGACTAATTACTTTACCAACTACCCTCGTGTCAGTATCCAGAGTGCATCCCGTTCCTTCGTGAAATTGTCTGTCCTCTGTGTTCCTTTACAGGGTGGGTTGTATTTTGTTGTGTGCTAGAACTGTCTGTTGTAGTAATAATAAAGTAGATAGTTTTATACAACCATGACTGGACAGCCCCTTTTATCATTGGGTAATAATTGTATTTTTGCTGTGTTGCAACTAACCAACAATCCACGACCTTGCCGAGATAAGCCTGCCGTGCTGTCCATGTTACCAAAATTGGACAAGGAGGTCTTATCATTCACTTGTATTCAAATCTGTTTGGATTCGTTCTGGTGGACTAGAGGTGTGGGGTTGATTGATGATTTAGAAACCGGTATTCATCCCTGGACCACTGGTGCCCCGGAAGTTGATTTGTCACAGCAGTTCCTGGGACTATGTAACTATTGTGGATCATGGATCTTTGAGGACTCTAGTTACATGAAGTCCTTACTTCAGGGACTTAAGGGAGCTGCAAGAATCCTAGGGGTAGTCTCCCATTAAGAACCCAAGAGCCCTCTATTCAGGTGGCCTGGGGAGGGCCATCGCTCTTGGATCCCAACCCTCGGGGTGGACAAGCGAGGGAGGTTCACCTGGGCAGGCGAATCCGGGGGTTGCCTTTGTGGGAATACCCCAGGTGAGATGCAGTGGTCTGACAGAGAAACAAAAAAGGAGGAGGAAGTCCTGTGCACCTTCATGGGATATACTGACTCCCATCACCCTGATGCAGGTTTGCTATGTCCAAATTTTAATGCCATCATCAATAGCCCAAAGGGGGGAAGGAAAGAGTAATTTGCCCAAGGTGGGGATACCCACAAAACTCATACTTTCAACCATCAGGAAGATGGATGGACGTAACCATCCCCTTGAGGGAAAACCAGCCTATAGGATTTCCTTATGCCCATTGTCATTTCCCCTATAGAAGAGCTGGAAATATATTTATCCTCCAAAACCCTGCCATCACGCCCTCCCCATTTCTGACCAATACTGAGACGAGGAAGAGGCAACTGGGAGCAGTAAAGATTACCCAGAGAAACAACATGGGGAGTGTAAGAGAAACCAAATGTAGAAAGAACTTGAGCTGTCCCATTGATAGAGTCAGGCAGAGTCAGGCATTTACTAATTATCACTCACACCTGACTCTACTTGACTGTTTTTCGAACTATAAAGGGTGTGGTTTTACACAGGTGAAAGAGCGAGCTGGGAACGTTGTCTGGACCAGAGAAGCCAAGGAGCAGGGAACAGCAGCATCTGCTGTCTGGAGGAAAGTGGCATACCGAGACGCTGGCCGTTGTTCGGAAGGGGCTGCAGCATGGCTAGGGAGCCGTGTTTCCAGGAAACCGGAGCGAAGTACCCTGCCCGCTGCTGTCGGCGGTCAGAACTTTTCTTGTTCCCATGGGACCTGTGCCAGGCCCAATGTTGTTTGAGGGGCAGGTGGTGAGACCCAGGCCTCCTCCCTACACATCCAGAAGGGACAGTTTGTCAACGTGCTGCGGCCCAGCTTAGTCTCGTGAAAGTAAGAGAGAGAGAGACTAAGGAGCATGTGGCTGACTGAAGTGGAGCGGGCGAAATTAATGTGTAAACCGGCACAGAGCGGAAAAGAGTAAAGAAAGGAAAATAAACTTGTAAAGTAATATAGATTGAAAGAAGAGCAACAGGATTAAGAGAAAGCAAGAGTAGCAGAGCGCGCAAGGGGCGCAAAGAGAAACTACTGTAATAAAGAGGACGAAAGCGTCCCGAAACAAGAGAGAAGGGTGCAAGTGACCCAGCAGAGCAGAAACTGTGCAGATGTGCACAGGAAAGCTGGAAAAAAGTGTCAGTGTGCACTGCAAGATACAGAGTGCAAGTGTGCACAAAGGAAGTTAAAGAAGGTGCCAATGGGCACAAGAAGGACAAGAAGGTGCAAGTGTGCATGAGAAGGAAAGAAAGGTGCCAGTGAGCACGAGAAAACAGGGGAACAAGAAGGGGTGCATAAAGCTCCTGAAGGCAAAAGGTCAAGAGAAGGAAGAGCAGGAAAAAAAAGAGAGGGTTTAAAGCTCGGCATGGTCGCACTTAGGAGGTGCAAAGAACCTGGCATTTTCGAAAGTCTCTGATGCTACCCTTTTAAAGAACTGTATATGAAAGAAAGATACATCCTGACAAACTGAACTTGCATTTTGAAACTCAAGAGGGGCCTGAGCCTGGTGAAGGGAACCCTGGGAGACCTCGAGGCTGGACTTGTGTTTGAGATTTAAAGGGAGCCTAAGCTCAGGGAAGGGAACCCTGAAAGGCCAAAGAGTTGAACTTCCGTTTAAAGCTCAAGAGGGCCCAACGCTTGGGGAAGGGAACCCTAAGAGGCCCATCAAAGAGGAATCTTGATTATTTTGTGTTACTCAAGGAATAAAAGCATGGGGAAGTGAACCCCCAAAGCATTCAAAACGGTTACCAGTCAAATGGTCGAAAACATTTGGTCGACAGACAATTTGGTCGACACCATTTGGTCGAATGCCAAATGGTCGAATTTATTTATTTTTTTTTTACCCATTTTTTGGTTTTTTTTGGGGGGGTCCCCCCCCAACCCCCTTTTTTTTATTTTTTATTTTTTTTCCCCACACGAAAACCCACAAAACACATATATATTAAAAAAAAAAAAATTCGACCATTTGGCATTCGACCAAATGGTGTCGACCAAATTGCAGTCGACCAGTTTGTTGTCGACCAGTTGACTGGACACCATTCAAAACATTAACATTGTTTGAACGGAGAAGATCCAATGAACAGTCCCTTTTTGATTGAACTCATTATTTTTGAAGCTGACCAAGACCACATGAAATCAATCCTGCTTTTTCTTATTTTTGTTGAACCACCACATTTTGCTTTTCAAAGACTTCCTAAAAAATGTTTGGCAAAGAGTGAGTGCAAGAAAAGGTTTAGACAAAGGCAGATTTTCATTTTGGACTTCCAGACTTCATCGGCCCTTAGAAACTTCAGTTAAGGGAACACACCCTTAAGTGTTCGGGCCAGTTAGGCATTACGCCAATCCCAGAAACTTTAGTAAATAAAGGTTTTTAAAAGAATATCTTTGAGTCTGTGTCTCTCTTGATACCATGCCTGTCTCACAGAGGGCAGAATGTGAAGGGTCCGATAGAATGATACAAAGATATGGTGACCTGCTTTCTGGAACTCAAAGCTACTGTCAGCAATGCTCCAGTCGTGCTGACCTTGAATTACAAGAAACCATTTTTTCTATACTTGCATTCAGACGGACAGGTAATGACATAACTAGGCCATTAACCTTTTACAGACTACAGCAGACTCCTATACCCAGTTATTCAATGTCAGTTCCAGTGTGCACAAGCTCTAGCTGCAGTGGCTTTTGCGATTCAAAAGTCTTCAGCCATTACCATGGGTTGCCCAGTGAAATTGTATGCGGGGGCATGCAGTCTTTGTGATCTTGGAAAAGTTTTGGGGTATGAGGTTAGCCTATGAAATGCTTCCATACATCCAGTAAGGTGTCAGCTAGTCAATCCTGAAACATTTGTAGACGCACCAGTGAAACCTGATGACATTGTCCATGATTGTGCAATTTATGAGGGAAAAGAGGAAAAGTGGACGAATGTTAAGGAGGATGCTTTAGAGGGAGGTGACGAATAGTTAAATGCACTGTGCACACTAACCGCACTGACCCAATAGTGCTTGGAAATGATGCCACAGACAAAGCAACGAAAGAAGCCACATATTTACATTTATAAATTCCCAGAAAGAATGAAAAGGAGATCTGGGCAAAGAGTGGACGTGCCCCCTCTCGGCCACGGATTAGCTATGGAGATGGGAGCCTACTGGGAAGGTAGTAATGCCTGTAGAGCTGCTTCTTGTGGGTCTAGAGCAACTATACAACCTGTTGCAAATTTCTCTGCAAAAAATCACAGCAGAGGTCCAGGAGGAATGGTCCATACCAAACCTCCAAGAACAGGTAGGTAGATTTGTACGGAATTGTATAGTTTGTAGAGAATTTAATCCTGTAAGAAAGAGTAAGAAGAGTTTTGCCCCGGCACTCTAAGCCATTTCGTGAGCTTCACATTGATTTCATAGATATGATTCAGAGATGTAATCATATTTAATACCTCATTGCCGTTGTTTGCCCATTTTCCTGATGGCCTGAGGTTGGTCCCTGCATACATCTTGATGCTAAATCTACAGCAAATGTTTGGTAAGGTAGGTATTTCCATGGTGGGGTATTTGTGAGGTCTTGAAGACTGACAATGGAACCCACTTCTTAAATGCCTTGTACTAAGAAATTACTTTGCTCTTGGAGATCAAGCACAGGCTGTATTCAGTGTACCACCCTTAGGCCAACGGGACTGTAGAGCGGTTCAACAGAGTTCTTAAGTTCTGTTTATCTAAAATGTGTAGTGGTTTGCATAAGAATTGGTATTATCATTTGCTGATTGTTCTGTGTTTTATTTGAGAAATCAGACTGGGAAAGATCACCATCTCAGTCCATGCGAGATTGTGACTGGGCATAGGTAACACACACACCTCTCACCTGCACGCACAGCATCAGATGCACACAAGTCAGCAGCGATTTTTGGTGATGAGTTTAGGGAATACCATAGGGCTTTAACCAGGAGTGTCAGACTTGGATCTTCACAGGTTGGGTCTTCTCATCAACAGTCTACAGGAGAAAACAGCAAAGAATCTGATGATCTACTCTAGCCACAGTTGCGCCCCGGGGACCTGGTCTTCGTCTGCACTTTGATCAGAAGCTGAACGAGCAGCATTTCTGTGGGCCACACTGAGTGATTTGTGCGACTCAGACTGCTGTGAAGGTGGAATGCAGCAAGAGCTGGGTTCATATCAGCAAGGTTTAAAGGGATACTGGCCCCCCTCCTTTGACACAGGAACAAGCTCAAAGTTAAGTATGCCCTAACCACATTTTCCATTATATTTTACAATAGCAGTCTCTAGGACTGTCAAAAGCTCTTATGATACTGTTCTGCCCAGGTACCAAGAGCAACTGCCATTATGAATGTAACCCTGTCCAAGGCTAGAACCACTACCATTTCATATCACATGGGTTCTCAGACTGAAGCTGTCTTGTGACCACCACCAAATTGGGATGATTGTGTGGAGCAGCAGGTAGATTATGGAAATGGTGGAGGGACGAGTTGGGTTTGTTCAGTGGAGGAGTATGCCCATAGTGAGACCCATGTGAGAGATGGTTGTAAGGTCTTAGTTCCCCAAGAAGATGGTTTAAAAGAACAAGACATTGGTTTATCAGTTAATGTTTTAACTAAAGGAGGAAATCTTGGGGTGGTCAATAAAGGTCCCCGTGAGGAAGAGGGGTTTGTGCTGCGTGCACCATATTGCTGGTTGAAGGGAAGGCAATATTGACATGATTTAGCATGTATCTAGTGTAGTTAATAAGGAAGGGACCGTGTTATGTTATTGTTACTTTGTGTTTAAGTTGATAAATTTTAGATTCACATGCACAGAACAAGATAATGGGCCTCATTACGACTTTGGAGGTAGCCATGGTGCTATTTGCACCATGGCTGCCTCCAAAATTGTGTCCGGGTCTGGTCTGGTGGAGTGGGGATTTACCGGGACATTCCGCCCTTGGCAGACCCGGTAAGTCCCCATTCCAAATGCCATTCCCCATTCCCATTTGAGCCCCCATAGGGCTCAATTGGAATGGGGAAGGCGCTAATTCTGGGCCTGCTGATAGCAGGCCCAGAATTAGCACCCTGGTCCCCTAACCAGACCTGTAAAGGACGTGCCTTATTAGCGGGACCCGCACAGAACGTCTGGTCAGACCAGATGTCCTTAGCGGGTCCCGCAAGGGGACCAAGGAGCTAATAAGGGGCCTGTTATTAACAGGTCCGTTATTAGCTCCATCCCCATTCTCAATGAGCCCTATGGGGGCTCAAATGGGAATGGGGATTGGTTTTGTGAATGAGGAATTACCGGGTCCTCCAAGGTTGGAAGCAACATTGATTAGGTGCACCAAGCAATGGGATAATAAAGTCCTAGCTTATTGAGTAGGTATTTCACT
This sequence comes from Ambystoma mexicanum, assembly GCF_040938575.1. Classification (NCBI taxonomy): domain Eukaryota; kingdom Metazoa; phylum Chordata; class Amphibia; order Caudata; family Ambystomatidae; genus Ambystoma; species Ambystoma mexicanum. The sequence continues at coordinate 607,584,753 of NC_090938.1, read as the reverse complement.
TAGAGATATACTACATACCCTAGGGGGCAGGGTTGTTTAGAGGTCTAATTACAAGACATTTTAAGTATGTTAAAATTGTGCCTTCATCCCATTAGGAATCTATAGGAAGACCAGGGCCCCAGGAAGTTCAGTTCCATGTGTTGCCCTCCAGACAAAACACACAGAAGAAGTTATCTACGTCCCTGATGAAGGTCCATAAATGTTGTTAGGACAGAAGTGCAGTGCCTAGCAAACGGCTACCTAATACCCATACAAGCCAAAACTATTGGCTTTGTCATTTGTAACAGGACTTCAGTGTAAGGAACAGATATAAATCAAGTGGCTTAAGGCACACATTGTTAAGAGATTTTTATTATGCCAGTGGAACATTTACAGCTTCAATTAAGCCCTTAACTCTCAGCACACTACTTGGAAATAACACTGGCAGGACAGAGTCTGATGTTACTGCTTGGTAGAGCTAGCTCATAGAGATCCTAGGTGGATGTGTTTTGTCAGTCGAGGGGCAGAAAGTGGGTGGAAATGGTCATAGGTGATAGTATGGCCATGAACAGTCAATGGGTGGTTGAAGAACTTAAACAACACATGCAAGCGGTGTGTCCCTCCTCACATGTCACCTCCCTCCTACCTGACTATCTCATTAATGGAGCCTTGCAATTGTGGGTAATATTGTATTTGGATAAGTATATTCCTATTTGTGTGGTATTATTGTGAGCGTATTCCTGCAATACTCTCAGTGGCAGAGCCAGGGGGCAGCAGGTAGGGGGCCTTGGCTCCCCCCTGGTTCCCAGTGTGCCCCCCGGCCTCCCACTGGCACCCTATTAGCTGCCCCCCTCCCCACACCAAAAGCTGCCTCCGCTACCGGATACTCTGTGTTGAGTATTACTGTACTTCTTTTACAGTTATTGTCAGGCTCGGACTGGCCTATAGAGCAATAGGCCCGTGGCCCAACAAAAAATGCAAAATGCTGGTGTGGGCCAGTTTTTTGGGTCAAAGTGGGCCACTGATTGGCCAATATGGGCCAGTTTGATGAGTTACTTCACTATGTGGCTGATTTGACCAGTGTAACTTAATAAATATTCTTTCAAATGTACAATTTGCATCACATTTTATCAATCCCCCCTGCCCCCTTGGGTACTATTCAAACAGCGTCACAAAAGGAATGAATTCCCATTTGCAACTGTGGGCCACTTTTTTGTTGGTGCCCGAGACAATTGTACGCCCCAGTCCGACCCTGGTTGGTGTGTGCTGTAATACTCTATTTTGAGATGTGTATGCCTGTATTGTTTTGTGAGGCTGAGTTGTAAGTGTTGGAGACAGCACAAACACCCTCTGAGTTTGGGGTCCTACAGTGGTAATTAGCCCAAACTCAATCTGTGCCATTACTGATCTATCTTGCGTTCTTTTCCCACGCCAAGCATATTAAATGTTAATTATCACAGTCATGCAATTGTACAACATGCACGCTCTAATGTGCGGCGTGCCTGCATTTTAATACATGCACGGGTTATTTTGCCTGGATGTTATCACTTGAATGGAGAAAGCATCTGTATTCCACCTCGTGCATGAGGTAATTGCCTCTCCCACTCTAACTCACTGTAGTTCTGTGCTCCCAGGAAAATTAATCCATTGTGGAGAGATGCAGGTAAAATGCAAGCCCTGTCTGCAGACGCTCTTGGGGGGGAGGGAGAGAACTCGGTGACCATGCCAAGAAAGGTAATTGGGGCTCCATATGTCGGTAGCAGGTGTGAACCCGTATTGTGAACTCTTCAGGTTCAGTTAAAGGTACGTTACAAGATCTGCACGGGGGACGCCTACTGGCGCACCCCCTCCTCAGAAGCCAAGCTCTGACACAGACGGTGCACACACTCCAGTTCGCCTCTGGCAGCATTCCAAGTGGCATCGTGTCAAGCAGTCGTGCGCAGCACCGCTCAGCAGCATTCGCGTAGAGCGAGCCTGCGAGATGGGATGTCACACATCCTCCTCTTTCATATAGCGAGATAAAAGTACGGCAGTGCTACAGAACCCACTCACTCCTGCCGGCATCGCTCAGACTTCTCATGTGGTAAGCAAGGCAAAATGCGGCAGGGGAATCAGTCTGCACTGAAACCCCTGGCGTGCCTCAGGACGTCTTCCATCAGCGACAACCTACGACAAATTCAGTCTAGCCGGGCACACATCGAGTCTCCTGCACTAGCACTCTGTTCTAACCACCAACATCACCCGCCCAGGTGCCTGTCCCTTGGGCTGCTTACTGGAGCCTAGACAGCCCCCCTAAACCCTAATCCTGGCACAATGCATGCACACATCTTAAAATATACTCTTAGAACGTTCCCATATCTGGACTTCATCCCAGAGGGTGTTCCAATGACAAAGCACATTGAGGCCATACAAATGGGGAAATGGCACTATATAAATGACGACTTTAATACAATACAATACAACAATATCCACTAGCTTCCCTCCACTCGCACTCACATCCTCGCCTACACAAAGGAGCTTTGTCCCGAGTGTGCAGTCTTTGCAGTCTTTCCCCTGTTTCCATTGCTGCTGGAGGCGGAGCAGCTTTCTACAAAACCTACACCGCACCGCGGAGCGGGCCGTGGAGTGTGGTCTCGAGTGTGCATTCTTTGCAGGCTTTCCCCCGTTTCCATTGCTGCTGGAGGCAGAGCAGCTTTCTACAAAACCTACACCACACCATGGAGTGGGCCACGGAGTATGGTCTTGAGTGTGCAGTCTTTCCCCTGTTTCCATTGCTGCCGGAGCAGCTTTCTACAAAACCTACGCCACACAGCGGAGCGGGCCGCGGATTGTGGTCTCGAGTGTGCAGTCTTTGCAACCTTTCCCCCGTTTCCATTGCTGCTGGAGACGGAGCAGCTTTCTATAAAACCTACACCACACAGAGGAGCAGGCCACGGAGTGTGGTCTCGAGTGTGCAGTCTTTGCAGTCTTTCCCCCGTTTCCATTGCTGCTGGAGACGGAGCAGCTTTCTATAAAACCTACACCACACAGCGGAGCAGGCCGCGGAGTGTGGTCTCAAGTGTGCAGTCTTTGCAGTCTTTCCCCCGTTTCCATTGCTGCTGGAGGCAGAGCAGCTTTCTATAAAACCTACACCACACCGCGGAGCGGGCCGTGGAGTGTGGTCTCGAGTGTGCATTCTTTGCAGGCTTTCCCCCGTTTCCATTGCTGCTGGAGTCAGAGCAGCTTTCTACAAAACCTACACCACACCACGGAGCGGGCCACGGAGTATGGTCTTGAGTGTGCAGTCTTTCCCCTGTTTCCATTGCTGCTGGAGGCGGAGCAGCTTTCTACAAAACCTACGCCACACAGCGGAGCGGGCCGCGGATTGTGGTCTCGAGTGTGCAGTCTTTGCAGTCTTTCCCCCGTTTCCATTGCTGCTGGAGACGGAGCAACTTTCTATAAAACCTACACCACACAGCGGAGCAGGCCAGGGAGTGTGGTCTCGAGTGTGCAGATTTTGCAGTCCTTGCAGCCATGGCTGCCACGGCTGCAGACTCTTTACACCTTGGGGACCCTGAAAACGAAAATGAAACTGCGGATAAAGAAGATGGCCACCTGCTTCGAAGTGCGCGTCCTCGCACCCTACATAACAAACAACGACATCACAATCGTTTGCCCACCAAGGTCTCGTCAACCCCACATCAAAGAGGCGAAGAGCCAGCCACCGGCCACAACATAAAAACAGCCTCTGGATCCGAAGAGAGTGATTTCTTGCGGTCAGTGCGGCCCCCCACCCATAAGGACCCGAGGACTGTGGACACTGAAGGGGCCAAAGAATTCCTACCTGCGTTGGCGACCTTCTCGACCTTCCCTCCGCCCCTGTCGACTAGCCTGATCAAACACCGCCTACACCATCGCCTGGACCTCAAGAAAAGGCCATGGACAAAGAGATCACAATTGTGCAGATGCCCCGGAAGGATAATAATCAAGAGAACTTGTCAAATACCACTGAAAAACAGCCCCTAAATCGACATTCTCAGGCCGGAGACCCAATCGAAACTTTCAATAGAAAGCAGAGCCTGGATCGGGAATGGCGTGGGTCAGTAGATTTTTCAAATGGACCCCCAGCCTAAAGGCTGCTCAACGAAGGTTATGTAAAAACTCCATTGTTTAAAAGAGACTCACAACATAACAAAACGCCAAATGAGTCACCCGCAAAAAAAAAATCAGACATTTTATCCATCATGTCAGCGGTAACAATTGCCCTGGCTCCGTTCACAAAATTATACAAATCGATAAATGACAACTTAAAAGATCATACCAGCATACAAGTGATGATGCACACAAAATTAATCTTTTTAGAAGGATACATCACTGCATTGGATGAACGGCTAAAGAAGAACAACATAAACTGCAAAAATCGACACGGCCCCGCTCACCACCAAGTGGAAGAACCAGATTCTGTTGGCACAACAACTGAAACCCGGCCAATTTTACAATCTAAACCTTCACCACCTACTTTAGAGTCATCGTTTGTACTCACGGCAGAAACCACAAAGTCTGATTCACGGGAAGTAATTCATATCATAGACGACAACCTTTCCAGAAATCCGTAACATAAATCAAAATTTGATGATAAAAATCGAGCTTACACGATATTTTCTGCAACAAAAGACAACCACACTGAAAATCTGGTTTGAGTTCAAAAACCTTTGGAAACGGGAAAGTTAAAAAAAAGCTCCCTTAACGAAAAAAAAAAAAAGATATCCCGACCCACAGGTCGGGTCTGAGCCTTGTTTTGCAACTAGACAAGTCAATGTGTAATCAAAACTCACCCAAAACAATACAAGATTTCTTAGCCAATGAGCATTCAATGAACATTAGTCAACATATTGACACTGATCCCCTAAGCACGACATCAGGGCCAAATCAGGTGGACCTCGCGAATCAAAAAGAAATCATGTTTGAGAAATCCTTTCATCGGGCGCAGCCTACCATTAGTCTAGATGAGTCTTCTGACCCATTTTTCACTCTCGAAGATCGAAGGAAAACTTTACACCAGGTATCGAAAAGGAAGTCATCAACTAATTCGAGGGTACGGAAAGTATCTAGACCTCATTCAGCATCTCCAACTCACAGGACGTCTGAAACTCATCTACAGAACATGTAAAGAGAGGTCGGTCTCACAATAGAGACCGCAGACTGAAAGACAGTAAGCAGCAAAGCCCAAAGGAAAAATCTCACTTAGAAAATCTGAAGCACCATCATATTCATTACAAATCCAAAATTGAGAAGTACCACAAGACGACAAGGAGCACGGAAAAGCCAGCATGGGCATTAAAACTTGGACAATGTGCTGAAAACAGGGACGACATAATCCTCAATAGAAGAGGAATTCTCGCCCAGTTTGAGTTTATATCAGGCCTTCGTCAGATCAAGTAAGAGGACTTGAAGTTTGTGGACCCTTACCACTCCCACCGAAGAGCAAAAGCACTTTTATATATTTCTTCGACAAGGGTGAAAATGAAAATAACCCGAGATTCGGGTGAATTACTAACTCTGGGCTATATATTGACTGATCAAACCATACCTGTGTCTCCCGGACGAGAGATCCATAACAGCAAATTAAATAGTTCTCGGGGGCCAAGCATTACCTACACTGAGCCCTGGAAACATAACCTATGGAAAGCTTCACCTACCTTAAACAGAAGAAACGGAAATTATAATTCGACCGACGAAAGGAAAAACATCAAGAAGTCCACAGTAAACACCAAATGCAAACTCAAATTACTGTCATCCTCAAGCAGGAGCTAAAGAAACACCATCTTAGACGAAAGTACCAAAGTCAGAGTCAAACCTACTTATAAGTACTCAAACAAAAAAGACTCTGCCCAACAACAGGAATCCAGATCTTCCGGTAGACTGACCCCAGAGAAAGAAAGGTCACCATTAAATTCACAAACAAGAGATAAACTTCGGGGCCTTTGGTCCTGGCTTCCCAAGACCCTGACTGAAAGCAGAAAAAAATAGCAACTCGCAGGACGGTGATCAAGTGAGCAAGACGGTTCGCCAGCCGACCAAAATTCAACCCTTGTACGACTCTGCTCATGGAATACACAAGGCCACCTCCACCTGACGTCTCCGGGAGATGCAAACTTGGCTTCCTTCGACGTAATCTGTCTTCAAGAAACGTCGCTACAGAAAATCCCAGTTTTGGACGGGTACGACATCATGTTGGCACCTGCCAAAAAAGGTATCTCAGGCCGTCCTACATCAGGCATTCTCACGGAATGTTGACAGGGGAAGGGTCTGAAGATCAAGGATACTCTGCTGTCAAATCTATCAATCTTGGCAGTACTTCTAGACTGGGAAGGGCCTCCGAGAAGTAAGATTTCTCTAATAGCAATTGTAAATACATATTGGAATCCAGCGGCCATAGAACAAAATATCTTCCTGTCTATGATGTAAAAAACAACAATATCCATTCCATCTATCAGGTGTCCTTTATTATAATCTGTGGCGACTTGAATGTACTATGCCAAGGTACCACTGACAAAACTGGAGGACTGATTCAACCCTCAGCCGCCACCAAAAGAGGACAAAACTGGTCAAAATTAATGGCATCAAGAAAACTACTAAATCTCGATAAGATCTTTACAAAAAACGACCGTTTGCCTACTTGGGAGCAAGGAAATTTACAAGCCACCATAGATTATATCTATGTATCGCACCCATTCCTGGAAAATACAATGGCCTACGACATCCGCAAAACAAAAGAAAGTGACCACAACCAACGAATAGTTTCTTGGCAAAGTGGCTTCAAACAACCAAACTATAACACCTTTGGGGTCGAACCAAACAAACAGGGAAATCTCCTGAAGCTCACAGCAGAATCAGTTAGAAAACTGACTAAAAGATACTCGCCTGGGGGGCGCTCAGAAAGTAAATCAAAACCTGACTATGTTCCCCTACTAGTACCGTATATTGTGAAAAACAAAACAAACTCCGACTTTTTTGACTCTCACAAACACACATATGACCTGCAGCTAGTAGAAAAACGACGTGAACTACGTAGAATTAAAAGAACGTTAGGAAAAATTCCATCAAACCAAGAAAAACTGTTGGCTGCCACAAAGACTTTTCGGAACTGGGTTAAAAACCATCGACTTCAATTATATCAGCGAGATTCGGAAAATATGGTGAAAGCAATTTGTGGGAACAAAGCGAGGGATTTTTGGTCTCTGCTAAAAACATCCACGCCCTCGAAGAAAAATTTGATTCTGAACTGTATGAGTGAACAAAAATGGATTGAGCACTTTAGTGTCCTTTTCAAATCTCCAATGCACCTCGAACCTAAATCCAGGATCACCGACGAAAAGGACTTGCTTCCATTGGATGATCCAGAGGAAATTCTAGAACAGCTCAAAAAGCTTAAAAATTCTCGAGCTGCCGGACCGGAAAGGGATAACCAACATGGACTTGAAAAATAACCCTGTAGAATGGGCAATCCTCCCAAAGAAAATCTTCGAAAGATGCCTCTACCAGAAATCCATCCCGCCCTCTTGGACAAAAGCAATCATCGTCCCGACATACAAGAAAGGCGACATTGGCGATCCATCAAATTTTCGTCCAATAGCTCTCCTGGACTGTATCGGGAAAGTCTTTGGGGCTTTATTACTGAGAAGATTTCAAGTTTGGCCAAAATCGGCGCCATGTAATGACATCTTTCAAACGGACTTCAAATAAAATGTGGGCACAACAGCCAACATTTTAACAATCAGCACCTTAAAGAGCAAGGTCCTGGAGGGAAAGCCGCCCTGTTTTTGGCATACATGGGCGATTATGGGGAATTTGAAGACCTCACTAGAACCTTTCCACCGACTCTGGCTAATGTAAAAATGAGCCGTCTTTTATATGCGGAAGACCTCATTTTATTCGACCAGACTCAGATTGGTCTCCAGAGACAGATAAACAATCTTCTGCATTACACCGCAGAAAATAACCTGAAAATCAACAAAGAAAAAACTAAAATAATGATGATGGAGGACGTGCCAAAAAGATCTGAAAAACACAAATGGTTCCTCGAGGAAACAGAGATTGAAAAAGTAAAAGAGTTCAAATACCTTGGAGTAACAATCGACAGCTCAAAACACAAAACTTCGATGCAGGAAAATCTTCAAATCAAAATAAAAAAGCTGGCAGCCCAAGGAAAGGCGATAGATATGAAATTTGGAAGATTTTCATATATTCCAGTAATTGAATTCTATAATCAATTATATACAGTGCAGAGGCCATGCCCCTGATACCCAAAACGGTCTGGCCAAAGCTAGAAGGCCACTTTTGGAGGACAGCCTTGTCATTACCTAAATCTACGGCTATTTCAGCAATAAGGCGAGAACTTAGTCTCCTATCTCTTCTTGCGACAGTTAACATCAATTCTCTACTCCTATACCGAAAATGCATCACTCAAGGAAGCCAAGAAATGTACACATTGCTAAATAAAGAAATGCAAGCGGAAAAGGTCAAAATGTTAACGATAATGCAGAATGACAACAAGGCCCTACTATCCACAGTCGCCTGCTATGAAGAAGATCTCATTAGCTACCCAGTCAGAGTGACTAAGAAATTGAAAGATCTAGACTGGACTTTAACGCAAGAAACAGCAGCTGCAAACAAACTGCTCTGTCAGCTACCTCAAACATCCTGCAAACTAAATGAGCCGATTAGGTACTTAAAAAAATGTCCTAGTAGATCGTCTCATAACTTTCTACTTAGGGCCAGACTAAACTTATTGGACACGAATGAAATCCGGAAGATCAGAGGAATTTCTGTAACAAGCAAGTGCCGCCTATGTGGCTTTGAAAATGAAACAATCTGCCACTTGTTGCTGTCCTGCCCAAAAAAATCAGCAAATAAGAGCCACCCACCTCAAACACTTTTTAGTTGAAGAACGCTGGTGGGATGAAGCAAATGGTGGCATAGACGGATTGGAGGTGACCGAACAACTTGGCTACTAGCCCTAGCCAACATTTTACAACAGACAATGAAAATGATAACATGACCTCAGTCACTTTTAAGAAGTAATCAGCCTACACAATCCTTTTTGTAAAGTTTCATTGTGGAATCACACACAAATCAAATTAACATTTTCTTTAAAAAGGAGCTTTCAAGTGGATATGATTGGTGGAGAGGAGCAATTACATAATCCCTCCAGTGGTAAACTCGTAAACCACGGGAAGGGTACAAGCGAACAGGGGTGTCCGGTCAAAGGGTAGACTACAAAGGATCGAATGGTCAAAGGATCAACGCAATAGGGCCGAAAACAAAAGGATTGAATTTTTTTTTTAATTATATATTTTTTGGGGTTTTCGTTTAGGGATAAAAAGTGTTTTTTACCACAAAAACAGGGGTTGGGGGGGACCCCCCCAAAAAATTTAAATAAAAATGTTAAAAAAAATAATTATAATGTTTTGATCCTTTTGTTTACGGTCCTTTTGCGTCCATCCTTTGACCATTCGATCCTTTGTAGTGGATCCTTTGACATATAACCGCGAACAGGCCATGGATAACATGATAACATCACGGAGCCATGGACGTGGGCACATGGGCACTCTGATGAACTAGGATAAAAAGGCATATCAAATACTCTAATCCAAGTCAAAGATCAACAGTGGGGCCCCCACACAGAATGGTTACAGTTACACAGGTGGCCACCAAGACCCGGGAGGACCAGGACAACACTGCACTTGCACACAGGTAGGCAGTCAGAGGTAAGCTGGTCCCAAGCACTTAGATTGCCATGTCTATCCACACTCAGCTGCCATGATTGGCTATACCCCAATGTGTGCCTCTTAAAGAGGAGGATAGGTGTGCAGGCTCGGACTGGCCCATAGGGCAATAGACCAATGCCCGAAGCAAAAACATAAAATGGAAGTGTGGGCCCATTCTTATGTTCAAAGTGGGCCGCTTTTTTGGCCAGTTTGATAAGTTACTTTACCATGCGGGTAATATTTTGACCAGTGTTACTGAATAAAATATTCTTTAAAATGCACAATTTTCATCACATTTTATCAAAAACCTCTCCCTTGGATACTACTCAAAAAGTATGTCACAAAAGGAATTAATTGACTTTTGCAACTGTGGGCCACTTTTTCATTGGTGCCCGAGCCCCTTTTGTGCCCGAGTCCGACCGTGTAGGTGTGAAGCGATTACCTAAGCAGACGCCACTATCACAGGGTTCCACAGGGGACCAGGACGGATGTCAAGACCATATGTTATAGTCCAGGAGGAAGGAGTTATCACCAGAATGGGAAACTCAGACGAAAATGGGATCTTTTCAGACACAATAAAAGTCAGGATCCATCCGCTTAAATGGCATTAGATCCCTTTCGATTCAGAGATCCTCCCCTTGTTCAATGTCTCTTTCCTGTAAGGCTGGGTCCCGGGCGATCCCAGACTCTGAGGTAAACGTCACAGTTCACAAAGAGGTTGTGTTACCCCTCCTGGAATTGTGGAATGCCGAGTGACCTAAGCCCTTTTTCTTGTACAGAACTAGATGCAGGCTTTCAGGGCTACTGTCCCCCTTGATTCACTCTGTTGTAAGGTCTTATGAGCAGATGGATCAGTGGAAGTAGCCAGCAGGGAGAGCTAGAGAAGGGACTTTGGGATCTGGCCTGGACTTCTTCCTGGATTCTTGTGTCTCACCTCGCTCATCTTGGGGTAGTATCCCTGACCCTGTCTCGTTCCTCCTGCCTAGGGCCTGCCCGCTCTGCCTATCTAAGATGTGGTTCTCTCTCTTTCTTTCACCTTATAATGGTCTTGTCTTCCTTCCATCTCTCAGAAGGCTACGTCTAGTCTGCTTTGGTCACTCTGCCTGCCGTGGTCATCTCTAAAATGCCCTCTCCTCTTGGTGTTGCCTCCTCCCCGGTAGCTCCCTCTCCCCAATGTTACATCGCCACTCTCTTACATAACACTTTTGCTACAACCTTCACTACCACCTCCACCTCATGGCATCCCTTGCTTCACCACATCCATACCACTCTCTCTGTTCCGGTTACCTCCTCTGAGTCACTCCCACCCTCTTGTGTTGTTACCTCCTCTTTCTCTTTGGGTCTCCATTCGGGTTCCTCCCACCTCTTCTTGACATCTACTACTATAGCATGATGTTATCCCCTCCTTCCAAACCATCTCCAGACTCACACCCAATAATAACGATGAAGAGTGGTGGAAGACCCAAAGCGTGACCAACAAATAGTACCGCAAATACTCCCAGATCAAATGCAATTGAACACACCAACACCAACAGTGAGGAGTCATGGAAGACCCAAAGCACAGCCTGCCCCAAATACTGAAACTGCTCCCAGATAATAAGCAAATTAACACACTCACACCAAGACTAACAGTGAGGAGTCATAGAAGACTCAAAGCCTGACCAGCCAGTAGTACCTAAAGTACTCCTACTCAATACACACTCCCATCCAGGAGTAAAAGAATTTCCAAAGCCTGGCCGTACACCAACCCTGACAGCAGGGAGTCACGGAAGACCCAATGCCTGACTACTCAGTGCCAACTACTCAAACGTGATAGACACTCCTAGGGAGGAATGCCTATGCGGCCAACCCACCTTTAAGAAATGCGTCTCAACCACAGAGACAAGCTAAAGTGGCAAGGAGGCACTCGCATGGCAAATGGTGTGCTATATTTGAATGACTACAGAACATCACTATACATGAAAATTAAAAAGCAAAAGAGGGGGGATAGATCAAAATGGCCTTTGCAGCACTTGCTTCTTTGGCCTGTCCCAGGATGTTCGCGTTGCCTTATACTGGGATATAAAGACTGGTTCTTTAATCATAGGCATTGCTGTTACTGGGAAGCAAAGGCGTACCCTTGTCACCTCTTTATCCATGGACACGGGTAAATCCTCTTCTTGACCGGACCAGGTTGATGGAAGTCACTGCTCCTTCTACAATCCACCCACACATCTGTAATGGTCAGCTGTCTCGAGGGTTACGTTATACGATAGATGAGACCCTTGACTGTGGCACCTGGTTACAAGGGTGTGCCACACTTCTCCAGAATGCGAGGTCAATTGGCAGAGAGAGATCTATTGAACTCAAAGTTTTGCCTAAGGTAAGAAAAGTGGAGGTCATGGGCAACAGTAAAAATACCCTGGAGGTGTGCCTCAACCAACCCTCGCAACTCAAGCACTTTGTGCCAGTGTGTTGCCCAAATTACAAGCTATCTCTTTGGCGCAATGCACCTCCCAATGCCAGCACGTTTCTCCTGCCTACTTGTCAACGCCTGTCCCTCATCCCTATACACTGGGGCAGTGGTCTTTAAACTTTTTTGGCCTGGGCCCCCCTTAGCAAAGTTTGGGCAGGCCGGGCCCCCCCGAAAGTGTCAGATGGACAGTCTGTAGAAATCGCTATGAACTTTTGCGTGCCGTCACCGCACCCTACTCCCAGTGCAGACCCTGGGCTCTCCCCACCCTACTCCCACCACTATCCCAGTGCTGCCGCCCATCCTACTCCCACCACAGTCCGATAACACAAGCATACACACATCCATACACATTTAAATAAAAATGAAATCGCCATAAACGTACCTTCTGAAGGGGCCTGTGCGTGGTTGCTAAAATGCCCCGCTCCAGGTTGCTCTGCCCGTATATGCGAGGATGCGCAGGAGTACCCCCTCGCACATACATACATGCAGTGCCCCAGCCAGCATTTCCAATGAGCTATGCAAGGCTGGCGAAGCAAAACACCCCCAGCGTTGCATTGCTCAGGGATCATGTGAGGCTGAGGAAATGAACTGTCAAAGGTAAACAGTGTTTCCCTTTGACAGTTCAGCCAGCCCAGGAGCACTACCTCAGCTGGAAAAAGCAGCTGAGGGAGTGCTCAATGTTTCACTGGGCTGGCTCCTTGGCTCCTCCATAATGGGTGAGGTGGCCAGTGGGTGGACGCCCCCTCAGCCATTATGGATGGGCTGGCAGGCTTGGTCAAACCTATAGGGCAACAGGGCAATGACCGTACCAAAAATGCAAAATGCTAGTGTAGGCCAGTCAAAATGGGCCACTTTTTTTGGCCAATGTGGGCCAGTTTGAGGAATTACTTCAATATGCAACTAGTAGTTTTGACCATTGTTGCTGAAAAAATATTCTTTAAATATCACCATTTGTTTACATTTGAACAAAAAAACAACCCCTTAGGTACTATTCAAACAGTCTGTGACTAAAGGACTGAATATCCATTTGCAACTGTTGGCCATTTTTTCATTGGTGCCCAAGACCGTTTTATGGTCCAGTATGACATGTGAGCTGCCCCTTCCCATTTCCTCCAATCTTAAAAAAAAAAAAAAAACACAGTTTGAAGACCTCTGCACTAGGGTGACCAGACATCCCGGTTTTCCTGCACTTAGACCCTCCTCCCCCCTGTGCCGAGAGTTTTTTTTCAGCCCAAACCCAAGTCTCGGTTTGGGGGAAAGGGAGGGTGAAATTCCCAGTTGTGCGGAAAGGTAGGGTGACAACTGTACCATCAACAATTATAAACTAAATAGACGTCTGAGGATGGGCTTGAACCGCTAATCTTCCAGGTATCCTGCATATGCATTTACTACTTGTGCCACAGAGACTGGCTGTGAAACAAATAAATACTGAACGGCATGCAATGTCAAACGGAGCAATAGCTCCTTTGTTATTAACGTGCTTACATCCACAGACAACCCCGTGCAATTTATATGCAGATACCTTAGATTGGGGGGTAGGGGTCGGGTGAAAGGGGGTTGCTGGAGGAAATGGGGGTCTAGGAGAGAGTGACGTAGTCTTTCTTCTATGTTGTAGGCCATCCTGTTTTTTTGTCTTGAAAATCTGGTCACCCTGCGTATACACTCCACAGCTGCTCTGCTGCTGTCACCTCAAATGACACCTTCCTCACTGAGTCTACGCGAGGATTGGCACTGCACATCTCCACTTGGCTGCCCCTCCGATCCATCCCACCCACCATGCCATGACGAGTACCGCCACACCACCACACTGAAACGCTCTTGACGCTGCGCCAAGCGCATTGCTCATGAAAGCCTGTCTTTTCTGTTTTTCCTTGCATTTGAGCACATAGTACGGGTGTTAATGAATACATGGGGCCTCATTACACGGTAGGCGGTAAACCATGGTGCTGTTAGCACCATGGTTGCCGCCGGTACCATACCGGTACCACCATGGAGGAAGGGGAATTACCACCCCATTCCAAGGGTGGCGGGGCGGTAATTCCCCAATCCCCATTTACCCTTTCCCATTCCCATTTTTGCCCCATAGGGCATAATGGGAGTGGGGAAGGCGTTAATTACGCCACCGTATATTACGGTGGCGTAATTAACATCAAGGTCCCTTAGCGCCATGGTTTTTAACACCTGCTAAAAGCAGGTGTTAAAACCTCCATGGCGCAAAGGGAACTCGGAGTATGGCGGTAAGGGATTACCGCCACCGCTCTCGTTAGCGGTGGCCGCTATCCCTTACCGCCATACTCGGAATGAGGCCCATGGTCCTTCAAGTCCAGCTGCACCAGGGACAGCACCAGGGCCTTTCAACCTTTTCAAATGAAAGGGGCCTCGAGCCTCTGGGGGGGTCCCTCAGAAACTGCCCTCATGTTGGCAGTCAGCAGCCTTCTAACACGTCAATATACTCCTTTCTCTATTTTCTTTCTGGGGCTTAACATGTGCGCTTTACAGCGCTTGCATTACAATTGCGTTTTCTCTTTCCATGGGATATCCCGAAGCTTTATCACCTCATTGCAGTGCTTTAAGTGGGGTAAGAAATTGAAGGGGGGCCCTCGTTTGGGGGCGTGGCTTTCATTATGGGCGTGCCCTAAAAGTGCACAAATCATACTAAGGTGCACAAACAAATATATAAATATATGTGAGCATTTATATGCTTGTATGCGTACTTCTATGGTTTGTGCACTTTTCAAGCCTTCTTTTATAAACGTAGAAATGTTACATATTTCTATGTTTATAAAAGGTGGCTTAAAAAGTGCACAAACCATAGTAAGTTACGCACACTTGTGTGCTTACCTTACTATGGTTTGTGTACTGTTCAAGCCACCTTTTATAAACATAGCTATTTGTAACATATTTCTATGTTTCTAAAAGATGGCTTGACACGTAACCAATTCAAGGCATCTTTTATAAAGCGTTGATCACAGACAAAACCCAAGGTGGCTTTGTCCATCGACAAAGCTTTATAAAAGATGCCTTGAATTGTGTAAGTTTCAAGCCGTCTTTGATAAACATAGAAATATTTCTACATTTATAAAAGATGGCTTGAAACGTACACAATTCAAGGCATCTTTTCCAAAGCTTTGTCGGCGGAGATAGATGCCTCGGGCTCTGTGATCTTTCTGCTCTGAGCAGAGATCACTGACCCCGAGGCGCCTTTCACCCTCTGCGAATCCTCGGGCTCCGTGATCTAATCTGCATATTAGATCACGTAGCCCGTGTGTTCGCGATGGTCAGTGACCTGGGGAGGGCAAACACGGGACAGTAACATCCTCTGATGACCCTGATGAGGAGTCATCAGAGAAAGTTACACTGACTGACAGAAGTGCCAGCCAGCCTCAGCACAACTGTGGCTGGCTGGCACTTGTGTGGGACCGGGGGGCCCGGTAGGGCCCTGGCTCAGCCCCACTTTCTGGAGACTGCCAGGGCCCAGCCCTGGCAGGCCCCGGCCCACTTAAAGCACTGCCTCATTGTCATCTAACACGGGTTCCTCAACATCAGCCACTTGCTGACAAAGAAGGGTTTATAGCTCTTCAGGGGGCATTTAGTGTTTAAGACCACTTAGCAAGCCCCGCCCACCTGGTGGCTTCCTGGTTGCTGCCCTTTTTCACCACTTCGCAAGCCCCTCCCAACTGGTGCCTTCCTGGTTGCTGCTCCTTTTCAGCACTTAGAAAGATGTGCCGCATCTGGAGCCTTCCTCGTTGCCGCTCTTTTTCACCACTTAGCAAGCCTCGCCCACCTGGTGCCTTCCTGGTTGCCACTTCTGGGCAGTCAAAGAAAAGGGCAATTCCTGTTTGGACCTGTTCAGACCAGGAGGATCCAGGGTCCGACCCCCTGCTAAGACAGCAGGTAAGCATGCACCAACATGTGTTTACACCCTCTGTCCCCACAGGCCATCCCCACCCTCTCTGGTCCCCCCGTGTTTTTCCCTTGTGCCCCCTTCCTGCACACAGGAGTCTGTGCTGATATATTCTGGTTTCACCATCACCGTCTCGTGGCCAATGCTGGATTTTACTTTTATGGACTTCGTTGATTCACGGTGCATCACCCTTTCTCAACTCTCATGCTGGACTTCCTTTGCATCTTGTGCTCATGGTGGCCCTGAATCTTGCTGTTCCCATCTTTATCTTGTATCCAGACTTGCAACATTATGTGTTACTACAAACTTCTGCAATTGTATTCGCTCTCCCCTCTTGCTTCTCCACTATTTTTGACTGCTTACTCTCTGTTCTCTCCTCCCCTCCCCTCTCCCTTTTCCTATCTCCTCCCCTTACTTTCTTCTATGCACTTACTCTATCAGAATTGTCCCTGGACCTAGTATGATAGGAACCTTGTCTGTCGCTCCCCCATCCCCTTACTGTTCCCCTCCTCCCTCATGCACTATCTGAAACGTTGTCAGGCCAAGTACAATAGTCGCTTGTTTTGTTCCTCCCCTCCCTTTCTGCACCCCTCTCCCTCACCTTTTGTTTTTCTCCGGCTCTACCTGAAATGTTGTCAGGCCTAGTACGGTAGTCGCCTGTCTGTTTCCATTTCCTTCCTATTCTCCCACTCCCTTCCTGATCTATGTCTTAGCTCTTGCACTATCTGAAATGTCGTCAGGCCGGGTACGATAGTTAATTTCACATCCTTACTGTTCATGACCTGTAAGAATGTCACTGTATTTTCCCTTGTTCCCTCCCTTGCCTTGAAGCGCTTTGAAACACATTGTGTATAGGCGCTATATAAATAAACTATCATATCATATCCCTGCTGGCTGGCCGTCTCGTGATAATTGTCGCGTATTAACCTTTTCTTTGTCGTCATGGTTGCCATTGTAATGTATGCACCACATGGGCGCCTCAGAGTGTTTTCGCTCTAAGCAGGGGGACCCCACCAATCATGTTGAAATGGGACCCCACACATCTGCAGCTGGGCCTGAGCTGTACCATACTGGTAACAGCCTGCTGCCTGTCAGTAATGCCCCAGCTTCACTCAGGCCTTTACCTCTGAACAGTGTTCCATTATCCAACAGGACACTCAGATTACAGTACAGGTGCCCTTTGCAGTAATGCCTCCACCATCTGTGAATGTGTCACTGTAGTCATTTCTGATCAACATTGACATCCGTGCTCTTCAAATAAATAAAAACACAAATACAAATGATGACAGCTCGCATTGACGTTTCCTACCAGTAGTGAGGGTTTTTGGTATCTGGGAAGTGTGCTTGTGATGTGAAACTCCTCAAAACGAGTGAGTTTTATTTCCTTCTATTCTGAACTTGCTACAGAGAGTTTAGTTAGTACGCAACTCCCAATGCCTCTTAAAGCAACACAAAATCTGCACACCTATTTTTATGTCACTGTTAGCTTATTTTTATTTTATAACAACCACTCGTAAGCCTCGTATGTATTGAGATTTTATATTTGTTTCTAATAAATAAATAACCAATCATATGTATTTTTCGACTTCTTGGATTATGTTGTGAAAAATATCTTGTTTTATGGATTACAGTGCATAAAGTGCTTTGTCCGATTTTATTTCCGGAAAAACTGAAATGTACCAGTCCCTACGGTTTTTACTGGGAGATTAGCCTCTCCCTACTCAGCCAATCGAAATAATAGTTACTTTGAGGTGAAGGCCTATGCCTACAGCACACGCGCTAATTCAAGGCCTATGAAGGCCAAGACATCTGACCCTAATTTTCCAGACTAGTTTCTCCTACAATGAATAGGACGTTGGATACTCCAACTTGCAACTGTCCCCTGAATAGATTCCCACGCGAGGTGGTCTAACAGAAAACTCACCACACAACCAGCGGCCAGTTCTCCCGCCGCGGCCAGCGAGCACACACGTCTGACATCACATCTATCATATGAGGCTGATATGTGTTTTTGCAGTACTCCTGCATGCCCGGGAGGGATTGGGGGGGTTTAGATGGAAGGAATCTGTACATTACGCTCTCCCTCGTGGCCCTTCGCTAAGGTCAGCGAAGAAAGAGCGGACGCGAGGGCCGATGCGCCATTGTCCCACACTTCCTCTCATTATATCCCGCATTCCCGCGCTCTCTGTATACACTCTCGACAAATCCAGGTCACATAGCCATGAGCATCAAAATCAGCAACCCCCCACCAGCCCAGGTCACCCATGTAAACGGCGGCAGCCCCCCAACGCGACACTAACGTCCTCCCCCCTCTGCAAGTTAAAACGCGGTGCTTTGAGTGTGATATGGGCCCACCTCGAGCACAAATTGCAGACAGTTTGATGTGCGCCGGAACTTCGCAAATGGCGACCAGCCAGTAAAACAAAAAAGAAACGCATATTTTGAAGAATTTCCTCATCAACTACACAGAAAAAGAGGAAAAGGAGACGAGAGGAGAGGGAGGGCAGAAAAAGGTACCAAAGAAGGATATGGGCGCCATTGTCACATGATTGAAGTCACATGTGTGACCATGTGATCAAGTTAATAAAAGGGCCGAGTTGGTTTCCCGCTCGACAGTTGCTGACAACTGAGTGTGGTCGTTGTTGTTATGCGGTAGTGTAACGCGTGATGACGGAACACGTCATCCTGCTTATGAATAAAGATGGCCCAGCGTCCACACATAGAGCAATACTGTGAGGGGACGGTGAGAGTTGCACCAGCGTCTCCGTCTCTTATATTGTCTAGGCCACACGCCTGGATACAGCAAGTCTTCAGGGACATAGCACTGGCGATGAAGGGGATACAAAGGCGGCCCAGTGTTCTGGGCTGCACGGATCCACGCCATCGATCGCTACTGGCAGGCGCAGTGAATTAAATTGAATTCATATTTATTTCTATTGCGCTCATACACAAGTGTTTCAGAGCGCGACAATTGTCAAGGGAGGGGAACAGGGAAGAACAAAACAACAATCTTACTAGGCCTAGTGACATTGAGAACGCACAAGTGCGCGGAGGAGAGGTAGGGGAAAAGTGCAAGACAGGGGGGGGGAGAACAGATTAAATAATAATAAATAATAAAAGCAACAAAAGTGGTAGTGCAGCCAGCAAGTGGCAAGTGCCGAGTACAAGGCAGCAGACAGGGTAGGTCAGATAAGTGCAGGAAAAAAAAGGGGCGGGGGGCCTGTATGGGTGCCGATACAGACCCCAGTGCAAGGGGTGGCCCGGAGGCAGTGCAGGAGGGTGGCAGGGTGAGCAGGAACCTATGCCCGGAGGTCAGAGGGTGGCCAGGTGCACAGTGCCAGGAGAGAACAGATCAGCAGCGGTGAGGGGGGGCGAAGGCAGAATCAAAGAGGAAGGTCTACCGGAGATGATTCTCCTCAAGTTTTAGAGTGGCAGGGAGGCTGTTCCAGAAGGAGGCCCCAGCCTAAAACAGAGATCTACCCCCAGCTTGTTTCTTTGAGAAACAACTGACACTGGTGGAGTTAGAGGTAAGGAGCGAAGAGCTCGAGAGAGGAGGTATTTGCGTAGGGATAGCAGGAGGTATTTTGGACCCAGGCCCCAGAAAGCATTGTGGACAATGCAGAGGGTTTTACATTTAATCCTTGCATCCACTGGGAGCCAATGGAGAGATTTCAGAGCTGGAGAGATACAATCCCAGGGATTGAGGCCAAGGACAAGTCTAGAGTAGAGGCAGGTAGGTTTAGAAAGAGGCTGTTACAATCGTCCAACCTAGAGAGAACCAGAGCTTGGGAGGCAGTGAGCTTCTGGGGGAAGGAGAGGAAGGGTAGAGTACCTCTGAGGAGGTGCAGTAGGAAGTTTGACTTTTTAGAGACATCAGAGATGTGGGCGGAAAAGGAAAGTGTGGAATCAAAGATGACTCTGAGGTTCTTAGCCTTGCTGGTGGTGGTAGGAGGAGGGCAGAGGGAGGCCGGTCAGAGAGTGAGGGGAAAGGATGGAGAAGGTGTGCCGATGAGGAGGATCTCAGTCTTGCTGGCTTTCAGACAAAGATCATTGGTGGAACACTAATCTTGAATGGCAGTATGGCAATCAGAGATGAGAGAAGGAGAGGAGGTGGCCGAGGGCAGCCTGAAAATGAGTTGCGTGTCGTCAGCGTACCACTGGAAATTTGAGCAGAAAATGGCAATGCAGTGGGTGAGAGTTGCCAGGTATTGGTTGAAAAGCCATGGCTAGAGGTTAGACCCCTGGGGAACACCACAGGTAGAGAGGGAGATAGATGAAAGGAAGGACCCCAGTATGACCTGGGAGGGTCGATCAGAAAGGAAAGAGGTCAGCCAGGCCAGATCCTGATCGGTGATATCCAGGTTATCACGGAGATGGTTGAGCCGGATGGCATGGTTGACCGTGTCAAAGGCAGAAGAGAGATGGAGCAGGATGAGGACAGGGGGAATGTTAGAGTCAAGGTTTGAGAGCAGATCTTCATGGATGTTCAGCAGCACAGTTTCCTGCCTCTGGCAGCTCTGAAGCCATACTGATGGTCATGGAGACAGCCAACAGAATCAGAATGAAGGTTAAGCTGGGAGATAGCCAGCTTTTCTAGGAGTTTGCCCAGAAAGGGAGTCATGGAAATTGGGTGATAGCTAGCCGGACAGGAAGGATCAGCTGTGTGTTTCTTGAGAAGAGGATGCACAAGGGAGTGCTTCAGAGGGAAGGGGAAGGATCCCGAGGCAAAAAAGTGGTTGCAAAAATCAGCAAGGGCCGGAGCAAGGGTGTGAATGTGGTCCTTGATGGTTTTAGAGGAACAGGGATGAACCTGTTTTGATGAGGCTTTCATAGATCGGACTTGTCTAGCAACCTCATAGGGGGAGAAAAGTCAGCAAGCTCAGCTAGAGAGGGGAGGGGAGAGGAAAGGGAGGAAAGGGTGGATAGGATGTCCTGGGTTTTTGAGATAAAGTGAGAGGTAAGGGCATTGCAAAGAGCCTGGGAGGCAACGGGAGGGGAAGAGACTGCAGCATGGTTGGCCAGCTCCTTGTAGATTTTAAAGAGTTCGGCAGAGATGTTAGATGCCGCCGAGACACAGGCTTGAATGTGGACTCTCTTCTTGGTGAGAACAGAGAGTCGGTATTGCCTTTGGAGCTGGTGACAGGCCAGTTTGTCAGAGGATGAACAAGAATCCCTCCATTTCCTCTCAGCTGCCCTACACTTACGTTTAAGTGTAGCTAGGTCAGAGTCATACCAGGAATTGCACTTGGCTTTGGACTTCAAGCGGATCCTCATGATAGGGGCAAGAACATCTAGAGTATAAGAAATAGAAGAGTAGAGAAGGGATGAGGCTGTGTCAGGGTGTGAGTCAGCCAGAGGAGGAGGGGGGGGAGAGAAGGTGGCAGCGAAAGCCTCAACTGACACGCGCTTCATGGGCCGGATGTCCGAGAAGGTGGGTGGCAGTGTAGGGTAGGCTTGGCTTCGGGGGAAGAGAGTGAGAGATGAGAGGAGAGGTGGCAGTGGTCACTCCAGGAGAGAGGAGTAGTCAGAGGGATCGAGCAGGGGAGGCCAGAGGAGACCAAGACATCAAGTGTGTGACCTGCAGAATGCGTCAGGCCAGAGGAGAGGATAGAGAGAGAGAGGGAATTGCAGAGGTTGTGGAAGAGCAAAGATGAGGGACAGGGAGAAGGTCACCAAGGAAAAGGAGTTGAGTGGTTGAGGCCTGGAGGGAGGAAGAGAGGCCAGCCCACCCAGAGAGAAAAGAGGTGATTTGACCAGGGAGCCGATAGAGAGTAGCAACAGTAAGAGAGTGGCTAGGAGCGATTGAGAGACTGCAGACAAGGCATTTGAAAGAGGGGTAGATCTGAGTGGGAATGATAGTGGCAGGAATCCACTCAGGAAAGATCAGGGCTACACTATCTCTGGGCCGGGTGGATCTGGGTGCAGAGAGGATCTTATAGCCATCAGGAAGGAGAGTGTCAAAGCTCGTGACAGAGCTGGCCGTGAACCATGTCTCAGTGAGACCGAGGACATCAAGGTCCAGATCTTCGAGGAAGTGGCAGATGTCAGAGGAGTGTTTGACAGCAGAGCGAGAGTTGAGAGTGGCAAGATGCAGAAGTTTACCAGCCTTAAAGACCTTCCGGGGAGAGGTATAAATCAGAGGTATGCCCTGTGGAGGAGTGGAAGTAGCCTGAAGTGGAGCAGAGGAAGAGGGAGGAGTGGGCAAGGTAGCCAAGGAATGAGAGGAAGAGACAGCCGGAGATGAAAGGAAGTTGATGAGGCGAGGGAAACCCCTATCGAAGAGCAGGAGATTGGCTTGAGGACCTTGGACCATGACAGTGCCATGAAGATAGACATTAAGGAGGACTCTGGAGGTGTTGAAGGAATCATGAGGATTTCCCACCGAGTGCCACCATTAATGGGAGAGGAGGAGACAGGACAGAGCACAGAGATCATATGCAGGGTCCATAGATCCGGCTAACGAACGACAAAGAGGATGTCATGAGGGTCTGTCTGCAAGAGGCGCTGGAATAGGTATCAGCGATAGGGAGACCAGGGCTAGAGGCCAAGATATCCTTTTTAAACTTCTTCTTTCCAGACTGGGAAGGATAGTTGATACAGAAGCAGTTGGAATAGATGGGAGTAACAGAAAGCGCCATGGATGTGGAGAGAGAGGAGTCAGAGGGAGGAGTATGCAAGTACAGCGGTATGGAACAGTCACTGGGCTAGCAGGTTACAATCAATGGGCAAAGTTAAATGAAAAATATACCCAAGTATTGACGTTCAAGTTAAATGCAAAATACACCCAAGTTTGACTTTCAAGTTAAATGCAAAATACACCCAAGTTTGACTTTCAGGTTAAATGAAAAATACACCCAAGTTTGACTTTCAAGTTAAATGCAAAATACACCCAAGTATTGACTTTCAAGTTAAATGCAAAATACACCGAAGTTTGACTGTCAGGTTAAATGCAAAATACACCCAAGTATTGACTTTCAAGTTAAATGCAAAATACACCCAAGTTTGACTTTCAAGTTAAATGCAAAATACACCCAAGTTTGACTTTCAAGTTAAAGGTATGGCCCTGTTGTTAAGGAAATGAAGTGGGAGTAAGAGGGTAAAGGTGAGTACAGAAATGACTTAATTTAATACATAATAGGGAGAAGCTACGAGTACAGGCAGAGATGAGGGTACAGGGCAGTCAGCAGGAGGTAACTAACCCATGCAGAGTGAGATAGCAGAGTCATGGTGGTCCAGGCAGCGACCCGCCGCCCGTGTGTGGTGGCGCACACTCTATCCTGCCATCAGCATGTTCCCTGGAACAGCAGCATCCTGCCGGTAAGAGCCCGATGATTTTCTTTTCTTCCCATTACTGACATCACGTAAATACTGAGGGTATGCCGCATTTTTTAAACCTCCCAAGCGGAGGATAACATATCTTATTAGGATTCACACTGCGAGTTTGGGCCTCCATACTCACTTTATTGAACAATCTGCATGTCAGAGCTATCAGGACCCAAGCAGAGATCTCATTCTGGAGCAAATCCATAGTGGAACACGAGCAAATCCCCATAATATCAGGGTTGCGGCTCTCTGGTGGAGAGTGCACATGCGCCCTGGGGCTCAGTGTCTTTGATGTGCATGTGACTGTTGTGGGTGTAGGGTTGTGGCTCCTGGAGGAGTGCCTATGTGCCCATCTACCATTACCGTGCCCATAAAACACAGGTTTCTAAGGTTTGCGGCTCTTGGAGGAGTGCCTGTGTGCCTCAGTACCATAGTGTTGCCCATAAGACAAAGATTGCTGGACATTTGCTTGCTGGTCTGCCGTTCCAACACACGTATACACCATGTCTGTAGACAAGGGTGCAGCGGTTCCAAGAGGAAGACTCCCTCGATTGCAAGGGTCCCTGGCACCTATTCCTGAATTTGATGCCGACAGCTCACCTGCGACCCTAGGCCAGAGATGGAGCATGTGGATTAAATGCCTCAATATGTACTTCGACGCAACTGGTGAATTTAGTGACCAGGCTCATAAGTCCCTGCTTAT
The DNA here is from genome assembly GCF_040938575.1 of Ambystoma mexicanum. Taxonomy (NCBI): domain Eukaryota; kingdom Metazoa; phylum Chordata; class Amphibia; order Caudata; family Ambystomatidae; genus Ambystoma; species Ambystoma mexicanum. Next base: position 607,560,640 of record NC_090938.1, on the reverse strand, counting down.
TTACTCTGTGGGTCCAGTGTTCCACCGAATCTTTGAGACCCTACGCCCCACTGATGGCACCTATGCTGCGGCTGTGTCCAGCCCTCAATGACTACTTTGCCCCTATGGTGAATACAGACTATGAAAAGTTTAACATGCGGTCAGCTACACAAAAAGTTGACGAAAGTTTGGACGATTTTCACCGACGCTTGCGCCACCTTGCAACCACTTGTACATAGACTAATGAAGATGAGGAGGTAGACTTCAGCCTATTATCGGATGTCTGTCGACGAAATTGCGGAGGAAAATCCCTTGCGAACCAGGCATCACCCTACCCCATATATTGGAACTAGGACGCTCTCACGAGCTAGCAGATGCTAGGGCGTCTCACATGGAGTCAGCCTTCAAGTCAGTTAAATTGGAAGACATATGTACTGTAGGCAGGCAGCCGTCAAGCTGAGAAGGAGGAAAGACCTCCTGGCAAAGGAGGGATCAACCTTGTGTAGCCAACAATGCAGCTTGCACCCAGTATGGCTACCACCTACCCACCAAAATGAGTGCCTTGCTAAAGGAAACACCTGTAGCATATGTGGTATCCTGAACCATTTTGCTTGTGTGTGCAGAGCACAGGCTCCTGCGAACCATTCGAGAGGGAGAGAACATCCAAGAGTACGGTTTAAACGCAGCACCTCTCAGGTGGCGGCTGTGAATGACGCTCTGCAAGATACAAAGTCCTTCTGGAAGAATAGGACAAAGAGGATGTCTTGTTCATTTCTTCTGTACTGACTGTTATTGTTAAAAAGAAGCACCAGCCCATAGGCATGGTGAAAGTGCTAGACATGGACATCCCAGTACTTATTGACACTGGTGCATCCGTCAACCAAAAGCCCAAGCCGCTGGACTCTGTTAGAATTTGTGTGGACATGCGCCTTCCAAATAAGGCTATCAAAAGGGAGCATCACATTACGCCCACCATTGCGATATCATCACCAACCTGCAAGGAGCCATGTTTTTCTCCAAATTAGACCTTCGCGCTGGCTACCATCAGCTAGTCCTGCAACCAGAGCCAAGATGCATTACCACCTTCCCGACTCACAAAGTGCTCTTTAGATTCAAGAGACTCAACTTTGGAATATCCTCGGCTGCAGAGGTCTTTCAAAACACTATCCATGGTGACCTGGCTGATCTGTCAGGAGCGCTGAACATTACCAATGATATTCTTGTTTTCGTCCTCTCAGAGTCCGAATGTTACTCACCGGTGAGATGAGTGCGTAGAACCGGGGAGTATCCAAAACCCAGGAAGTTGCTTGAAGAGCTTTGGGTAGGGCCTCTACCCAAGCCTCCTCTCTGTGAGGGAATAAGACCTTCAAAATGATATGACCACTTGCTGTAATTAACCAGACAAGGGGACTGATCACCCAGAAGGGCAGGGAGAGAGCGCACCGCCACGAACCAGGCTGTAAAGGAAAGAACAACAAGTAAGTAATACGAAGGTAACACTTGTCCCCTGTAAGCCTTACTAATTGATGGAATACCTGAGCTTTTTCCCCCGTAGAATGGAAGAACGGCACAACCCGGGAATCACCTAGGAATATAACAAGGCTTAGCACCTAACTGGTTTAAACTATGACACAATTCATGAGGTGGACAGGATCCTACCAGTGGAGAAGGACTGAGTAGTTTAGAACACAACGACAGGGATAAAATAAGAAAAAGGTAAATGTTAGTAGGATACTAATACCCGGGCGGCACGAGGGTCGCACTGGATTCGGGATGGTGCACAGCTGCAGAGCGTCCTTGAGTGCACAGGAGAAAACAGGTTCAATCCAAACATTCCGTTCGTGAAGCAAAAAGTCTTACCACTGATGAACGAAGAATGATGATAACAACCAGTCGGGATGGCAGTTCCAGGTAAGGTAAGTTGAAGGCAGGCAAGGTCTGGTACACTAGCGGACAGGGATTATGGCAAAGCGTGTAGAAGAGAAGTCTGGAAGAAAACAGGGTTTCGGTACACTGGCAGGCGAAAACAAAGACAAAACTTTTTCTAGCGGGGTCCGTGGAAGCAAAAACAAGTTCGGTACACAGGAAGGCAGTTCAATAAGGGTATTCCAAATAGCGGGTCCAGTAAACAATCCGAGTCGAATCCGTAAGAAACAAAAGAGGTTTGGCAATCGAAGAAGGAACTTCTAAATGCCGGGAGTAGCTGTAAACAGAAGCGGCGTCCTGGCTGCCTCCACGGACTACATCAGTGAGAGAGGCGGGGCAAGCCAATGCGAGGCTCTACCGGCAAACTACCGCACGGAGCCAGGTTTTCTGGGGAGTGTAGTTTTCGAGTTGCTCACTTCCACGGCAGCTGCCATCGTGCATAGAATGGCGCAGCATGATGCCGTATCCTTTTGGGGAGCGCTACGAACCTCCTACCCTTTCTGGTAGCTGCACTGGGAAACCGAAGTGCTAGGGATGCAGGTGGCCGGGTTTTGCACACAGGACGAGGTGAACGTCGACCCATAACAGCATCCGCCCCCAAAGGCGGCGGCAACCCCTTGCGGGCATGGAAACGACGCAAGAGTACAGGTGAGTGAATATTACGCAAGGGTTCCCAAGACCTATCCTCAGGATCGTACCCCTTCCAGTCGACCAGATAAAAGGGCCGACCCCTGCGAAGTTGAAAGTCCAAAATATCAGCAACCTCATATTCTTCTTCGCCATCCACGCGAATAGCGCAAGGTCGCGTAGGTAGACGCGTGGAAGGAAGGCAAGGCTTGATGAGACATACGTGGAACACAGGATGCAGTTTCCATGAAGTTGGCAAAGAAAGACGCATTGCCACAGGATTTAAAACTTCCGTAATAGGAAAAGGACCCACAAACTTCGGTAGCAGCATACGTTTGCCAGGAATGCGTAGATTACGCGTAGACAGCCAAACTTTCATGCCCACTTTGTATTCCGGAGCTGCAGCCCTATGCCAGTCAGCGTATCTTTTCGCTCTCTCCTGGGCAAGCAGAAGGTGGGATCGAACTCCCCTACGGACTGACTCCAATTCTCTTACACAAGCCTGAGCGGCCGGGTTGTCAATGGGGAGTGCTGGATCCAAGGGCAAAGAGCGTGGATGGAATCCATACAAGGCAAAAAACGGTGATACACCTGAGGCACAGTGTACCGAATTATTGTAGGCGAATTCGGCAGGGGCGAGCATCTCTAACCAGGTAGACTGAAATTGGAGACACGGGCATCGGAGGAATTGCTCCAGAGTGGCATTAGCCCTCTCAGTCTGTCCATCGGTTTGTGGATGGTATGCAGAGCTGAAACGATCATCAATGTGAAGCGAAGAAGTCAAAGCCCTTCAAAAGCGAGAAGTAAACTGAGGGCCGCGGTCTGAAACAATGATAGAGGGAAGTCCAAAGAAACAAAAGACATGCTTGAGAAACAAAGAAGCCAAGACGGGGGCCGAAGGCAAACCCGAACAGGGAACAAACAGAGCCATCTTGGAGAAGTAGTCGATGACAACCCAGACGGTATCATAACCGCTTAGAGGAGGCAGGTCCACAATGAAATCCATGGAGACCATATACCATGGTTTATGTGGCACCGGAAGGGGACGCAAAAGGCCCACAGGCTTGGATCTAGAGACTTTGCATTGAGCACACACTGAGCAAGAGGCCACGTAATCGATGACATCCATGGGCATTGATGACCACCAAGCCCAGCGGCGCAATGCCTCCAGTGTCTTTTGCTGCCCCGGATGGGCTGCCATCAAGGAATCGTGTGACCAGGCTAAAGCTCGAAGACGTGCTTCTCCAGGAGGTATAAAGAGACGACCTTGGATATAAGGCAGGCCCTGTACAATGTCGAGGTTCAATGATTCGCATTCCTCCTTATTTGAGGTCACCCAAGATGATATAAGGGCACGGAGCGAAGGCTGAGGAGTGCAGGCACAAACCACCCTTTCAGGTAACAGCAGGGGACGATCAGCCTTAGAAACACAAGAACTGTGGGATAACCTTGAAAGAGCGTCAGCACAGGCATTGAGACGAGCCGGTCGATATGTGATGACAAAGTTAAACTGGGAAAAGAAAAGATGCCAACGAGCTTGTCGGGCCGTAAGGCACTTCATTGATTTAAAGGCAAGGAGGCTACGGTGGTCCGAATAAACAGTAACCTGATGACGGGCACCCAACAGATGATGACGCCATTCCGCAAAGGCATCTCTGATGGCTAATAACTCGCGCTCTGTGATAGGATAATTGCGTTCATACGGGGTCAATTTTCTGGAAAAATATGCCACTGGATGGATTTCCCCTGAATCAGGACATTCCTGTGACAACACTGCCCCAATAGCTGAACCGGAGGCGTCTGCCTCCACTAGGAAAGGGAGGAGAGGGTCCGGGTGTTGCAAGACTTGTGCTGACGAGAAGGCGGTCTTCAGAATTTCAAAGGCCCGTTGTGCCTCCGGATTCCATGCATACGGTTTCTTGGAGCTGGTCAGTGCCGTTAAAGGAGAAGAGATCGACGAAAATGAATGGATGAAACGCCGATAAAAATTGGAGAACCCCAAGAAGGACTGCAATGCTTTGACAGAGGTAGGAATGGGCCATTCCAGAATCGCTCTAACCTTAGAGTGACTCATACGAATGCCATGACTGGTCAAGTCATAGCCAAGAAATTCCACCTCGGTGGAATTAAAAACACACTTCTCTGCCTTGACGTACAGGTGGTTCTCCCTCAACCTCTGTAACACAAGACGCACATGTACGTAGTGATCTTTCATAGAGGATGAGTAGATAAGGATATCATCTAGATAAATTACAATGAATTGGTCCAGATAGTCATGGAAGATGTCATTCATGAAGGCCTGGAAGGTGGCCGGGGCATTACAGAGTCCAAACGGCATCACTAAGTATTCGAACCAGCCATAACATGTCTTAAAGGCAGTTTTCCACTCGTCCCCTGCTCTAATCCGAACGAGATTATAGGCACCCCTAAGGTCAAGTTTAGTGAACACCACTGACGAACCAAGTTGATCCAAAAGCACTGATATCAAGGGAAGAGGGTACTGTTTTTTTACCGTAATAGCATTCAATGCCCTGTAGTCTATACAAGGGCGCAAGTCCCCCTCCTTCTTAGGGACGAAAAATAGTGGAGATGCCGCCGGGGATTTTGAAGGCCTAATAAAGCCTGTGGCCAAGGCTTTATCTATGTATTCCTTCAGAATCTTGTCTTCTGGTAAGGTGAGGGAATAGACTCTGCCGGCTGGTACCTTGGCCCCTGGTAACAGGTCTATCGGACAATCATAGGGCCTATGAGGCGGCAATCGATCTGCCCTGCCCTTATCGAACACATCCCGAAAGGATTCGTATTCAGGAGGGATGTCTTTACTGGCGTCACGAACGATGGCACCTATGACAGACAAGGAAGCCACCAGAGCTTGACAAGAAGACTCCGGGCATACATACGTGTCCTGAAAACAGTGTTCATTACACTCCAAAGAAGGGAAGCGAACACTCTTCTTTACCCAATCAATAGCAGGGTTGTGGTGTTGCAACCACGGAATACCCAATATGACCTGATATTGAGGAGCCTTGATTGGATCGAATGAAATCGATTCAATGTGTCTGTCTTCGGTCTTCATGCTGACAAGAGAAGTATTCTGTGTAACCAAACCAGATACCAAAGTTTTACCATCCACAGTATAAACCCTCTCGGGTTGAGCCTTGGGTAGAATGGACACATTGTTTTTTGCAGCATAGTCAAAGTCCATATAGTTCCCCGTAGCTCCTGAATCTATGATAGCCAAGGAGGAGAACGTAGCGTCTTCGGCTGTGGTGAATAACACAGGAAGACTGACAGGAGCAGACAAAAAACCCTGTGAGTCCAAAGAAAACACTCGCGGCGTAGGGACTCTATCTATCGCCGGGATTTGGCGTTTCCCGCCTTTTTGACTGGTTTTTTGGGACAGTCTTTCAGTTGGTGTTCTGAAGACCCACAATACATGCACAAATTATGTGAATGTCGATATTCACGTTGTGCCGGAGTCAAAGGGCCCCTCACCGCCCCTATCTGCATGGGTTCTGAAGTCGGAGCAGGAGGAGTAACTACATCTGCTGGAGAGGGGGTACGGACCGGGGTTTTACGTTCCCCTCTTCTTTCGGACCTTTGGGCATCTATTTGCAGCACCAAGTCTAACAATTCACCGAAGGAGGTCGGAACGACCGGTACTGTGGCTAGGATATCTTTTAATCCTTCAGACAACCCCTGGTAGAATACGGCTGATTTCTTCTCCTCAGGCCAGTCTGTCTCAGCAGCTAGCTGATTGAACCTGGTGAGATAAGAAAAAAGAGAAGAAGTGCCTTGTCGTACACTCAGCAACTCCAGGTCCGATGCTTGAGATTTGTAGCGGTTATCAAAAACCTTATTCATGGCCAAAATGAGTTCATCACAGTCATAGAGGACATAGCTGTTGGACTCAAGCAAAGGGTTGGCCCACGCAGCCGCTGTACCCCTGAGATGGGAAAGAATAAAGGCTGCCTTGGTGGTGGAGTTTGGAAAGGCGGTGGGCCGACACAAGAAATGCAGTTTGCATTGATTTATGAAGGTCCGGTATTGTTTTGGATCTCCAGTGAAGCGTTCCGGAGGGGCCAACGGGAATTGTGTGGCCATCAAAACCAGGGTCGCAGAAAACCCAGAAGCGGAAGCTGAAGATAAACCAGAACCTGAGGCAGCCGCACCCGCCATGTCTACCCCCAGTGTCGGGGGAGTTTGAATACTCCGTAAGCTGTCGATCCTTTGATGCATGGCGTCATGAGCTATTGTCATGTTAGACCGTAATTCAGACACTAAACGAAACAAGGCAGCCAAAGGATCAGCTTCATCCATGGCTTCTGTTTTTGTTACTCACCGGTGAGATGAGTGCGTAGAACCGGGGAGTATCCAAAACCCAGGAAGATGCTTGAAGAGCTTTGGGTAGGGCCTCTACCCAAGCCTCCTCTCTGTGAGGGAATAAGACCTTCAAAATGATATGACCACTTGCTCTAATTAACCAGACAAGAGGACTGATCACCCAGAAGGGCGGGGAGAGAGCGCACCGCCACGAACCAGGCTGTAAAGGAAAGAACAACAAGTAAGTAATACGAAGGTAACACTTGTCCCCTGTAAGCCTTACTAATTGATGGAATACCTGAGCTTTTTCCCCCCGTAGAATGGAAGAACGGCACAACCCGGGAATCACCTAGGAATATAACAAGACTTAGCATCTAACTGGTTTGAACTATGACACAATTCATGAGGTGGACAGGATCTTACCAGTGGAGAAGGACTGAGTAGTTTAGAACACAACGACAGGGATAAAATAAGAAAAAGGTAAATGTTAGTAGGATACTAATACCCGGGTGGCACGAGGGTCGCACTGGATTCGGGATGGTGCACAGCTGCAGAGCGTCCTTGAGTGCACAGGAGAAAACAGGTTCAATCCAAACGTTCCGTTCGTGAAGCAAAAAGTCTTACGACTGATGAACGAAGAATGATGATAACAACCAGTCGGGATGGCAGTTTCAGGTAAGGTAAATTGAAGGCAGGTAAGGTCTGGCACGATGAAGAACAACCAGTCGGGATGGCAGTTCCTGAGATAGGTAAGTCGAAGACAGGCAAGGTCTGGTACACTAGCGGACAGGGATTATGGCAAAGCGTGTAGAAGAGAAGTCCGGAAGAAAACAGGGTTTCGGTACACTGGCAGGCGAAAACAAAGACAAAACTTTTTCTAGCGGGGTCCGTGGAAGCAAAAACAAGTTCGGTACACAGGAAGGCAGTTCAATAAGGGTATTCCAAATAGCGGGTCCAGTAAACAATCCGAGTCGAATCCGTAAGAAACAAAAGAGGTTTGGCAATCGAAGAAGGAACTTCTAAATGCCGGGAGTAGCTGTAAACAGAAGCGGCGTCCTGGCTGCCTCCACGGACTACATCAGTGAGAGAGGCGGGGCAAGCCAACGCGAGGCTCTACCGGCAAACTACCGCACGGAGCCAGGTTTTCTGGGGAGTGTAGTTTTTGAGTTGCTCACTTCCACGGCAGCTGCCATCGTGCATAGAATGGCGCAGCATGATGCCGTATCCTTTTGGGGAGCGCTACGAACCTCCTACCCTTTCTGGTAGCTGCACTGGGAAACCGAAGTGCTAGGGATGCAGGTGGCCGGGTTTTGCACACAGGACGAGGTGAACGTCGACCCATAACACCGAACATCTGGAGAGCCTGAGCATGGTGCCTGAACGCATCCACGCTCGCTGGCTGACATTGCACAAGGAAAAGTGTGAGTTCCTAAAGAGGCAGATAGAATTCTTTGGATACATCTTTCAAGAAGGGGGTGTTTCTGCGGACCCCGCAAAAGTCCCAGACCTTCACATGGCCAAGGCTCCAGACAGGGTTTCCAAGGTGAGGAGCTTTTTGTCATTAAAGATCTGGCCTCAATCTCAGAACCACTGAGAAGCCTCACCTGGAAGGAAATGGCATGGCCATGGACATCAGTTGAACAACAGGCATTTGATGACATCAAGGAAGCCCTGTCAGAGGAATGCATGTTGTCTTTCTTGAGACCAAGCTGGTTGTGGGTGGCAGCCCCTTTGGACTAGGGGTGGTCCTTACCCAGCTGACCCGTTGGGGTGATATCCAGACAATTGCTTATGCAAACCGTTCCCTAAGTGTCACAGAACAACAATACTCCCAAATTGAGAAGGAGGCGTTAGCGTTATAATGGGGCTGTTGTCACTATCTCTGAAACATATGTAGAGGTGGTGCTAAAAATGCTAGAACCCATCCCCACCCCCTCAAACTGAATGCAGCTAACTTGTCACAATGATTAATAGCTCCAAGTGTTGCAAAGATCAGATTTTTGGTGCTTGGAAAGGCCAAAACAATCACACATAAAAGCGATGTATATTGTTTGGGTCAGAATGCGTCATGCAGTGAAGGGCATGTTAGATAGCATACATTTATCATAGTTACTAAAATCTAGGCTTAAAGGTGAACAGGAACCAAGTTCTGATTAAGAACAGATTGGTCAGTCATTTTTGTTGGGACAAAGTCAGGTAGACCCTACAATGGTTGACTAGACATACAAAATGGTGGAATTCTGCAAGTCACATTGAAATAATGAAGTAATTCCCTCATAAGCAGTTCATTGAAAGTTCAGTAGAAGAGAACATACTGCCTGGACCTCTTGGCAGTAATTTTGACATTGACAAGCTGGGGGTAGACATGTAGTGCTCAAAGGAAGGTAGCAATTAGTACAGACAGCTGGTCAGCTAGCAACAGTTGTTGGGTTCACGGGCAGTGCACATAGCAGATGCCCATACTTGGACTCCTGTGACAGGAAGACATGGTGCTGCCTGCCAAAAAGACCTCAAGAAGTCTACCAAGATTGGTCTTTCTCTAGACATCAAAGGATTTATATTGAAGGTCAAGAGCATCTCATACAAATGTAATTAGTTTGCATGTGTAGGTATAACATAAGGATCTGATGAGTGGCAATTAAGGCAACCAACCATGGACTGGAGAAGGGGTTGTCTTTAAGTTGCCAAAGCCAATCAGAATATTTTATGTTAATTATTGAATGAAACAAGCTTTGAAACAGTATAAAAAAGAGCCAAATTCAGAGTTCAGGTTATTGTTGTTGGTGTTTCTGTTGTAAGCAGTCTGCTGTATCCTGGTCTGCTGTGAAGAATAAAAGATGTCGTTGAAATTCAGTCTGAGTCTCTGCCTGCCTTCCTGTATGGTCTCCAGCCTTACAATCCTGATCCAGGATTTCCAGAAGCCAAAAGAGGGAATTCAGACCATCTATTCACTTGGCACCCCAGATGGGACCCCGAGATGAGGGGTCATGAGATGAAGACTGCCTTTCTCTCCATGCTCATGGACCCAGACATAAGGTATGTGCTGGCAGGGCTGGGAGAGGAGCCCTGGTAAGGATGGGGGAGATAATCTGTACCCAGGCATCATTGCTAGGAGGGGGCCCCCAGAACTCACAGCATAACAGGGCACAGGGCATAGGGCGCTTTGGGGTCTATGGATTGGGGCATGTATGGGGGAGGTTGAGGTAGGGAGGAAGAGAATAAAAACATGTGTATTATTTAATTATTTTAGGGGGCCTTTGAAAAAGAAAAAACATCAAATAAATAATTTAAAGGTAATCAATGGTTTAAAGTGTGATATAGCAGTTTAAAAGAGTAACAGAGTTAAGGGAAATTGACTTGAGACAATGAGCGTCCAGTTAGTAAGTAAATAACTTGAGACGATGAGCGTCAGGTTATTGAGTAATTCACTTGAGACAAGGAGCATCAAGCAATTAAGTAATATAGGCAAGGAGCGACCTATATGATAAGCCCAACATCCTACATCAATGGATGTCTAGAAGGAGCTGTTCTAGAGTTCCAAGCAGAATGATGTAGGCTACGAACAGATTGTTCTTTTAAAGGGAACAGCTCACAGTCCGTAGAAGTCATTACTAAGGGCAGATCAGTCATGAGGCGCAATGACAGATATATGTGGGCCAGCCAGTATTGTCTATGTGTGTTATGTGTTATGTAGTGTATCCGTTTTTATGTTGAGGAGTCAAGAAAATATATTTATTTAAGAAATAATTGGCACCAATCCAGTAAAATAAGGTGATCAATAGATGAAGAGAAAAATTTGTAAAAGAGAGCTAGTGATGAGAGGGTACTTATGTGCATATTTAAATTGTGATTAACAGAAACACTAGGCAAGATAATGGTAAAATTAGTCAGAAAATGCTGTGACTTTGAATCCCTTCAGTAGGCAAACACTGGTAGATACAGGGTTAATCTTTGTATTCATGAATAGTCCACATTCCTAGCTACTCAAATAACGTTATACAATAGAAAACCGTGCTTCCCTTCATGCAAGCGAAGCTAAGATAAAAGTGTGACAAAAATGTCAAAATGTCAATGTGGCATTTAAAATAGCCAAACTGCGTAGTTGCAGAGAAAGGTTGTACATTTGTCAGTATATTCCTTTCTTGCTTAGAGGAGTAGAGCTAATGAGACACTGTATATGTCTTGAAGATAACTTTGCAGAAATAAACATATTTTCTTAAATTAGAGTGCGTAGCTTGGCAGCCAGCCAGGAGAAAGCATGCAGTAGATAAATGTTTGAAGCTTGCTCAGAACAGTGCCACGGTGTCCCACTCAAGGGCTCAGAGATAAGATGATAAATTACAGAGGCTAATTCACAGGGATAGTTTTCAGTTTACGCGGAAGAATGGCAATGAATGATGATAAAACAAACAGATGTTGAGGAAAGCGCTTGTCTTTGACTTGAGATGTGCAAAGCAATTTAACCCCTTAAGTGGTGGGTATTTTTTGAAGAAGTTGGAGCTTTAAGCTGAAGGGTTCCATGAGTGAAAATGTGTTTTGAAATATATTGTTTGGTGATTAAAGGATGTCCACGGTGGTGGAGCCATGTGTGATTTAGAGAAAGCTTCAATGAGACATTGTTTAAAAAATTTCATGAGCTGTTTCTCAGTATAAGGAGGTGGGCTGGCCATTTGATGAAATGATGATGAACGCTTTTGTGATGGGCACACATTGAGAGTGCCCCTGATTTTTATTTTTATTTTATACGTGGCAAAAAGCTGTCCCTTGTTGAGAAAGAAATTGGACATTTAGGAGAGACATGGGTTATTAGGACATGCACAAGTCAACTGTGCAAATGAGAAGGGAAGAGGCATGGGATATGAAGTACACATGTAATGAAAAACATGGGTGTAATGCATGCAAGTTTACAAATGTGCACCACAGATTCAGAGCACATTGAAGAGGTGCAAAGCAAGGGAACAATGTTTCCCTAACTGTACATCTTGCTGTTGTGCGTTGAGAGTCGTGAAGATATAGGAGACCTCCGTCCCCAAGTGCCACACAGGGAGAATCACTTATCACTCCCTGTGCAACCTTTGAGGCCACAGGTGGAGAAGATCCGAAGCCGGAACTGAAGTACCAGGAACCCCCAGGTAGCTGTAAGGGAAGGCAATGATTACAATCCAAGCAAGCAGGGCACAACGAGTAATCAAACAGAGAACAATCAGGGTCTTACCGGGGACTTGATAGGAAGGACGTTGAACCTGGAAGGGAGGATGGTTCCAGGACTCACTCAGGCAAGGAACCGGATAGGACCAGATGTAATTTGTCAGTCTCCACCTGAAGACTTTTGTACCGGAATGAAGGGTCCCAACAGTCTGATTACAACCACCACTTGGGAGGCGTGACCCACCGTGCAGCGAGGGGATCTGGGAGATCCAAGAGAAGTCAGTTGAGCAAAAAGATGGGTCCGAAGCCAGGAAGAGCTGTCCGTGGAATAACCGAGAGCAAGATCCAGAGGGAGTCCGTGATTCAGTCCGAGGTCAAGAGCCGTGCTTGAACAGAGGAGCCGGTGTCGCTGTAGCCAACCGTGATCCGTAGGAAGTCCAAATAACAAGAGCAAGGTTTCAGGAAGCCGGGTAAGTAAGTACGAGTAAGTTCGCCACCAGTCAGGGTCTCCGAGGAAATCGGCTGTGAAGCGTGGAGTACAGGTACTGACCGGTTTAAATACGTTCACTTCCAGGTCACGTGACGATGATTGGAGTCACGTGACCGTGAACCCGGGGCACATGACCGTATGCACGAGTCACGTGACCGGGCCAACACGGTACGAGGGCTCGAGCGGCTGCCTAATCTCCATGGCAACTGCCAATGGAAAAACGGCCGCAGGCGCGACTGAATAGCGTGCGGCGATTGTTTCGCCAGCGCGCGAGCCACACCGGCTTGCCTGTTTGAGCCCTGGGTGACAGGTGGAGGAGAGTGAGAGCTGGGTGACGGGACATGGCCGGAGGTACGTACCGAAGACATGACAGAGCCCCCCCCCAAAGGCCCACGACCCCGTGGGCACGAAGGATGCGCCCGGTGAAACTGAGCAACCAGCCGGGGGGCCTGGACATCCGAGGCAGAGACCCAGGAACGTTCCTCCGGACCATAACCCAACCAATCGACCAGGTATTGCAGGCGACCTCTAAGAAAACGGGACCCTAGAATGGTTGAGACCTCGAAAACATCAGGCACCCCCAGGGAAACAGGGGCAGGAGAGGGGCGAAGGCGGGTTGAGGAGGGACAGGGCTTGAGGAGGGAGGTATGGAACACAGGATGAACCCGCCAAGAGGAAGGGAGAACCAGGCGATAGGCCACCGGGTTGATGACCCGGGAAACGACATAAGGAGCCACGAAACGGGGCAACAGCTTGCGACAACCCTTTAAGTGGAGATGACGGGAGGACAACCAAACCCGAGAACCAACGGGATACAAGGGTGCCATGGAACGCCTAGCGTCCGAGGAGGCCTTCATGGAAGCCTGCGCCTCCTGCAGATGAACGAGGACCTGGGCATGGAGGGACGTCATATCCCGAATGCAGGCTGCGGCGGCAGGGTTCTCGGAGGGTGAGATGTCAGGGACAGGGAGGAATCGGGGATGCTGACCATACATGGCATAGAACGGAGAGAAGCCCGTGGAAGAGTGCGTAGCGTTGTTGTAGGCAAACTCAGCATAACGGATGTTCTGTAACCAGGTGGTCTGTTGCTGCAGCATCAAACAACGCAGATACTGCTCCATGGACTGGTTAGTTCTTTCCGTCTGACCATCGGTTTCCGGGTGGTAAGCGGAGGAGAACCGTGCATCGATACCTAGCAGAGCGGTCAGGGCACGCCAGAAACGGGAAGTAAACTGTGAACCACGATCGGACACCAGAACAGAAGGAAGGCCGTACAGGCAGAAAACGGAATCAAAGAAAAGTTTGGCCAAGACAGGGGCAGAAGGGATACCATGACAAGGAACGAAACGAGCCATTTTGGTGAAGACATCGACCACTACCCACACGGTGTCATACCCCTGAATCCTGGGTAGATCAGTCACAAAGTCCATGCTCAGGGTGTGCCAGGGCTTTGGCGGCACGGGCAATGGGCGTAATAGTCCCAACGGACGACCCCTACGATGTTTGCCCTGAGCACAGACTGAGCATGAGGCGACGTAACAGCCCACGTCCCGTCTCATGGAGGGCCACCAACACCAGCGTTTTAGGAGATCCAAGGTGCGGGCCTGGCCTGGGTGACCATTGACCGGGGCATCATGTGACCACTCCAGGGCTAGGTTTCTGGTGTCAGTGGTAGGGAGGACTAGACGGTCCTGTACATACGGTAGACCGTTATGAAAGGAGGGATCCCATTCTGACAAATGATCGGGGTGTTTTTTTACCCAAGAGCGGATCTCCTCGAGTAGAGGTAGAGGAGGAGTACAAGTACAAATAACATGCCCCCGGGGCAAGAGCGTGTCAGGAAATACAGGTAACGAAACCCCCCCAGGGGAGCGAGACAAAGCGTCTGCCTTACTATGCTCAGAACCAGAGCGGTGTTTAATCTGAAAGTCAAAAGCGGCGAAGAACAGGTGCCATCTGACCTGTCTGCTGTTTACGCATTTCAGGGCTGCCAGGTCTTGCAAGTTTCTATGGTCGGTGTATACCGTGACCTTATGTTTGGCCCCCAACAAGTGATGACGCCAGGTACGAAAGGCGTCCATCACCGCCAGTAGCTCTTTTTCTGTTACGGTATAATGGGTTTCTGCAGGGTTAAACTTACGTGAATGAAAGGCTACAGGATGAAGCCGACCCGTATTGGGACAGGCTTGTGACAGGATAGCCCCCAATGCGAAGGAAGAGGCGTCAGCCTCAACTACGTACGGCTGGTCAGGGTCGGGGTGCTGGAGCACAGGGGCAGTGGTGAAGGCGTTTTTCAACGCGTCAAAGGCCTGCTGGTGCATCACCTCCCATTCGAACGGGACAAGAGGACTGGTAAGGGAAGTGAGAGGAGACACAAGAGAAGAAAACCCAGAAATAAAACGCCGATAGAAATTGGCGAAACCCAGGAAGGACTGCAAGGATTTCAGGGTTTTTGGTGTTGGCCATTCGAGAACCGCCCGTACTTTGGCATGATTCATGGCTAGACCACCAGGTGTAATATTGAACCCCAAAAACTCCACGTTAGTTACATGGAACAAGCATTTTTCGGGTTTCACAAACAACGAGTGGTGTAGCAGCCGGGACAACACTTCTCGTACATGTTGGACATGTTCCTTCAATGTGTGAGAATAAATGAGAATGTCATCAAGATACACCACCACAAAAATGTCCAGGATGTCCGAGAAGATGTCATTCATGAAATGTTGAAAGGTGGCCGGGGCGTTGCATAGGCCGAAGGGCATGACTGTATACTCGTAAAGGCCATACCGCGTACAGAAGGCGGTCTTCCACTCGTCTCCCTTTCGGATGCGGACGAGATTATAGGCCCCCCGCAAATCCAACTTGGTATACATGGAGGCATGGGTTAATCGGTCTAGAAGAGGAGAGATGAGTGGAATCGGGTACCGGTTCTTAATAGTGATGGCATTGAGCTGACGGTAATCCACACAGGGGCGAAGGTCGCCCTCTTTTTTGGGCACGAAAAATATGGGGCTAGCTGCAGAAGATCTAGACGGTCGTATGTGACCCAGGTGCAGCGCTTTATCGATGTACTCTTTAAGAGTCAGATCCTCCGACATAGATAAAGAATAGATGCGGCCCGAGGGTACTACAGTCCCGGGAACCAAGTCAATCGGGCAATCATAAGGGCGGTGAGGAGGGAGTACTTCGGAGGAGCCCTGATCAAATAGCATGCTGTAATCCCGATAAACCACAGGAATGTGATTGGTGACTAAACCCACTATGTGTGAGGCAGGGGGAATATCATCGCCCAGTATTGATAGTTGGGCAACCGCACCAAGAGCCACTGCTGGGGTGACAGTCTCTGTGTCTGCAGGTAGACAGAAGTTCTGGCAGAGCTCGGATTCGAAATATATCTGACCTGTTCCCCAATCGATATGCGGGTTGTGCTCTCGTAACCATGGTATGCCTATGATGATACCGAACTGGGGCATGGATATCAGATCGAAGTGGAGGGTTTCTCTATGGGTCGATTGGATGGTCAGGACGAGGGGAGCTGTCTGTTGCTTGATGGGTCCAGAAACAAGCTCAGTCCCGTCGACTGCTTGAACCGGTTCGGGTCGGTGTTTGTTGATCAAAGGGAGATTCAGTGTCTGGGCTAGGGTGATATCGATATAGTTCCCGGAGGCCCCGGAATCTATGGTGATCTGTACGGGATGAGTGATACCAGGGGCAGGTTGTATTGTAGCTTCTACCTGGATGGGCCTGATTCGACCAAACGACGGAGTGTGACTCGGGGAAGGGCATGGAGAACTCGATCCTACCCCCGTATCTAGGATCGAGCTGGACGAAAATCCGGTTTCTTAGTTTTGGGTTTTCGAGGACACTCTTTGACTAAATGCCCCCCCAATCCACAGTAAAAGCAGGCATTCTCGGCCCTTCTGCGCTCCCTTTCCCTTGAGGTGATGGGACTCCTAACACCCCCTATTTGCATAGGCTCACTGGTGGGTTCAGAGTAAGACGATGAGGCGGCAGAGCCGGCAGACTGGGAGAATCCGGCCTCAGCCCTGCGTTCAGAGCGCCGTGCGTCCACTTGGAGTGCCAAATCCACCAGAGCCGGGAACTGAACTGGTAGGGACGGGACCATGGCCAGAGCGTCCTTCATAGGATTGCTTAGCCCTCTGTAGAATACTACCGATTTTTTGCTTTCGGGCCACGAGGTCTCAGCTGCTAGTTGATTGAATCGTGTGATGTACTCAATGAGGGAGCTCTTACCCTGCGATAAATCCAGTAATTCTAGATCATGGGATTGCGCTTTGTATCTGGTGTCAAACACCCTGGACATTTCTGTTATTAACTGGTCGAAATCATAGAGGGCAGGATGATTGTTTTCTAACAGCGGGTTTGCCCAAGCAGCAGCCGTGCCGGCTAGGTGAGATAGAGTGAATGCCGCCTTGGTGGTGGGGTCAGGAAAAGCAAGGGGTCGACACAGAAAGTGCAATTTACACTGGTTAAGGAAGGTTCTGAACTTCCTCGGGTCCCCATGGAACTTTTCTGGGGCAGCCAAAGGGAAGGGAGAGGGCAAGACCACTGGAACAGGAGCCGGGGGAGCCGGGAGTGGGTGTGCAAAGGGTACAGAAGCTGGAGTGGCGTCACCCAGCTCTGGATCTGCGGGCAGGGGATGTTGGGCACTCTGTAATAGGTCGAGACGCTGATGGACTGCTGCATTAGCAGCCACCATGTCGGCCCGTAGTACCGTGAGTGCTTGGATAACAGCGGCCAGGGGGTCTTCAGCGGCGCCCTCCATATCTCACACGACTAGGCTTCACAGTCTGTTGTGCGTTGAGAGTCGTGAAGATATAGGAGACCTCCGTCCCCAAGTGCCACACAGGGAGAATCACTTATCACTCCCTGTGCAACCTTTGAGGCCACAGGTGGAGAAGATCCGAAGCCGGAACTGAAGTACCAGGAACCCCCAGGTAGCTGTAAGGGAAGGCAATGATTACAATCCAAGCAAGCAGGGCACAACGAGTAATCAAACAGAGAACAATCAGGGTCTTACCGGGGACTTGATAGGAAGGACGTTGAACCTGGAAGGGAGGATGGTTCCAGGACTCACTCAGGCAAGGAACCGGATAGGACCAGATGTAATTTGTCAGTCTCCACCTGAAGACTTTTGTACCGGAATGAAGGGTCCCAACAGTCTGATTACAACCACCACTTGGGAGGCGTGACCCACCGTGCAGCGAGGGGATCTGGGAGATCCAAGAGAAGTCCGTTGAGCAAAAAGATGGGTCCGAAGCCAGGAAGAGCTGTCCGTGGAATAACCGAGAGCAAGATCCAGAGGGAGTCCGTGATTCAGTCCGAGGTCAAGAGCCGTGCTTGAACAGAGGAGCCGGTGTCGCTGTAGCCAAACGTGATCCGTAGGAAGTCCAAATAACAAGAGCAAGGTTTCAGGAAGCCGGGTAAGTAAGTACGAGTAAGTTCGCCACCAGTCAGGGTCTCCGAGGAAATCAGCTGTGAAGCGTGGAGTACAGGTACTGACCGGTTTAAATACGTTCACTTCCTGGTCACGTGACGATGATTGGAGTCACGTGACCGTGAACCCGGGGCACATGACCGTATGCACGAGTCACGTGACCGGGCCAACACGGTACGAGGGCTCGAGCGGCTGCCTAATCTCCATGGCAACTGCCAATGGAAAAACGGCCGCAGGCGCGACTGAATAGCGTGCGGCGATTGTTTCGCCAGCGCGCGAGCCACACCGGCTTGCCTGTTTGAGCCCTGGGTGACAGGTGGAGGAGAGTGAGAGCTGGGTGACGGGACATGGCCGGAGGTACTTACCGAAGACATGACACTTGCCTGTAAAATATGGAGACATTCAGAGAAGGTTTACAAAATAAATGTGTCAAGGGTCACAAGTGTAGCTGAGATTTTAAATGAAATTATGAGTGAAAATTGCAGTGAAAAGCAGGCTAATATATTGGTGGATGTTATTGAACTAGGGACAGTGAATAACATGCATGTAGATGCATGCAACATGGAAGGGCATGCATACACACATACACTCCTGCACACATGCAAGCACACACACACACGTGCACATGTGATTTTATGGAAGTGTAAGCAATCAAATGAACTATGGACAATGCATTTAAAAAATATGCATTCTCGCACGCAGGTATTCATACACTCACACACACACACACACACACAGGATGTTTTTCTTGTTTTACAGTTAGCATGATAGCTGACAGGGAAAATAAGAATAGCTAGTCATTTCTGAAGAAATAGAAAGGACAGAGATTGCATGTTTATATTTAAGATTACTGAGATTCTTGCAGTATGGTAGTAGGAATGAGAAACAGTGGCAGTATTTCACCACAGTTTATGTTGAAAACTGTTTGAATAAGACATAAAGGCTTGGAAAGCAAGTGGGAGTAAAAGATACGTTCCTGCGACAGGAATGCAGCAACTATCAAGCATTATGTGTAGACTGCTGCCAGAGAAAATGTAACAAGAACAAGCTTGTGAACGCTGAGCTGGTTCAAAAAGAAAGTATCAGGGTATGCCGTGGGAAGGGCGGTATTGGCAAAGTGGAGGAGAAAATAAATGTGTGCATCACTGACGAATAAACAGCGACAAGTAAAATCAAACAAGGAACAGGGTTTGTGCCATGAGTCAGTGAAATGAACTACAGAGGAAGAGATGGTTTGTAGACTTCAGACCAAGGTAGATTTCAGAAATATGTAGAAGGGTGAATGTGCAATCAGAGCTAATCAGACGATCTCTCCCAGTGCATTAAATCTATGAGATGAACAGAGGACATTGCACACACATATAAAAGCAAAGCATATGCAGATTGGACAAATCTCAACAGAGAGGGGCACATTTTGCCTCGAGCATGGAGCCTTGTCTCTGGAACAGGCTGACTTTAAATCAAAATATGTCAGACCAAAAAGGGGAAACCTTTCAAGGGGAGCAAGGCACTGGTGCATGTGATCCCGAGGGGAGGGGTGTTCTTAGACAGACAAGTGTCACAGTCGGATTTACCTAAACTCCGGACGCCAGAGCCTCTTCAATGGCCAGACCGACCTAAAAGGCGACCTCTTAGTGAAAGTGTATTCCCGAGTATATAGCTCAGAAGCTAAGGAAGGGTGTGCCCAGGATCAGACATTATATCAGACATAAGTTCTGAGAGTGCAATAGGTACAGCAGCTAGGGAAGGTGCAACACAGATTCACTACAGAGGGAAAGTGCTGTGAGCCCCTATGCAGATCCAGCGACATGCAAACGCAGCGCAGATGGTGACACCCAGGATAGAAGGTGCTACTATGGGGGGGGGAAAGATTTTTTAAAAATGGTAACAATTAGTTTTATCACAAAACTTTAATTACACAAACATTACAAAATCCCTTATAAATCGATCAATAAAATGAACTCAATTCATATCAACTCCGATACAGACTACTCAATTTGATTTCCCAGTTGTGGTTCATGATCTAAAATCTTTTCAAGAAAGTTAACCATTGCACATATTAGTGGGGGTTTGTGTCCAGATGAGAAGGTAAACCACCATTTGCCGATATGTGCACAGTCTGGTGTAAATCTTCCCAAAAAGAGTGAACGTTGAGCAGCTAATACGCCACACTCTGTGATCAAATGTTTTAGGGATTCTGTAGCACTTGTGCAGAACCTATATAACATGTCTTTTGTGTCGCTATCGTGTTTCATCATTAGCATCGCTTTTGTTTTTATAGACATTCAAGCAAATTCTCAGAAACCTATTGCGATGTAGTCTTCATGGAAATCTTTCAAGATATTTTGGTAGTTTGTCTAGACTGTTGCATGCTACACCTGTAAAGAGGGAAGTTGGCATGGACTCCTGGATTTTATCGTTCTTTATCCAGTTCCACTGTCGTAATTTTTTTTTGGCTAATTGAGGTGTGACCATTACCATATCCCAGGAGATATCAGCCACTTTTAGAATCTTCCTGATTTTGGTAGTCCAGGAATCAGACGCACAGGATTGAACACCAGACCCGTACCAAAAGGGATTGAACCCATTTATTGACAAGCTTCGTACTGACAATTCAAATGGGGACATGCAATGATAAATTGTGTTTGTATTGGGAAAAAAGGTCCTGATTTGAAAAAGGCTGGTAGTATAGCCGAAACATGTGTTATCAACAAGGGCAACTACAAAAAATAAAAACATACCTTTGCTTTTGAAATCTAAAACCTGGTGCTGTCTTCAGTCTGAGTATTTGTGTAGTAGAATATCACATAAATAGAAGCATGGCGACCCCAGACAAAACGCAGGACATAGAAGATGTCAAATAAAAGGTAGGTAACCATTTTAAATTTTGATAATTGAAAGATGCCAAAAAAGGTAGATTTGGTAGAAGTATAGGAAATGTTTAGAATAGGCAAAACTATCAGTTTCTTATGTTAAAACATGAAGGCACTTAGTAGAATCAGTGCCAGATTCCATAAAAACAGGGGTAGGCTAGATTAGTGTAGGGCAAGCAGCATCAGCAGACGATAAGGCAGCGTGCAACCCACAGCAAAATGTCTATTGTGTCTCAGACAGGATGAAAACGCAGCACAGAAAGGTCCTACGTGATCGAAAGGAAGATGGCGATGGAAAGAAGACCTTTCAGCTAAGCAGAAGAAGAAAATTCAGCTAATCAGGAGAAGAAGGTTCAGCTAAGCAGGAAAAAAACGAATATAGGCCTAAGTGTGACGCAATTTGATGAGAAATGTTCTCTTTATGTGCACCAAAGTTTTAAGAAAGGCTAGCCTATAGTTTAATAGTCTGAGAATGCCAAATAAAGTATCTTAGTAGACCTCTTTTGAACAGAAGCAAGGATAAAGCGTTTATGTTAGGAAGAAACCTGGCCCCTTGCCAGTCCCCAAATGACCTTTGTCTCTATTTCGGTTTTCTACAGAGAACAGGGATCCCTACCAGCATTGTCCTCTTCTGCTATGGATGCACCTAGAAGAAAGGAGAAGAAGAAGACATCCAGCCTTGTTACATTTTTATGTTGTTTGTCTATTATTTGTTATTTTTTGATACCCTAGTCTGAGAATGTCGACCTTCAGGGTAAATGTGTCCTTTGTCAGGATATATATAGTTTTGTTATGAGAAAGAAAAACCTATAGAAAAGAAGGGCAATGGTAGACACAGGTCAATGTTTTATTGTAAACACACCAGGTCCCGGTACCAGACAGTATGAATTGAGAAAACGCTAAAAAACGCAAAGATAAAGAGGGAAACAGATAAAAAAAACACAAGATGTAGTTTGTTTAGGAGGTAGGAATTTTGAAAATAATATATGATGGAGATTGTTTAGAAGGCATGAATGGTTAAAGAAAATACACAAATGGGTTTTTAAGGGGTGGGGTTGAGGAGAAAGCAATGAGGATAGAGGCATACTTATTTTTCAAAGGAAACTCATTCAGTTTTATATTACAGGTAGACAGAAAGAGACCTATATACTCGGAGAAATGGTGGAATTCGAACCTATGAGCAGAGAGAAGGGTTGAGGGCCCTAACCAGATACCCGTACAAAGATGTTTCTGCTGTACAATTATGACAGCAGATAGTTTTCCTGCAAAAACTCCCATATCCTTGGACCCCCGAGAAGTGGCTGAATGCCCCCATGCTTAAATTGTTCTTTAGAACTGTTCAAGTATTTTGTCATGAAGAAAACATAAAAATACAAAAAAAGAATGGACTAATTGGCCTATGCATTGAAAGGCCAAGGAACCTGCTGCAAGGCAGCCTAAAAAAGGACAAATACAACAGGACAAAGCCAGTCCATGGATACCAAACCAAGATGATTCGGGTGGAAGATGGGATGATAAACAATGAATTAAGAAGAAAAGGAAAATTAACTTGTAAAAATGCGAATGGGGAAGACAATGGGGAACTAGGAAATGGTGTGTATTGGGAGTGACGGAAAAAATGTGTAGTAAAAGCCACACGCGAGTGATGTGTGGAAAGGGCTGGTGTGGTGTGGTCCCTCAAGAAATGACCTTCTCCCAATTCTCATAGTGGCTGTAAAATTATCGGAGGCATATAGTTAGTTTAAAATTAATTGGGTATTGGAGATAGACTCAGATAAATGCAAAGGTGTTCTTTAGGGATACATACATGTTTAGACTAGGAGAATATAATGTGTTATTACTGACTTGTAGAAATGTTTTTAGGATGACTCACATATTGAAAGAAATTGCCTCACAGAGAGGGGTGATTGGAGTGAAGATGTGTAGGTACACTGAATATGGGAAAGGGTGGACATTGGGTGTAGTTGTATGTATTAAATAGGGGTCTAATACAGACCAGAGGATGTGTAGAGGTGGTGCTAAAGATGCTAGACCCCCCTCAAACTGAATGTAGCTAACTTGTCAGGATGATTAATAGTTCAAAGTGTTGCAAAAAGCGGATTTGTAGTGCCTGAAAAACCAGAACAAGCACATTTAACCCCTTAAGTGCCAAGGCCGAGGTATCTCATCCTTGGGATTACCTCCCTGTTGCCAAGGACGAGATACCTCGTCCTTGGCACTGAAGGTCAAGAGCATCTCATACAAATGTAATTAGTTTGCATGCGTAGGTATGACATAGGGATATGATGAGTGGCAGTTAAGACAACCAACCCTGGACTGGAGAAGGGGTTGTCTTTCAGAATGTTTTGTATTAATTATTAAATTACACTAGCTTTGAAACAGTATAAAAAGAGCTCAATTCAGAGCTCAGCTTGATTGTTGTTTCTGGTGTATGCAATCTGCTGTATCCTGGTCTGCTGTCAAGAATATAAGATGTCTTTGAAATTCAGTCTGAGTCTCTGCCTGCCTTCCTGTTTGGTCTCCATCCTTCCAGTCCTGATCCAGGGGTTCCAGAAGCCAAAAGAGGGCATTGGGACCATCTATTCACATATTTGGGAAATCAGTATGGGTAGTGACTAATCACAAGCTGCTCCTTCTCATCATGCCTGGAGCATCTGCTAAACCCCCAGCCAGAATCAAAAATATTTCTCCTGGCACTGCAGGAGTATAGTGTGACCCTGGTGTACAGGCCAGGTATGGGAAATGCTGCTGTCTACCTGTCACAACACCCTGCAGGGAGGTCGCCTGTCCAGGATGAAGATGCTGTGGAGACGGAGGAATTTGTTTGGCGAGCCATGTCTGGAGACATCCCCAAATCTTTGGAGCTGGAGCAGTTGAAGAGAATGTGATAGCATGACGAGTGTTTCAAGATATTGCGAAACATCATGCCACAAGGAGAATGGAAAAGTGAACTGGAGGCTTCCAGGCTTTTAAGATAAGTAGCAATACCCTGGAGAGGGATGGGGGTGCAGATTTTCATCAAACATCAATAATTCAGACGACACAAATAGTTTGGCAAAAGGTTGTCTGTTTTAATGCAAGCCTTTAAAACAGGGAGCACAACAAACATCAGCAGTCGGTCGATACTCTAACTCTCAATCATTTTGTAGAAAAGCTGGGTTCTTAAACTCATAATTGGTCATAGGTGACGTGTTGACCTGCGTCATTACCAACGTCATCCTACGTGGCAAACTACTAAAACCTATCGAGAAGCGGGAATGGTTCTAAGTGAATAACTAACTATAGGTGTAATACCTGTATGGAGTAATGGAGAGAAATAATTGAATATTTAACATCAGGTGGGGCAACTAAGCCCTCCCTTCAAAATGGCCACTATGAACGTCATTAAATGTACGACGTTCCATTGGCTACACAAACTATAGGACCCCCAACTACGTGGTCCTCTACAATTCGTTGGCTTCTAACCCCCGTCAATAACTTTCCACCTATGTGAGCAGTATCCAGACTGAACAACCAGGTGCGGGTGAGCTTGCCTTGATACCAGCTTCCCATCAATTAAAAGTATGGTCCATCATCATCTCAATGGTTCAGTGTCAATTAGCACTTTGAAGTTGTCCTTGGGTTTGTACTGTTCTCTGGGACTTTTTAAGGAGTATGGGTTCTGTCTGACTCCTGTGCGTAGGTGTGGTCTTCTCATGCGTCTAACTTTCTTCCATCTTGTGACTGGACACCACGAATTAAGCCTTTTCGTGTATTTGATTTTATTCTCCAATAGTCCTCTGACGTCTTATGTTTTCACTTGACCTTCGTGAACAGAAGCTTCTGTTCTTTCACGTTAATTGTATCCAATATCAGCCAATTCCAGTTCTGATAAGACCTTGGCTTTCTTGGCTCAGTGATCTCCTTAGCTGAAATATATTCTGTTTAATGCAATTGCTTTTGTAACTGCGAAACTGAACTGAGGCCTTCCTCATTGTTTGGGACTGCTTTATACATAGTGGAAACATTCATTCTTTACTTAATCCATACGTATCTATGAGGTATATATGTATATGGTGGTGCTTGCCGCGATCTAACTATTTAAAAGCATGTGGCTAGCTTCATGATTGCTTTGCTGCTTGTGTTTCATTGCATCTGTACACGTTTAAACTAACTAAGCATCTTCATCATGTTTGTGGCATAAGTTTCCTCATCTTGATCCCAAGATGTCACTTATCCTTTGGTACTTCTTTGTTCTTTATAAATCGTCTGCCTCTCTGGTCCGGTTATCTTTCTATCTGATGTCGATTCAACTTTGTATGATGTCACCATTCATCCTGGTCATTCCGTTTCTTTGCTTCGTCAGGAATCACGTTCAAATGGCATCATATTGTCTTGGATGTAGGTATGGTTTCCTCAATGGGTACTTTACCTCCCATATTCTGTTAGGTATACGTATTCTTATGAGAACTGCACAGAGTCCTCTTTCTTCTCTTTGGTGGTTTAACTGTTCAGTATACGTCACATATTTTGGTTCATATGTTTCCGGTAATGAAGGCGGGGCCGGTGGAGTGAGAGTACTTGACTCCTCCTCTACGCTCCCCCTCTGGGCAATTTATCAACCACTCACATCTTCTTCCACATCCAGACATCCTGGTCTGAAGAAATGCTTCTTAGGGATCCATATCTTTATGACTCCCTTCAAGCATCCTACTGATTTCACATGTTCATCCTTGTTCCATGTCATGAGCATGCAATTTCCACTTGGACTGTAATAGATCCATCTTCCCACATACTTCTTGTGGTCCTTTGGATACAGGAACTTTGTTCAATCGGGTGCATGGATACCACCTTCACAAAGTCTCTGATTTCTTCATCAGTCAGGTCTTTAGGCTTCCATCCTGGTTCAACATCGATCATGATCTTCATCCCTATGGCTTTCTTTGCTGTCTTCTTGCATTGTGAGATTATTATCTTGATCACACAGAATCCAAGCATCACTAATAATATCAAAGCTCCAAGAAATTTGAACATATCTGCCATCCACAGTGGAACCCATGAGAAGAGTGATCCAATCCAGCTGTCATCAGCTATATCTTCTACCTCCTCTATCATATGCCTATAGAGTTGCATCAGCATGTCTATGGCCTCTGTCAAAGTTTAGTTCTCGTCATCGTGAGAAAGTATAAATGTGCAACATGATTCTCCAATTTTGGCACAAATACCTCCATCCATGGCTGTGATCGTGTCCAGGACCTATCTATTCTGGAGAGCCATAGTCTTACAGCTCTCAGTTCTTCTTTGATTGCATTGAATCCTTTTATGGTTGTGTCAATTGTCTGTAGCAATTCCCATCTGGTAATTTGAAGCCACTTGGTATTTGCTCCAACCTGAATTCATGGCATAAAGATCATTGTGAACACTGATGAGGTCTGGCTGAACAGCCTGTGTTCATACGGAATAGCATCAAAGGCTTCTATTGATTTGACAGAGAAGTAGTTCTCTCTCTTTGTTCAATTTATCAGTTCTACAGATCTCTTTTTCCTTAGATGAGCATCTGCTTTCGGGAAACTATCAATGTTAAGGTCACCTTTAGGAATCACCAATGCTGGACATATGGACATTCACCAATGTGCAAATTCCTCCCCAATCTTTAGGCAGTCTGATATAGGCTTTTGATCCACACACCCAATAATGATCCATGATTACTGCTGTTCCAATCTTCATTCCTGGTGCATCAAAGATTCGTCCACAGTTCTGATTTTCCCCCATTTGTCTTGTACCATTGTTCCTGAAGCATAACTTAGAACTGTCCAATGGTACTATCTGCAAGGGTCCTCCTCTGTCTTCGACCCATGTCAGTAGTTTAGCAAGTCTTGGCCATAATGGCTTGCAGACATTCTGCACTATGTCAATAGTAGGTTGATAACAGCCAATAACTACCCATGCTCTGCAGATCACCACTCCTTTCTTCCATCCGTCTGGTGACAGTACTGTTCCCCAGATTTGCATTTGACCTCTGTTCTTCCACCTGCAAGTGTCTTCTGCAGATTTTCTTTTAACCTCCAATTTCTTGTTCACCTCCGATCTGATTGCAGCTCCTTTTACTCCAGGCTTCTCATATATGATCAAATGATTTCTCGTATGGGCTCTGTTTCTTGTCTTTATGTCTTGTATATAGTCATCTTTGTCTGGATCTGTCTTTTCAGTTGCCCATTTGAGAGAAGCATCACTTCCCATAAATTGACCTCTTGTTTTGAAAAGTGCTATGTGCGAAAGGCAATGAGCTGCCTAGACATCAATTTGAATTGCTATGAAGATCTTTGACTTCCCCATGCTGTATTGCAAGAGTGCACTTACGAAGCATTCTCCATCTGACATCCTTCTTCCAACTTCTTTCATGTGTTGGTACCATATGTTGTTTCCCAAGTGTGCTGTGCTGTCTAGATAATCATTCAGTTCATAATTGTCTTCTTGGGTGCTTCTTTTAATTCTCAAAATCTTCATGTAGTTTTCTATAACCACATCTCTGAATGCATCAGTATAACTTCTTCTGGCTGGCCGATTTGCAGGGTCATCCATCTGGGTTCTCTGTGTAGAATAAAGTTCAGCAAGTCTTTCTTTCGCCATCTGTTTCTTTCTGGCAACAGCTAAGAACAGCCGTATAGATTCTGCTAGCATCTCTGCATGTGATCTTTCTGTGGGACGTGTGCTTGGGCTTCTTGTTGCTGGATCAGGTGTGTCTGCATGTGTTATCTGTGTGGCCCAACCTTTGTCAACCCCTTATTTTGCCTGTTCTGCCGACCCTATCTCTGGTGTTCAAAAGCAGTGTTTGAAGCAAGTGCTGTGTGTGATGTATTACTAATAACATCCATTTCGAGCTCAGGTATCTGTCCATTTTTTCTAGGGACAGGAATGACTATGTATGGTCTGGGTTGCCTTGTAGTTGCCACGCTTACCTTTTCCTTCTGTTCAGAAACATATACAGGAGTCTTTGCATCATGTGCTCCTATATAAAAAGCAGTTCTTACTGTCAGTGAAAGCAATATGAATATGAATACAATACATGTGTAAACAATGCAGTGATATGTAATGGGACAGCATCTACTTCTGGGACAATTTGTACGTCTGTCCTCTTGGGGCAACACAAAATTGCTGCTTTGGTTACCCATCTCGATCATTTGATGCTAAGGAAGGAAAAACACTTTTTAATGATAATGCATTTTTTAGATTGCTTCTGGAAGTTGTTGTCTTCTTCAGCATTCGTCCTCGATCAACTAGCTGCTTTCTGGAACCAGTTCCTTCACCAGTCATGGGGAAAATGTTCCTTTATCGTGAAAAAAAGATAATTTCTGCAAGCTTCTATAAATCCTGCTTCATTGACCAGTTCCCAATCGATGCCTTGAATTTGCTTCAGTCCAGACGACATTGTAGCTTCCCTGTCAGCATGAACAAAGTTTTAGATTTTATCACTTCCTCGATCTGTCCCTCTGAGGAATGTTTCTACACAGCTCTGTGATTTCTTTCAGAATAGATTGCCACCTGGATGATGATTCCTTCCAGATCACATTCAAATGTGCAGTATTTCTTGGGTCTCTAAGAAAGGTTACCACATCCATGTGTCTTCCAATTAGATGTGGGTAGTCTTCAATTAGACGAAGGAACAAAACACTGACCAGTCTATGTGCTGCGTCGGGTGATAAGGGCATTTGTGTTTTCCTCACTGAACTCAGGCAACTTCAAAAACTCTTCAGTGATGATTATGAGCAATCTTCTAATGATGTTTTCATTGTCAGCATTACCAATAAAATCTGGAATGCGGCAAGTTCTCCCCACCAGTGACGGATACGAACATAACACCAACTCAAAATACGTACGTATGTGCCTAGAAAGGTCATCACAGGGTAACACCATGAGTAACACTGAACAAGAGCTCTGTATAAAAGGAATAAGGGTACTGTATCCTTTTCCAATTGCTGTGTCCACGATAAAAATTTGGCATATCCTTATTCTTATCAAGGCTTATGTGTGCCTCATTCCAAAGTTAATAAACTACTGTGGCTTTCAAGAATGCAGACCGTCTCCTAAGCCTGCAACTAAGATGCACAGAGTGTTTGAGTGTGTCCTTTTACACTTTTATTTGTAGCTGAAAAGGGAGTGTCCAGATTAAGCCACAGTCCACTAAAAAGTTCTTTACGCTTTCCACTTGTCAGGTTACGCATCCTTCTTCCTCGTCATGGATCTCGTCTGCACATGTTGTGGTTCTTCTCTGATATTTGTAGTTTCTTTGCGGTGGGGTGCAAGCAGAGGGGTATCTCCAGAGTAGATCTTGATGTCACCCAGGAAGATCCAAGCTCGCCTACCCTGAAATTTGACAGCAGATGGCGTGACGTCCTCAACAACGAAATGTCAGTTGAACCTGGGATCATCCCACTTTTTCCTTGTGTGATTATGAATCAGGACTTTATCTCCTGGGTAGATTCTTGGATGTAGAAATTCAGGAGTTTGGATTGTTGAAGCACCTCCTTCTGTGTTCTGTACTGCCTTGCACCCTCGTCTCTGCAACTGTCCTGAAATCACGAAAAACTAGATGTTAAACATTTCAAATAATTTCACAATTCAATTCCTAATACTTCTAACATTGGCTGAGCATCACTTCTAACTCTGGTTGGAGGCATTAGTGGAGTCCTCATTCATCTGCCTGTCACGATTTTGTGCAGCATAATATGGTGGTCAGAACCTGGTTGGTTCCTTAATGCACACTATGCCAGTGGTAGGCAGTGCAGCCACCCATTTTTCAAAGTAAGCTTCAATTTAGCTATCCTTTCTTTTAACAGGCCATTGAGCTTTTCACAGATACTGTTTCCTTGCGGATGATACACCGAAGAAAACGTGTGTTTTATACCAAGCAGCAAGGTGATCTGCTCGAAAACTGTATTAACAAAGTGAGGTCCATTTTCCGATCTCATTACTTCGCACACTCCCCATCTAGGAAACACTTCACGCACTATGTACTTAGCTGCAAAGGTTGGGTCTGGATGCGTACATGGACCTCTATCCATCTGGAGAAAGGACATAATACAACTAATAGGTATCTATATCCATTACAAACTTGTATCATGTGGACGTAGCTTGAGCTTTTCACAGATACCGTTTCCTTGCATATGATACGCCGAAGAAAACTTGTGTTTTATACCAAGTAGCGAGGTGATCTGCTCGGAAACTGTATTAACAAAGTGAGGTCCATTATCTGATCTCATTACTTTGCACACTCCCCATCTAGGAAACACTTCACGCACTATGAACTTAGCTGCAAAGGTTGTGTCTGGGTTGTACAGGGACCTCTATCCATCTGGAGAAAGGACATAGTACAACTAATAGATATCTATATCCATTAAAAACCTGTATCATGTTGATGTAGTTGATATGAAAGTGCTGAAAAGGTCCACTGGCTCTTGGGATGACCCCCTCTCATCCCCCATCCCCATGCGCAGTGTGTGCCCAGCAATGATTACAGCAAGATTCTCCCTAGTTGTATGCGCTGGGTAGTGTAGCTGTTCTAGCACTACCTTCACTATGGCTATAGGCATTACTGGGTTACCAGTGCTGTCCTGTCACCACAAAGCTTCAGAGGGGTTTAAAGAACACCCTCTTCACTTCCACAAATTCTTTTCCTCTTGCGGTGCTTCTCCTTGAAGCTCCACTATTTGTGTTGTAGGCATATAATTAAATCCCTCATCTACAATTGTCATCACAGTCATTCTTTCATTCAAATCAATGGTTTGGATGTTCATCATTCCTATATCTGTATTTGCTATGCACTTGGCTTCAGCGTCTGCTGCTTGATTTCCGCACAAGATAAAATCTGTCCCTTTCGTGTGAGCTGTGCATTTAATGACTGCTATGCCCACTGGGAGTTGTAGTTCCTTAACAAGCCTGTCCAATAAGGCTGTATGCTGCACTGGCACGCCGTCTGCTCGGAGGTAGCCCCTCCTTTTCCAGTGCGCTAATCCTGCATGCACCGTCAACATCAGATAGGCGGAGTTGCTGTACACTGTTACTTCCTGGTCTGCGTGATTCTCGATAGCGAGTATTAACACCAATAATTCTGCAGCTTATGCTGGATAATGTGAGGAGCTGTCAATAAACACAATCTCTCCCCCTGTGAGTGCATTCTCCTTTACTCTAGGGAGCTCATCACAGAATTCTTCATAGTTCACACAATCGTGTATAGGCTCTCCTCCGGTAATAGGCTCAGCTATAAAAATAGCTGGATTCACTATCTTATATCGAACTATTTTGATCGCTAGAATCGATATGAGGACCTCATAGGCAGAAGCCCTTTGAGTAGTTAACGTGACTTTTGGTTTTTCTAAAATGGCAAACAATGCATGTTCAACAAATAACGTCATGGAGCATCCCATCACTATGTTTGTTGCTTTCTCTATGGCGAACACAGTGGCTGCCAAACTTTGTTCACATTGAAAGTGACCTCTCATTACTGGGTACAAAATTCCACTGTAATATGCAAGGGGCTTGTACCGCAATGTAGTTCTCCGCGTGAGTAATGCTGTCAAAAAAGTACCATCTGTATGAGAGAATAAAAATAATTCCTTGTTTCCTGTGCTTACCTCAAGGCCTGTAAAAGAGGCCTTGTATGCGAGCTGTAATCTAAGACCCATGCTCTGACATAATTACTTAGCCCTAGAAAACGCTGCATCTGTTTTATCATGTGTAGCTTAGCTGTTTTTAAAATGGTCTCAGCTCTTTCTGGGGTGACCTTCTTTCCCTCATGTGAAATCAATTGACCTATGTACATCACTTCTTGTTGACAATATTGTAACTTTTCCTTGTCAACCTTATACCCTTTGTCAGCAAGTATAATCATTAGCTGAACAGAATCACGTCTGCACTCTTCCTCTGTAGTGCTGCAAACTAAAATGTCATCTACGTATTGCAACACAACGCTTTCTAAGGCAATATTGCTCAAGTCCATCAGGAGGACTCTGTTGAATATTGATGGAGACTCAGAGTACCCCTGGGGCAACCTTGTACTTTTTAATCAAATTTGTCTAAAAGTAAACAATGTCAAATCTTTTGAGTCTTTGTGCAATGGGATTGAGAAAAACACATTTTTTAAGTCAATCACCATGAAACATTGTGCATCAACAGGTATATTACATGGAACCGTAAAGGGGTTCGGGACTAGAGGTGTCAGAGGCGCTCTTGCGCTCGTAGTGTAGCCAAGGAATTCTTCTCGCCAATTTACCAAACTGGCTGGTAGATTTAACAACCAGAATAGTTGATTGGCGAAAAGATGGAATGCCAACGATGAACCCGGAACAACAGGGAGCAGGAGGAAGCAACCAGCAATGTCGCGGAAAACACCAGTGATAACCCCCGACAACTGCAAGAATAGCAATGGTAAGAACACATGCACTTCTTGACAGGACTACAATAGACCCCACAAAACCATACACTAACCTGGGTACCGATTGAAGACTCCTAGAAAGTACCAGACAGATGACGTAGCAGGGAAGTATTTCGAGGCAATCCTTGACACTATGCAGAGTATCCAGGTGAAGGTTCGAAGAGCAGGAATGAACATCCAAAAGTGTACACCAAGGCAGTCCGTGTACCTGAAAGTCAAATACCAATGAGCAATGAGATAACAAAATGGTGCAAAAATCCTTAGCCAGAACGAAAGTCACAGAAGAAATGCTGAGGAAAAAAGGTCCTTGATTAGAATGCAGAGGAGTACAGCTGTGTACCAACAAGATGATCAGAAGTGTCAGTACTGAGGTAGTCCAAAGTCGAAACCAGTGTGGGCAGCCAAACACAAAGGGAAAAAACAAGGCCGGTCCTGATGAGATCCAAGGTCGGTAACAGATGCGGGCAAAAGGAACAAAGGGCAAGACAAGCAGGTCCTGATTCGTCCGTAGTCGAGAAGCAGTGCGGGCAGCAGGGTACAAAAGGGCTAGACAAGGCAGAGTCCTGACGCGGTCTGAAGGTCGAGAAGCCAGAAAGACAATCCAACAGAGGGCTAAGAACAAGAGCAAGCCTTTAGACAGTCCGGGTCAAATATTCACAAGAGTTCCACAAACGGGGAATAGGGACAGAAGCAAGGTAACAGGACAAAAATAAAGCGACAGCAGAATACGAGATTCAGAAGCGCCAGTAACCGGAAGAGGTGGAGCTTCAAAGCTAATCACGTGATGTACGTAAAACATCCCTCAGTGTAGTAGACGGGACCAGGAAGCACCGGCAGGACGCCAGAGTTTTCATGCCAACCTCCAAGCTCCCGGCAGCAAACGCCTTAAAGGGCCAGCACCTACATGTTCTTTGCCTGCACGAGAACCGTGAACAAAAAGTTTGTTTAAAGCCCGTTCCTTCTGATGCCCCAACAAACTAGAATGCTGCTGATACCTGACAGTTTCCTTCCCCAAAAAGGCCCCTCCCCTCCGAGACTTCCAAAAATGAGACAGCAACACAGGGGCATGTACATTCTCCACAGGTTCCCAGGTGTGATCCTCCGGACCGTAACCCTTCCAGTCAATGTAGTGGTATCCCCTACCTTTTCGCACCTTGGTATCCAAAATTGCGGATACCTCATACTCCACCGAATCTCATACTTTAACAGGCGGAGGATGAGGGAGAAGCCGGGTAGCGGGATGGCATGACTTAATCAGAGATACATGAAATACTGGATGGATCTTCCATGCTTCCGGGAGGACCAAGCGAACCACCGCAGGATTAATGACATGTGATATTTCGTACGGACCTATGAAGTGTGGAAGCAAGGGTCTTCGACCTGGCGAACGCAAGTTCCGTGTTGACAGCCACACTCTCATGCCAGGACCATAGACAGGAGCTGGAGAACGGTGAAGGTCAGCATAAGCCTTGTTCCTTCCTTGAGCTTCTACTAGGTGTTGCTTAACTTGAAGGTGGGTGGTAGAAATATCTCTAACATAAGCAAGAGCAGCAGGATTGTGCAAAGGCAGTTCCGGAGCAAGAGGTAAGGTACGTGGATGTTGGCCATAAAGGGCAAAGAAAGGAGAAACCTGGGTCGTCGTGTGGAGGGAATTGTTATAGGCGAACTCGGCCAGTGAGAGCACTGAGACCCAGTCATCCTGGCGCTGAAAGGTGAGACAGCGTAGGTATTGTTCCATGGTGGCATTCAGGCGTTCTGTCTGACCATCCATCTGAGGATGGTAGGCACTAGAATATCTAGCAGTTACACCCAATGACGCGGACAAAGCCCTCCAGAAACGTGAGGTGAATTGAGGACTGCGATCAGAAATCACAAGAGAAGGGAGGCCAAACATCCTGAATATATTTCGTAAAAAGAGATCTGCCAGTTTGGGAGCCGTAGGAATTCCCTGGCATGGTACGAATACTGCCATTTTAGTGAAATAATCTATGACCACCTAAATCTTGTCGAATCCATCCACCACAGGTAGTTCCACAACAAAATCCATGGAAATAGATGACAAAGGACTATCTGGTATTGGCATAGGCTGCAGGAGACCAACCGTTTTGCTGTGAGAAGTTTTGCACTGGGCGCAAACAGAACACGTGGCTATGTAATCAGTGATGTCTTGAAGCAAAGATGGCCACCAGCACCATCTTTTCAAGACATCAGCAGTCTTCCTGATACCAGGTAGAGAAGCTAAGGGAGAGTCATGACACCACTGCATAGCAGTGCGTCGCGTCTCTGAATTGGGCATATATATCTTACCCTGCTTATAGTGCAGAGAATGTATGATTTCTAGATCATAGTCAGCCACTTCTGGAGGGGTGGTCTGAAGCCACCCCTGGATAATAGACTTGAGTGAAGGACGCAAAGAGCAGCCACACACCACCTGAGCAGGTAACAAAGGTGAACCGGTGATGTGAGAGGAATATGCAGGTCCAATGAGACGGGATAGGGCATCTGCCTTCGAGTTCTGAGACCCAGGATGATAGGAAATGGTGAAGTCAAACATAGCAAAGAATTCATGCCAGCGTTCATGACGCGCAGTGGTACATTTCAGTGACTGAAGAGCCACTAAATTTCTATGGTCAGCGAACACCTGTACCGGTGCTTGGGAACCCAACAAATGATGCCTCCATGCCAAAAAGGCATCTCTGATAGCCAACAACTCACGCTCTGTGATTGTATAATTCCGTTCATAGGGTGTAAGCTTCCTAGAATGATAAGCCACGGGATGCAACCCACTGGCATCCGGACAATGTTGAGACAGGATAGCACCCAAAGCCATATCCAATGCATCTGCCTCTACAATGAATGGTTAAGTTGGGTCAGGATGTTGGAGCACCGGTGCCGAGGTGAAAGCTGATTTCAGGGTGTCAAAGGCATGTTGTGCTTCCTTGTTCCAATTAAAGGTTTTTTTAGAACTAGTCAGGGCCATGAGTGAACAGACAATGGCCGAGAAGTCCTGAATAAATTGCCGATAAAAATTTGCAAAGCCTAAAAAAGATTGTAGGGCTTTCAAATTCTTCGGGACCGGCCAATCTAAAATAGCAGATACCTTAGATCTGCTAATTTGGACCCCTTTGTTAGTGATGTTATAACCAAGCAATTCTACCTCCTGCACATGGAACATGCACTTTTCCAATTTAGCGTATAGATGATTGTCTCTTAGACGTTGTAAAACACTGATAACATGAACAACATGGGCATCATGGGTAGGGGAATATATTAAGATATCATCCAGATAGACAATCACATATTGGTCAAACATATCATGAAAGACTTCATTGATGAAATATTGGAAGGTAGCCGGGGCATTACTTAGACCAAAAGGCATCACCCTGTATTCGTAGAGACCGTACTTAGTCTTGAAAGCGGTCTTCCATTTGTCTCCCTCACGTATGCGTACAAGATTATACGCCCCCCTTAAGTCTAGTTTAGTGAAAAACTTGGCAGACTCGAGTTGATCGGGCAAAACCTATATGAGGCGAATCGGATATTGATTCCTGACTGTAACGGCATTCAAGGCCCGGTAGTCAATGCAAGGGCGGAGGCCTCCCTCTTTTTTGGGGACAAAAAACAGAGGGGAAGCTGCAGGGGAATGTGAAGGCCGAATGAAGCCCGACTTGAGGGACTTATCAATATAATCTTTAAGAATGATATCTTCTTTGGGTGTTAATGAATAGACACGGCCTGACAGTATTTTGGCCCAAGGAACCAGTTCTATAGAACAATCATAGGGCCTGTGGGGGGGAAGCACTTTGGCTCCACCTGCGTCAAATACATCCTGATACTGTTGGTACTCTGAGGGTAGTCGGGTGTTGACAATGGCCCGATAGAAGGGGCTGAATCCATAAGTGCATAGCTTGGGCTGGACTGTTTCTGTCCGGAAGTCATACAGAATCGGTCACAATGGTCTGAAAAGAAGCTCACCTCCCCAGAGTGCCAGTCCACCACCGGGTTGTGTAATTTTAACCATGGAAGCCCAAGGATAACTTTAAATTGCGGGGCAGCGATAACATCAAAAGTAATGTTTTCAGTATGCCTGCATTCAGTACTCATGTCTAATTCGATAGTGCATTCTGTCACAGGACCAGACACAAGTGATGAACCATCAACCGCATTAACCACCTCTGGACACTCTTTGGGAACGGTATGTATATCCAACTCACGAGCATAAGCGTAGTCAATATAATTGCCCGTGGCACCTGAGTCCAAAACGACCGGAACCACCCGCTTACCGAGGGTGGTGGAAGCAAGGGTAACAGATAAGCAATAAGGACTATACATAACGGGGTCACTCCGAGGGCCACCCGGCAACGGGACCCCTTCTATTGCCGGGCTTTCGCATTTCCCTGCTTCTTTACAGGTTTCTTTGGGCCTGAGCGTAAGAAGTGATCTGCTGATCCACAATAGAAACACACACCATTCTTCTTTCGGTGTTCCCTAGTTTCGGCTGACAAGGGCCCACGCAATGCTCCGATTTGCATAGGTTCCGAAGAACCAGATATGGGTAATGGAGGGGTGGTTGTAGGTGGAGGAATCGGTCTCTGTTCCCCTTTCCTCTCTGCTTGTCTAAAATCAATCTGAAGAACGAAATCAAGCAATTCCGGGAAAGCCATAGGTATCACAGGTACCGTGGACAAAGTGTCTTTAAGGGAATCAGACAACCCCTTATAAAACAAGGAAGCCTTATTCTCCTCCAGCCAATTAGTTTCTGCAACCAATTGGTTAAACTTAGCCAAGTACGACAAAAGGGAGTATTCCCCTGTTGTAATCCCAGCAATTGTAAATCAGTGGCTTGCGTGGCATACCATGTATCAAAGACCCGACTAATGGCGTCTATCAAGGCATCACAGTTATACAACAAATGACTTCCTTCTTCTAATAACGGGTTTGCCCACGCGGTGGCAGTACCACCGAAGTGCGACAACAAAAAGGCGGCCTTGGTGGTTGAATCAGGAAACGAAGCGGGTCTACATAAGAAATGTAACCTGCATTGGTTCAGGAAGGTTCTATAGGACTTGGGGTCACCCGTAAACCGCTCTGGTGGGGCAAGCCGAAACTGTGCGGTCATGTATACTGGTCCGGTGTCATGACTGGTAGCAGATAATCCAGAACCGGATGCAACCGCGGGGGTGGTACCCCCGTACCAGTGGACTGGAATCCTGCCTGTAACTCATCAATGCGTCTTTCGGTGGCTGCGTGAGCGGTAGCCATTTCGCCATGCAATTCAGCCACCACTTGCATGATGGCTGCTAAAGACTCGTTGGCATCCATTATATAAGGCTTCTGAATATGTCAGAGGTACTCCTGCACTCATAGTGTAGCCGAGGAATTCTTCTTGCCAATTTACCAAACTGGCTGGTAGATTTAACAACCAGAATAGTCGATTGGCGAAAAGATGGAATGCCAACGATGAACCCGGAACAACAGGGAGCAGGAGGAGGCAGGGAGCAGGAGGAAGCAACCAGCAACATCGCGGAAAACACCAGTGATGACCCCCGACAACTGCAAGAATAGCAATGGTAAGAACAAATGCACTTCTTGACAGGACTACAATAGACCGCACAAAACCATACACTAACCTGGGTACCGATTGAAGACTCCTAGAAAGTACCAGACAGATGACGTAGCAGGGAAGTATTTCGAGGCAATCCTTGACACTATGCAGAGTGTCCAGGTGAAGGTTCGAAGAGCAGGAATGAACATACAAAAGTGTACAAAAGTTCAAAGTACTAAACAGCCTACCCCGACGGCACGCGGACCCTATTGGTACACCAAGGCAGTCTCTAGTATGTGTTACCTGAAAGTCAAATACCAATGAGCATGAGATATTAAAATGGTGCAAAAATCCTTAGCCAGAACGAAAGTCACAGAAGAAATGCTGATGAAAAAGGGTCCTTGATTAGAATGCAGAGGAGTGCAGCCGTGTACCAACAAGATGATCAGAAGTGTCAGTACTGAGGTAGTGCAAAGTCGAAACCAGGGCGGGCAGCCAAGCACAAAGGGAAAAAACAAGGCAGGTCCCGATGAGATCCAAGTTCGGTAACAGATGCGGGAAAAAGGAACAAAGGGCAAAGCCAAGCAGGTCCTGATTCGGTCCGTAGTCGAGAAGCAGTGCGGGCAGCAGGGTACAAAAGGGCTAGACAAGGCAGAGTCCTGATGCAGTCCGAAGGTCGAGAAGCCAGAAAGACAATCTAACAGAGGGCTAAGAACAAGAGCAAGCCTTTAGACGTCACTAGGATACCTTGGTCCATCATGGCGGAAATTGTCTTAAAAATGCCTTAATCTGCCTCTCGAGGCATGGGTTATTGCTCTGCTCAAGGCAAAATTGCTCCTGGTTTCAATTCAATCTTCACTTCCCCAACGCCGTTCAGTAAACTTACGTCATAGGGGCCAGTGGTCCATAATGAAATTGGCACTTTTGCCATTCTTCATCGAAATATTCAGGATGCTTCTTTGCTAATATCATTATCTGCGGACCTCTCTCTTAATCGTCTTGACCCAAGTAATGCACATTTCAAATATCACAAAATCGTCAGATTTGTCATCTCCAAACAAATCTTCATCAGTGACATAAGTCACTCTGCAGCCTTCCTCAATGGCAATTACTGTGCTCCATTGTCTACCTTTGTCATCAGTTGCATCAAACAAAGCCATATTTCCTCGAACTATAGCTGCTAGCTGCTTCTATGGTTAAGGGGAACATTTGCCCCTCCTCTTCATCCATAGGTATCTGTGGCCGAAATAGAGACTCATCTGGTATTCTCATGGTTCTGCCTACTAGGCCTGGCAGCCATGTTAACAGGATACGTATTCCATAATGGAACACCTCAGGTTCAATCGGTATTGCTCTAGGAGCTACTTGCCCTGCGTATGCCCTGATCATTTCACACACGATTAAGTAGTGCATTCCCATCTGTAAATTAAATGGTCATATTCATTTCTGTTATTAAATTTCATCCTAATATGTTGACAGGTATTTGCCTTTAATAAAGCAGTGGCACCTTCATATCACATTCCCCTATGGAGACTGGTAATTCTTCTGTAAAAGGAACACGACTCGTTACTCCTGTAAAGCCCTGAGTATTCATCGCATCGCCAGACATTGAAAATATGGCCTCACGTATACACAAGCGTGTTGCACCTGTGTCCACTAAGAAGGAAAAAGCTTTGCGGCCTACAATTACGTCTACCCTTGGCTCCTCATGAGGATTCAGCGTAATAGATAGGACTGAACACATCAGGTCTCCTAGTGAGCTGTCCTATTGTGGGTACAGCCTCACTCCATCACTTGTGAATGGATTAACTCCATCAACAGTGACATCTCCTATTCTACGCGTCATCAGTTGTTCTGTGTTTGTGTTCTGCTGAAGTTTCATAGGAGATTGCTGCGATTGTCCTTGCGGTTGATTACCTGTCACTTGCTGTGCTTGCAAGCCTTGCTGCACTCTCGGTGCTTGCTGCTGCACTGTATGATCTTGCGCGAATCCATTTCCGCTCTGCGGCGAATAGGCAGGTGGATTCAGCATCCGCCGTCTAGAAAACGGGGCATTCTGCACCATCCCTTGGCTTCTACACATACGAGCTATGTGTCCTGTCATTCCACATGTCCAACATACAAGAGGTTGTCTTCCCATCTGCCCATTTTGCATGTTTTGATTATCATTTTGCATGTTCTGAAACCCTACCTGATTATTCTGTCAATACCCTAGATTACTTTGCCAACCTCTGCCTCGATATCCCCTTCCTCGTGGAGCATATCCATTATTTGTCTGATCAAAATGTCTTTGGTTATTTACTTGCGGCATGTACACTGCCTGCTGTGGGTCTGATCCACCCACGTTAGTTAACATTGCCCCTTCAATGGCATACTTGGATACTTTTTTCTGAACTAACTTTGCTTCTTCACCTTTTCGTGCATTGTCTTTTTGTGATTCTTTTCCTGCAGGAGTCTGCAATAATGTGCAATGGTTAACTGAATTTCCGACCATGGATTTGCTTCTATCCCCACTAATTTCTTGAGCTGTTTCTGCACCTGTTCTGGTAGCCCTTGGCATAATATGTGATAAAATACAGGTATAGACTTCCCCCAAGCATCACGTGTTTCAAGCGCCCATGCGTCTTGAAAAGTTTGATTTTTCTTGTCATTATAGCTCCCATATCGGACATGTCCGGATATAGTACTCGAAGCGCTTTCCAAATCACTGCTCTACAGTTGTTAAACGGCGCTCCATCATGAACAGTGTTGACTGTAGTCACACCAAGGTAACCTGCCCGTGTCCATATGTCATCAGCTCTTTCATCAAGTATGGTGATTAGAAGACCTTTAATATCCCCTATAGCTAATGTATTCCCTCCGTAATTCTTTCTAACTCATGTATCCATTTTCTAGAGCTGGAAGTTAAATTCTGGAGTTTACATTTTAAGTTTTCCCTGTCCATCTGGGGCAATGGTATATACTGTGGCCTGGCCCCTCCCTTTTCCAACAAGGGAAACTGTGATGCTCCAAACTCATTTTCATCTCTCATCATTTGTCTATTTACAGTTGGAGTAATATTCCCACATCGCCATTTACCTGGCAATGACCTTAGCCAGCTTAGATGATGCCTTGGACACAGGTATCTTTAAATCTGACCATCTTACTTCTTTATCCATAGGCGGAGGTTCTTCTGGATCACATATATCACTCCTAACTTCCCTCGAGAAGGTTTCCCTTTCATTGTCTGATACTTCTTGTGCCCAACTCGTGCAACTCCTTTCATCATCATCTCTATTTAATGTAAGTCTGTCTAAACACAGCTCTTTCTGTCTCATACTACAGGAGGCTTCCCCCGTGTCATAGAACTGAGTATTCTCGAGGCGATAATTATTTCTCTTTCTTTGTGCTTCTTTCTGGGTTTCCATTTCGTGGTATACTTTATCAATCGTTTCCCCAATGCTTTGCGAGTCAAAC
Organism: Ambystoma mexicanum; assembly: GCF_040938575.1. Taxonomy (NCBI): domain Eukaryota; kingdom Metazoa; phylum Chordata; class Amphibia; order Caudata; family Ambystomatidae; genus Ambystoma; species Ambystoma mexicanum. Next base: position 607,519,405 of record NC_090938.1, on the reverse strand, counting down.
TCATCTTCTAGATTTATTCTAGACGGGCCTGGTAATGACTCGGACTCGGGAAAGAATTCCTCTATGTCTTCCCATTCTACCCGTGGACTGGGATTTCTTACTTCCCTTTCCAAATACTCAAGATCGCGTGCTCTCTGTCTCCTTTTGTGTTCCATGTCATCATCGACTTCTCTGCGCTTTCTTGCTTCTTCTCTTACTCTATCTTCCTCTTTCTTTTTCATATCTCTTCGTTCATATGCTCTTTGTATTTCCTCATCTCATCGTCTCTGTATTCTTTTCTCTCTTATCCTTTCCAGTTCATCAGCTTCTATTCTTTTCTTTTCCAGCCTCTCTTTTTATCTTTCAATTGTTCCTCCCTTTCTTTGTCTTTTCTGTCTTGTTCGTCTTGGTCTCCCCTTTGTCTTACATCTTCGATGCCTTTACCATCGAGTTTAAGTAAAATCTGACCTCCCAAACACTTGTTCTGTACAAGCGCTATCTCATTAGTTTTATCCTTATCTCCCTTCCATTTCTTTATTTCTCTCCTTATGTCTAGAGATGTGCTTGCTTGATCACTTCTCTCCTTATCGCGTCTCTCCTCGTCCCTCGGGACTTTGGAGGTTATATCTTTCTCGTTATCTTTCTCTGGGCCCTCGCCACTACTTTGCATAGGTGACTCTTATGACGGATTGCTATATCCTGTCGCTGCTTTAAGTTCTCTTAATGGGTATAACCCTTCATCTTTCTTGAGTTTGTCTTTCATTTCAGATGAGGCGGGCAGAGCAGAAGGCTCTTCACCCACCTCTTTGCATATATTGAGTATCCAATCTAAAGGAGGCTCCTCCTCCTTCTCATGTTCATACATTTTCCAAAGCTCTAGACTCGCTAGGCGCTTTTCAAACTTTTTTCCTGTGTACGCAATATGCAAATATGTCGTCATATGCTGCAGAACTGCTCTCGATAACGATCCACATTGTGGCCATGGCATGAACATTTTGTGGGCGGTCCCTTTAACCCATTCTGCACTGTATTGTTTAAGTTTAAGCATGTGCTTTGGTAGCTGTTTCCAAAGATGCACTAATGGCGTAACTTCTTCCATTTCTAACTTTTACTTTTCTTTTTTGCTACCACTTCGCTTATGCTTTAGTTACAATTTTCAATTTTATGTTTCGATCAATATTCACTTATGAGCGATCACCAATCGTTGCAAGCTCCAATCCCGTCACAATGCAATTTTTTACTTTTATCTTGCTAAAAAACAACCATCAAAGGTTAATCTTAAAATAATCACTTTTCGCGTCTCAATTTCACATTTCTTCTATTATTTAAAACATTTATTTTTTCAACTCTGACGTCATCACACCTCACAACCACATAAAATAAAGCAGACAGACTTGACCAGCCACATGTACGTGCGCCTCACGATCCTCTCTTAGGACTCATCTTACCCTCTAAAATCTGCTCCAATTGGAACTTAAGCTAATTCCCTTAAGAAAGTCTTTAAACGTATCTCGTCTCCTATATGTCCCTCATAAAGGGGGCTCTGAATTAAAGCTTCTGCTAGCACTCTTTAAAGTCTAAGAACAGGGCGTATCCTCACAGCGTGGCTACACCTCACCACTATTTTCCTCATATATTACTTGGCAACACTCAAGTCAATATCCTTTTCCCTATATGCATATATATTACACTCTTTCTCTTGCATTATATTGTATCCCGCCTCCCTCCATTACTCTCTGTTATTTACTAAGCATGCATCCCTTTTGCCATGCTCTTTGGTCTTATTAACGCACCGTTCGCATGTTTTTGGTCTTCGGACCCTCAGGATCATCGCCTTTGTTACCGCCTCTTTGAGGCACTTTCCGATCCGCTTCTCGCAGCTGTCGGAGGAGTTCCTATAGAAACTAGGGGTCCCGTCAAACCCTTTTCCTTGAAAGGATTTGTCCTATTCTAACCACGATCTACGGGGAGCTTCACGTCCTGTCAGCCAAATGGCAAACTTCATGAGATATTTCTGAGACCCTAAAGTTACTTATGTCAACGGCCAATGGTATCTTATCTAACTATCAATCTCTGCTACCAAGTGAACTGGAGGCTTCCAGTCCTTTAAGATGAGTAGCAATACCCTGGAGAGGGATGGGGATGCAGATTATAATCAAACATCAATAATTCAGAAGACACAAATATTTTGGCAAAGGTTCATCTGTTTTAATGCAAGTCTTTAAAACGGAGCACAACAAACATCAGCAATCGCTCGATACTCTAACTCTCGATCATTTCGTTCAAAAAAGCTGGGTTCTTAAACCTGTAATTGGTCATAGCTGACGTGTTGACCTGCGTCATTACCGACATCATCCTACGTGGCAAACTACTAAAACCTATCAAGAAGCAGGATTGGTTCTAAGTGAACAACTAAGTATAGGTGAAATATCTGTATGGAGTAACGGAGAGAAATAATTGGATATTTAACATCAAGTTGGGCAACTAAACCCTCCCTTCAAAATGGCCTCTATGAACGTCACTAAATGTACGACATCTCATTGGCTACACAAACTATAGGACCCCCAACTACGTGGTACCCTACAATTGGTTGGCTTCTAACCCCCGTCAATAACTTTCCACCTACATGAGCAGCATGCAAACCGAACAACCCGGTGTGGGTGAGCCTGTCTTGATACCAGCTTCCCACCAATTAAAAGTACGATCCATCATCACCTCAATGGTTCAGTGTCAATTAGCACTTTGAAGTTGGCCTTGAGCTTGTAATGTTCTCTGGGACTTTTTAAGGAGTATGGGTACTGTCTGGCTCCCGTGCGTATGTGTGGTCTTCTCATGCATCCAACTTTCTTCCATCATGTGACTGAACACCACAAATTGAGCCTTTTCGTGTATTTGATTTTATTCTCCAATAGTCCTCTGACGTCTTTTGTTTTCACTTGACCTTCTTGAATAGGAGCTTCCGTTCTTTCACGTTAATTGTATCCAATGTCAGCCAATTCCAGTTCTGATAAGACCTTGGCTTTATTGGCTCAGTGAACTCCTTAGCTGAAGTATATTCTGTTTAATTCATTTGCTTTTGTAACTACAACACTGACCTGAGGCCTTCCTCGCTATTCAGGACTGCTTTATACGCAGTGGAAACGTTCATTCTTTACTTAATCCATATGTATCTATGAGTTATATATGTATATTTTGGCGTTTTCTGCAATCTAACTATTTAAAAGCATGTGGCTAGCTTCATGATTGCTTTGCTGCTTGTGTTTCATTGCATCTGTACACGTTTAAACTAACTAAGCATCTTCATCATGTTTGTGGCATAAGTTTCTTCATCTTGATCCCAAGATGTCACTTATCCTTGGTACTTCGTTGTTCTTTATAAATCGTCTGCCTCTCTGATCTGTTTATCTTTCTATCTGGTGTTGATTCAGCCTTGTATGACGTCACCATTCATCCTGGTCATTCAGTTTCTTTGCTTCGTCAGAATCCTGTTCAAATGGCCATCATATTGCCTTGGATGTAGGTATGGTTTCCTCAATGGGTACCTCTCTGCCCATATTCTCTTAGGTATAGGTATTCTTATGGGTATTGCAAAGAGTCCTCTCTCTTCTCTTTGCTTGTTTAACTGTTCAGTATACGTCTCATATTTTGGTTCATACGTTTCAGGTAATGTAGGCAGGGTTGGTGGAGTGGGGGTACTTGGCTCCTCCTCTACAAAAGCATCCTAGGAAGCCTTGACAAATGCACGCAGTAGGCTAAGACCACCTTGACGCATCTGTGACATGTGCAGCATGAGCTAACTTTAATGGAGGATGGACTCTTGCTTCAAAGCTCCCAAATCGTAGTGCTATCAGCACTGGTGCAGAGAGTAATACAACTAGCTCACCCGGACACCAGGGAGTTGCAAAAACAAAGGCCTGGCTTCGCCTCAAGGTGTGGTTCCTGGCTTTGGAGGAGAAAGTGGAAGAATTTGTCAAGGCATACTTATGGTGCCAGGTAGCTGCCCCCACACATGCAGAGCAAGGCATTGAGTGCATGGAGAGGGGCGAAGAACCATGGGAGACAGTTGTGGAAAACCTCAGGGTATTTCCCCAAGTAGATCTCGGGAATCTCTTATTCAGGTGGCCAAGGAAGAACCAGCTCTCAAGGTCCAAATTTAGGAGTAGACAAACCGAGGAGGATCACGTGGATGGGGAACCCAGGGTTATGCTCAGGGAAATGCCCCAGCTGAGACGCTCTACTATACCAAGGGAAAAGAAGAGGACGAAATCCCAGAGGCCTTTGTAGACTACAATAAATCTGCCTCGCCTTCTCCTATTAAATCTCTCCTACCCAGATCCAATAACGCCTCCGTACAGACCCACTCCCCTAAGATCTCCAATCCACTTACACCAAAAGATTATCTATCCCAGAATCCCTGTTTTGCTATGTCCTCCCCGAACATTCCTGGACATTCTTCTCCACATCCCTCTGATTATTATTTTCCTCACTCCCAACCTGTTTAGATAAAATACCACAGTTTCCATAATCCCCCTTGTTTATTTCATGACCCCAGCTATTTCAGTTTGCCATGCAAACCCTACCAATCCCGTCCCTCTGATTGTCACTTTCCAAACTCCCAGTAAAAAGTGACCAAGAATTACAGTTCCCACAAACCCTCCAAAACCCACCCTTCTGAAATCACCTACCCTCCTAGAATAAAGACTATAATTCCCTATAATACCTTGTTCCCATCCCATCCCGTAGGATACTCTGACACTCCAACCCCTCCCCATTCCAATCCGAACACTGTTTTACCTCCTGAAAGACAACAGACTCATAGAGCTGTTTACCTGACATGTCCCGACACAAGGGACAGGCGATTAATCAGAGTCACACACACCTGACAGACCTTTCCTTTCCCCACAGGGATAAAAGGTGGAGCAAAAGAGCACAGTACGAGCAAGGCAGACCGCACGACGAGACAGCTATCCAGACCCGGCAGTTCAAGAGGAGGAGAAAGGCGGCAGACGAGGAGAGACACGACTATGCCCTTTTCACCAAAACCAGCGAAACCTCCACAGTAGGAATCGTAAGACCGAGGACAACAGGCCAAGTGTGTTGCAGCAGATGTCGTTGGTACACACAGCGTATTGACACTGATAAGCCGGAGCGAGAGAGACTCCTGCAACCGTGGTACCAACCTTGACTCCAGCTATCAAGAAAGCCAAGCGGTTCATCACAGCCAGTGAGTCAAAGGGAGAACCGATAAGAACCGGGCCGTAATGAATGAAAGTCACAAAGTGGCAGAATGAAAAAAGTTCAAAGAACTGTAAGATTGAAAAGGGGGAGACCAGCTGCAGAAGGGGACCGGCACCACGTGAGTGCTGCTCTGAGAAACTGCAGTCCATCTCCATCTGAGTAAAACCACAGATATCAGAAGGCTGAAGGAGAGCCGACAAGATAGGTCAAAGTGGTCATATAGGGGGTCAAGCAAAATCCCAGTACAGTTGAAAGCCTTTGACCTAAGAACTATAAAGAAAGCAAGGGGAGTGAATCCCCCCACATGGGAAAGTAAGGGAAGTGAATTCTGCTAACAATTGAAAGTAAATGTGAATGTGAAGTTGGCAAGCATGAAGAGGGATGATGATGAGAAGAAGGCAAAGTCCAAAGTCCCAAGAAACAGTGTGTTGACAAACCTGAACCCGGCCGGGATGTCCACTGGAACTGGTTAAAAAGACATTAAGATTTTTGAATGAAGGAACCCGGTGGAGAGAGGCTGAAAGTATAGAAGGGTCAGCGCCCGGAGGAGGGGGAACCAGGGGTATGCCAGTATCACCCTGATCAAGTGAACCCGAGAAAAGGAGGTTCACAGCGAACTGTTGAAAAGACTTTGTAGGAAGATTTGTTGAAATCCATAGTGAACCCGGTGGAGGGAGGCCAACAGTCGAGAGGTATCCGACTCGAACGAGGGAGATCCAGGGGTAAGCCAACACCCAAAGTCTATTAAGAGAAAGAACTGTTATTGTTTTATGGCATACGATTTGTGAAGGGTCAGCGCCCGGAAGAGGGGGACCCAGGGGTGAAGAATCCTCACCCTAAGTAAAACCAGGAAACAAACTTTCATTTTGTTGAAGGACCTTTTGTTTTTGTTATTTTAAAACGTCAGGTTCTCGAAGGCAAGAGACTTTCAAGTGAAATGAGACTTGGCCATCAACGGTGCTGATAGCTGCAAGTGGAACTGTCATCTTGTGCTGCGGAAGCTCGAGAATGTACTGTGCTCCAAGATCCCCCTTTAACCTTTGCTCAAAACATGGGGAAGGGAGATCCAAGCTACCGCATCCTGACATATTATTTGTGAACACTTCTTTCTTTTCTTGAAAACCATTCCACACCCTTTTTGTATTAGTTGTAAGATTTGGCAATAGGTTTTTTAGTATAGGCCGTTTTTATTTTGACAAGACGCCACTAGGACTGCCTTATTTTCATTTGATGTTCGACGCTTGCTGCCATCTTAGATTTAGGTTTAGATTATGTGTTTTTCCAACTGGCATACAGTTTAATAAACACCTTTGAACTGTGATCACTTGTGTCTGTATTTACTGTTGCCACCATGAGTTCCTTACACAGTCCACGTAGACTTTGGCTCCATGCACAGGGACTCTCACGTCATGGTCATGGTGGACCAGTGGTCTCGATACCCAGAGGTCGAAATTTTACTGTCAACCACCCTCCAAGACAAATCCCTGCACTGGAGAAGATATTTGCCACCCATGTGTTTCCCAGCATGCTATGCTCGGACAACAGACCCCTGTTTCATGGCAGTAGGTTCCAAGAGTTTCTGGGAGAGGTGTGCACCACAGGAAGGTCATCCCAGTGTGGCATCCTCATGCGAGAGAAAAGGTTTATAGTGATTATTTCGAAACAAAAGTTTTGAAAAACAACAATTTCGAAACCAAAGTTTCAAAAACTAAAGCTGTGACATGCTATATTTAACATGCAAAGTGCATTTCTTTCTAAACCAATCCGTCGACAATAGTCATGGATTGGTTTCAATTGGATCTATGTGATCACTGCGCCGCCCATAACTGTGACGGCCGAAATTCCGACGCCAGTTACGACGCCGGCATTGTGATCATATAGATCACTGTTCCCGCTTCCCCGGCTTGCTTTTCCCTTCCCACTATCACCCCCAACTTACCTTTTACGGCGGCACACTTTTGTGTGTGCGGGGTCAGCTCCTCCAACTAACGTGGGTTAGAGCTGACGCCGCAGGTTGCTTTTCTTTTTTTTTTTTCGTTTCCCCCGCTTACCAAAATGGTAAGCGGGGGACACCCCTGCAATCCTGTAACAAGTGCCACGATGTCCTCGGGCTGTTGTGCGCTATATAAATACGAATAAAACAAAACAAAACAAACCCTCAACTCCCGTTGCGGTGCCCAATCAGAGTGGGGGACATCCCCTTAACCCCAGCTCTGCTTGGGCGCAGTAAATGTCACCCTCATTTTGTGCTCCCCCAAAGTCGCAGTAACTGCGGGAGCGCACAAATGAGGGCGACATTTTTGTACGATTCTGTTTCAATTAAAATGCACTTTCACATGTTAAAAGTAGCATTTCAATGCTTTTTTTTGTAACTTTGAAAAGTTACATGGAGCTGTCCAGTGCTGTAAATTTCAGCACTGGACAGCTCCATGTGAGGTTTCAAAGTTTTAGTGTATATTGGCATTGCAATGCCAATATACACTAAAATGTGGAGCTGTCCAGTGCTGTAATTTCAGCACTGGACAGCTCCATGTAACATTTCAAAGTTTTAGTGTATATTGGGGGGTTCCCCCCCAATCCCCCAAACCCCACGCCACCCTCCCACCCACAACCCTAACCCAAGCCCCAACCCTAACCCATATCGACAGCACTTTCAAATTTTTTTTAACTAAATTGTCAGTCGAAAGAATGGCATTTTGGCTAAAAGAATGCGAAAGTTTTCCATTCGAAACTTTTACGTTCGGTAAAATGACCGGATAGCGAGAGAAGAGCTTTATTCCAGTTCTTACTGGAATACCGCACATTACCACGTGGAGTGGCACCTGCTGAAGCCCTCTTCCAAAGCTGCCCTTGAGGTCTCATCTCGGACAATGGGCAGACATCACCTGAGGCCATCAACAATGATGAGGTGCGAAAGGACCGAGAGAGAGTCATTGAGCATGAAAACCGGACAAGACACCTTCACGACTACCCGATAAACCTGGGAGACTGAGTTCTACTGTGGTCATTATATCCCACAGGGAAGCTATCCCTCATGTATGAGCCACAACTACTCCAAGTTGTCGATGTCGAGGGATAAATGGTGATGGCCTCGGGCGGCGTTGGGACCATCAGCCGGAATTCCAGCTTCTTTCAGAAGATGATGAGCTCCCCTGTCCTCCGAGATGGAAATCTTCTTACAAGAAGCACAGATCTAGATGTGAGAAGAGACCTGCACGACAGCTGGCCTGACCACGATGACCAGCACGACACAAAGGGATGAGTCAGCAACCATGAGAGAATGGTGGACGCTGCCCTGGAAATGTCAGAGGGGAGGAGGTACCCAACTTGGGAAGTGAGGCGCTGGCCGGCATACCTGGAAGACTATGTGACAGATGAGTAATGTTATGATACCGTTCTGTTATGTATGCATCGAAATGTTATGATGTGTTTTGCTGTTCAATTGTGAAAAAGGAGGCATGTCATGTGGTAGTGTAATGCGTGATGTTGGAACACGTCATCAAGCGTCTGAATAAAGACGCCCGCGTTGGCACATAGGGCAGTGCATGAGCAGGGACTGTGAGAGTAGCACCAACGTCTCTGTCTCTCTTATTGTCCAGGACACGTGCCAACGTCCCGCCGGTCATAGGGACATAGCAATTGCAATGGCGTGGACAGGTGGCCCTCCCACAGTACCCTCACCAGATGGGGCCAGACAGGCCGGCCCTGTAACAGTCTGCACTGTGCACACTTCCTTGTTGATTTTTTTTTCCCATTGCCTATACAGGACTTCAAGATCTGATTGGCTGCATCGATTTATGAAAAAGGCGTGAATCACAAGAAACGTATTTAGACAGTACTGCTCATGAACTTTCTAGAATCACCAGCCTTCAGCCGGTGGAACGAAGCATTCTTTTATTTTTGACCTACACGGGATGACTTACTGGGAGGACCCGGCCGACAGTTCGCCATTCTGACCTCGAGCGTCGAGCAGCTGTGAGGCTAAACGCTGTATTCAACATGGATCCCCTTATCCTCAGCATTACAATGCCACTCACGGTGCAGGCAACGAGGGCAATACTGCACGCGTGGGAAGCAGAGAGCAAAGTCTCCTAGGGTGGCATTGTGGCCTTTTTTCTTGCTCCCAGTAGGTAGAGGGAATTGGGAGGCCTGTTTCTAATTGGTCGCAGAGGCTTTGAGAGGTCTCTTTCTCTGCACCACAGCCCTACTAATAGGCGTGTTGAGAAGGGTATTCAAGTACATCAGTCACTATTACGTACGAGGTTCATTGTATTGTATTGTATTTGATTATTTACATAGCGCTATTTCCCGGTTACCAGACATTTGGTCGAAAAAATGTGGTCGACTGGACAAATGGTCGAACCAATTTGGTCGAAAGCCAAATGGTCGAATTTTTTTTTATTTTTATTTTCACCCCCTTTTTTTTGGGGGGGGGTCCCCCCCCAAACCCCTTTTTTTCTAAAAAAAACCTTTTTTTCCCTAAACGAAAACCTAAAAAATACATATATAAATAAAAAAAAAATTCGACCATTTGGCCTCAATGCGCTTTTTCCTTGGTTGGAACGCCCTTGGTGACCGTAGTTTATGAAGTTGGAGATTCTAGTAAGATTAGCTTATATGCGTGTGTGCATGTTGCCGTTCTAAGACATGGGTGGCTCGCAAGGCTCGACTAAACAGCCCAATAGAGGTCAGACACATGAGTGGGTGTTCTTGAGGGCTATTGTTGAGAGAGTCTATGTGAGGCTAGCTATACTGGGCTCCTTTCGGGTGGTGGTCGCTGTATGCTAGTGGCAGAGGTGTTGGGGTATGTCAGGTGTTTCAGACCCAATGGCTATGTGTGAAACTAGGACAGATGTGCTTAGCTGTAGACGTGTTCTATCGTGCATGGATGTTTGGCCGTGCCTGCAGCCTTTGTCCACACTAGTGGTGTGAGTTATACGTACCGTAAACTGCGAGATAGCTTATTTGTGCAGGTCTAGAATTGAGAGTCCTGTAGCGATGGGCCTAGATTTCGTCACTCCCGGCAAATGGGAGCATGAGCCGGAGGGGGCAGGTTAGATTCACCACTACACGGATAAAACAAAACCCTCTTATCATGATTTTCCTCTAGTTTAACTTTTTAATTGAAATATAGCAGTATTATTTGATATAGCTCCAGTAACCCAGAGGCCCAGTACTTCTGCCATGAACAGTCCCATTGCCCACATCATTAGAGCCAGTATCACCAGCGACACAGTTTATAGCCGTGCCAACATTTCTAATTACTATAGTTATCATCAATGCCGCCAGTGTCACCACTCCCCATTCTAATTTCACCAGTCACCATCACTGCCAATCTCACCACTGCCCCCACTCACCACAACCTCCAGGGTTGCCAGTGCCCTCAGGTTCC